>NC_047164.1:11021039-12221039 GCF_009819705.1 Hippoglossus hippoglossus | reverse complement strand
AAATTCAGGCAACATACATTGGTTATGTAAATCACGCATTCATTAGATCACAAAACTTGACATTCCTACATTGTTCCTCTCCTTTTTTCTGTCCTGTGCAGTGGATCAAAACACCTTTACTGTCCAGCCGCCACAGAGGAGTTTGTGAAAAACCCTCCAGAGATATGTGGAAGTTTCAGTTGCCAAACAGGTTGCCAGCCCACCTATGTGCCTGCGCCCTATTGGGGAGGGTTGCCAGGAACGTTGCAGCTGTAACTGTCGACCAAAAGGAGGCACAATGTCCTTCAGACCTTAAAGACACAGGTACGCACACAGGACATTAACTATTGTTTCTGTAATTTTGTGTTTTTCGTGTGAATGTCAATCTATGATCCTGTTTAATATATTTTGATATGCATGTTTTTCTTTGACAGTTTCAGAACTGCTGCATGCACTGCAGTGGTGTAAGGAGGTAGAGTACAGCCCCACTATAGTGTCTGCCTATCACAAGCTGCTGACTGAGTGGGGGCTGTCAGACGGACTCAGCAGCCAGGTTCCAACGACACGCCTGCTGGAGACGTTCTACTCGAGGTGATTTTTGATGAATAAGAGTAGTCGGAAAGAATACTCGGCAGGATATACAAAAAGTACATTAACACATTTTATGATTTTCTCCATAAGCAGAGAATTAAGTCACCTGGATCATTTGAGCCACTTAATATGGATGTTTATTTAATGGGCTGATTACAAAGAACTTAAAAGAAATATAATAAATGTCACCAGCACTTGTTTGTTTTTAATGTATGTTTTCTCCCCAATGTGATTTATTTTAAACGACCTCCACTCAATATGCTGCATTGTTTTATATATTACTCTGTAGGTCAGTGGAGGATGGAGGACTGTGGTCTCTGACTCTAGAAAACTACATCCACACCAACAACTTGGCGACCACTTGCAGTGCAACCATTAGGGAGCTTTACAAATCTGTGGAAAGGTCAGTAACTTTATATGTTGACGTCATTTTAATTTGCACATTAAAAGCTATTCTGTTGTCACCCTTACCACTGTGTTACATGCTAAAAGATGGTCTGTGCTTGATCAGTTTATTCCCAGTGTCTCAAAGCAAACTGAGCACAATCCAGGTCCTCTGCCCCACTATGACCGATACGGACAAAGAGATTCTCGTAACCCTGGCTACTGCTTCGATTATCAACTGGGAAGAGGATGACAGTGAGTAAACACACTTAAGTTTACACGCTAAATATATACATGGGGATTTTTTGACTTCAACCATACCAATGCTAAATCTGACCTGTGTTATCACAGATGTTTATGGAAGTCTGGTGGTGCTGCTGTGCTGTCTAAAAGCCAACACAGAAATGGAGGAGGAGGTTTTACATGCAATCCTGGCCACGATGATGGAGTGGAGGAACAGCAAGGAGGACTGGTTCCTCTTTGGCAGGTAATGTAATCACACAAACCCTGGAAACATTTACACATTGTTTTTAATTGTTCTACTGCTGTACCAACATCTGTCACATCTTTGTCTTTCAGTGACCTGTCCAAAGCATCTGCAGAACAGTTGAACCTCACTGTGGAAATGATGCGTTACCTGTCCTGGCTCGTGGCTCATTGTCCGACGGTTCTTGGCAGCACCCAGTGGGACTTCTTGCTCTGCTCTATGCTAGCCTGGTTGGAGGTGAGATATAAATCATACATACTGTGCTGTTTTGTGACTTTAAGGTTTAGAGGCAAAGGTCAGCCAAAGATTATTTCCTCCAAGAGCTGAAGAAGTTTGAGCCTTGAAGCAGGATGGGTGCCTGTCATCATGTGGTGACAACTCATTGACTCAAAATGGACATACACGCCATTACAATGTAGTTGTGTTTGTTTTGGTTGTACATCTTCAACAACTATTCATCTGCAGTCACTCATTATCTGTGACTTTCCTATCTCAGACTGCCAGCGAGAATGTGAGGAGTCTGTGGAACCCATGGGTGCAGCTATTTGTGTGTGAGGTCGCTGCACTGATAGTGAACCTGAACCAGTTCTTTGCATCGTCCTCGCCTGATGCTCTGGAGACGCTGCCGTCAGAGCTGGCGGGTGAATGGAGAGACTTCTTTGTAGAAGGAATCTACAACCTCCTCTTGCCTCTCCCTATCAACATTACAGGTACGTGTGGGTTTTATTTTATGAGGTCTGAGGAAGCATTCTCTGAAAAGGGAATCATTTTTTTGTTCTGTTTTCTGTTCAAATAAAGATGCCTTTAAGGAACCGGATGATCCTGTGTTCCCGTTTGCGGTGCTGCAGTCGGTCGGTATGGCTCTGACCTATGTGCCTGTGCAGCAGCTCAATCAGAACTCCCTTCCACCGCAGTTCATAGCCGACCAGAAGACGAACCTGCCAGAGCCCTTGCAGACACTCCTCAACACACTGTGTCCTCTGCTGCTGTTTAAGGCCAGACCTCTGCAGATCACCGTCTACCACCTTTTGGAAAAGTAAGGATTTTGTGCACAAACACAAGCCTCCTTAAATTACTAGAAAATGATCTCCAATTCCTGCTACAAAAATCAAATCTTGAGATATTTAGGGCACCCAAAGATTAGTAAAGAAAAACAAATCAACATACTTTCCTCTTGCCCATACAGAGTCATGCCTCAGCTGCCTGAGTGTGATGGAGAAGGAGACAATAACAAGTCTGATGATGACAGAGACGAGCCATGTCTGTAAGTCAAAGAGGGAAACCACATTTCTGAGTAAAGATGATATTGTTTCAATAGATTTTTTTTCCTTACATTTAAGTTTTGTTCTTTAGTTCTCCTCCAGCTGCCCTGATGGCGCTCCTGTTCACCTGCGAGGAGCTGTGCGACAGTATCCTGGCGGGGGTTCAAGTAGGAGAGTTTGCAGTGGTGCAGCCTCTCAGTGTTGAACACTCATGCATTCTGGGATACCTGTTGGCCTGGAAGCTGCTCCTCACTTTTTTCAAATCCTCACCTTCTCACGTGAGTCATGATGATGTCTTGTTTCAGAGCAACTTCAGTCTTTGTTTCTATTATATTTTGTACATTGTGGTTCATCTTTTTAACTAGATGGTCACAAAACATGACTTTAACACGTTTTACTTTCTATTAAAAGTGTATAGAAACAAACAGATATATATACGTTTAATGGGGAGAGTGGGCTTTGATGTGTCGATATAAAAATATTGCTCTTCTTGTGTATCTGTAGCTGCGTGCCCATTACGCCCAGTATCTGAAGAGAAGCTGCTCCCTAAACAAGCTCCTCCTCCACCTCTTCAAACTGATGCCTGAGAACCCTCTGTACCCCGGCCAGGGGGCAGACACCAAGGAGACCAAAACCTTCTTCACAGAGAGCCTGTCTCTGGCTGTTGAGAGTGAGTACACGTTACCCACTCCTACACACTCTCTGTACCTGACTGTGGAATGTAAACAAGCCCAGTGTTTTTCTCTCTGGTGTTTTCTTGCAGACAGTGACAGCGTTGAGTGGGAGCTCCCTCACCTGGCTTGCAGCGTGTACTACAGCACGGTGCAGGACCTGCCTGCCATGGTGCGGCTGTGCTGGAACAGCCAGGAGAAGAGAGTGAGCGCTGCTGTGGAGAAATTCACCATCAGATACGTCACTCCCGTTCTCTCAGCTGAGGAGATCTCGTCTGTCCACTCCAGCACTCAGATGTTTGACAGCATGACTGTAAGTGAGAAAATACATTTCTGTGACAGCTTGCACTAGCTGTAGACTCCAAATGTCAGATTTAATAAAAGCAGACAAACTGTTCATGATAGTTATGGAAGATAAAGACTTGAGGAGTCTACTTAATTTGCCTTCCTCTATAAACCTGTTTCTTTAAGAAACCAAATAATCTAAAAATATATTTGATATAAAATATAGTAAAGGAGCTGTCAGTTTCAAATTATTACTGCATAATAAATAGAAAGAGTTTGGATTTTGGGGTATTTCTGACAGAACTAAATTTTTTGATGTTTTGATTTATTTCTCACATAAATATCAGGATCAATTTACTCTTTTCTGAAGGCCTTTTGTTTTTGGTTTATTTTTCATCTCATCAGCAGTGAAGGTGTTAAATATTCAATTAAATGTAGTCAAACTTACCTATATTGTCCTCGTTGGATGTAATAAAGATGAAACATGTTATGGGAGGGGCCACGTCATCGATAAACCCCAGCATACCTGATCTCAAAGAAATTACACAAAGGTTGATGGGCTTAATAATCATGTAAACTGAACAAATCCTCTGGTGCAATACCTGCATCAAATTTGCAGCATAATGAATCAGAAACAATAGATGCTCTTAATTTGAAATGATCCAGTGCGATCTGGCATTGAATTATAAAGCAGGTGATTATTTGACTGAAGGACTCCCAGTGGCTCAGACAAACAGTGGATTTATTTATTCATCTTCTCGCCCCAGGTTAAAGCCCGCTCCGCAGCGCGGGAGGTGATTGCTACCTATTCTGTGGATGACATCTTCATAGAGTTGGTGATTCAGCTGCCACAGAACTACCCTCTGGGCTGTATCACGGTGGAGAGTGGGAGGCGTGTTGGTGTTGCCGTACAGCAGTGGAGGAACTGGATGCTGCAGCTGAGCACGTACCTCACACATCAGGTAGACACAGAAACACACTGGATAGAAGTTTGTGTAGTAAGTAGGGACTTTTTCCTCAACTTTTGGCGCAGAAGTTGTGAGAATACTTAGTTTTTAGGGATCAGAAAATATACAAGAGGATAAAACATTTCCATAAAATCTAATTGTGTTTTTGGTATCTTAAGAACGGCAGTATAATGGAGGGCCTGGCTCTGTGGAAGAACAACGTGGACAAACGTTTTGAGGGAATAGAGGATTGCATGATCTGCTTCTCTGTTATCCACGGCTCCAACTACTCGCTGCCCAAGAAGGCTTGTCGTACCTGCAAAAAGAAATTCCACTCAGCGTGTTTGGTAAGTTGTCTTTTGATTATCTGTCCAGATCGTCACTGCCTTCTCTGGAGGTTTTAAATAAAATATTCACATCGATTATAGTAACAGAGATGACGAATACCATTAAATGCATACGGTCATATAGTTCTAAGTCAACATTGCTTTTTGACTTTGTTTTGTAATTGTTTTTCTCATCTTTTTTTACAGTACAAATGGTTCACCTCCAGCAACAAGTCCACCTGCCCACTCTGCAGAGAAACTTTCTTCTAACACACACGTCTGCTGCCATTTCTCCATCTACCAGGTCTGGGATGACTGATTACATGCAGAGGATTGCTAAGAAACTCTACATTAAGGTCTACTTTATAACATGGGTAGAGTTTCTCTCTTGAAGTATTTCTTTGACTGACATGATCAGTGTTGTTTGGTACCAAAAGTGTTCACAGTAAAATCCAGGAATAATTACATTTTGGTGACTTTAATGTCCATATTCAGTAGTTTAGGTGAAATGTCAATAGTTTGTATTTTCCAATACATCACTATATTGTATATATGCAGCAGCAGTAGTTTTCCTGCTGATGGTTTTCTGTTAATATTTTTTAAAATAATTTTCCTGGACTTAATTTTTATCTTTTGTGTAGAAGAGGCTGAATCACAAAGCTAGGGAAACCAAAACTGGTTAAAAATGGATGTTCTTAATTAAAACAATGTTCCTAATTCCTAATATTTAGGATTATAAAGAGATGATGTCTGATTAGTGACATCCTTCATGACATGGTACGTTCACGCATGAAAAGCAGGAAGGAGAACTTCTTTAGGTTGATTTTCAAAGTTGATTTTCTCCCAAATGTCAAACTGATGAACTATGTTATCTCCTGTGCCTGCATACAGCTGTAAATGATGCTGGAGAGTAAATAAAAAACAACTTGATGGTTATCATCGATGGATGCAGTTTGTCTTTTATTCAACAGGGCTCAAATAAAGAATACGCAGGGGAAATGTTCGCCACGTACCACACAGAAACTAGTAGATATGTAAATTGAAATAATTTGTCATTGGATCGTGTCCCTGAACCTTCATGCATGCCTCACAACCAAATACAAATATGTCCAAGTGCTGATCTCAATGTGATAGACCACAGTGAGTAATGGCCAAGCTTTTATAGATAATGTGCATCACCATCAATAGCCGATAATGGCTTAGTGTAGCAAACAAAGAAATACTGCTCTGGCAGTTTTTCAAGAACCAGACTGAGCGCAGAGTGAAGGACAGTGCGTCCATTTCCCAGTGAGTTCGGTTATACAGAACAATGAATATTACACAATATATAAATCTAACACAATGTCTGCTCCCGCATATTTTTACCTGTATACACTGACCCACAAAGATAAACCTGAAGAGAGTTGACACTGGTTAGAGATTTGATTCCCCTTGGACCAGCTCCCCTCAGCCAATATACAAGTGGATATATCACATTGTGCTATCAACTGGGGCTCAGGGGGTAGAGCGGGCTGTTCTCTCACCAGAAGGTTGGAAGATTGATCCCAGCCTTTCCCATTCCATGTGCCGAAGTTTCCTTGAGCAAGATACTGAACCCCAAATTTACAGCTGTTGTCTATGAAAAAAGTGCTGCTCATATATGCACCTAAGGAGTGAATGTGTGTGTGAATGTAAAACTACTGTAAAGCACTTTGAGTGGTCATCAAGACCAGAGAAGCACTGTATGAATACAGACCACTCACCATTTACTTAATCTTAGATAACTTTATTCAAAGTAAATGAAGCCCAAGTGCTTCAGCGAACTGTTAAGTCAACCTGAGCCCCCAATTACAGTTGCATGGTATTTCCATATAACTATTACTGTAAGTCAACCTGAGCTAGTTTCCAAGAAAAGACTGTAATTAACCTCAGCCTCTGACTGCTGCCACGTTCCCCCCGCACTCATTTAACTTTGATCCACCACCTCCTCATGCTGAATAATTTATCTGTTTTAATGGGGAATTGCTCTCATCACTGTTGTTCCTATGGAATTAATTATGACAGATTAAGCATGATCAATGAATTAATACCTATCATTTGGTCTGCCGTGCGTGTGTGTGTGTGTTTGTGCAAGAGTGTGTGCATTTGTAATTCATTAATGCAGTCAAAATTTATCAATACATACAGCTAGCATCCATCATCATCTGCCCTTGACCTTTTTAATAGCCATTGATCTGTTTGCCAGGCATAAATATGATGAAATCCCTGTCTGGCATGGGCTCTCACACACACACACACACACACACACACGCGCACACACACAGCCTAACATTTTACTGCTCATTATCTGCTTGATTAAGCAGTGGTGCAAATGTTATGAACCACAGAACCGTCTTGTGTGCGGCCCGTTTCTCTTTGAATAATGTAGCTCAATCCTCACCAGAGGATGGCAGCATTACCTCAGGACGTTACTCCGACCAAATAAACCCACCATTTGAGGAGGTGTGTGTACATATTAACCCGAATAAAAATGTTTCTGTTTCTGGATCTCGAGAGAGATTAAATAACCGACCAAAATCAAATCTATGTCATTACATTCTCTGTCTGGTGGTTTAAATGGTTTTTCATTTCATCCAAATAATTAATATGTAATTTTAAACAGGAATTAATGAGGGATCCAACAGGGATTATTAATGTGCCATCTTTAATTACTCAAATTAGTTGAATAAATTTACCACACGACATCATACACGACAGGTGGAGACCCAGGTTCAATGTTGCCAACATACTTGGCTGTAAAGGATGTAGTTTTCAAGGGAAGGTGCCAGTCAAGGTAGAAATTACTCATAACTCAAAAAATGCAGACAATGAGTGTCCTTTAAAAAACTTAAATCACCACTTTGATATTATAATGACTGAATTTCTTTAACAAGTGAATATGCAAAAGATCAGAAGTGTGATTGGGATTGTGGGAGTGTTGCAGAACAGGTGTTGATCAGCTCAGATTCACGTTTCTCCTTCCTGTACAGTGAAAGACGCCCTCCATGCTTTAACCAGCCTCTGACCCACTTGCATGAAACCGCTGCACCAGTACAAGCTAATTAACATCTGACTTGTGTATGTACAACCAATAAAATATGAATTAATGAATTAAAACCTGCCTACAACCAGTCGCCTCGCCGGCCTCTCTGGCCTCCGAACCTGATTGGTGGAGGCGGGGTTGCCTCATAATTAGCCCAGCTCTCCTTTAGCTCTCCCTGACCCATTTGCGAGCCCATTAGCATTCCGAGCCAGTCAGCTGGTCCTATCCCAGTTGCACCACTCCTCCACACTGCAGGCAACCGCTCAGCTCCGCAAATGGCTTTGAATGAGTCTGTGTGTGTTCGTGCAGGCATGTGTGAGTGTGTGTTTTGTGTCTGTACATGTGTATGTATTGCTCTGATGATGATAGTTATATTGAAATGAAAGCCCACACAGTCATTTTATTTGTGTCTGCCTTGCCGTACTCCCCCGGCTCCTCCTTCCCTTGCTCTGGGCCTCAGTCCCATCTTCCCCATCACACAGCCACACTGTATGAAATCACACAAAGCACACAATCAATATCTGAATTTAAATGGAATCCTGGGAATTTATCGGCTTCATTTATCCTAAACCAAAGCAGGGAACTTCATACTATGTGGGTTATTTCCGCAACTGCCCTCAACTCAAAAAGCAAAGTGATCAATTTTATTAGCACTTGAGGTTTTCATATTATGAATAAACAACGACTATGGATCTCAATCTATTGGCTCTTAGACGTTCATTTGTGTTAGTCATTATGGCTTGAAAGGGCCGCCTGGTCTGACACAGTTTAAATCTACTGTTATTACTCTGTCATCACATACAGGCTCTTTATGGTTTTCTATTACCGCTGCCGTGTTATAACAGCAATGGGGGACACCAAAGTCCGAGTGGCTGAGTGGCCTGGTTTTACAAGACTCTGGCTCAGATTCAAAACCATAGTGAGTAGATGTACTTATATTTTAATAAAGTCTAAAGGAGAAATCAATGAACAATAGAACATGTAATATACATTTTTCACGGTCTGGTTTAAAGTTTGGTTTCAGTAGTCATTGATGGGTAAAATGGTGTGTTTTTTCTATTGCATGACTATTACACATTTTCATTTTGAAAGAGTAACATTTTTTCAGAATGGGTGAGAAGAGGCAAAGCATCATAGAGAAACAGCCAAACATTTTCTTAAAGTGCTGTTTAAGTCTAATTCACTAAACTCTTTCCCATGATGAAACTTTTCAGCCCAAGGGGAAATGCTTGGCGAAGGACTATTTAAGTATTCTGAAGCGCTGCCTAAGTTCACAGTCAAGCACCAGCAGCACAGGTCTGCCTACGAATAACACTGGCTGTGTACTTTTCACCAGGCGTGACAATGTGGCTGGGATTGTTTTCACCTTCTTTGTATGTGCGCGTGTGTCCTGGAGACACCTACACCTACTGCGGCAGGAAATACCACATTGGTGGTTTTGAGTACTTTGGCAGGTGTGTACTTCTGTCTGTGTCTGTGGAAGTCGTGCAAGATGCAGTCACGAAACTTTACGGGGGGTGCAGTTAAGATAATGAAGGTTCAGTTTGAAGTTGAGTGTGATCAGACCCATAAGTAGCTACTGAGTACTCATATAGTAATGACTACTGCAGTACTAATGTGATAATGTAGTGTTGACTACTGCATATTCATAATGTAGTAATGACTACTGAGTACTCATACAATAATGATGACATTGTACTGATGTGATAATGCATTGACCAATGAGGTCTCATGTTATCATGTGGTACTCACTACTAAGTACTCAAGTAACAATGCTTTTATTATTGAGTAGTCATGTAATAATGTAATCACTACTAAGTATTTGTAATAGTGTCTTTGTGATTACTGAGTATTCATGTAATATGTAGTAATTACTACTGAGTACTCACATAATGTATTGACTACTAAGTATTCATGTAATAATATATTAATGACAACTGAGTACTCATATAATGATGGAGTAATGACTAGTGAGTACTCATGTAATCATGTAGTAATGACAGCTGAGTACTCGTACTATTGACTACTGAGTACTTATATAGTAATGTAGTATCCACTACTGAGTAGTCATGTAATGGTGTAGAGTTGAATACTGAGTATTCATATTTTTGGCTACCAAGTCCTCATGTGATAATGTAGTATGAGTACTTGCAGTATTGACTACTGAGTCCTCATGTAACAATATCTTGACCATTGAATAAACCTGTGTCGAAGCACGAACATGTCAGCAGGCTGCTCTGATCCCATCGCAGCATGGTCTCCAGTTTGTTGTACCAGAAACTTTCTGTATGTGGCTCCAGTCGACCAAAGTAGGGCCCTCGTCTACAAGGAAATAACAGGACACGAGGACTGGAGAAGGAATCTGAGCCTGACCGAATCCTTTTAGATGCAACTAGGACAAACACATGAGTGGTACTTCCTGAATATTTTAGCTTGAGTCTGTTAACTCCGGCACATGAGCTAAATAGAGGCAGGGAATAGGGACAGTACGGCTTCACACTTCGGGCAGTAGCTCACTCCGAGTTCACTCTGCAGTCTTACTCTTATATAAATTAGCAGGATGGATTTACTGTGCACTCGGTATGACTCACAGTGCAGGAGGTAGCAAGAGTTCACATGAGACAGACCTCTATCAAGCCCCATTCCCTAAATTTAGAGAAACCCTCAGGCATGTCCATATATTGAACAAATGCTCTATATATTGTGATAGAAGCAAGGAAATGGAGTTCTGTTGCCCATGGCGAAATTTGATTTACTGTTCTATTTAAATGGCCACATTGTTTCAGAGAGGTTGGTGTTTCCATAGCTTAGCTTGAGGGCATTCAGATACATCATGCTGTAAAGCAACCAGACTTTTAACATACAGCAGAGAAGGCACACGGAGTCGAGGGAAGCACTGAGCCCGGGTCACCAAAATCATACTCTGGATTTTACTTTGTGCATTTTGTTCTTGCTTTGGTAATTGTTCCAATCAAGGAAACTTGCCTTAATCCAATTCTACTGCACAAATTGAAGGAATTGTTATTTTACAGTAAGTGCAAACAGCAAACTTTTACAGCTGTCTACCATGCGTACAGGGGCTCATTGTGGTGACTGAGTCGATCCACAGCATCTTCAAGAAACCTCATCAATCTGATGACTGATTAACATGAGGTAGATGTTTATGGTCCCCAGAGGATGAATGACTTTTGTGATCCTCTGACTTCTCCCCTGGCACCGAGGTGGACATTTGTGGTTTTGCGTCAAATATCCCAACAACACTCGTGTGATGGGTTGCAGGCAATGAATTTTAAAAACTGGTTTTCCTTTTAGTTTCTGACCAACTACCTTTTAAAAAGATTGTCTTTCCTATTGGCCTGTGTGTTTCGTGCTAATAAGCCAATGTTAAGATGATTAGAATTTAGCTCATTGCACCCTGTGCTGACTGTAGACTATATTTAGATGGACGTTTTGACAGCTGCTAAAAAGTGAAGCCAAATCCACTTGATCGCCCCCCTGGTGGCTGGCTTCAGTATGGGTCATAAACGCTGCCTTCTCCATGTTCCTGGATAGGACATGGGCCAAACTAACATGCCAACAGAATTTTTTTTTTTGATCTATTAAACATGTACTTTATTTTAGGTAGTTCTTGTCACACTGATATATGTCCAAGTGTTAATTTTTCCTGTTATATGTTCAGGTTGTAATTTGTTATTTGATGCTATAAAAACTGGTGAAATATTATGATCTGACACTGACTCGTGGTTGGTCAAGAGCGTGTATCGGCTGGACCTGGATACCTCTGCTCCACACCACGGACTCAAGCTCCAAATTGTCAAAATCGCAAAATGGTGGCACTTGAATTTATTTTGACTTCATTTTGTACAGTGGGAGGAAGTGGAGACGTGTTGTCCGTCTTTATTTACAGACCAGGACACGAGCACGGCTGTTTTTCTTCTCAATAGACAGATTTTTGATTTTTGTTTTGCAACGTATCACTCAAAGAAAAAGACACGAAGCTCGAGCTTAATTTGTCGTTTTCTCACTTTGACATCAAGGTTGCCGCGGCATCTTAGCTGACATCACTCAGAGATACAGACGTACGTTAACTGTTTTTAGTTACCTGTCCCTCGCTGCTTCAGCCGTAGTATTTACTGTGGTAAGTATATCACATTCTGAACCAGGCCGACTCTACCTGTCTGCATCCATCATCAGAATGGCTTGGCTGATAAATAAGTGTAAGGTGTGACATGAACCTGCGCAGCGCCACAAACGTAGTGAGAAAACATCAGATCCTCGAAGTTTCACATAATTAGGTAAATCCTAATTGCCAATTACTTTGATTTGTAATCCAAAAGGTATTTAATGAGCTCATTTAATGGTACCACGGTGCATGATGGAGTATGGTAATTGGTTTTTATAAGAAGAATAAAAATAAAGGTGTGCTTGTGAGCTGGGTGGCGTTATTCGCCCAACGCCATTATGTGGCATTAAAAGAAAGTTTTCTGCAAAAGAACTTTAGGGAAGAATCTCAATATCCCTGCTGTAGTCCTTCAGACAAAAATAGACACATGGAGTTTTGAAGTGAGATGTTTTGGCGCTGGCAGCTCCCTTCTTAATGATCATCCCCTGATGATGATGTGTTTATGTACATCCATCTTCAAGGGTAAAACTAAAGGTAAAAAAAGTCATACAGCTGTCCTTGCATTTTTTTTTTGTGGTTTTTTTTGCGCTGCTGCAAAAGTGGACGTCTTCACTCTCCAGCTCTAACAAGGTCGGAGCTGTCAGGAGAGACTGAGGCCGAGGAGCTAATATACTCAGGCCAGGAGGAAGAGTCATCCCTCATACGCACACAGCAGACGGAAAAACTGGAGGAGAGATAGTAGGGAGGAAGAACAGTGTGAGACCGAGCGAGAAAAGCAGGGGGATGAGTGAGAAGAAGGGGAGATTAGGACAAGTCGGACAGGGAAGACAGAGAGAAGAGGCAACAAGATAATGGAGAACTGGAGCAGGGAGTGGGGGATGAAGAGTGGAGAGAGGAGTGGAGAAAAGAGAGGCTGGCTGTCCTACCCTAAAGCAGTGTTGATATGACAGTTGTCTGAGGCCAAATCTGAGGCCAACTCATTCCACTGATAAATGCCTCTGGCTTTACCAACTTTCACACTGAGCTATGCATGCACAATACTTTATCTCTTTTTTTCTATCTGGAGAACAACTCGCTCGTAACGCTTTAGTTTCAGATCAGTTGTATCTGAGCTTTAACTATAAATTCTCTGCAGAAGGAGACATTGTTGGCTGAATTCATTGTTAGGGAATGAAACAATAAAAACCAACCTTGTTTATTGATGTAACAGGTTCCAGATTAGTTATACAGTTGGCCACTGTGTTGGTTTTAGAGGAAAATTATACAGATTAAAAAAATTTAAAACTATTCACTGACCAAATAGCCTATAGTTTTGGCTGAACCTTCGAAAACTCACTAAGAATACAAAACACACAAGACACACAAAACATTTCTCTTACACCGTTTAAAACCAGAATGTAATACAGAATTTCTAATGATTATCTCCGCCAAGGATGTTGTTTTCATCCCTGTCTGTTTGTAAACAAGACAAAAACCACCGGACATATTTTCACAAAACTTGGTGGAAGGAAGCAGTTTGGGTCAGAGAAGAAACCATTACATTTTGGTGCCAATCCAGATTTGGAGGTGGATCCAGGATTTTTTGTATTTTTCATTTGACATTGTGAAATAGGGCAATCTTAAAATTGTTTCATGATTTCTCTATCAAAAAAATTCATATACATTCACTGAAACTGAACGTATAGACTACAGATCTATAGGCTGGCAGACATGAATCTATGGGAAGTGTGTTTTTCCCTTTACATCTCTCACTCTCTGCTGCTCCCTGGTTTCTTTTCCTCTGACCATGGCGGTTTCCCATTTTGCCAGGCAACCTGTCTAAAATAAGACAAGAAGGTAGACAGTTTTTTTTTTTTTTTTAAAGATTATTTTCTTTGTCAGGGGAGAGAGAGGGGATCACATGCAAGATTTGAACCGCTGCTGGCTGTTGTGATAAAGTCCTTATTTTTTACATGGTAGAGAAAGGTCCTGCTGCCGCCTTGCAAACCACAACCCCATTAAACCCCCCATTATCCTTTGCAGTAACCACGTGAGTCCAAACCACACTGAACCAGAACCCTTACTTTAACCTAAACCCAAACTTTCTTCAGCCCTGATGGTTTCTAGGTGTGTTGTCATTTCTGACACTGCAGTGAAAGACTCTGAGATGTGTTGACTTATTGTTGCTTGCTATTTTCTCACCAGTGGAGCTGACTGTGGACTGCAGGCTAAACCGCCCCTCAGGCCACTGTTTACTCCTCCGCTGCGCTCCTACACGACCTTTATCTCACTGACATTAGCATGACTCAGTTATGCCGACACCGGTCTGCAGCACTCAGGCGCACTCCTGTGCCCTGCTTATCATTTTCGTGTTTGATTGGATGTATTCAGCTAATGACTAATAAATAAAACTAATTAAGCGCTTGATAATGGAATGATAATTTGACATCAATTACTCACTCAGTGCAAAACCGGGACAATTAGGTATTTCAGCGAGTGAGTCAGGAGCGGGGAGGGAGGAGAGATAGACACCTGAAACCGACGCTGCCTATGGGCTAATACTCATGTCTACATTATCTCACTGTGCAATGGTGCCATATCAAGGGTAGGAAAATAACAAGGTAATCAATTAAGTTAACCATGCAATTAAGTTAATTAATTGCTTGTATGCCCAGGAGCTTCCCGGGGCTTGTGCTGTGGACTGCATTACAACACTGGCCAGTGATTAGATTACAGAGTTAGTAATGCCATTTGAGGCTCAAGTGTGAGAGCTGCAGAGTGGAGTCCCACCGGTTGCTGTAATGCTTCTATCTCCAAATTAACAGTATAATGCACCCGACCGCATCAGCAGCAGCAGCAGCCGGTCTGTGGGGATTCCAGTGGATTGCGATGCCTTCTTTAAGCCAACGCGGTGTAAAGTAAAATCTCTTTTGAGAGAATCTTCATAACGGTGAAGATTAGATCACTTCATTGTAGTGTGTGTTTACTGAAGAGGAAGGGGAGAGAAATTGCTTTGGCACAGAGAAGTGCATCAGAGGGTTTTACTCACTGTGCTCAGATAAACAGCTGATGGGAACAACACAGCGGGTCTTAAAAAAAAAAAAGAAGACAAAATGTCAAAGTTGAAACGTACTTTATTTCAAATTTCCTTCCCTTGGAGGGTTTTTCTGTACGAACTGCCCGACTGGACCTTGGTTACACTGGTAACAATGAAAACTCAGTCACGTATGTGTTTCACCAGCTCACTAACACGTAGGAGTAAGATAGGAAACTGTATATTTAAATCAAGTAATCAAAAATCACACATTGACACAAGATACAGCCTCCAATTAACTAACTTTTTTAACGAGTCGATTTTTGTTGCATTGCTCATTTTAATTCTATGTTTTTAACAGGAACAGACTCATAAGCACCAGGAATTGAACCCCGCATATCATGAAGTTTATGGCCCAAATTAGTTGTAGCTTCAAATTTGTGCCGACATCTCACTTTCGTCATTTTACATTTATCGTGTATTTTTATGGTTTATACTTTAGGCGGCCGTTTACCGTGTTTGCACTTTTGTTACATCATGTCGACAACAGCAAGTTTAGTGTGCGTTCATCTCAATGTTATTGCTGAATATGCAATGAGATTCGTGATTACTGAAACCCAACAATCGCCCCAGTTCCCTCACCTATTTATCCATTCAGCTCACGGCCATTTTATGCCTGTTTATTACAAACTGAGTTAAGGAACAGACTTGCAGTAGTGTAAATATTGAAAACTGATTAAATAGCAAATTGTATGTGTATTTAAATACACACACACACACACTCTTTCTCTCTCTCTCTCACAGACAATAGGTTGATTTGCAGTTGCTCAGCCGTGTCTCTTGTGCGGTTTGTCCATGCAATCCTGAAGATAAGAGACGCTGTCACTACTGTGATGTGCCGCGTTTGAGCACCGTGCTACGACGCCACACATCTTTGGTGGATTTTTTACCAGAACAGAGTGTTTCTGTCCTTCTGTCACGTTTTCCTCTTGTATCATAATGAACACGCTGACAGTCGAATTAGCATGGTGTCACTGTGGTAGTATGCTTCAGCGACACGGCTGCACAGCTGTCCCGCTGTGATAGCACCCCACACTCTATTAAAAGATCATAGCGCAGCCAATGGAACATGTAGGATGGTGTGTCGTCAAGTAGGCCGACTGCGCCATTGTTGGGAACGACTCCTTCACTCGGCCCTTTCAAGTCATTTCAATACATTTTATTGGGTTTAAAAGCTTCTTCTCAAAATCTACAGGAGTATCTGCAGCGATGACAACAACACTGAAATTGCCTAAAAGGGATTTAAAGGGTTGTTTCATTGTGAGGCACCATTATTTGATGCAGAGATTTTCCTATGATCAATAAGACTTTTGAATCCAGGAATCTTCTTTTTTTTTGCCAGGAGATAATGAATTCTGTCCTTTTCTGTATTTTTCACACATGATACGCTTAAGGCCTGCACCTCATACTGAACATGAGAGAGGTGCAATAAAAAAAAACGAATTTTCATAGAGTCCCCCTGAGAGAGCTGAGGACATTCACCCATCACTCTGAAACAGGGGTCCTATTTTTCAATACACACACACACACACACACATACATACATACATACATACACACACACACACACACACTGTGGAGAGGCCTGAGTTTTAATAGGATCCCAGGGGTTATAATGTTATTGTTATTTCCATCCAGAAGATGCAAAGATGTACATAATCAGATTCACATGTAAGCATGCAGAGACGCTGCACACATGCATGAATGCATGAACACTGGCAGGACCATATAAGCAGATACTCCTCCTCCTCCCATCTTTGTCTCCCCCTGTCACTCTTACACACACACACACACACACACACCTCGACTTGCAGCATCATTCTGTTACCATTGTTAAATTAATTTACAAGCCTGAATATTAACTAGCGTCTGTGATATGTGTGAATTCTAAGTTCAGCGTCTATTCACAGGGGGAGAATTTTTTAAACTGCGACTGTATAAATCTTGACTCCTCTTTTTGTCGGGAGTTAAATTAGTTAAAAGAGTGCTTTAATGCAAACAGCCAAAAACGTTCTCCTTTTCAGGCACTTCATCTTGTCCAGTCAGCATACACTTAGCGAGGCAATAAAAAGCAAGTTTGTTGTTAATGTCTCCTTCCTCCCCTCCCTTGATTTATTGCAAGAGATATTTTTATGGAGGAAATGTGCATCTGTGTTAAAAGTTAAATAAGGACGCCCATTTAGCATGGAGTTATGAATTTAGTGCAACACATACTGTTGATTACTGCGGCACTACAGATCACTGCTATTATTGCTGTGGATAATCAAGCTTTAACATATTGACGAGGAGTGTGCAGAGAAAACACTACTTTGTGTTTGCAGTGTCTTTTTTCTTTTTTAACCAAAGGTTTCTGTGACCTTGTGTGCGACCTGTCAATCATATGAAGTCCTGCAGGATGATTGAAAGTATTTCTGACACGGACCGTACCACAGCGTGCGACGCACCTTGCATACATAAGCGTTTCATATTAAGTCAGGAAGATTGACTTTGAACATTTGACACCAGGTCTGCTGCAAACATAACATGAAAGTGGGCCCATGGGACAGTAAATTGTTGCCAGATTGTGAATAAATATAACATTTATGATTTTTAACATCTTTAAAATTTGTTATTAATAGCTAGTTCACATAAAAGTTCTTTTTTTTCAACGCAACCATCAGCACCCACTGGGGCTTACATTTACCTCCACAGAGGAGGTATGTTTTAATCATAGACTGTATATAAAGATGGACGAAAACACTCCACTTCCTCCCACTATATAGAAATAAAGCCAATTTATCCCGGTTACAAACGCTTTTGAATTCAGAGCCGGAGTCTTCAGGGGAGTGATTGGGAGATGGCGCAGTGGAAGCGAGGTCCGGTCGATAAATGAAACCTAACCAATTATCAATCAGTACTTGCACAAACATCAGTGTGATAATAACAACCTAAGATGACAGAAACAATCTTTGACGTTTACTTTTCACCGAACTAGGTGGCTGGATCGGGCAGGGGAAGAGCCCATCACATTTTGGTGTGAATCCTTTAAAGGGTTAAATCATCTCAACAACGTTTTCTTTATTTTTTTTTTACATTTTCATGAACTTGTCAGGAAATAGTTATTTGTTAGTTATTTGGTGTAGGTCAGGAAAAAGCGATTTGGCCTTTGTGGAGTTAACACTCTATTCTAGTTATATATAGTTTTTATCAAAAGAGTTTAATAGTCAAGACAAATTCTAACAAAGTCAGTGCATGAAGGGCAGACCACAGATGGATCAATGCGGAACTGAGCTGGATCAAATGCTCATTAGGACAATTCTGCTCTCAGACGTCCCATTCAGTATCCTAATGAATAATGATCAATAACTTCTCTTTTATAGAAAGTCACACTTTAAAGATGCTGCATTGCTGATGTTGTCAAAACAGTGAAAGGAGACTGAAGCGTGATCACAGGTGAAGCATAAAAATCCCAAATTAAATCCCATTTGTATGTTATTATAATTTCTCAATCTGTTACTTCCATTCTGACCATATGTGGAACTACTACACCGACTGTCTTACCTTGACGTTTTTAATCAAGTGGTTGCTCTTTATTTGCGAGTGTGTTCCCATAATATACACTTGGATTAGTGCCCATGATGATTTACTCTGCACATTCAGAATGTTGTGCAATTAGTCTTTGTAATTATCTTGAATGTAAATTCACAAAGCATCTTGCTATAAAGAAAACGCAAGTAATACATTTAAAAAGGGAGAACTCCGCATTCAAATCGTGTAACTGAGGAGGTAGCGAGGGTCGTCCACTGACCAGAAAAATCAGTGGTGTGATCCTCGACTCCTCTTATCCGTATTTGAAAGTGTCCTGGGACAAGATACTGAAGCAGATATATCCCCTGATGTCTGTGCTGACTGAAGCGTATTTGATTTAAGAAGCGCTGTGTGAATGCATCCTGTAGTGTAAAAGTTCTTTGAGTGGATGAAAAGACTGGAAAAGTGCCATATACAGTAAATACTGTCCATCACCGTTGATCAAATCACTAAACTTTAATTTCCTCTTTCCTCATTCAGGCCTCCAAGTGTCGATCACGGCAACATAAAATACTTGTTTGTTGTTTTTAAATAACGTTTTATTTAGAAAATTAGACATCTGCCACTGAATGGTCTTTTGGTTTGTGTCTGTTGAGCCAATCAAATGGACCAGCTTTTATTTGGGTCTCTGTCCATGGTGCTGAAATATTCTTACCCACTATCCCAGGCATCAGGAATTAGCTTTAACCAGGGCTCTGCTTTTTACAGCATTCTCCAATAGAGGGCTAAAACTTCTGGTTGGACGACTGTGTTTGGCTCATAGGACGTTATTTGCCACCACTATACTGTCTCTGTGGGTGGTCATGAAATAGTTGAATCTCAGTCTCATGTCTCTCTCCAGCCAGCTGCTCTAACCCAGTGTTATCAAATTACAATCAGCTGACATCACACCACTGGAGCCACATTATTAACCCAATGTCATTTCTCTGTAGAATTTACTTATACTAAATAACATACATTATATATAAAACATATTCTTTCTCTTTAGATGTTTTTATAGACCCGACAGGGACGTGATTTCCTTCACATCATTATTGTACCATATTTCTGACTTCCTCCTGTGACCCTTGCTTGACCTGCTCTAATTTGCATGTCCCTCATACAGATGGGTAATCATTTTTCTCTTCAGCTTCCTCTACAGGCATCGGGGGAGCCATAAAACACATCTAAGACTCGCCCCTAGACTTGTCATTAGTATTCATCTTGCGGAGAGACTGAAAGAAGTTTGCTGGACAATAAAATTACCTCTCAGACTCTTTTTTTCCCCAACAGACAGAGCCTGGAGGTTGGGTTTAACAACACCTGCTCGAGCACATTATACACTTGGTAGCCACAAAAGAATGAGCTCCTCCAAGTGCCACACCTGATTAATTCCAGAAAAAAAGCTGTCTTTGTGAAGAAAGAAGCTGAAAATCTTAAAAGGCAGACTTCACAGAAGGAGCCACTTTCCAGCTATACATGTTGTGGGAGTGTAAAAGATCGAGAGATAGCACATATCCCACACACAAATATGATCTGCCTTTTGCAGAAATAAACCAAATTTGTCTGATAACTAATGAATTATATTTTTATTATTTTCATGAACAAACAGGATCTTTACTTCTCGCTTCTGGGTTTAGACAGATAGAGTTAAAACATATTATGTGATGAAAACATGCAATCTTTCAGCTGCATCTTTCAGTTGTTGGACCATGTAGCAATATGACATTTCTCCTTCCCTTTACATTTTTTTATTTATTTACTTGTCTGGTTAGTTGGATATGTGAATATGGAATTTGAGATCAGATAATAAATGTAAAATGTGTTGACAGCTAGAAGTGAAAAATGTAATGAACGTTTTTCAAAGTAACTCACAGAGATAGAAATCTCACATTGCATAAGGTATGCAGTGATGTATGATTGATAAATCCAGGCCTCCTGTTATTTGCTTGTTCCAATGAGGTCCAAGTTGCTCCAGTTGTCTCTGTTGGGGTTTTACTAAATGACATGTGGGTTTGTTTTTTTTTTAAATGGGAATTGTGAGATTTAAGAATGAAAAAAAAATCATGTTTACTTTCTTCACTCGGGTCTCCTGTGTTTACAGCACAAACTAAGATTTGTGTCACAGTGTGTGGGGCAGGAGGAGCCGAACGCAGGAGCCAGGTGAAGGTGAATGACAAAAGGTGTCCTTTAATAAAGGCCAATATCAAAACAAAGGAAAACAAGTGAAAAGCAAGGCATGGTGGAAGAAAAACAAAATCCCAAAAAGTCAACATGCAAAGAAACAGGGAAAAGGCTGAAAACAACATGAGATCTGAACAAGACAAACGGGAGCACAGAGACTTATATACACAAGAGGTGATTGAACACAGGTGAAACACATTAGGAACAGGTGCATCACCGGGGCAGGAAATCCAGCTGGAGACACACAAGGAGAATCATTTCAAAATAAAACAGGAAATGGAGCAGTCGGGGACAACAACCAAACAGGAAACCTAAGGAAACCAAGGTAAAAGTCTATAAACTAAAGAGTCCAGAACCAAAACAGTCATAAGTTTATAGGAGTCGGGGCAGAATCATGACAATTTGGTCTCATTACAAAATATAATATGATGATGTCTCTACCCAAAACTGACATAATCAAAGTCACGAATGTGTTAATGAGGTAATTACTAGATTGCACAGAAAAATGATGTATTTTGTTTATGCAAATCAGCTTCCAAGAAGAAGAGGAACAAGGCACCACACTCAATGCTAATTTACCCATATGGCCGTTCGAAAGCCATGCGTCACAATCACACACTGGAACAAGCTCAAGTTGTACAGGAGATGGGACACGTTGCAGGTATTTGCATTACATTTGGCATTTATTTAACATACAGGTTTCCACTTAGTCCTTGCTTATGTGGACTGAAATGTGTCTGATGCATTGCCCTTGTGATCTTTATTGATTTTAAGTAATGTTCCAGATGCTTTTTGACTTGCATTAAGCTTTAAATCTGGCTGCACTGACACTGCATTTTGATGCCTCCCCTGCATTGTGCATAATTATGCGTATTGATGTGTGGATTAGATGTAAATCATTTGTCTGCCTGCGTTGACATCCCATTTGCACTTCTGAACTTCTGAACTCCCCAAAAAAGTGGAAACCTTGATTTCTGTCTCAATGCAGCAGCTGTAAAAGTATCTTATTGTCGTTCACATCACGTTCCCTCAGAATGGACATGAAAGTATAATTTACTAACATAAATATTCACCGATAAGCCACAACATTAAAACCGGTAACTGGATTTAATGTTCTACCTCATCCCTCCACCTCCTGATGGAGCCTAATCAGGGTAAAGCCGAACAGCACGGGTGATAAGTACATGCTGTCCACATACAATACCCACTAAACTGGGCCAGGCTGAGCCTTGGAGGGAGAATCGAGCAGGACAGAAAGTACAGCAGCCAAATGGAGAGGTGAAAGGGCCTGAGGGCTGGTGTGAGTGGGGAAAATGTTGTAGAAAATAGAATTGTGATGGGAGAAAAAGAGCACAAAGTTTACGTCGATACTTTTGCTTGCAATCAAATTGACTTTAAAGAATATAATTTGTGGCTTTTGCTTTTACTTGACAGAGTCTGTGAAGAAGATACAGGACAGGGGGTTAGAGAGAAGGGAAATAACACACAATTAAAGATCCCACCAGCCAGGAATCAAACTATGGACTCGCTGCTCAAGGCGTTTGCGCCTGTGTGACATGCACCTTTATCATTCTGGTCTATCAGGATGCCCAACACCTCGACTTTAAATCTTTCTTTCTCATTTCTCTTTTTTCAGAATGCATTTGTACTCTTGTGGCTAAATTATCTAAAACACTCTAAATCAATGACATTGACAATTCTGTTAAAGCTAATGTTGGTAATCCTGGAAAAGCTAGCAAGAGCAGGCTACACTTGAAAAAATGCGACCGATACATCTCACCTCCTCCCGTCCACTCTCTCATCAAAGCTAAACTCCAAAAACAAATGAACGCAATTTGCAACTACTAAAGCCAACTTTTCTGTGACTCGCTCACTAGCTTCTGGCTATCATCTGCTCTGGCTTGTCTTATAAACTGTTTCAGAAAAACCTGCCAACTATTATAATATAAATTATCATATAATGTTGAGAAGTTATGTCAAGATATGTCTAATGCTAAAATATTCAAAGCCTTTATTAAAAAATGTAAAGATATTTCACCTCTATCCCCCAAATATTTAGAGATCAGTAGGTTTCTTTTTTACTTTCATAGCTTAAAGTCTTTCACCACCATGTCTCCTCTCAGCCTCTGAGTTTTGACTTGGTAATCTACGTCTGTAAAGATGCACAAATGTCCCTACATGAGGCTGGAGTATGTCTGGAGCATTCACTGTTTGGCTTCTACACGCGAGGTGTTTGCTTATGGTCTAGCAGAGGCTGCTTTTTTAGCCCATCTTAATGGTACATCTTCAATAAATATTTATAGGGGCCATGGGGGATATTAAAAAAACATGACATGCTAAAATGGCTTTTTTCCCATGGAGACAGGGATCTAGGTAGAGTTAGAAGAGACAGAGGTGAGAGAATGAAGGAGAGGCAGTCATTTGTTTGGTGAAGGCAGCCCAACAGATGACTTTGGCAAGGACACAATTGATAGACATCTGTTACACATTGTAAGCAACGGATGCAACAACCCAAAGGGCAAAACAAGGACTGTTTCCTATCGACAACATTCAGGGACGTTTACTCATAATCAAGGCTTCCATATATATCTTCATGAATATGTATTGATATCATCCAGCTTGGTTGTGAAATATGCTACAAAATTAGTGACTATAATTATCCATAGTCGATAGGTTGAGTAGCTGTCAACCCGAGTTACGTCCTCGTCATGAATCTGACCTGGATGAACTGTATCTTGGTTTCTCATTAATGTAAATAAAAATATTGATTTAGCAAGATTTAGCCTGACCATACAAGACTCATTTATAAATAATTCACTAAGTTTATGTTGGTTTTGCTTTTCTCCAGTGGGATAGAAGTTCGTAACCCGAGGAACAAGCACACACGTAAGCAGAGAGCGTGCATCTCATATGCAGTATCAACATAACATATAAAGGCTACAGTAAATTCGAAGTTAAGGATTTACGGAAGAACATCTTTTTAAAATCTGCAAATAAACAAAATCATGTTGCATTAAGAGAAAATACAGAGGAGACACTGAAGTCAGTTGTTGATAAGAACATGGTCATTCAAATTTTAGGTTTGTCACACTAGGTTGTCCTTTAAAATTATGTGATTTTAAATTTGAATTAAAAGGAAAATACCCTTTACAATATATTTGGTTAATTTTTTATTTTTGTCAGTAACACTTGTGTGTTTATCCGTGTATTTTTCTTTATGATGTTGTGAGGACAGTCAGTGAATATATGCAGGTCAATGCATGGTCCTCCCAAGTGACTATTACATGTGTGTGTTATCTCATTACTGCTACAGGGAGCGGTTTGGTAAATGCCTTTACTTTCTTTACTAAATTCTCTTTAAATTGTAATTTCCAGTAAGGGTCTGGACACATTGTCTTTTCTTCATAACTGGATCACAACTGCAGCCACACACCAAAACCCGAAGTCAGACCACATCCCTAATGAGACACTAAATGTGCCGAGCTAAGCAAAGAGTAACTTTAATGATGAGCACGATGCAGAGTCTTCCTCCTCCTCCTGCACTTCCATCAGCAGCCTTGACTCAGGACACTCTGCTCCTCTGCTCTTTGCTCAGGAATCGTCTCTTCGCTGAGCTAGAAATAGAAACAGCATTCAGCTGTGTTATTATTTTTTCAAGAGATGGGATTCAGACAGTGCAGACTTGCAGACACATGATGTACACTGCCAGAAACCTCCAGCTAGGATCGATACATGCTAGGAGATCTACAGAACGAGCCCAATAAGATGGTAGTTTTAGCCAGCTGATCTGTGGCTCAGGGGGTAGAGCGGGTGGTCCACTAACCAGGAGATACTGAACCCCAAATTACCCCTGACAGTTTGTATGTACGATAGAGATAGATGCACTGTATGAATGGATAAATGTATAGTGCTTTGAGTGCTATATAAACACAAAGCATTTACTATTAGCAGTGTTTAAAACCCACCACTCACTGTGCTTGTTTCTTTCATGTGCTCCATTCTTCCACATAATCCGAAGCAGCCTCCGCCATCGTTTGTGACACATTCTGCCGCTGCATGGTGTTTAATGGCACTTATCACGACCCTGCAGGATTCATTAAAATTAAGATGCAACTCTGATTATGTTTAACATCTGCTTCGTATTATGAGATGCGCTCCCAGGTCACTAACCCCTAGGGGTATTCACTCCCTTGACGCCAAGAAGACATTTGACCATTAGAGACGGATTAATTAAGGTCTTTGCTCCGTAACATCCAGGCTTGAATAAAACCTCATTTTCATAATTGAGGAATTTAATATCCTGTCCACAGTTTAATGCTGACAGGTGATACAAGCGTGTGCAGGTTCAGAGTCTCTCGGCTCATTTAGGCTTCCCCCCTAAGAGTTGTCTTATACACTATCTCCTCTATTATCTCTTGCATCCGTTGCCAAAGCGATATGAGCCTCGGGCCATCAGACAATTACCATTTATGATACTTCCCATTTTGTTCCTCTTTCTGCTGATGACATCTCGATTTTCATCCCTAAAAATCCCTTTAATTTCCACCGTGAGATATATCGTGTGCCGTGTCATTGTCCTGAAGATCACACACACATCCACTTAGTATGCTGTGACGAGGGCTGATTGACAGAACTAGCCATTAAGTGTTTTATCTGAGATCTTCTAAGGGAGAATTTCCCTCCTCAATAGATTCCCTCTTGCAGTGGTCGTCTCGGCTCGGCCATTAATCAAGTCATATCAGTGAAACGTCTCAAAAGTTTGCTGAAGCTAAATGCGACTCATCCATCAAATTAGTGAAAGGCTTCATATGTAAGCCATGCGGACATTTTTCTTCACCGTCCCTTGTCAACGGGGAATATGATCTATATGCAAAGTCGGCTTGATTAGTTTGTGAGGTCCTCCGGAAAGACGGCAGGGGATGAGAGACAGAGGATGGAAAACAGTGATAGGCACAAGTGGAATAATGAGGGGAGTGGATAGACGCAGAGAAAGAGAAAGGTGGAGAGGAGGGAGAGAGAGAGATGGAAGGGAAGACGGATGGAATGGGCCAAGTGGAGATTGGGTTACTTGCAGATAACATCGCCGTGTGATAGATTCTTAGGGAGACTAAATTGGGCTCAGACTAAGTCCTGAGTGACAGGCAAGGGGAGCGCTTATCAATGACTTGTGAGGGGAAATTGGACATGTCCTGAATGGCCTCATGATAAAGCTGCTCATTTGGGTGTGTTCCCTGAATGATACCCGACATGGTAATCGATAATTCTTTTACATCCATTCAAAACGTACCATTGCATTCTTTGTCTAATCTGGAGTGAGGCTGACATGGATATTAGTCTGACCATTAAAGCTCCACTAAAAAAATGAACAGCAGTGCCCCACACGCTTTTCTCTTCAGGTCACTCACAAGATATTTAGTCCAACAAATAGACTGTATATAAAGATGGACGACATGTCTCCACTTCCTCCCACTATCCAGAAATCAAGCCAAAATATACCAGATACAAACGTTTCCACGAGGTCCCGGCGATACCTGCGCTTGACCAATTGTAAGTCAGTCTCAGCTGTCAATCATGATGGTTCACCCCATTTTTATTTCAAATAGCAAACTTATTAGAAAAACACAATTTTCAACTTCCCTAAGTGGCAGAAACCATCTCTCAGAAAAATATTAGATGTTTTAAACATTTACTCACATGACTTAAGTGTCTTCTCTCTAAATGTAAAACTGTTCCTTTGTCCTTTGAACGATTTGTACTGATGTTAATGACAAGGTGACCAGGTCATTATCTTCTTTGTGTCTGAGTTAGTGCACTTGTCCCTGTTCTCACCTTTCTCTCTCATCTCTGTCTCTTTCTGTCTGTAATCACTGTCCCACTAAACTGGCTTTAAAAGCTGCGACCAGATGGCACAAGAAAATGAATGGATCGTCCTGTGCATATAAATGTGTGTGTGTGTGTGTGTGTGTGTGTGTGTGTGTGTGTGTGTGTGTGTGTGTGTGTGTGTGTGTGTGTGTGTGTGCGCTCGCAGTGACAGATTCAGGGTTAAGAGGGACATTAGTGAAAAGTGACTTTGACACACCACCAGGGAAAGAAAATTTCTCAGTCCTTCACCTCGCTCATTCGTCTCTATCTCTTTATCTTCCCTTCACTGAGCCAATCTTGCTTTCGCTCTCTATATTTTGCACAAGCGTCTATTAAGTTCTCAAACAGGGTTATTATAAAGTGCTGTCTGGCAGGTCTTAGTGCTGTGAAGTAAAAATCAGCGCTGAGAGGAAACATCCAGCGTCTTTTGTAAGCTGAAAGGAGGAGAAACGAGCCACTTGCCCTTTGAATGACTAAGAGGGGATTTGTTATTTTAACTCATTTTATATATGTATAATAAACTATGCTTCAAGTCTGTCTGATGTGAAGCATGCAGTCACATTAAAGAAAGACAGTAATTACGGTGCCATCTATTTCATTTTTTGTTAAAGATAATAAGACATAAAAACACTTTCTGTATTCTGTAAATTGCTCAATCATCATTATTTCCAACTGTAGAAGGGCCATGATCCAAAGAAATACTTCTGCCAAGTCATTGGTTTGACTGGAAGGACCATTTCAAAAAGCTACCTTCATAAAATTAAATCTGTAGATGTTGGTAACATGTCTCTTGCAAACATCCTCGGTAAAGAAAGTGTTAATTGTATAAACGTGTGCTGGTGAACCTGCATTTTATGTCCTGTGTGCAAAGCAGAGTTTGGTGTACAAGTATAATGGAAATGGATTTATCATGCTATACAAATATACAGTACGCAGTAGATAAATGATAGAGAGCATTCATAGTGCATATCTCTCCCAAGGGAATTCACTTGTCTTCTATGTCACAGATATATTAATCACCTCAGGGAGGGGGAGTGACAGCATGATAGTTTCATAAATTAATAAAGCTCTTGCTATACAACAAAGCCTTCCGGTTAATCCGAATAAGGTCATAACTCAGTTGCAGTAGTCACACGTATACATACTCTAAATGTTACATGCACGCACGCACGCACACACACACACACACACACACACACACACACAGAGAGAGAGAGAGAGAGAGAGCTCTACCACCGCTCTATTGCAGTATTTTTCATCGAGGAGATAGCACAGTGTTAATATTTATTATTCAGAAACAGTGGCGAGGTGTCAAGCTCAGCAGTCTGCCCACTTTTTAATAAACAGCACACTACTGAGCTAAATCATATCACAGCAACTGTGTGTGTGTGTGTGTGTGTGTGTGTGTGTGTGTGTGTGTGTGTGTGTGTGTGTGTGTGTGTGAAGAATCCTACCATACAGGAATAAGAATATGTTGAAGAAGAAAGGACTTCCTTTTTAAAGTGAAAAAACGTGTCTTATAGTGAACTTAAAATATTGACAAATCTTTAATTTTATAAAGTGAACACTGCGAACAAGTTTCTCATGATACTGAGGAAGAACAGCAAAAAAAAAAAAAAGAAGAAACACTTAATTTGCATTCATTCCCACAGACAGAAGCATTGACAGGGTGCAGGGGGGGGGAATGGAATTCTGAACAATTTCAGCCTGAAGCAAAGAGTTTACCTTAAAAAAGAGTCAACAACTGGTGAAATGACTAATAATAACTCACATTTTGTTATAGATTCGTCTATATGGTGCATTCCATACATAGGGTTGTGCTTTAGAGATCATTAGTATTATTAATTTTTTCATATTTTGAATTCATGTTTGAGTCACATCTCCTACAATCTGCTCTAACAGCATAACATCTTCAACAGAAACAAACAGACCTCACAAAGTCAAGTGTCTGAACTGCGCTGTGCAGAATGATGTATTTACAAGGTTTGAGAAGAAAAGAGAGAAAAATGTTTTCAAATTCATTTGCTGAAGGTTCTTTTTGCTCACCTTCAGTTTGATGTTGAGTCGTGTTCACATGAATTTCATCTGAAACATCACCTTCATGCCCTAAATCTATTGCCCCGTGTACTGTCTGCATGTGAAAGGTCCGTCTGGATGGCAACAGGTTTGTATCACCTGATTGTGAGTATTCAAGATTACATAACCAATATTTGTATAGTAATAGATGACTCAGAGTCTGACAGCTGAACCCACAGAGAGGTATCACTCAACTGTGTAGATTTCACACAGTTTAGCTCATTTGATTCAGTGTCACCCCTCTCATCTGTGTCAGCAGCTGCTAGTACAGTATAACCCCACTGCACGCCACCTGCCCACCTCTCGCTGCTGAGCATATTGGAGCATTTATTAACTAAAGAGCTGGATATTTCCCTCAGGATGGAGGAGACCCAATCTAGAGCTATTGTGACTGATGGACTTCATCACACCGAGACAACATGAATGCTCCCTTCTGAATGTGTAAATCTGTTTGCTAACACTACACAGGGCCATACTTTAATGTTGTATTTAGATATAAAGAAATCAGCTTAATGTTACAAGTCTCAGGAGAAGGAAGCTTATTTATTCAAACTCTCAGTGTTGTTAAGGACAAATTGACACCTGCACATCTGAACCACTATTCTATTATTTATTTGTACATATCTGCAGGAACGCAAAGCACATAATCCTTCAGTGGAGTGGCTCGTAGTGTCGGGTCATAAGTGATGATTTACAAGTCAAAATGTTGTGGAGATAGTTGCAGGTTTTCTAATATGAAAATCTTAGTTTTTCCACCTCTTCAGCAGATCTGCTTTCACACGAGAGCCAAATTATAATGTTTGGGCGGGATGTGCTTATCACTCCCACTATAATTTAAAAGTGGAAACATGCTTCTTCAAAAATACACATTTGCGTAGCCGCATGCAGTCGGATAGGTCATCGCTGTGCGGCCGTTCTTTTGGTGAGAACACACTCGGTGAGAACTGTTGTTTCTCTGACCTCCTTACTGCAGAGATAATCCTCTTTTGGAATTCATTAATTCTGATACAGAAGGTTTGTGATAAGTTGTAAGTATGGTAGTTGTCATCATCCACACTAAGGAGGTTTTACAATTTCGAATGAGTAATAATAATGAATCTAATAAGCTCTGCATTTGATTGGGGAAATCTATTGCTCAGTGTACTATTTAAGTGGTGCACTGCTGTGCTGCTTTACTGGCGTCACTTTAATTTGCTGTCATTGCCACAAACTGCATGAAGATTGCAGTGATTCTGGATTTCAATATCTGATGTGGAAATGCATTTTAGTCCCTGTTAAATAAGCAGACATTTTGAAAATCTTACCTACAGAGTCAAAATTGCAATCATGATTTTTTTCCAATTAACAAAAACAGATGAATCAATTTTGTATGTCAGGGTGATCAATATCTCAGTGCAATATTACAGAACGTAGCTCACATCACACAGAATGTCACAGGAAGTCTCTCCTACCTGTGGAGATCAAACTTTGTAACTACGAACAGACTGAAATGAATATTTCTATAACCAGCTGCTCAGTATTATGTGCAATATTACTTTTTCATTATTATTTGCTATGTGTGCAACATTCATTTTATTTCATGTAAAATAACACTTTCATTCTGCTCATATACAGTATTATATTAATATCATGAGCAATATTGCTTTTGTTCTCATGTGGAATAGTTACTTTTCACCTGTCATTTCCACTACAACTTTTATTATTACTATTTTAGTCTATTTTTTATTTAATTTTTTTATATTCTGAACTTTGAAGAACAATCTGGCACAAGAATGTCCTTTAACATTAATAAAGTTCAATTTGATCTTATCTTGACTTACATTATTGTATCTTATCAAATAAGCCGTCTGTACTTGGACCAACTTTGGACCGACCTAAAAAAAGTCTTTAACATAGTAGCACACAAATTAAGTTTGTTCAACTTGCGGGTTACAAGTTATATCAACACAATTGCTACATTTTATTTGAAAAAAACACACAAATTCCTTTGTGTGTTTTTATAATTTTTTTAGTTTGTAAACCATTTTCTTTTTTCAGTGCACAGAACTAACAACAGACAGGCTGACAGTGGCTGAACGACGTAACAGTAGTGAGTCAGGAGATTTATTTGAGGTTTCATGCTGCCACATTAGCGATGATTTCTTAGCTTCACCCCGGCAGCCGCAATAAAGCCGCACTCCTGCCGTCTCACATGCCAGCAGGGGGTCTCTTGACAGCGACAGCAGCATTTAGTCAGCTCAAAGAGGATGTGACATGCGAATCCCTCCCGGTCTACAACATCTGCTTAATACTGACCCATGTCCCGATGTCCCGGCAGCAGCCTCTGCCATAACATCTGTTTAGAGGTGACCCTGACCCCTGTGTGGTACCTTGGTGTATACTCGTACTTTTCTCTCGACATAGATCATTACCTAGGGCCAAACCTGAAGGTTTGCGTGTGTGTGTTGAGATGCATGTGGAGTCAGAGCTCAGTGAAAAACATCTGGTTCATTGTGACCCTTTTGCCCCAAACCTGTGAGAGCGATTGCAACTTTTTCAACCTCTCTTTTAGTCTTGCAGCTGGGTGGTGTCTGCTTGCTGGGTCTCCATATGCAAGGTGACATGATTGTTTTATTATAATGAGTTTTGGGAGTTGTATACTCACTATAAAAAGATCTGCTACTGTCACAACTTCTTCATATTTTTTCAAGTTTTTAAAGTAGAGCAGAAGTAAAAAGTAATATTAAATGAGGTCTTGCATCTGTATTCCCATGGTTCTGTAGGTTGTATATAGAGAGTATATAGGTCGAATCTGTGCACAACATGATCTTTTCTCTTATTTCATCTTTTAACAGTCCGTGTTCAGACTCTGAAGAAAAATCCGATGACAGTATGAAATGATATACAAATGATTTTAGAGACAATAACACAAATAATCACACGACTAGGCCTCAAACTAACTCAGTCGATCACGTACCTCTGCCAAGGCCTGACAGTCCCATTAATTTAAAAATTGAATGGGTTCTTCCCTGACCCACACATCCTTCTAACAAGTTGTGTGGTTATCCTGCTCATAAACAAACCAAACAACAAACAAATGGACAGGGTGAAAACGTATCCTCCTTAGTGGATGTAATGATTGAAATAAAAGCTATCATAGACTTTGAGCTGATAAAAGGATTAAAGAGATGATTGAACATTTGGTCCCAAAAAGAGTTAATGTTGAACTTTTAAACTCTTTGCACAATGGAGCTTCGAGATGTGAATGCAGGCATCGTTAAGAAACATGTGATGTGACCTTGCCTCTAATGGATATGACAGCAGCATCTCTTCTAAAATGTTCAGAGAGAATGTCTAATGTTTGTCCATCTCAAGCCGAGAAGAGGAAAACACTGTGAAACAGAATCATTGCTGCTGCCAGTGGAAGAGACACAATGCTTTTTGGCTCAGACTTGCAGCAATAACATAACACAAGCTGTCAGATCTGATAGTGAGTAGTGTGTGTGTTTGTCTGCACAGTGGATGTGTGCATGAAATGGAGACACAGAATGCACAGAGAATGTAATCTGTTCTAATTACTATGATAACTCTGCAGCTCTTTAACGAGGCACTGCCACGCAGACTGCAGAGCACCCACACACTCTAACTGCCACAAAACCCTCGTTTAACACAGTGCTTTCTCATCATTTGGAGCTGTGCCCTAAAACACAAAGTCTGAAATGGACAGAGCTGAAGCCTTTTATATCCTCCATTAGTTGTGCAGCAGATATAAATTAGCAATATCACTGCAGCATCCAGCCAAAGGCCGACTAATGCCTTGCAATCCTCCATAAAGCTCACATTCCGCCATGATATACTCCTGCTACACGGGTGTCACATAAAGTGAGCTTCATAGGCATTTGGACAGACACACTGTGATGTTTTGGCTCTGTGCTGTTATTACTTTCGATGTGAAACAGCACAGCTGTTATTAGTTTCATGTCCAGACTGTCAGCTCTAATGGATATGTTGTCCCACATGAAATGAGCAGTTGGATAACTTCTGCCACATTTTGTCACTTTAACACGGCAGTAGTGCACCAAAAGTTCTGCAGATCATCATTACAGAAATGATCAGATGATAAAATGGAGAAAAGTTAAATAACGATGAGGGTTTTAGGTTTTAGTTGCAGAATTTTATTCAAATATTCTATATTAAAAGACCACAGGTGGGTGTGATGGCATTAAAAGTTCCTGTCTAAGAAAAGCATGGGTGCATGGTTGATTCAAATTAAATGATTAAACTAAACTAAATTGACCAATATGCATGTACACTGTAGTTCAAACATATATTCACCCAATGACAGGTTCACTATAACACAAATGCTTCCCACTCACTCAGTCATACAGAGAACAAGTGGCTCTTTACTGTCTTATCTCCACTGAGGAGTCTGGAATGAGGCAGGGGAGATTTGCTCAAAGGGCATCAGAGTGCTCACTGCTGAAGGAATCTACTCATTCACTGACATTAACAGCTAATGTCGCAAACTCAAAGTCCTTCTAATATTCTGATGGCTACGGGGTCACACTCTAAAACTCAAGTGGACTCGCAAATATTGTAGAATGTGCACATTACAGTCATTACAATTAAGATGGACGACGTTTCGCCATTGTCCAAAAACTACACTAAAAGGTCTCGGTTGCGGGTGCTGCCCTCTTGCACCCTTTGCAGAAGTGATGGTGTTGTGGAGCTGCATATGGACGTCCCACTGATGCACACACTCGACCAATGGTGAGTCAGTCTCAGCTGTCAATCAGAACAGTTCCTCACATTTTTACAGCATCAAATAACGGATTAAAACCAAACTCATCAGAAACATGAGCACTTGAACAAACATCAGTGTGATTAGAACCATCTAAAATGACAGAAACCATCTTTGCGAAAAATGTACCTATAACGTGTACTTTGATTTGTTTTATTCGGTCCATGTCCCATTCAGTAACATGGAGGAGGCCGTTCATGAGCTATACTGCAGCTAGCCACAAGGGGGTGATTATCATCATCCTTATTATTGAATGAGTTCATGTGAACTTGCACCTTAATTAGTTTGATGAACAAAAGCACATCAGCTATTTCATTGGTTTGTTTTGAAGATGTCGATCGGACTTCTTCTGAATGTTGTGTTCAGGCTTCCTGTTGTTGTGTTGCCAGGTCTGAGTTAATATCTTATTGTTTTCAGACTCTTTCATAAATGTACCAAAACTCTGCATTTTCCCTGGAACCCAACAATTGAGTCACAATGAAGCGTGACAGAGATGAGACACTCTAAACTTTAAACTGCAGTTGCTCTACTTTGTTTTCTCCACAGATAAAATGTGGCAGCATGTCGTCCTGACATTTGGCGACTGTGACTGTAGAACATCTTAACCGGGGGTCACCTGCCTGATCACCTTTGGCATGAACTTTGGAAAAGTCAAAGACGTGCTGCTTGATGATCTCAGCGTGTTCGTGGGCTCATGAGGGGAAAATTCCCTCAAAGTAAAGCTTGTAGACATCAAAGCCTTTCTCTGCACAAATTCTCTCTGATGGCATCTTGAAGCACAGGAAACAGGTGTGTGTGTGTGTGTGTGTGTGTGTGTGTGTGTGTGTGTGTGTGTGTGTGTGTGTGTGTGTGTGTGTGTGTGTGTGTGTGTGTGTGTGGTTGTTGGCTACACACGGTCAGCACAATTACAGAACATCAAAGGCTACTAACACCTCTGCTGTCGTCCCCGGTCGATTCCTCCAAAGTGAATCATCCTGCAAGGTAAATGGAGACCTGGCCACACAGCACACTGCAGAGGAGGAAGAAGAGAGGGGAGGATGAAGAGGAAAACCATGATGAGTTGAGGAGCCTGTGTACAAAGGAGAAAAGTGGCTGAGGAAAAGATTAGGATTGATGGCGAGATGGAGAGGAGTGGCTCTGACTGGAGGACTGAAAGGAGGCGACCGGAGATACGGGCAAGTGAATCCGCATCATAAAGGAGAGGAATGTATTTGCATATGGAGCGGCCGATACCTTGGTGACAGCCCCGGCTCTCACAGCTGGCAGACTGACAGCACTGGGCAGGTGTGAGGCTCGGCACCGGGGCACATTCAGAAAGTGACACTTAGCGAGAGTTGTGTGTGTGTGTGTGTGTGTGTGCACGAGAGTGTGTGTTAGCCTGCAGGTGGAAGGTCACCATTCATCTTAAACAGACCTTTGTGCATGTGCCTTCTCTCTCTTTTCAACGCACATTCATCTGAATCCTTCATTCTAAATCCCAAAATGTTCTCTTCTTTCTTTCCAAAAGGGACTTTTCCGACTGAACAGAACATTCATGCAATTAGATTATATGAAAACCTGAGGGTTATGTCCTGCAGACTGATTTCAGGTCTATGGTGTGTTCGGACCAAATAAGAAGCCCATTTTTGTGTTGTGCTACTTGTGTGAGTTTGACTGCATTTGTGTTTACCTGCACAAGTCACTCATACTTGAATCCAGGCGAAGATCGCAGGTCAAACTTCCCCACAGTTGAATTCCATGTGAAGCCACGTATTTTTGCTTTGCCACAGTAAGAGAATATTTCGTTCGCCACCTCGCTCACACAGATTGGACGTGAACGGGAGGTGAAGGTTCCCCACTGCCGTGTGTGCAGTGGGGAGTTCACACAACCCGCGGATGTTCGCTGTTTCTCTACCTGGAAGGAGGAGAAGAGCAGAGGCGATTGCTCTCCACCCTTTCTGTCTCTTGTCAACCACGGCTGAAGTGATGACAATTGAAAGTCCAACTTCCTCGCTCATGTTCTCCCAGACCTTCTCCTTATTCTTCGCCCAATTTTGATATAGATAGTGTCATGGTGCCAACATACAAAAACAGCCATTTCGCCTTCTATTTCTGATACGTCAGGACGTCAGTGATGTCAGAAATTTGCTTTGGTCTGAATGCACATTTATGTCATCAACTTTGCATCAAAACATCATATAAGTACGTGTTTGACTTGTCGTGCTGCTGCTTGGTAAAGACGTGGACTATTCTTCCTTTTATCCAAATGATTCTGTTTCACAAAACCAGCCAGTACAAGCCAAGATATATTATCACCCTTTTCAATTCAGTACACCATTCTCTGTGTGCCTTTTCTGGTCTGGGGCTTAACGCAAATCACTTCGTGCAAAGTTCAGTTCAGGGTCATTCAATGTTGAGCTGAAACCACCATTTGTTTCCTTTGATAAGAAGAGTTTTCAGGGACGCCTCCTCATCCTCTTTTCTGTGAGAAACCTACTGACATATCAAATATTTATTACAGAAAGTAAAATAACTGAGAGCAAGAGAAAGATGAAAAAAGCATAGAAAGCATGAATCTGGAGAAAGTCTAAGCTGTGGCTGCGAGGCTTTTGGTTTTCTAACTAATGGGTTTGAAGTTTTTTTATTGTTACTTTTCTATAGACATGAATGTGTCTTATATTTGGAACGTGATTAGCCCTGTAACTGTAACGATATGGACGAGGTGAGTGTAAACCTACAGAAACACAGTGGTGGGTTTGTGTGACAGCTCATTGGACTATATACTGTTTAATCTTTGCATAGCTTCAAATCCACCGCTGCCTGTCATCGCACCCGTCTCTTCCCTCTGTCCTGTGTCTCTTCTTCACCATCTAACGAAACAATACAGACGTAAAAACGTTTCGGTGAATTCGGGAAAGTTTTCCCCTCGAGGAGAAACAAACACTTTGGGGACTGATGGCTGCAACGTGTGCTTGACAGTATAAGGAAGCAATAAAAAAAGAAATGGCATTATTAACAATTTCTGTCCGATCTTCCTTGACCTCCCCGTCCCTGTTCACACGACGGCTCTGATTGATGCGGTGGTAATTGAGTTTTTTCCCTGACCCCTCACTTTTCATCAGAAGAATCACGCCTCAGCTGCAGGAACTCCGGCGTCTCCAGGCTGTGTTTATCCCTGACAGGTGGGCTGATTGCAGCTGCTTTCTTCAGTCGAACATGACGTCTTATTGCCATTACCTAATTCCCCCCTCAGTCATCATCTTCTGACTCACTGAAAAGGGTGAATACCTCTCTCTGCTGTCGATCAGGCTCAGCCGCATCCACACCTCCTCTCAGTCTCTCCCTTCTCACATTCTCATAGCCCTCTTCATGTGCTCCATCTTTTTTTATTTTCTATTTTTTTTTTACATTCATGCATCATTCTGATGCGGCTCGAGCAGAAATGATGGAAGTGGCACATTCGAGATTTAAAGGATTTTCACTTCACCACCACCGGCATGGTCACATCCAGAGCCAATACCTTAAATCTGACCACAAGAGCTCACAGCTTGTGAATAGTGAACACAAACTGTAGATGCTATTACTCAAAAATAACACATGCATTTCTCGAGTCTCTCTGTTTTGGGCATTTCAGAATTATAGAACTATTGCATCTTACATTTATTACTTGACCATATCTAGAGCCACTAAATCTGACCACAAGGACGGATTTTACAGACGAATACAAATACAGTTGATATTAGTATTGTACTGTATTGCAATGCATTCTCAAGTCTCTCAGTTTTTGGGATTTCAAAATCTAAAGCTGTGAAAAAGTCAAGCGGAAACTATATTAGTTATAGAACAATTCAGGCTCACGTTTTCCCAGACGTTGTCTTTGGAATCGGTTTGAGTGGATCTCAAATAATAAGTGAGGGTTCGTTCATGAAGTGACCCTGGACACAAACTTCCAGAAATCATCTCCTCCAAGTTTAGTGTTGAGTAAAGTGTTTTTCAAGCTCCGCCGTCTGCAGGTGCCCGAGGCAACATCCACTTTACTGCGTTTTCCCTCGTTACTCTTTTTCTCTTGTCACTCAATCTTGATTGACTGAGACTTTTAACTTCTTATATTGTGTATCGCAGCTAGAGCTGCTGTGTCAGCCTCGCGTGAACCACCGACTAATACAGAAAAACAGAGGCTGAAAGACTGGACAAATTGGACGGCATCATAACAGCACCAGCACCACCACGGACTGCAGAGCTTATAAACAACATGAATTATTCTTGTTAGTAGAAATTCATGAACATGTCTCCGTTCGCCTCTGTTTTTATGAGTGTGTTCTCCGTGTGTGTGTGTGCGTGGATCTTTGTGAATTCAGACAAAAGCTGAAGTGTTTGTTGTGCATCGGCTCAGAAACACTGAGGTAGAAGAAGAAAAACGGTGATTTAGAACAAAAATAGAATGAGGCTTGCACAGATGTTTTGGCAACTATTTATTCAACAAGTTCCATTTTATACATGAGAACGAACCTCTAAATTAACCATAATAGATAATGGGAGAAAAAACACCTCCGTCATGGCGCTATATATCGAGTCAAGCCCTCTTAGTACAGCTTGATATGAAAACCCTCTTATTTCACCAAAGGTACATCAGAAGCTGAACTAACGTGTCTATAGCTCTAATCCTGAACTTTTACTGTGGATATTTTATATTCAGTGAGTGATAGTGCATTACAACTCCTTCCATCTAAAAACCCATGGACATAAAGATGTGTGTGGCTACAAGAAAAAAAAGAAACAAGAGGACAACAGCATTGAACTGCTTACACACCATAAGCTAAAATCAGCTGACATCGTGTCCAAACACAACTCCTATCGTTATCGAAACTCGTGATCAGTTGCAGCATATTTCTAAACCTCAGTATTTCAAGTCGGTGGTCATATAAAAAAAAAAATGTACAGCTTCTTGAGTCTTAAATATCCCAATGACAGAGTTACTGAAGAATCACTGAATAAACTTTATTAACATCGTGATGATCTTAAGCTCAACAAATACACGGTGGTGTCAGCGTCACAGGGACGAGCAGAGAGACAACTGCCCACAGGCCCCTCCAACTAAAACAATACAAATCAAAATCTCTGAATGAAAAATATTCCTGAGATGCAAAAAAAAGGAAAAAACAAAACAAAACAGATAATCATGTCATCACCGTGACAATATGGAGATTGGGGCTGATTGATTCTAGTGTCGATATTGCAGTGTGCTAAAGCCAAACTGTACAGCAGAGACATACGACAGGTCAGAGACAGGACAGGAATGAGCCATGTCATGATATCAGCACTGAACACAACCATTAAAAGCATGAGTTAAAATAAAATGTAAAACGAGTACAGTTAAACAGAAACAATGGCCGATACGTCCACATGCATCTCTCTTCACTCAGGGGTTCTGAGTGGACTTGGTATGGGGCCTCTAATTTCCTCAAACTGGGAACAAGAGCAGGCGCTGGTGCAAACTCGGGGGCCGATCGCACGAATGTGTGTCCCGGACTGACTCCGATATTTTGGGAGCAGATGTGCTCCTGCAGGATGATTACACATCGCCGCATCAGCAAAGTGGGGTTTGGACAAGGTTCAATTATCACACCAGCTCATCCAGTGTCTCTAAAAACGTCCGACAGGCGGGAGGAGGAGAACGGAGCAAACCGGAGGAGCAGTCGCAAAGCACAAATAAACAGAGCTGCACATTCACATCTGAGTGTTCTGGAGATAAAAGTAAATCATTTAATAAGGTGAGGATATCAGTGCACTTAGTCAATATTGGCAGCAGCTTGAACTATAATAAAATGTGTTTTCATTATTGTTGTCTGTTGCCTGGAGCATGCACATGGTTCCCGCTGCTGTATGGCGACGGCAGCTTTTAATCCGCCGAAACAGGAATATCTATTAATACAGCACAACCTATGAATCAAGCCCATAACAAACAAGATGTGTTATGTGTGTTAAAGTCTGTGTTTGGAAATGTGAGCATTGAAAGAGGGAAAAACTCAGCAGACATTTGGTCTTTGATCAGGTCCGTATGTGGCTTCAACATGAAAATAATTCACAAAATAGTTTCCAATTTCATGCACAAATTACTGCCAGTGTGCACGACTCAATCTGCAGAAACCTCAGCTGTGTCACTCCCACACTCAGCCCGAGAAAGTGGCTTCATTTGGAAGCAGGAAATTAACCGGAGACGAGTCTAAAGAGCGAACTTGTGCCCAATAGAAATGCCTGCGTCAGTGCGGCCACCGTCTCGCCGCCGGGAAGAAATTAGAGGCCCGCGATGTCCTAACGGATGCACACAGGAAATCAATGAGGCAACATGTTTAAAGCTTAGTTTGAACGCACGACAGCGAGGAAACAGGAATAACTGACCCCAAGATGTGACAGAACTACAGGAGGTTCTATCATAGTTAAATATACTGCAGGATGGTGTGTGCCAGGCAGTTGAAAATAAAAAGATTCAGGTTTGGTCTCATCACTGTCATGTGAAAACACATATTTACAAAGGGATTTGAGAAAGAAACAACAAAAAAAAACACATTTCACCACTAAAAAATACCCATCAAATTAGTCTGAGTGCATAATGTCAGTAAGTGGCACCTGTTTCATTTCATCACTGCAGACCTGGTTATGTGTGAGCATTCAATATAAAACTTCCTGTTCCTCTGACGTCACAATCAACAAATCCATTCGGCTGCTCTCCAAACTCCGACGTAAAGAAACGGGGGAAAAAACGTGAATTTAAGACATAAAAGAAAAAGAAGACATCGCATCATTGTGATAAATGTATTTATACACACGTGATAAAAAACGTTTTCAGACCAGAACCAGTCTAGAAAGCTCTAACTCTTTTGTGGCGAGGTTGACGTCATAGCTGTTGATGGTAAATTGACTGAAGTGCACATTTTCATATGCAAGGTAAATCCTGCATCAGTGTTAATAAGCAAAAACTGAGAAGACAGATCAAATGACTCAGGACTCTTGATTCGCTCCGGCGCCGCTCGGGTTCAAACACACGGAACAAGACCTTACTCGCTGACCTCATTTGCATAATGTTGTAAATTGGCCATTGAATTGGAGACAGCTGGAAACACTTTTTTTTATCGCCCTTGGTAATAATTTGCTCCCTTAAGATTAGCGCCTCGCATTTAAGTCTTTAATTTCAGAGGCCAAAGTGTTTATCACTCGTGGCACAGGAGAGTAAATCTGCCGAATTCCTGCAAAGTGATGAAAGACGCGGAACTGGGACAAGGAAAAAGAAACGGCTTCCTCGGATATGTCTTGTTAGGTTGTTTATCTTTGTTTGTGCACACCTTCATCCTTATTTTTAATATTTCACCCTATCCAATTTGCATTTTAAGTATTTAGTAAAGACAGATGCACATTTTCTTCTATTTCTGTGCACAGAAGGCCACTGCACAGGACACCATTTCTTTCCACATTTCACTGATTTTCTTTTTTTGTTGTTGTTGTTAATCATATTTCCATATATAGATGACGTCAGCTCCAATAAATGAATGATGATAAAGAACCAAACAAAAACATGCTAATGTGTATTACGAAACTTTAGTTCTCACACATTATATACATGCCTTGTGCCAAAACAAAAATACATTTCTTTAAAAAGATTTCTAATAAGGATTATGCAATGAAAAATGAACCAAAAATAAAAACAAAGCAAACTGATTAAAGGTGGCTAATATACAAATTTGAAGGAATACGGAAATCCAGAATCCAGAACAGCAATTTTCACAATCAACCACATTTTTAGCAGACACAATATACAGCAGGAAGCTAAAAACCACTTCAACCAAAAATATAAAAAAAACATTTTTCTTTCAATAAAAAAAACAAAACATGAATTAGCTTACACTTAAAAAAAAAGATGCACCGTATGAACTAAAAGAACTAAATCAAACAGCCTTGTCATCTTTCCACGACCCATTTGATCAGAGGAACCAGCTCAAAGATGATCGAGTAATAGTAACACTGTTACTCTTTCAGACATTTTTGTGCTTCTATGTTTTGTCGTCAGTTTCTAGTTTTGGAAAGGAGGCCCCTGCACATCTGTGACCCAGCAACACTACGTTTTCTTTCCTTTTTTTTAACTTTTAGCTTGAAGACCCCATGAAATGGAAATTAGCATCAGACAGGATGACCGGAGTCTTTAGCCTGAGAGACATACGCCACTGAGGCAGAGATGCTAAAAGTTAGCGAGCGATGGAAACATTGGCTTCTAGCAGTTGTCAGGCAGTGCATGTCCATGTATTGGGGGTGTAGCTTAGACGCATTGTTTCCCATTAAATATCTAGACTGTGGCAGCCCTATTTGATGCATGCTCACTCGTGCCTCATGCTCGCGCTATGGTCCACAACATTTCTACCATCCACGCAGACCGCTGTGCCATGCAATGTGAGGCCTTTCTCTCACACGAGAATCTACCTTTCACTCTTTAGTCTGTGTACCTGTCACTTGGAATCTGTTGCGCGTGAGAATGACCTTCGAGCGGGTGCATGTGTACAGCTGTTAAGTGAGGGCTGATGGGAGGATAAGTTGCAGTAGCTTCTCTAGGATTACCAACCCTAGCTTTAATTCAACGCATTCAACCCTCCTGCGCATACTGCGATTGTGCTCTTCAGCCTGTATTATCTGCTGATGGTTCACTTCACATTTCATGGGGTCCTTCGGGCTTGAAAAAAAATGGTCACATTAACAAAAACAAAAAGTCTTGAAAAGTGGAAAAGCTAAACTCACTCTGAAACAATTTGTACAGCTTTTAGAGAGGAGATTGATACACCTGAACCCTTGATGTGAACAACAAACTACTGTTAAGCTGTCAAGAGGACACTGAAGATGTTTTCGCTAAACTGCAGCCTGGGACAGTGCAGGAATATACAGACAAAAGTACATAGCGACAGCAGGTTCAGCAAATGTATTTTTTTTTTTATATATAGTTGATTGAGTTGATTTGATGGAATGCTTCGTCTAGTATCCTTCATATATTTTTGGTGTGTATTCTCTGCTCTAAACAATACCAACAATACCTTTTTTATTAACCCTACCCCTAAGAATGAAAATCATATTACACACGCATCTGACAAACCTCACTACAGTGTCACACAAAACCTTCTTCGTATCTTACAAGGGTCAACTGTTTAATTACAAAGTCTATTTAGAGGGGATGGGGTCGGCGGGGGTGGGGGGGGTGGGGGTGGGGGGAGCGGTGGAGCGTCTAAAAGTACCATATTCAGTGTGATAGACATGTATAAGGCGTAAAAACAGCACAGATCTTCATTCAAATAAAAAGACGCAATGCATAATACAAAGCTGTGAGTTAAGCAATGAAATGATGGTCCGGTGAACCATCGAAGAAGCATTTACATTGCTACCGACAGACGATACATGAAGGCATTGACAGAAGTTCAATGGCGTCTGTATTTTTAGGCACCGTGTTGATGTGAGACATGATATGTGTCTGTGGACGTGTGTGTGTGTGTGTGTGTGTGTGTGTGTGTGTGTGTGTGTGTGTGTGTGAACAAAGGGGATTTCGTGTGTGTTTGGATGTCTGCCTGGGAGGGAAGGACGTACGAGGGGACACGCAAGAAGCAGTCATGGCAGATACACAGATTTCCAGGAACTCATGTCAAAAGATGAGGAAACATGTGACAAAGGGCAAAACTTCGGCAGCGACGGTGGAGCTGCCTGTGAAAACTGGCTGTCAAAAGAAACGGAATACGAGAGGAAGAAATAAAGGACGAGGTGTAAGTGAAAGAAATGGGCTTAACAAAAAAGGCAATAACACTCGGGAAACTTCTCTATCCGTGGACTGCCTGCGGGTTCCTGGTGGTCGCGACGGGGCAGTGGTCAGAGGTGGAGAAGAAGAAAAGGGGCCGAGAGAGAAAGAGAGAAAAAGAGATACAGAGACCGAAAGAGGAAAAGAGGGAGAAGGAGAGAGCTGCATAGCTCCCCCTGCAGTCTAAATGAAGTATTCTTTCTTTTCTTCTGCGTGTGCATGGTTGCCCTCAGCGTTGATGATGGCGGTGTCGGCGTCGGGCGCATCGTCCGCTCCTTTGGCTTCGTTTGTCAAGTATGTTCCTGAGGAAACGGAAAAAAAAACAAATCTGTATCAAGGAAAACAAATACCGAGCAGCCCTGCGTGGTGTTTGCTGCCTGAGGCGAAAAACACATCTGAAGACAACATCAGTAATGCTGCATTATTCATATAGAGAATGAGGAGCTCGGATAGTGACGAGTGTGTTAATAAAGCAGAGAGAAGGTGTGTGTGTGTGTGTGTGTGTGTGTGTGTAACTCAGAGTTTCACCTCCAAATAACGTGATGCAGCTCTCCGAGTAAAAAGCACGAGGGCTGAAAACTGACAATTAACTTTGAAGCCAAAGCTTTTTTTTGACTCTTCTCTCTCTTTCGCAGAGATGCTAAATGTTTAAGCCAATTAAGTCCTATGTCACAAATTCCATTGTATCACTGTGCATGTGAGTTAAGAATATGATACAGGGACTTTGTGACCTTATAAATCACCTTTTAATATCACAGTTGATCCATTGAGTCAGTATGAAGGCTGCAACTAAGAATTCATAAACTCATATAGTAATTCATCACATTTTTCATTGAATTATTTCCATTCCACATATTTCCACATTTCTGCATTGTTTAAAAATACGAAAAACCCGAAAAAACTATGTCCTATATAACGACGTGCCCTGAACTGTCCATCAGTGCTTCTTATACGTGCATGACTCAAGCCTTCTTCTCCACTGGGTGTATGTCAGACATTTGTGCATTGGGAATGGTGAGGGTCTCTGGTGTCTAATGGGACAAGTAGGATGTGCTCCGCTGGTTTCTTGAGCCTCGAGAGACTCAGGTCTGCTCCACTGAGGATTTACCTTTATGCCTGGCCAGGTATCTTCCCAGAACAATGATTAAACACAAGGTGACGAAGACCACGACGGCCACCACCCCTCCGATCAAGGCATGGTCAGTGCCGTGCTGCCCCAGAGCGTTGGGATCTAAGGAGAGACACACAGAGAGAAACAAAGAGAGAGGATGACGGCATCGGCTGGCGAGGTGAGGGAGTGAGGGCAGAGGAGCAGCGAGAGGCAGGTAATACAAAACAGAGCAAGGAGGAAGCAGAAGATTATTCCCAGCTTGTTCCTGATCTAATGATTGTTTTGAGCTGCTGTCATTCCCCTCTCGCCATTCACATCATGCCGCCGGAGCTGAACTGCCTCGCACTCTGAGAATAATAATGGGGAGAGAGAGTGAGGCAGAGAGACGGACAACACATTGACACAGAGCGCGGCTACGGGCAGGCGTGCATTCGGCCTGCAAAATGAAAGGAAGAGAGAATAAAAGACAGGAGTTGGAATAAAGAGGTGAATAATTCAGGACCACCCGCGCGGAGTCCCCAACATGCAAACGAGGGCAGCAGCGGAGGAGTAGTACACAGTAAATAAATCATCAAACGGAAAATAAAAACGGAAAGATCAATCTTCTTCTGTTTTCCTGGCGAGAGGGATTGTTGTTGGGGAAATGAATTAGGTGTTAGAGAGTTGGTACTGGTCCCTCGCCGTCGGGAGAGCGGCAGAAATGATTGTAAAAGTCATGTGAGAGCGAAGACAGCGTTATTAGCTCGTTCACGCCTCATGGAAATAAAAACTCATCAAAGGTTTCCCTTTACTTCAGCAAAAGCTTATTACATTTTATTATTCACTTCCATTTTTTTTCACGAAGTCTGACTTTCAGGCTATTCAAGGTAAGAGTGAGGGTGTGACACTGACAGTGCACTGTGGAAGGATCTAAAAAAAAAGTTGACAGTGGCAGCAGTGGGGGAGATGGGTGACGGGATAACGTGTATTATTCATATCGGTCCGTGACACCTGAGAAATTAGCACTCGTCTCATTATCCACCTCTGAGCACCAGTGTCACTATGTGTTTTGGTGTCTGTGTGTGGGGCTCATGGTGGTTAACATGTCAGAGTGGGGTATGCAGCGAGAGAAGGCTGGTTTAGACACAGCCCACGTCGTACATTGCCTCTTTCCCTCTTCAGTATTCTCCTTTTCTTTTCCAAGTCCGCCCATGTGGCCGAATTGAACAGCTGGCTCGCTCTCGCCCCATAACTCCCGGGGTCCGAGCGACCAGGCCGCCACGCTTCGCTGCCTCCATGTGGACAAATACACACTCATACTCGCGCACTCATACGTGCAGACATGCGTGGCGTGGGTTCACTGTGCTGCGGTACTGCTTGGTCAGTGGAGCGGAGAGTAGAGGAACGTTCCCCCCGGCGCTGCCCAGCACGGCGAGGACTCAGGGCGTTTAGATTCACACATGGCTGTGTCTCTTCACCTCTACCTGTCAGGATGTCAACATACACACCCACTGTCTGTCTGTGCTTCAGTTTAGTTGTTACAACCCAGTGCTGGCACAAACAGCTCCTCGCCACACACACTTCTACAGGATGCTACACATCGCACATGCAATATGCTGGTGTCATGTCCAAGTGGTTGGGATGTACGCCAACCCCCTGGACACCTCTAGGACATGTTCGATTCAACGCTACCGCATCACTTTTGACCTTGAAGGAAAACGACACTGAAAACCAGTCTTCTGAGTAGAATAGAAAGCTCGCTCTGAAGGGATTGCAGCTTGTCCCTTCATGGAAGAGAGCCGCTCAGTTAGTATGAATCACGACAGGGACCTTAAAGCTGGGGTTGGTAATCCTGGAGAAGCAAGAACAGGCTACAATTTGAAATATTGCAACCGATCCCACACTCGCCCATCGGCCCGCCACGTCCCCTAAAACATGATCGCTCACTGCATGACAACTGCTAGAAGCCGGCTATCTTGTGACTCGCTCACTAACTTCTGACCATCGTCTCTGCTTCAGCAGCATCTTTCTCTCGGACAGCCAATCATTTCATTTGGTCTGAATGGATGGGCGAGGGTTACAGACGACTTTACGTATTGATGGTTATCGCGACGTGAAGAGGATTTAATGTTGTTAAAATAACATCGTACGATATATGCTACTGCTTTGTAATATCCCCGCAGCTCCAGCAAAAGTAGAATATATATATATATATATATATATATGATTTACTATCAAAGTGGAAATTGTTAACCACATACTGAGCATGAAGATCAATGGCAGGGAAGCTGATTATGCTGCAGCGGTGGTTTGAAAAACTTACTGTGGTGTATTTTAATGATTTATTTCTTTTTCTCTCACCATGACTCTGCATTGCCAATTTATCGCGACTGTGACTTATCTGTTAAACCAACGTGTGGTATAAGTAGGAATAATTTGATCCTGATACCATGATATGTTCAACTTCAATGAGACACACTGGATAAGGAAAATGGACTTGTGTGGCACTTGTGTGATCACTGTAACACATTTGTTATTAATGAACTAATTTCTGAACATAAAGTAATTTAAAACTGAAACCTGGTTAAAAAGCAACAAACCTACTGTTCTAATTATGACATCACCTCCATGATGTAGTTATTAGGGTTTGGTTGAATGGTATAATTGTGGCCTGACTGCTTCTATATTTGCTGAGGCTCTGAACTGTATAGAAACATTCCTATTGGTTGGCTACAGATGGGTTTAATGTAATGTTGTCTCTGGTCAGAACCAATTATGGCAACATTCTAGTCTTTTAATCTACACGGGGATGACATGGCCCGACTCTAAAGCTGATAAGTTGCTGAAATTGCTGAGCTCCATTGATTTTATCCAACACGTTAAGAGGCCGCCTCACAACCGGGGCCACACGTTGGATATAATTATTACTCACGGTCTAAGGATTGATCCTCTGTAATTAAACTGCTGCATTTTTCCTCTGCATTGTTATCATCATGTAGCTTTGTTACTGAGCGGGTTATCTGAAGTTTGATAAATCGTATTAATAACATGGTTCCTTCCTCCGTCCTGTGATTATCTAGTTAACAATTTTATTAATAAGATGATGACTTACCATTAGCACTATGGCACCAGCGAAACTAAATGAGATTAAATATGAACGGAAACCCCCATGGAGAACAGGGGCTGTCATTAACCTAAAGACAAACTTTTAAAGAACACATCACTAACTTTAACAAAGCAATTTGAAATACAAGACAAGCTCATTTCTCAAAGGTGATTTCTAAAAATCCCCAAAATCCCAAAACACTATACTCAACTATTGACAACCTCATAAATCGAGCTTCAACTAGAGTGGCACTCAGTTGAGCACAAACCTCCGTCAAAGCCCAACTGTTCCCTTATGAAACCAAATGTAAATTCATTAGATCCAAATTTTTATTTGGAGCTGCACCATATTTCACACACTCATTAATATCAGTTCCCAAAAAATGCCATTTTCTTTCATCAAGATCCATGAATTATTCTCCAGGAATTTGAGGAGAATATAAACAAAATTCCTTAACTTGCAATGTAAAGCCCTGATCCAGCAACATTTGATGGGATCATCATTGGGTTATGACTCGACTTTTGCATAATCCTGATGATTTACAAACAAATCCAGACGTACCCTAATATCCCTGCTTGCAAGGTAAAGCTCTATATATTTGTCAAGTTAACACAGGCTGAACGGTACAATGAAAAGTCTTGGACGAGAACAACAGGTCAGCTCCGCAATGCAAGAAGAGAAGAAGAGAGAAGAAAATGTAAGTTAAGTTTAAATAAAGCAAACAAGCTCCTGTATAGTGATCTGTGTCAGACAACTGTGATTTTGCTGCTGCTGGTGAAGAAAAGCTCCTTTTTTAAACTATGTTTAATTATCTAAAGGTTGAAATGCCAGCGATTGTTAATCACTCTATCCTGACTTGTACTTTCCTATGTATGTATGTGTTTATTTATTATAAATATCATATATCTTTCAAGCTAAAATGGGCTTATTATTCAATTGATTTTCATTTAACTCGATGTTTGTGAAGCAACAGAAGCCGGTGACCTGTCGTCATTATATAAAGTACAAAGTGTAAATACACTTAGCTCGAGTGCCTTGGCCTTCAAGTGCTAAACATGGCTAATGTATAGTGTTCTTGTGTATTCTCTTCTAATCCGCTGCTACACTATAGAACGAAAAAAAACTAAAAAACAGCGAGGGTTCATAAAGACACACCGAGAAAAGAAAAGAAAAAATATAGAGTGATTTAAAGGAAAAGGTTGAAATTTCAGCTCGAGCGAGACAAGGAGGGGAGGGATATATTTTTATGGCTGCGGAACACATTATCTTTTAATAAGGGCACATACATTCTTCTCTGTGTGATTTAATATGTGAGCGTGGCAGAGCAAACTCCTCTTTTAATATTTATAACGCTCCCCTTGTCGTCTGGCCTTGCGAATGGGGCTTGTTTAATAAATTAAAGGGGTTCAGGGCTTGTGTGAGGCACAGCTTGGCCAGACTGAACCAAAGTGTTGCTCTTTAACTGCTCAAGTAACTCCTCATCTGATCTGTTTCACTGATGCTGGCTCCATATGGGCTAACTGCGAAAGGAGGCGTGATGGTAGTACTGTGGGGGGGGGGGGGGTTTCAGGACTCTGTGAAGACTCGAAATGGAAGAATATAGAATATAAAATATAGTCAAAGAATATAGCCATAATGTGTGTCTCAATTCAGGGGCCGGTTCTTTCTGGAGCTGCATTTGAAGACGGATTGCATCACAGCGGAACAACTACGCTGTCCCATTTTATAAGACCTTCCAACTGCGGCTGATAGATGTGTCCTCCAACAGGTGGATCCTTCTCGGGTCAACACATCCCAGGATTCATTGCGCTTTGCTGACAAACTGCTTTTTTAAAGAGATAATGGCGGCGGCAAATGTCTGATGCCGACACTTTTAAATGTAAGTGTCCAGCTTGGAAAGAAAGCCAAACATCCTATACATCAGAGTAAAAGCATGTGTCAAAGCTGCTGAACATTTTCTGCCAAACTCCAAGAAGAACACTGGTAATAACTGAAATGTGACTCACTAAACAATTATTAGTCCTTGATAGAACTCATGTGGTACAGACATTTGTAACTTATGTGCAAAGGAATAATTATGAGTTCTAGTGAAATGTCATATATTCAATTCAATCCAGGGCTCAGCTGGAAAGAAATTATGACCCTACTCTTGTCCCCTGCTTCCATAATGCCACCACTTCCATGTCACGCTGATCCGACCTGATACCTGCAATATCACACACTAGGTGGTGAATCGAGTTTCCTGATCTTTGCATAAAAAGGTAAATGGGAAATCTATAAGAGGGGAAGCTGGGAGTGGAGTGGCTGAGCAGTCAAAGCACTAAAAGGTTTGACTTGAGTAACTTCCTCGTTGTCTGTACTGAATATTGAATATGTGCCCTTAGCTCATTCTTCAAACACTGTATTTGCTGCCAATGTCAGAAAAACTTCAGAAGAAACGTCTCCTCCTCTGTAAAATATTGTTACAGCATCTCTCGGGCCTGAGAGGAAACCATCCTCCGCCAAATTTGAACAGATCAGACGCAGTGTTGAAAATTTTCAGCAAGCTATAGTCAAATGGTATTTATATACTGCTCTTAACATACTGTACATTTCTGCCTCTCTCACTTTCCCCCTCGGTATTAAATAGTTTTTATATTATATTCATGCCCTACAAGCATCTGTTTCTTCTTTGGGATTACACGATTTCCTCTCTATATCTTAGATAAAGCTTTGTGAAGCAATGGCTCCAGTTGCTCAGATCAATAAATCAGCAGCTAGCTTAAGCACAGGCTCCCAGAGCTGCAGTGTCCTTGTGTCTGTGGTGTGGGTCAGGGAATCTTTGTGTGTGTGTGTGTGTGTGTGTGTGTGTGTGTGTGTGTGTGTGTGTGTGTGTGTGTGTGTGTGTGTGTGTGTGTGTGTGTGTGTGTGTGTGTGTGTGTGTGTGTGTGAGTGAGTGAGTGAGAGAGAGAAATAGTGCATCGTGACATAATAATTTCTACATTAACTAGTGGAGAGCCCGTTCTTAACCTGCCTGTTTGTTTGGCTTGTGGTGAGGCAGGTTGTTGCTTTCTATCTGAAACTATGAAAGTGACCTGCAGTAATTGAGCCAAAGACCAGCTCCAGGACCCAGTCCACAGAACCCAGGAGCTGCATCACCACTGCTGCACAAAGAGCTGTTCACCTGTTTACTGAAAGTGCGGTGAAGCTCAACACAACCTTAACATTTTGTTCTCCAGTTACTCCGGGTACCCGGCTTCCTCCGCCAATCCAAAAACATGCAGATTGGGAATTAGGTTGATTGGAGACTCTAAATTAACCATAGGTGTAAATGTGAATGGTTGTTTGTCTCAATGTCAGCCCTCAAAGGATGAGCAGTATAGATAATGATGGATAATGGATGATCATTTCCATAATTTCCTGCTGTGCCCAGATTCAGCTTTTTATTTGAAAATACTTCACATTATCATTGAATGTGGAACATAAATATGATACTGCAGTGACGGTCAGTTTAAGTTAGAGACGCAAAAGGGAGAAGTGCATGTAGACACAGAGAAAGTGAAGGGAGAGAAAGTGCCTGCAGACTTCCCTTGTTCAATGAGTCAATTATTCTCAGCTTTTTTGGCTGAGACTGGAAACTCACCGATCTACATCTAATGCTGGCCTCCACTGCTGAGACAAAAGAATCCCTGGAGGCTGCAGCAGAGGGCCGGATAAGACACATGTGCTGCGTGCATATACTTATGCATCCATAGAAAGAGTGAAACGTTACCAAGACACGTGTGTGTTTGTCTGCGTCCTCGCTTATTACTGCTTGCTGGGTCACATCGGATTAATTAGATTCAGAGAAACAAATTATTCCTGCTAATCATTCAATAAAGCCCACATGTGGACTTGGACACTATCTTGAATGCCCGACCACTTCCTGTTTCTTCCCGGTATGAAAAGAAATTGTGGTCAGCAGGGTGACAACATGAAGTTATAAGCAAAGCAATATAATTAATCACATGAATTAATTAAGTCACTCGCAAGAATCAATCTACAAAAGAGGCTCCGCGTTCTGCAAAAGGCATAACCGCTTCCAACCAGGATTAAAATACAACAAAGGAAGGAGCAGGGAGATAACTTCATTTATACGACTGCTGTGGCGGCTTAATCAAGACTGTGCTGCTGCTTTTCGTAAGAAATTCTCCGTCACAACCTGCGTTAGCTCCGGAGAGCTGCATTGTGTGAATCAACGGCAGAACAAGAGCAGCAGGAACAGTAGCCACACAGCGATGAGTGATACTGGAGGAGGCAAGTTGCCACCACAACAAACCCCCGAGGGAGACGAGTGGAGAAAAATGAATAAAGCAGGGAATAAAACTTCATGTCAACAAATGAAAATTAGACCGCCTCGTGCGTATGTGTGCGTTCACGTGCATGCGTGTGCTTCTGCAAGACAGCTGATAGTGTCCGTTGCCAGTGAGATTTAACGAATAGAATTGCTATTATATGTAATTCATAACACCAGCCTCGGGATCTAATGATTTCTCTTTTTCTGCTCTACACTTTATTCCAAATTGTTGCCATAATTCTTCCCCAAAGCGAGGTAATGCGACAGGTCATCAATAAGCTTACCCTGCAATAAGTGGAGAGACCTTTGCATTATGTTTTAATTTCTCCTGTGCTCCTCAGCTTTATGGTGTGAGGAATGAGGAGTGGGAGGGAAAGTAGAGGGAAGATGGTCGGCACTGTTCAATATTTAACCACCACTCTCCCTCCCTCTGGGGATGCTGCAACCCCAACATGGCCTTTCTGGTTTAAACACAGCCACCAAACAGCCGCTCTGGACACTTGCCCTCAAGAAAATATGTCCTTTCACTCGTCACATGGCCTAACCCCTACCCTCCATTTAAAACAAGATCAATAGCAATGGAATAAAGCCGTTACCAATCCCTCCAAGGGATGAAAATTGTCCATTCACTTATTGAGTTTTCACAAAAGGTTCGCCCTCAGCCTAAAGCAGCTTGAATAGGTGAACGCTGGGTTAAAGGCATGAAACATTACCTGTGAAAGGCCCTTTTAACTCCCATGGATCTTGCGACTGAACCGTTGAAATTCACCTGGAAGTCCACATAATATTTTAAAGCGAAAAGTTAAGTTGTTTTAATATATTTTATACAACTTTTAACAAATATATTGTCTTCTTCTTGTTTTTGTCATTTATTCTAGATTTCTTAATTATCTATGTAAGATCGAAACAGTGTGCAATTTCATAAAAGTAGATTTCAACATTAATAGGGTACTGTATATTTTCTATTATGTTTTCAGCCTATAATTATATTCTATATACTTGTATAAATATGTACATATCTACACATATCTACATATATGCTGTAGCTTCTGTTTCTTCCTCAAGGACCCGAATAAAAGCTGAAAAACATTCTGACCTAATGCAGAGGTAAAAAAAGGCAATTTTTGATATGCATGCTAATCTTATTAGAAAAAAATATTAAAGGGGTTGTTTTTTTCTGTATAATAACTGGTCAAGCTCAAGTACCGATGCCAATCTTTATATAAAATTCATGGAATAGACTTTGATCAAGAGTCTCAATGCTGTTGGTGAAGTTCTTTACTTTTATCCTTTGTTGGAGAACTAGTAACGGAGTGAACAAAAGACACATTTTTCTATGCAAGTTTACAGACATGTATTATTTTAGTTTTTCTGTCTTCTCCGCAGGCAGAGACACCAGGCATGAATAATTGCTGTCTTCTCGGCAGTGAGCCCTTTTTCTGCGGCTACAGGGTCTGGGGTTGGCCACACGAATGCTGATTATGAGAAGTGAATTGTAAATATTTTAAACACCAAAGAAACTCTTGTGCACGATTCAACCTTTCAGCTTCACAAGGTCAAAACTAATTTGCAAGCCATGAAAAAGCATTTGGCAAATTTGAAAGAATTCAGAGGTGGTGGGGAAAGAGAGAGAGTGCGTGTGTGTTCGCGGAAGGGAGGGAGAAGCCTGATGACATTGCATAGACCTCTGATACTTAGCAAAAGAGTTATTATAGACATTAAGGCTCGCTGGGCTATTGAAGCAGTGTGTGTGTTGGGCATACCTGCCAGCACTTCATTAATAAAGTGAATCACAGTGTGTAGTTATGCATCAGTCCTGGCACTTTGGTTGAAAAACAGGAAAATCACACATACCTGCACACTAGCTACACTCCAAAGTCCCCAACAGTTAGAATTAGAGGCTTAGGCTACTGTAATGAATTTTCTTTTTCCTTTATATTCTTGCAAGTACAAATAAATGCTTCCATTAAATGGCACATTATTGTACAATGACCATGTCAGCAAAATCCGACATAAATATGGATAATTGTGTAAGCACATTGTAAGAAAACCTCACTTTCCATATCTTACTAACTGTTTTTTGTAAATGCAGAATATTAAATCCAAATACCACTGAGAAGAAAACAACTCATTGCAGTGAACAGAATGAAAGAGTGTTGGCAGTTGTTTTTCAGCTCCCTGTCCAATTTGCACTTGTCATGCAAATAGCGTTTCTCTCAGTGTTGGATTCTCTGGGTTGATATCTTGTTGATGAATTTGAGGCTATTTTTAACTTACCTGAAGACAAGTGAAAAAAACAACAACAAAAAAACACTCTGCACCTAGACCTCAATGTTTTCAAAAATGTTTCATGTTTTTTCCTCTCAAGAAAATCCCTAGAATGGTACCAATGCACTACTGTGTATGTAAAACTGTAGAAAGCTCAGTTCAAAATCCATTTGAACAAAGTTTGATTCGTAACCAAACATTAGCCTATTTTCAATTAAATGAAAGTGTCATATATTATTTCTATTCAATTTTATATCATTCAAATTAACGTGAGGGTTATTTCAGCCCTGTCTGTTTGTTTGGAAGCAAGATTACGCAAAAACTACACGACAGATTTGAATCTGGTGCTGATCTAGTTAAATTAAATGTGGTTTTAGTAATGGGACTGTTCGTCTTCAGTGGAGGTAAAACAATCATTAGCCTGTTTTCAATTATCAAAGGAAAGTATCATACATTTATTCGATTTGAATTTATTCCAATTTACATAAAGGTTATCTTAGACTGAATCGATATAATGTCCCCCAGTCTTATTTTTCTCTCGGAGAAACAATGTAGTCCACAGTTTCACCTTGTTTTCCGACTGGCCTGTGGTAGTCATGGTAACAGGCTTTACTGATTTCAAAGCCCAAAATACCTCACCTTTGACTGAAAAAGCATAATTTCAGAGGGGCTCAATTACGTCTAATATCTTGACACTGTGGGAGACTTAGGACCCAAAGAATAACAACAGTAAAAACTTAGTTCAGAGGTACAGAGCTTAGTTTTAACGTTTAAGTTTTAAGTGTTTCACAAGATGACACTAAATACAAGTGGATATTCAAAGCTTCAAAATCACTATTATATATATATTTGCTATATTGCTAATGTAAGGATCACCTCCTTGGATATTCCCTGCCCAAACCTTTTTTTTCTTGTTGGAGGCAAACGAGGAAAGATGCAACTGATCTGCAGACCACAAATCAGAGGGCTGCCCCTGAGCTCATCAGGTGTATAATCTGCATACATGCTCTATAGTGCTGAACCTACAGAGTGCATTTCTTCTGCAAGACAACTTCATTAAAGGGACAAAACATCATGGGGCTGTTACAGCTCCACAGTTGTTTGCTTTCATCCAGAGCCTACAAAAAGACCTGGTAATAAATCAAGCAGACACATGAAAGCAGATAGTGTAGTATCCTGTGACTGGGGACGCAGTGAAGGAGTCTGATATTTAGATTCCCCGAAGATACACTGAGACGCTCGGCTCCTCTTGTGTCTCCGCGTTACACAAACAGACATCAGAGACGAACTGATGAGGAATATCCAACGTGTGGAAGCCTCTTATCTAAGGAGGTCTTCAGAGAGATGTGAGGTTAGGAGAGACGAGGGGAGGGGGAGTCAAGAGTCCTGATGTCAGGAATGTGGACTCTTTGTTATTTTTCTTGTTTTATGTCCTCGTTTTCCTGCTGTGGGATTTTTCTCCCCATTTGGAGCCTGCACCTGACTGCATGGGATACTGGCTGGGTGACGCTTCACTCATTTCCCATCATTTCTCCCACACCCCTGAGCTAATGACCACAAAGACTTTGGCCAATATAAAGACACGTTTAACCACTAAGAATTCCGTCAACCTCTCTGCCTTTTGTTTTTCGAAAATCTTGTTACCTTGCCGGTCTGCCTGAAACTAACCTCTGTCTTTTACCTGTGCTTCAATTCACCTACTTGCGTTTTTACCATAGCCTGCGATGCTCAGTCAGCTTCCTGTGCCACACATTCATGAGCTAGGATTATTAATTCAACTGGATTCGAGTATTTGACTGTTTGAAATGTCTTCGGTGTCACGACCCAGGACTATCACACCAATTTCTGTGTTCATTCATTTAGTCGGTCAAAGAATTGAATTATTTTTAAAGATATTTGGGGCGTTTCACCTTTGATGTTGGGACAGGAAGCATCAAAGGGTCGGGTCAGAACCTAACCCGCAGCAGCTGCAGGAGGCGCTCTACGCGTGTCTCCGCCTCTGTGTGACTCATAGAGGCCAGTCTCACTCTCACATCTCGACAACCAAAGGACTTTAAAGATAGTAATTTAGAGAAAGTGGCAATGATGAGAGGAAATTATTCTGAATGAATGTTCGTCTGGAGCATCATGAAGTTGAGTGGAAAAGAGAGAGGGAGCAAAAAAAAAAAACGTTAACTCAACTTCTATATGAGGAGAGAAGATACACGAATGACGGTACTCAGGAGTACTTTAAAATACAGATAACTTAGAAAAAAGAGGAGAGATTTGTCAGTTGAATCTCTCTCCTTGTCTCTACTTTCTGGGTATATGCAAGTGTGCCACTTTGTCACACTAAGGCTTCCTAAATGGACTGAAGGTAATTGGAATATTTAAGCATTTTCTCTCCAGCTGCTGAGGACACTCTTTTCTCACTACATTATGAAAGTAAAGCTTGTATAAATTATGTAAAATCTCATAATGACTACATTGACCGTGAATAAATGTTTTACAGAAATCCTTCGGAGATAAAGGTTAATAAGCCAGAGCAACTACACCTTCTGAGTGGTTTGTGATATTCATTCCATTCGCTACCACTTATTTCAGTTTATGTGATGGCCAAACATTCTTTTTCCAGCCATGCGCTCCAGCTCCGTGCTTTTCCCAGTTGGATATGCCTCCATAGAGAAGCATTTTGGTTAGATGCCCAAACCACTCTATTTTAAATACAAACTGTCTCCTGTAAACGCAGACCCAGTTGAATTGGACATGCTGGAATACCTCCAGTAGAGGGCATCTTCCTCTGATTCTCAAAGCAACTTAACTAGCTAGCAATGGGGAGTCAGCCAGGACAACCAAATAATACTGAGAATTTACCTGGCACCTCATGAATACGGTTTGAGGTTTCCTATCAGAAGTAAGAGCAAAGCTTCCCCTAACTCCACTGTGTTAACTGGTGCTTTGATGAAAAGATGTCCCACAAATGGTGAAACCAGAAAATGGGCTTTGTGTGGATGCCATTAGCGATGCAGGGTGATGATGGCAAATTATTTTACACAGCACATCAGTGATTTTAAAGCTTGAATCCATAACCAGAACTCTTGGCAATTCCTTATCCTCTGCGGCAGTAAATAAAAATGCTTGAAATGTGGTTTATCCTCTGCAATTGATGCCTCTCTATCATCTTCAGCTTTACTATGGATGACATCCTATTATTCATATACATTACAGGACATTGCTGAAAGGATTATGACATCATCATTCATACTAATCACAAACAGATACTGAAAAAAAAATAGTAACTACTCAGTCATAGCAGTAAAACAATGATGTCGTGGCTCCTATGTTGTCTTCATAGGCCGTATATAAAGATGGACGGCATAAGTGGAGCCGAATCGCCTTGATCACCCCCCTGGTGACTGGCTGCAGCATAAATCATAAACCCCGCCTCCACCATGTTAGAGGATGGGATGTGGACCAAACTGAACTGAGTATAAAAAAACATGGGGGGTGGCATCGACAGCTGAGACTCACGATTGGTAAAGTACATGTATCAGCAGGACCTTGAAACCGCAAGACCATCCCCCAATCGCTCATGGCGCCCCGATCCGTATCCCGGATATTGAAGCTTTGTTTCTGGATAGTGGAATGAAGTGGAGATGTGTCGTGCATCTTCTATGGTTATTTCTCTGAAGAGGAGCCGTTTAAGTCTTCTTTTTAAATCTCCAAGATCCTCTGTCACAGCATTAGGAGTCATGATGAAACCTCTCCAGTGGCCAGACATTTTGAGTTGGACATGACATTTGCGTCTTTGAGGTTTCAGGGCACAGAAGTACTGAAGTCTTTGAAATGCCAAGGGGACGGCGGATGGAGCATTTGCACAGTGAGACTCTTTTCTGAATACAACGACCCAGAGTGTGTCATAGAGTCAATTCTGCATACTTTCTGATGCATAAACACACAACAAGTTTTGATGGAACTTGCAAATCAGTGTCTCGAAAGCTTATCGAACACACACAGTTTACGTTAACAGTCCTAGAGGGAGAGAAAGATTTACAAACAGGTAGACAAATGCAGTATAAGAAGACAGGGAAGAACTTTGGACCAGGAAGTGAGCTATATTTGGTCCATATTTTTTCAGCTGTCAGAGTCTCTACTTCCCCGAGTGTCCACATGAGTCATGTACGTTGAAGCTTGAAGCAGTGAAGTACAGAGAGACGTCGAAAGAAGAAATGAAAGCGAGAGTGAAGTTGGAATATATAGGAGCATGCTGAGGAGGTCGTGGAGACGCGAGGGGCAGTACTGTACCTCTGTTGCCAATGACTGTGGGGTCTGAGGCGTGGGTGCCTAATAGTGCAGTAGTATCTGGAGGGATGGGATGTAGGGAGGGAGTGGTGGATGGAGGCGGGTTGGTGGGAAAGTCTGGTGGAGGGGACAGACAGACACATGTACACAAAAATAATACAAGAACAAACACAACAAATAAAAAATGAATTTACATGGCGGCAGTTAGATCGTTTAAAAGAGCAACACAAACTGGTCACAGGCAAAACATTCTTAACTGATGGAAAACAAAAAAGGACAAAACATTCTCTCAAATTTAGAAAGCAGAAGTTTGTGAAATTGTATATATTTCAATCTTTAAATAATAATTTTTCAGTATAGTTTATGAATCTAAATCAACCTGCTGAATGGAGCTTCTTATAGGAATGATTCTCTTTGAGTCGATGCCAACTGTTTTGGGTCTCGGCCAAGGAGGTTATGTTTTCACCCTGTTCTTCTGTTTGTTGATTGGTTTGCACATTACGCAAAAACAACTGGATGTATGCAACTAAACTCATGAACGAATGCTGTGTGGTTCATGGAAGAATCCATAAAACTTTGGTGCCGACCCGGATACGGGTTCAAGAAGCCTTTAGACACATCCTGAGTCTGAAAAAGACTGAAAAATCTGTTAATGTGTAATGGTTATACTGGAGAATGTCCGTAATAAACCGCTCTTAACATGAAAGAGAAGAAAGCTGGATCATGAAGACAAATGACCTCTGCCAATTATCCATGTTTGCAAAGGGTGATTTCAGGAAAACGTAGCAATGCCATCACTGCCATGCTCTGTTTTTGACTTCTCATTCCAGGATAACGGTAAAATAGTTTCCACCGAGGCAGCGTTTCTCACCTTCCCATGTTACAGCAACAGGAAAAAATGTGGCTTAAACATTGTGTGACAAAGTTAATGAGGTTACACTACCATCTCGGTTCTTATGTTTATGCCACTCTGCATTTATAGTGAGCTAGTGGCTTTTAATTGGCTGAGGTAGTCTTTCTGCGGCCCAACTGTCCTGCACGTCTCTGTGACATTTCAGGCTTAGTGTGAATCACTATGCAGCTAAGTGCATGTCTTTGCTTAAAAAAAAAATGAAAAAAAGGGAAGAGAGAAAATGTCTCCTCTTTGGAGGGAAACCATTAAAAGGTATCTTCCAAGAATTATGACAGCAATTGTGAAAGGCTAAAAGGTGTGCTAATCACTAATGAAGGGTAGGAACAGACCGGGTGCCATTTCAAAAGAACAAGTAATGAATCTGGATGGGACCCTTTGACCCTCAAGTACCCAAGTGCCTGTTTTTGTTGCATAGACTTTTAGTCAGTTTAATAACAATACGGCCATTACGTGCTCTGGTTATTCTTGTTGTCCCGTTCAGCTGGCATTTGAAGGAGCTGCTCGGTGCACACAGACACCGCAGCATGTGGGACAAGCACACCGATTAAACTTCTCCCAAAGTACCGCAATTATGTTAGTGGGGGGTTGAATATTGAAGTTCAAAACCTTAAGGTTTAAGGGGAGCTAATAGGCCGTATAGAGTGGAACAATTAATTATTAAAGTGATCCTAAACAATATGCTGCTATTGCCTTTATTAATTTGATTTCAGGTTTCCCTCCTCAGTGCTGACCAGTTTTCTGGGTATAAATGGAAATAGCAGTACAACAATAATTCATTTAAATATCTCGGCAATAGGACGGTAAACATTGGCATTACTGCATATTTGATGGGCTTGAAAAAGACCTCTGATCATAAAAAGCAAACAATGAAGTTTATATCTTTCGATTTGCCTTGTTAGAGTATGGGATGAGTCATAAAATCAAAAATCGTTTGGCAGCAACACTGGAGAAAACTGTTGTATAACATTGGAATTTTACCACGACCTTGCTTTGATGTACCCATTTTAATTTTAATCAACCCACACCACTGCACACTTCTAGCTGAAGATCAAGTTGAATGCTATTAAAATACCTTTCATTTGGAACATTAAAATATACATGGATCTATAACAGCATGTCATGATGTGCGTTTCTTCCTGGAGAAATTGATTACCTATATCCATTATTTTCTTTTATAATCGACAGCCTAATTGGCCAGTGTACAAACTTTTGAACTTAAGGAATGTGGACAGCAGAGCCACACATTGTTCGGTTACACTTTCTGTATCCGGAGGCTGCAAGGGTCAACATCTTGTGCCCACGTCCATGAGGGTCCATGAGGGTCCATGAGGACTGTCTGTGCTCAGCCCATTTGTTATGTTGTTTAGCAATTAACAATACGTGATTCCAGAGTTTTCCTCATGTTGCTGCAGAACCAACCAGTGAAAACCTCCAAACGGCTCTTCATCTGGCTATTAATGTAATCCCATCAAGGATATTCCAGAACGTATTCGAAATCACTTTAGCTCTAGCAAAGCATGTCTGCACCTGAGAGGTTTAGTCTCTCATGTTTTCCATTAGATTAGGTCCCTGTTTAAATGGGAGAGCAAATGAAACACCCCCTAGGCGCCTGTAATAATAACAATGATTTCTATATATTTTATTGATCCACTTGGGCGTCCAGTCGTATGGTCTCTCTGGTCAAAAACGACCGGCCTCTTTCTGTCCCTTGTCACACACCGACTAAGCTCCTATTACAGAGGGAACATAGATGTGTCACTGCTTTGCCCCCCCCCTCTTTTAAAGCATTATTACTTAATGCCAAGAGACAAATGGCAGTGTAGAAACAGAAGAGGGGGAGAGCGATCTGTTTCCCCCTGACAGTGAGTCCCTTTATCCTCCACCTTCTCTGGCATTACTAGGAATTACGTATCCGTCCTGGTGATATTCCTGACAACGCAGCACTAAATTCTGCCTCCCTCACACATTTCCCTCCCAGTGTGTGTTTGTGTGTGTGTGTGTGTGTTTGGAGGATCTGGGACGCAGGTTTATTTAAGGAAAGGCGTTGGTGGCAATTGTGTCACCTGAGGCCCTTATTCTCCCTGTGAGAGATGGTACCACTAATCACTCTTAGCACTGATACAGTATGCAGATCAGGAAGTATTTTAAAACTGGCTTCTCCAATGGAGTTTGCTGCCTGTGCCTGTGAGTTTCATATTTTCCACTATTTATATATATATGTAAACATTTTTGCATCCAAGGCGACCTCTTGCAGCATTTTCTCTTCTGCACTTCCTTCATCTGTCGGTGGTGTTGAATAACTGACGAAGAGTTTCTCTCTTCATCTTCACTTTTGGACAGCATCACATGAAGCACGGCTACCCACGAATCAGCGTTTCCTCTTTACTCACCATAGACGTAGAGTACATATTCAGCACTGCTGGTCCCTAGGTGGTTGGTGGCCTCGCAGCGGTAGGTGCCATTGTCTGTCTTGTTGAGTGAGGTAAAGGTGAGCTCCCTCCCCTCTACAATCATCCGGTCCAGGTCAGGAATTTCACCCCTGTCTTTTGTCCACGTCACAGGATCTGGCCTGGGAGGTGAGAGGATGTGAAAGAGAGATGAGGACATTTATTTGTCTGAAGCGCTACAGAATAGGCTGACATCAACTCATACAGATGTCGAGTGACTTACGAAGGGTTTCCTATGGACACGCACTCCAACTTTAAGTACTGACCCTCCTGAGGAACTGTAAGGGAGCAGATGATCTCCACACGAGGAGCATCTAGGACAGAGAGACGTGGCTTAAAGTCAGGGTGGAGGATAATGAGACCCATGATCATCTGGATATCTAACTATGGTATTTCAAAATAAAATTGAAACAATGACATATTATGATATAATATTATGTACAAAATAAGATTGATCAATATAAAATCATATACAAATTTAAACACAACATATTTTTGCATGGACAATATTTTTTTAATGCATGTTAATGTAAAGTTACAATGTAAATAATGGAAACAGTGAAATAAAAAAAATAAAAAAAATTGAAATATAACCACTGTGACAAATGTGGTTCTTATTAGGTTAAATGGAAGCTAACAGAATGCAGCAAACATTCATCATTCTTCTTCACTCAAGTGTGTCCACTCCATGTGTGTAAGTGTATGTGTGCATGCACACTCACAGTGGACCTCCAGTACTTCAGTGGCCTGCTGCGGTGTCTGCGTGAGTGCCACATGGTCCACTTTGCAGGTGTAGGCCACTCCATCGTCGTTTCTGTCCACATACATCTGGAGAGAGCTCCGTACTGTAAATGTCTTCCCACTTGCATTCACCTCTTTGGCACCTTTGGAGAAAAAGGGCATAATGTCACAGATGTGGCACATTTATCGTGCAAATGGGGATAACGTGATGCTCCTGTGATTGACACCGAAAAGCCAGATTCCACCTGGGTCTTCTTTCTATCCATCCATACAGATGAAATGCAGCAAGTAGCTGAATGGAATTTTCTAAGTTTCTTTTATATCTTTATCATACCAAACCCTAAAAAATATTATGTTAGAGTATTGTATTGTTCTGGTAGAAGCAATAACTTACAAGAATGTCCAATACTACATAAACAAAACCGAAGTACATGTCCATTACATGTGCATTACATGTACTTCCTGCCCTCAATTTACAATTATTTGAACGCATACTTCTGCTCAGGCCCGACAGTCTTCATGAAATTCAATCAAGCCATGCCAAATTGCACATGCTCATAGATATCAGTCCCCTCAACATGGATATCTTTTTCCAACAAGATCCACACATTATTTCCGGAGAAATTAGCAAACATGTGAAAAAAGCAGCCTATATTAAAGAAAGGGATAAAACATTCTTGGATCCACCCCTTTGTCCAGATCCGTGCCTAAATTGGTTCAGAAGTTTTTGTTTAACAGACAAACAGCAATGAGAACATAACCTCCTTGGCGGCGGTAATAGTCCAAAAAACTGTTTTCAAATCACAACTGTGAATGCACTGGGTAAAAACGTAACCAGAGAACTTGATGAGGATATTTTCCACAGACATTATTCCTTGGCTGATGTTTCTCTCCCGACGAATACTAAACAAAATCACTGCTGTCTGTGTAACTCTGCACATATTTGTATCACACATCTCCCTCGATGCTGCTTTGGTACATCGACATGTCCAGTTTTGGTCAGAGCTCTAAAAAAAACCCAATTTGCTCACCTCCTGGTTGGGACTCTTTAAATGTGATTTACACTGGAGGCTTTTTAAGCACCTCTGGCCTCACCTACCATCTCTGCCAGTGCCTGGCGCTTCCTGGGCTTTGCTGCTCCCACGCAATATCTAAATCTCTCCAAACACTTTAATGCACTTCAGTTCTCCCTCCAATCCTTTCTATTTTCAGCCTCGCTGGTACAACAAAACATTACAAGGGGCCAATCACACATCTGGCAATAACTTCAATCAGCCTTGTAGCAAAGTATCATTATGCTCAGTCCTCTCCATCTGTGCAATCTGCTTTCAGGGCACTCACTGAAACACCTGCCTTGTAATCCCAACCAAACAGCCGATCCACCTCTCCATGCCCATCAACACCCCAATCATTGCCAAAGCAGTGGAGAACTCCTGCTACCCAGCTTCCTCAAATTATCTACCTGATGTCCTGAAATTTGGCAGACTCCGTCATTACCCTTTTAGCTTCATTTACCTCCCCAATGATACAAGCCTGAGATAAGCCGAATGTATTAGATTCAAGTGTAACGACCAGCCCTCGTGACACCAATATTTCAACCAGCACACGGGTGCCCTTGAAAAGTTATTGGCTGGAAATAAATCATCATGCCTGATAGCAGTGACACCTTGTGGGTAGAGGCCCTTCTTACTGGAAGGTTACAGAGTCAACTCCTGCATCAATGACTTATTCTGTCCCCGTCAAACTGTCCTTGTGCCCGGCGCTGTACTCAGTCACAGTGCCCTGTGCGGCATCAACAAGTTTCACCACAATACAGAAGGACTCTCCAGTACTAGACCGATATCCCCTCTGCATACCTGTGAGCACCCTGCTGATTTATTATGAATTCTTGCTTTTCAACAAGTTTTTAGTAGTTGAGGCAGAATGAATGGGAAACTTTAGTGTCTCTGGAGTGATGCTGCACAAATTCATACCTGAATAATTCAGGGAACTGTCGGCGTGTTGAGGTAACAGATGACATTTAACGACTTCAGATGAATCCTAAAGGCTCATTCATGCTCAATGTTAGACACTTATACGGAAACCGACGGAGCCGATCTTCTAAAAGCTTACGGATGCAGCGGAAAATGAGGAAACAAAGCCGTGCCACTGAAAATTGTAAGTGGGTGTTGGGGAAGGGGTCGGGGGGGGGGTTGTCAGTGTATCCAATAGTACAAGTTAGATGACCGTAAGGCACGAGGAAGAAATTTTACTAATGGCAGAAGTTTTTGAGGAGAGACGTTGCAATTTGGGAAGAAACTACAGGCATCTAACTTATCGGGAACACTGAAGAAAACTCGAGCCTCAGTGCTGCCCTCTAGTGAATACATAGCTTAACAGCCATACCAACGTAAAGGATGCATCGAGGTATGTGGGCAGTGACTGTTACATTGTTTGAAACTGACGTATCTCTTTTGTATGTAATGTACTCTTAACCTCAAAAGCTGTTAAGTATGCGTCTGACATCCTCTTACAGGCTAGAAACTCACAGCTAAGTCTGTGTTCTCGGACAACTCACCAACGCCACATTTGTTTTCATCTACTGGCTCTATACAAATACACCTGTTCAACCAGTCCTTTGGGGGTGGTTGGTTTCGTGCCAGCAGGTATTTCAAACCATATCAAGCCTGGTCATCCACCCTCCTACAAATCACTTGTGTAATGTTATTCAGCCGTCCGGGCTCATCTCTGAATTCACGTGTTGCCCTGGTTTCTAAAAATCTCTCCTTTTCTGTATTCTCATCACAGCAAATTCCAAGAAGCATCAGTCTACAGCATGCACCATCTCTCTATCATGGTGGCCGTCGTTGTTTGAATCTCTTAAAGAGACTGTGTACGCTCCATATCCTTCTCGCCTCTGTGCTCATCTGCTCCACTTTCTAAGCTTCCCACCCCACTGTCTCCTCTCCCTCTCCATCCTGCCAATCAACTATTCCGCTCAGTCACTTTCCCCCAACTGAGGCAATGAGCCGGCCTCCCCTGGAGATGAATGAGTGACAGGTCTGCAGTGTTAGTAACATCCATCCACACTGCAGGAGGGAGGGAAAATGGCTGGATTTCTGCACATAAAGAGAAATTGCCGGAGACAAAAGAAGAGTGAGAAAGAGTTCAGAGCAGGGAAACAGAGGAGAATGAATTTATAATATCACAGACTGCTTTAGCAGTTGCAAACGCTCTGCTCACATCTCTGCTATTTATTCTGGGTTTCCATACTCTGTCTCTTCTTGAGTCTTTGTGTCTCTTAGAGTCAAACTTGTCTTCCTCAGTCTATCTGCGGCTCTAGAAGCTCTCTTCTCCAGACGTAGTGTTTTAAAAGTGACCCTTAGGCTGATTCTTCCTATTGTGTGTTTCTCCTCTTAATCTTTTCTATTATTTTTGAGGTCAGTTTTGGGATCAATGATTGTCTGATTCTTTCTAACTGGCACCAAAGTAAGGGTTAATTATACACAGACTTATCTGAAAAACAAAATAACCCCATTTCAAAAAGGTTATGCAACTTTTTTTTAACAAAAAGCTATTTTCAAATTTTTCTCTCAGCAAAAAGTTGAAAAGAGGATTAGAACTTTGTTATAATGCTTTTGTCCCAACAGGCTGAATGAATGATCATGAATTTAAAAGTTTAATTGTGGCTGATCAGTTAAAAATCAGATTTTAGGAAGTAGGCACGCAGTGATGCGGCTCTATCAAGTAACCTGAAGTTCTGCCTTCACTTAAACTCCCCAAAACCTTCCCTATAGTTTTTTATTGTAGGTTGGATTTCAGTATTATACGCACGATTATTTCTCAAAGTTATAAAATAAGTAAAATAATAAAGTTCTGTCTAAGAGGTTGTAAATGTGTTCAAAACAGAAAGAAAAGCCATCAAGAAACTCTTGTAACGCACTTTCCTTATAATTCAGCTGTGTGATTTAAGGGTCTGGACCGATTTCGATTCTTGTCTCATGGCGATTTGAATGGACTCTAATTGCCTCTGTGTGATTTAGGGTAAGAGCACTGCACAAAGTGATGTGCTTGCACACAGCTTGGCTTCAGTTGAATCATTATTTTGGTTAAAGTCCTCTAACATCCACTTTCAGAACATATTAACAGTTGTCTTAACAGCAAGAAATATCTCATCATTCAAGTGCGTCAATCTGCGTGTACACTGGTGTCTCCTGCACTGTGTGTGTACAAGTGTACTTGAGTGTGTGTGTGCATGCTTGTGTGTTAGAATAGTTATAATTGGTCTATAAATATCTTATTGCATTTTAAGCACAGCTGAAAGGAGCAGATGACATGGAGCTGCCATTAAAACTCGGACTTGTCAATCATACTCATCTGGCAAGTTTTATACCACACACCCACACATGGGCACACACACACACACACACACACACGCAAATACATTACTTATAACAGAAAAGCAATAACTCTCAGCTGCCAATGGCGACTTATGATGATATCTTTTTTTATGTTGGAAGAAAAAAAAAACAAGAGGATGCTGGAGGACTGTATGACATCTTGAAATCTACTCAATTGGCAGAAGGTAAATGCGTCATTTCAATCAAAATTCTAATTTTATCTTGACAAAACAAATCTTAAATAGGACAAATGCTCTTTTCCTTGTATGTGATTTCCGATAAAACACTAAAATCCAGGTCATAACATGTTCAGAGTGAGATATTCAACTATTTCAGGATGGAGGCAACATTACATTACAAAACATGATCATCAGATTTTAATAAGACTTTCTAAAAACTGCTTGTTTATGATATTTATGATATTTTCTTTTGACTAATAAGCAAACAAACAATGCATCTCTAAGCTCTTAGTTCATTAAACAATATGAACAGAAGACCTGTAGCCAGCAGCAGTGTGTATTGTCTAGAACTGCCATCTCCCATTTTACTGTTATCACATCTCTCGTCTGTCTTGCACAGATTCCGCTGCCTACACACCGCTGCAGCACTTGTCAGAATTCATTGTCAGAATTTCTGTTTTTAGAGAAAAGTGCAGCGGTTTTTGGGGATGGTTTTGATTTGGACAGAAACCTAGCTACTAAATGAAAGAGAGGAAAAGTATAAAGGCTTGTCACACTATTTGGTTCTGCATACACCAGACCTCACTCCAAATGGATGTTAGCCGTGGCAGGAAAGGACAAATACACAACTTATTTTTAATTACATACTCACAATTAGTCAAAACTGACACTCTGCAGTGTTACCATGGTATGAATATAACAATAATCTACATGATATAATAACCATCTACATTTAAACTGTTTATTTTATTCTTACTCTTTATTCTTACTAATAGTCAACTGTAAACCATGTGTTTATTCTTACTGCCATATTCACCTGTGGTGCCTTTCCCTAACAAAAAAGCCTGGCAGTGTTTGACTGCGACTGCGGCACACTGTTCTGTGGGAGTCGGCTCCAGGCTCTGCATCGTTGGTGTGAGCCAAGAGAGTGCCTTGGAGGATTAGAAATGGAAATGACAGGCGTAGAAATGTGAGAATTTGACCCTTTTATGCCATTTCACAGGAGAGCGGGACAACCCAGAAAAGAAGATGGGGGGGGTGACCGACAAGAGGAGGACTGCCGGGGCGGGGAAGGATTGTCAACATTCCCAAAGAGAGCTGACTAATCCTGGCAGCGGGGGTCTAAGGGCTGACTCAACTTCCCTGAACTGCATCCTGTCAGAGATTTAAAACAATTTGCTCAAACAGGAACAATGTCAATTTGTGTGTGGGTTAGAGTGAGGATAATTCAAATGTATTGCAGCATAAAACACAATTTAAACAGTAAAATTCAGGATGCAAAAAAGAAACGACGAGTACCTCAACTGTGGGCTGTCCTTTGCCTGTCAGATGAGCTGCATAGCAATAGATGTGACTACACTTAAAACCGAGAACACTAATACGCGGCAGGCTCCTGCTGCAGTGAGGGCTAGAGATGGGATATAATGTCCTCCAGCACCCTCTCACTTGTTGGCAGCCTGAAGCTTTCCCAGCTTGTGTGACCTGTCTTAGCAGCATGACTCTGTGCTTAACTGACGGCTGACTACGACCAGGGAGCACTTTTAAATGTTAGGAGACTTTCTATCAGCGCCTGGCAGACCCGTATCATAATGTCCTTTCTGACATGAAACTCCCTGAGCATTCGCACGAGTGTCTGCTGTGGATTCATGATTCATGGTTTTCCACTCCAAAAGGAGAGGGGTCTGGTCCGTCTCGGTGTCTTGGCATTTGAAAGCGGACAGGTGCTCCACCTCCAGGATGTTGCTCTTAATGGACATAGACAGTGGGTGTAGCAATCTGATCTGCTCTTTTTTTTCACCACAGTGTTTAAGTCGAAGGCTGTTAACCTGATCACACAATGTTATGCTGCCAGAGACCAAGGATAAGTCAGATTCCCTTATGCATTGAGAATATTTGAACAGGGTCATTTAAGTTTAAAGAAATAAAAGAAAGTAGAGGCCTTCATGAGATATTTATGATGGAGGTATTTCTGCTCTGTATTCTAGCTATCAGGTGGATGAAGAGTTCGACTAAAAGGTAAAAGATTTCACTTAAAGTTGTGATTCTATGTAGAGATAACCTTCCCTACTAAACAATTCTGTACCATACCTCATATACCCTACCCTACCTAACCCTACCATACACCAACTTCCACTATACCTATACCCTAATCTAGACTCCTACATAGCCTAGCATACCAACCTTACCATACCTGACCATACCATACTCTTTTGTACTTTACCCTTACCCCCCTTACCCTACCCTAGGATAAAATACATAATCCTTCTCCATCCTACCCCCCTAGCCTCACCTACAATACCTTAACTTCCACTACCCTACCATAACCAACCATACCGTAACCTAGACTACCACACCATAACTTCACATACCCCACCCTGCCATACCTGACAATACCATACTCTTTTGTACCATACCATAACTACGTAAACCATACCATCCCTTAAAATACCATACCCTACCTACATTATCATTCCCTTTTTGTGTATGTGCTGCTCATGTTTACAGAATACAGAGGTTGAATATGCGTTTGTGTTTGTGTGTATGTGTGTGTGTGTGTGTGTGTGTGTGTGTGTGTGTGTGTGTGTGTGTGTGTGTGTGTGTGTGTGTGTGTGTTTGTGTTTGTGTGCATGACTTGAGCATCTTTTATTCATGTCACTGTGACTAGCAGGAGCCATCTTGAAATTACATCTTTAATGGTCATTGATCCACTCCCACCCTATGGGAGGTGAATAGTCTAACTGCAGTCCCAACACACTACTTTTTAAGTAGAGTGCAAGGTTGTCTCGCACTGTTGAAATGACTGAAAATGTCTTTTCCTTTAAACTCAAAACTTGTTTTTAAACCCTGAACTTGTTTTAGTGTTCACACAGACAACAGCAGTCTCATGAAATGTCAACATCATCTCGTCTGGAATGACTTCCAGGAGCTATTGCCTCTTCGCTCTCCTCAATAGCTGCTTCCAGAGAAAACCTTGCCGTATAGTCAAGGACAATAACCCTTAAATTAGGAATTAGTCAGCACTATTTCAAAAGGTGGTTCAGTCACAGTGGATGGGCTCACTCGAGTGATAGAGCGTTGGAAAGTCAGCAGACAACCACCTGAAAGAGCGCAAGGTTTGCTGGGATAGTTCCTTGTCCTTGACTAACAACTTTGACAACAGAATAGAGATGTGACTGCAAGCAAATCTGAATCAAATCTCTGTATTTTTTCCCTTAAGCCCCGTCGGAATAGAGCTATCACATAACACGGTGAAGCAATAACCTCTACAGTTTAGGTCAGAGAGTATGATAATACTAGTCAGATAGCGAACATCCCCACCCTTATTTGAAATAAATATTCATTTCATCTATGCCTAGCTTGGTCTCCGCACAGTTCCCTCTGGTTCAGTGGTGTGTAAACAAGTGCTACATGTGGTGATATTGGCACAGGCCTCTCCGGGTTACGGTGTGTAACTGAGATAGAAATATATCATTACTGGGTGGGGACTGAGGGGATCGGAGGGACAAAGAGACTGAGAAATAAGAATATTGGATTTCGTTCCACACACACAAGCTTATGTCCTTACATGCAGCCTGTCTGCTCCATCTGTCTGTTTTGCTCTATCTGACACAAACACACACACACACGCTCACACACGCACACACACTTAGCACAGGGTGTCGCATGTGAATGGGTGATGGACTGCTCCAGTGGCTCTGCTGGTAATATAATCTTCTCTATTCCCATAGATCCCACACCAATATGTCACAATTGTCATTTAGTCCCAGCATGGTCACCCGCAATCAGATGGCTTTTCACACTGAACACACCCCGATCCTGTCAGGATGATGAACACTTCAATTGCACTCACATGCACCTTTGCATGCATACATACATACATATATATTGTGTATCCACATGTTTTGCCCCTTTGTGTTTGTTTACTCTCATGTTTATTTATTTAGTCTTTTTTAGATGGGGACAGTCAGACTGTGGGAGAGTGGCTCGCTGGGCTCGTTATGTTTTCCACGTTACGATACGATACAACACACACACAGACACACACAGAGAAACACACACACACACACGCACACCCCCACACACAGGGCTTGTAACCACAAGAAAGTGGAGTAATTAGTTGCAAAAATAGTGTGTGACAGTATAGTCTTTCTCCTGAATGACAATTGTCCAGAATATGTTGCTAAGCAGTGAAGTGTTAACGAAAAACTGACCTACTTGTCAGATAAGACAAGGCATTTATTAGGGAATCCATATTTTCAACTTTGAAATCAACAACCTTTGCAGTAATTATACTGCTTATACTTTTATATAGTAGTTCTATGGGTATAGTACAAAGATGATGGCGACAATGTTAGCCACTGTTTATGGATTCAGTTTGATTAGATGTGGCCTTTCATGGTGTTGAAATCAGTTTTAGAATTGGTCTTCACTCCGTCCAAAGTCAGTGTGTGAGAATAACACGGTTCGATGAGAATATGAGGAAGTCTGTGTAAATGTGATGACGTTGATTCAATATCATCTCCCAGCTACAGTTAATGAAACTGAGAGATAACCATGATATCTGCTTAAAACTGTGAGGGGAAAACCAGCATTGATCGGAGCTTATCTGTTTGCTTATCTGGACCCTGGGAAACCCGTGACGTGAGATAGCAGCCTGAGCTGTCTGCTCTTGAGCTCAGGTAGAAAGGCTGTGGTGGCAGGCGCTGGGAGAGCTTTTCAGTGAATTCAGTGAGAGCTGAAACTTCACCTCCCATCGACATTCTCCACGAGTCCAACAGCAGATCTGACAGGAATCTCCTCATCTGACATTCGAATGAAGTCTCGAGGTTTGGCTTTCTGTTCTAGGACCACGTTGATTTATTGTTTTATGTCCAATCTATGTCTAATAATATTCACCACTTCATGTACATATATACATATGTATATGAACTTGCACCTATAATAATAGTTTCAACAATGTCAAGTGTGCAGTACAGAATACATTCACACACAAGGGCAAACCTGAACACTCAATTCCTTTCGGGGCTACAGCACTACAACCTTGTCACAGTGAATAATATCGTCATATAAAATTGTACAAGGCCCAAATTAAAGATAGTTGTGTGCCAAGTTGAGGAGAGAATTATAACATCTGACCTTAATGAGAAAGCATGTCCTCTTGAGACTACCTCCACTTGGAGCCACCAAGGATATCTCTTACTACCTGTTCGCTTTCCGTGGCAAATTAAAAGAATGTCCCGGCTAAGCCTCTAGTTGCCTTTACAGGGAGCTTTTCTCTCTCTCTCTTTCTCTGCTGGGCCGCTGGGAGATGCAATAATCACCCGTTGAGACACAATGAGCCGGTAATGAAAAATACTCACTGTGCTAATTAGTGTATATTCTGCTCCTATTCGTTTCATCTTCCTCAGAAGGGCAACAGGAGGAGATATTAAGTGTAGGGACATAATACTATAATAGAAATACAACATTTGGTGATTAGTTAGATTGTAAAAAGTGAAACAAACAAACCCTAACAGCATGTGAGAGGGAGAGCTACGACCAAAGGTAATTGAAAGATTCCTATTATGATTATAATTATATTCCTATTATTTTACATGAAAATGTGATAAGGGTCATGGGGAGTAACAAGTGTTTTGCTTTATTTTGTCAGTGTCAATCAGCATAAGAACAGGGAGATTATTTGTGGTTTACATGATAATTCAGATATGATTGATAAGGTTTGTTCATTGCATTAGAAACAGCATTGGAAAAGTTATCTAAAGAAATATGTATACAAATGTAGAACATATTGTAAATTAATTTAACAATGCTAATAAATGTGCAGGTGACTGAAGGAAGACCTAGACACTGCTATCGGCAAAACCAAATACACATAGGACGATATCATTTGTTACTATAGTAATTTTTGTAGAATTGGCAAAGGTAAAAATCTAAAACCCTGCATGTTTTGGGAAAAATATCTTTGTGTTTTAGAAATTCTTTGTGCAAACATCTCAAGTGCTTTACAGGAAGATAATTTAAATACATTTAATTCAGTAGTTAGGATGAGAAACACCTGCGGCTGGATATCCTTGTTCCTGAGTTTCAGTGTTGGGTCTGTTGGGTTTTACTAAGATTCAGAGATTTTGACTTTCCACTCATTTCCATGTTTTTTTCAGTTTATTTCTTTGTTTACACTTTAAATTAGAAATTGTTGATTTGCATTTGTCCTCCGTCTCTAATCTACTTTATGAAAAGACCCACAATCCTTGACAAAAGTTCTGCGACTGTGCTAACGATATGTGGCGGTACGCCCCGCTGGGATCTATGTTTTCATTTGATACAGAGCCGCATCTGTCTCTCTCTCTTGTTCAAAAACAAAATTTCATCATTCCGTGTCCCCGGCTCTCTTTTCTTTAATATTCTCTCTCATACCGTCTGTTAGCCTGCGTCTCTCTTCATCTCCCTTTCAAACAATTATAAAGTGAATGGTTCATCAAGCAGAACAAAGCAGGAGCAGGGTGGAAATGAGGTGTGGAGTCCGGTCGGTGGGATTCAGAGCGCCCCTCTGATAACAAGGGAGGTTAATGTATCGCTCTCAGGCCAGAGGACACATGCTGAATCTGCTCTAACTGAAGCAACATGTTGAAAAACAAATATACACTGTAGGGACGTCCGCCGCAGTCGTGTCATGGAGCCACTTTTATGTGAGAGACTTTAAGTATTTCAAAACACTAATTCTTATTTCCTGACACATTCAGTTTGTCTCTGTTTCACATTTACAAAGCATATAGAGGTGATGTGAGCCCCGCTCACACATGATAATCAATATTTCTCAGAATCTGACAGCACAGTGGAGACAGTGACAAGTCTCTAAAGAGATAAACTGTGAGTTTAATTAAGTTGTTTGCTCACAATGGAAACTACAGCTTGATATTAAATCAGTAGACAGGTACTGTAACAACATGATTAATGGCAGAGGATGATTATAGTTTAGCTTTTTAAAATTAGAAAAAAAGGGGAATCAATTGTGTGAGTGAATTATTTGTTTACTTGATAAATTAAATAGATACACTAAACTAGTGGTGCACCGATGTATCGGCCGTATATCGGTAGCGGCCGATATTCGCCTCGTTTACTGCTATCGGCGTATCGGTAATAAACTTGACTTTCACCGATAACATTGGCCGATATTCATTGGTATGTTTTCTGCAGCCTGCCAATCTGGCATCCAGATTATGGTACACTGACGCCGGGTTTACACCGGGAGCTGAAGCGCCGCGCAGCGCCAAGGAAAGCCAGGTGCCTCCCCCCCCCCCCCTGTTAAACCTTTGTGCGGTTCACATGGGCTGCGATGCGCCGCGCCGCGCTAGCGCCCTTCACCGATGGTTTCGGCGTGCGAGCGAGCGTATCGCGCCAGGAAACAGACTGAAAAATAATTTTAAACGATATAAATGACATATTTGATATGATATAAATGATCAAATATGCATCCCATACTTTGTATTCCCCTTCTGTTGTCCTGGAGTTTTAATTTTCCCAATTTTCCCAATCACATAATTAAATGTCCCCCTCTGCCCATCCACTACAGCCACACAAGCAGTCATATAGATAAAAAGAGAGAGAGGGGGGGGCTAAAGGCTTGCTTGGAGAATACGTCATTTACCCCCGACACCCGACATTGAACGGGTTACATACAACAACAAGCGGAGAATCACGGGCTGACTGACGCGGAGAAATGTGGGTCCGGTGTGAACAGCCAGGCGGCTGCGCGCTTGAGAATAACGCTGCGCGGCGCGGGGCGGCGCTTCAGCGCCCGGTGTAAACCCGGCGTTACACACCAAGAAGGCCACATGCAAGTAATAAACAAATATCGGTATCGGTATCGGCTATCGGCTAGATTGTTGTTTTAAATATCGGTATCGGCCAAGAATTTCCATATCGGTGCATCCCTACACTAAACAGTTTGTTCGAGTCCTAAAATAGAAAAAAGAAAACTAGCAAAAAGGCCAAATTTGAAAAAGACATCAAACCAATAATCAACCAATTTTCTGAGTAAAATAACAAACATTCTCACTCCTGGATATGGAAAATGTTATAATTTGATCAGATTTGATCATAATTCCTCCTGCAAAAGTTTGTATCAGTCACTGTGAGTCTCATTCAACACTCTATAGGCTCTATGTTTCACACAGATGTAAATCGTTACGCACCTTTGACCTCCTTCTCATTCCTGAACCAGCGCAGGTCGGCGGCGGGCTTGCTGCCCTGAGTGATGCAGGTCAGAGTGATGTGGTCTCCCTCCAGGGCGGGCTTCGTCAAGCCATCGATCTCTGGCTTCTCGGGCACACCTACAGGACGGAGTTGAAAATCACAGCGACGGAACTAATGACACAGCTGTAAGTCAACAATAGTGTTATCATTCCATATTGGAAGATCTTCTCCTCCAGCTCAGTCTCCTGCAGGGAGATTAAAAGAGGAGCCTGCAGCCGAGCAGCTTCCCTGAGCAGCGTCGTGCTCGAGAAGACATCAGGGAGATGGTCTCTCTAACAACTGGGCTGTTCCCTTCTTTAAGGGTCGTTTCACACGAATTACAAAGAACCACATTTTCTCATGTGCACCTTGTAGTGCTCTTAGTTTTGATTTTCTCTGGCCAGGTTGGGAGACATCTGTGTGCGCAACGGCCCGAATACAAAAGGAGTGAATGGAGCTTTATTTATGGTGCTCACACAACTGAAAAATTGTATTTAAAATATTTAACAGCAATGCGTTTACACGGAACAGATGTCTGGGTTACCATGGGTACTTCTACTAAAGAAGCACTACCTATGATAAAACAAAAAAGACAAGTGTAAGCTGAACAGGATTTGTGTGTGTGTGTGTGTGTGTACATGTGAGTAAGCAAAGGCTCATGAACGCAGAGGAGGCCACGAGGTTGTACAGCAAATGTTAATTACTGGCTTTTCCCTATAATGAGTGTTTTAAGTGTGTAGAGTCTGCCTTTCTAATGTCAATGAGCAATAAGTCTGCCTCAGGCTGAGTGAGTGAAAGGTCTGACAGTCAATGCCATTGACTGACTGTGGCCTTGTCTCACCGCCTCCTGTACGTTTCATTACCAGCTGAAGCTTCTGCTGTTTTCTGTTCATCATCCCTTTGAAGCTGCCAACAAAAGCTGCTGCTCGGTAGATACAGTGCGCAGTGAGTTCCATCCCACCTGAACTGAGGCAACATCTGTACTAATAAAACAGCGTTTTCAAAGTAAAACGATCCCTGTCCACGCAAGTGTTTAGGCTCCAGTTTGAATCCCTGCTCATACTAACACGCCTTAAAATGCATATCACATGAACACTCACGTACGCTGGGCAGTGGGCACGCAGATGCTGGAGTTTAAAAAACCTTCTCAAATAGTAGCTTGTCTCCTCCACACGTAAACAGTTACAGCATCTTTCAAGCAGAATTTAACTGCACAACTGTTAGCAAATGCAACAGGGTCAGCAACGCTTGTAACTGATTAGCGATGTTGCGTTCTACATTAGCAGCCGAAGTGAATGCTGTTTCGTGTGTGTGTAAATATGTGAATTAGACTCAGAGCATTGTATGTCTGGAGTTCTCTAAAACTGAACGAGACCAGATCAAAGCCAATGTTCATCTTATACAGTCAAGTTCCCCATGGCTGGCCAGGGGCTGCACAACTTTATTCCTGCTGGATTTGTGTGGCACTGTGTGTGTGTGCGTTTGTGTGAGTGTATAATATCATGGGTGTGCGCTTCTCTTCTTCCTTGTGCAACATGGTTTTGTGTGTGACAGTGGTGTGTGTGTGTGCCCGACCAAAAGGGCTTTCGGGACATGAAAAAGGAATGAGAGTTTGATTTCTGATGCGTGATAGAAAAGCAAGAAAACTTGGTTCCACTGATAATTCCTGTTGTCATTGAAAGAAAATAAATCAAAGTCAGTGTCTAATAATGCATTTTTAGCTTGTAGCGTGGTAGTGGGGACAATAATCTCATTCTATTGGTCAGTCTCAGGCCTGGAATCAGGATGGCGAGGGCTGATAAAAATGTGAGGGGGCCATATTTTAAATAAAAATAAAGATTATTGACATGCAAAGTTAGATTTTAACATTTCCAAATTTCACATGTCTAAAACTTAATTCTATGACATAATACTTGTGGCCTGTTGATATTTATAATTTGAATATTATAGCATGTTAAATATACATTACAATAGATACACCTTTTTATATATTTGAAGAATTGTATTTGCGGCTCATTTCATTGTATGTTTATGAAAGACTTTCAACGTCCATTACCAGAACTCATCAGGCCATTCCCAGTCCATTTTGAGTCTTAATTAAATCCCCCTCTCTGTTCCCTGGCTTGAACCCTTAACTATTGTTCAGAATGGCAAAATAATTTTCTCCATATCCTTGTTGAGCAGGAGCCTTTAATGTCCCCAATGCTCAGAATGCTTGTTAACACAGAGAGCCAGCTAATGGTCCTTCAGGTATTCATAAAGCTTCCTAATACAAACAGATGGTCCTATTGACAAAATTCTAAGAAAATCTTAGAATTACAATGTTTTCTATGAATTTACCCTCACAGTTAAGAGTCCTGGTAGACATAGATGTTATTTACAAAACATCTTAAGCCTTCAGAGAGCTCCTGAGGTAAAAAAGGAAGCTATGAGCTATGGGAGTAAGAAGCTTGAGAGTAAGTGGTTTCATGCTGGTTGTCTGTCCATTTGGGTTTTCTGGTTATGTGACTCACGTCTGCTTGTTTGCTGGTCTACGGGAGATTTACATGTCAACAAATATTGTTACTTATTTAGACTGGAAAGCAGAAGCTGATGAAATCTGAGTAATGTTCCCTTGCTAACAGTGAATTGATTAACTACTGAAATTAACAGCATGGTAAATAAATGGATGTAAAAGTAGACTTGTGTTTTAACATTATTTGGAAGGTTTTTGTAAATTATGGTTTAAAGTTATGTTCATTGCATGAAAAACCAATCACATCCTTGTGTGCTACGTACTAACTGGGTGAACCACTCCTCCTCACTAACGTCAACATTTTTGTCTCTTCCTTGACTCTTTGTGAGAAATGTCGGCTAAATTAGGAGCTATGAGAGTATTCCCACAATCTATTGTGAATGGGGACTCACTGGCACAACTATTATCATTAGCCAAAACTAATTGGGAGAGAAAATAAAGCCAATGTCAGGACATGAGACAAGGGTTTTTATGAGCCCATGATGAAAACACAAAGACTATTAAAGGGGGACACCGCCTGAGAGTGGTTTTTATTTGTCTGTAACAGGCTATTTTATCTAACACTAACTAAGAAAATACACAAATACAATAAAACCATACAAATGAAAAAAAGATTAACATACAACAAGGTTCTACAACAACTAACCAATGGCCAACATACTTTTAGTGACCTGCCTTGTCTTGTTTAAGGTGTTCATTATGACTATTATGATTATTATGATTATTATTATAACCACAGCTTTCTGCAACATGCTGTACTTTTAATATTCAGTCTGTACTGATTCATGCTGTATGTTTGTTAATGTTGATGTATTATTATATGTATTTTAAAATTTAAACTAGTACATGTAATGGCTTTGAATATTGGTCTTGTCCTTGGAGCACTTAGTATGAGAAAAGTACAGCTTGTCTTCACAGTAATTGAGGAAAATGTCACTTTTTTTTTAAACCAGCATAAACCTGACAGAGTGAGAAAAAGGTACGACTGGTGTTATGTAACCGTGTATTCAGAAATGAACATGTCCTTGAAGCAGCGACGTGTTTGTTTGTACTTACCGAGAACTGTCAGGTAGGCCTTGGCCGTTCTGACGGGCATGGTGAAGAGGGAACAGGTGTACATGCCTTCATCCGACAGCGTGACGTCACTGATACTGATGGTCAGCTCCGACCACGACGCATGCACCAGCTCAATCCTGTTGTCTCTTAAAGCTGGACAGAGAGACAGACACAGGCAGATGGACGGTTAGTTAACAACACAAACTGGTACAATGTCTGCAAACAACCTCCCTAACATATATTTTATATTAATGTCAACCAGAAGACTGTATGTCTGTGTTATGTCTGACATTATGCCCTCATAAAACTGAAAAAAAGAAAAACAACTTAACCAAATTTACTTTGATTGATAACAAACACAAATGAGTTGAGTTTGTTCAAATTAATATTAGCAAGTTCTATTGACAAACCTGATGACTTTAGTTTGAATCAATGTTGTTTATTTGTTTCTTTGTTCTTTTAAGTTAGTAACTAATTACATTTTTTGCAGTCAAATAGACGGAGAAAAGACAAAGTGCAACATTGTGAGTGTTGAACAAGTGTGAATAAAGAGAGATAATTGGTGTGTTCAAATTGTCTCCTTCCGTCTCTAATATAATGCTAAACATCTTAACTACACACAATGTTATTCACCAACAGTATGAATGCAATCATCAAAGTATCTTGCACCCTTCCCTTGTTCCTCTAGAAATAACTCCAGAAGTGACAATTAAGCTTTTGGCATAATTTATGTGTACAAAAGCACATCTCTTGGTACACAAGGATTTGCAATTTTGCCCATTTAGTTTTGGTTATTGGTAGAGTGTGGTTATTGCCAATTCTTAAAAGTGTGAGGCTTATTGTGATAGTTTACAGTGAAATAAAAGCATTCCTTCAAGCTGTGACGTGTGAGTCATTTAATTATGAGCAGATATAAATGCAGAAAATCGTATCAAAAAGCGACCTCAAAACTGAACTGTCTGTTGAATGTGAAAGTGTATTCATATCCCTCTCACACAGCCTGCTCTCCTGGAAGCCGTCGTAGACATTTTACTTATATGAAAATGTAATCTTTCAAAAGACATAACAGGAATGGAAATCAATAATGCAATAACAGGCTGAGAAAGAGGCCTAATGAGAGTTTGGCAAGATGTGAGACTTGAAATGGATTTGCTGAAATTGGATGGCCAGTTGAGAGACACTCCACACAAGTCTGTATACTTAATAGCTATGATACAGTGGGAGCATGCGTTCAGGTTTTACGCTGAGGTGACACCTTGGAAATGACTTGATTCATGCCTGTTGTGTCTGAGAGGTGCATTGTGATTTTTTTCTTCTTCTTGAGGACAGACAATGTGGATTGTTGAGAGCAGAATTCTTTTTATTCATTTTGTTTCTGTGGCCCGGCGGCTCGACAGTTTTATTTAATCCTTTCCTCCAATAGTACAAACCTAATTTAATATGTGCAGCTAAGGCTACTTTTATGTCACTCTCCATCTAAGTGATTTGGAGCACACCTCGCTGAAGTGCAGTGTGTGTGTGTCTGTGTGTGTGTGTGTGACTGTGGAGGACTAAATTCAACACAACACATGTACAGTTACTTGTGTACATGCCGGGGTTCATGTTTTCTTTCATGTGGCAGCACATGAAAGAAGAGTCTTATCTTATGGTAATTGTAAGAAATCGTACAAAAAGTAGAGCAGTGTGGTTTTGTAACCTCCACAGAAGAGTGGAAAGTAAAGGCCATTAGAGAGTCTGTTTGTAGAGTGCTTTAAAGAGCAGAGGGCTGTATGGGGAGAAACGATAGACCCAAGGTATCTAAAGCACTGAGGCTCTGTTTCAACATCCTCAAGCTCGGAGCCATCGTTAAAAAACAGTCATGTTTCTTCCCCAAATACCTTAACCTCCCCTGACCCACACAACTCATCCGATTCCTCTTTCGCTAAATGGAAACCTTAGTTAGTTTATCCTCATATAGAAAACTTCTTCTCACTTCTGATCACAGCCTTTCACAGACGGATCGTATCAGCGATCATGTTGAAATAAATATATATGAAAAAAAAATGTATACAAAATGTGCATTCATGTTCGTATTTTATATTTTAGGTTATATTTATGTTTTTTTAATTTATAAGAAAGATTATTGAGATGTAAAATATCAAGCCTCGGTTACATTTCTTTGTCATAATAGTTTGATAATGACATCTTAGGAATCATTGCCAATTTAAAAATAAAAGTCAATAGATAGAAACATATTCATTATACTGAAAACTAGAGAGTGCATGTGATCCCAATCACTGAAAATACTGTCACTGTGCAAACTCCAATTTACAGGCAATTCATTTAAAGGCAATTAATGTGCATGTACAGTCATACGTTCTCACAATTATATTCAGGTTTAATAGACATTGCCATTACTTTCATTTTTACAGATTTACACTCCCTAATGTTGGCATCAGCATCAATCCTTATTGTTCGGGCTCTAATCAATGTTTTAAATCTAACTTGTGGAAATGGAATGATTAATTAATTCGGCCGAATATTGTTCATTTCTGTATATTTGATTGATTAAATCAATGCACAGAGTGTTAGCTGTGTTTTCACGGACTTATGTCTGTAATTTGTGGGTTACTGCTGAATGTCAAGTCAACTCTGAAATGACACACGTGCATGTGAGCAGCAGCCTCTGTCCAGCTGCTGTGTTTTCATGCTGCAACAAGCACAGAGCTGACAAATGTAGAAAAATGTCAGTGAGCACATGGTATCTCATGTCATTTGGTCTGGGCCCCGGGGAGGGAACCCTGTGCTTTGTTAGTTCCAGGATAAACACCAGAGTAAATGGCAGCTGATCTGTAATCAGTTTGGCTAAACGACAGCTGCTCTCTCTTTAATGTATTATTACATTTGTTCTGTCCATTCCTGTCCAACGCAACAGCGGTTATCTCTATATGCTGTGTGCTGAGCCTGAGCAAGCGTGACATGTTGATATGAGCACATGACATATCTTTAGTCCTGGCACTAGTGACACTATGTTTCTGTTTGTGTGTGTGTGTGTGTACACATGGCCATCAATACAAGACCACCAGCGCACGGACACCAAATTAGTTTTAGTCTAATGCACTGCCAGTTCAGCTAATGGTGAGACCTGCCTGTAAAGATGGTCGTTATTTCTCATGTCGGGTGTGTACACCACACACACACACACACACACACACACACACACACACACACACACACACACACACACACACACACACACACCCTCGCTGATCAAAGGACAAACTAAAACAAATAGATTATTTTTTCCTCTGCATATCTTTCTGTTTCTTTTTTCCTGTCACCCTCTCAGATTCTCTCCTTCCTCCCACCCAGACCTCATTCTGTCGACTCAGGCAGCTCCACTAACCTGTAGAAGTGTACAAGTTAAACAATGCGTTAGTTCATCTGTTGTCTTATTTGCTTTGGGCGAGAAAATACGAGCAGGCAAACGTCAGAGAAGGCATTTAGCTCTGCTGGCTCGCTGGCTATGATGATAACACTCTGCTTTTCTTCCTCCACTCTTGTCAACAGCCCTCTGTGGGAGGTTGTTTACGGGACATTCAAAGATATGTATAAATGTATAGTTCTTAAAAATTTGATATATAATATTTTTGTGGACCTAAGAAAGTTTAATGAACTCAATGACTTAGAAAACCTGTCATGACACTTTATTCACACTTATAATGAAATGGTCTAAAATAGTGATATTGAATCTGAAGGATGTGATCATTCCAATTTAAATCTGGATTTTTATTTTGTAGTTTATGCATTTCTCAGTGCTCACAGGCAGATATCACAATAGTTAGATGCCAAAAAGCAGGATTATCCTGATCCCCCTGGAAGGGCGGATTCCGACTGGATTTAGAAACATGAAAGGTGATATATATAAAACCATGAAATCATAATCATACAGGCAATAATACGGGAAAATCATTTTACTTATATTTAATCAAATGTACCAAAGTTCTATATCAATGACAAGACCACACACACACAACGAAAGATTGTTTTGGTTATTTAATCAATTCAGATTCTAACGTTTGTCTTTTTACTTAGAGTTATGATACTAATTATGCTAAAAGCTAATATGGGAAATTGAAATCACGTAAATAAAATCATACATTTAAATCAACGTGAATTTCTTTATAACATGAAAACAACAACTTTGTAACTTGTACACTTGCAAATGTATACCACTACGCAATATGAAAATATTGTACATGTTTGCGAAGTTTTTACAACTTCACATTGACTTCCATTCATTGTGGACAGCCTAACCAAAACCTTAACCCTTAACTCAACCATGACCAACTCATGTCCAACCTTAACCACAATTCACACCTAAACTCAACCAGGACCTCAGACATTATGTTTTGCCTCATTAGGACCAGGCTTTGGGCCCAATGAGGTCTGGTCCTGAGAAGGTCAGTGTTTATGCTGTAAATAATCCTATAATAGTAATAATAACAATAATAGCTTGAATTTATATAGCACCTTTCAAGAGACCCAAGGACGCTATAGGAAACCAAAACAAGTACACACACACACACACACACACACACACACACACACACACACACACACACACACACACACACACACACAGTTTAGCTTATACCATTTATTTTTAGGTAGTGTTTTCTCTAAGATTTTTCCCCTCTAATAAAACGCAGCCTCTGCTCCGTCACTCTGTGTCCATATTAAAAGGTTGGATATTGACATAGCGCAGCTGACGACTGAGGAATGCATCTCTGTTTGTCTGCAGAGGTGCTGCCTGCCTGTCATCCATTACAGACCATTAGTGCAGATGGTCCTGAATGTGTTGTTTAGTGGACATCAAAGGCAGTGATTTTGTTTTCCCCAACAACTACTATACTTACTGAATGTACAACCATACTTTCCTGCTCATTTAGCCTCAGCCTGCGTCTTCGAGAACACAGGAAGAGACAAAAAGCAAAGCTGCAGTTGTAAGCATCAAAGTTTGATTTGATTCTGCACCAAATTTTGAATACACCTGAATGTGTGGCTTCTTGTTTGTTTACAGTTTGTAGTGTTTATGTGTGTGCTTGTGTGTCTGAGAGAGAGAAATATATGTTTTTTGTACATTTGATCGCAGAGTTCCTTCAAATACGACGATTATATGATGAAACAGACACTTAGTTTAATATTCAGAAAACCCACTGAGGTTAGGAAGATTTTTTTTTATCCTATTACAAGTACAACAGTTGTCTCAAAGAAGCTGTCCATGCTGCGGTTACCTTGAATACAGCCATGATCTTTCTTTAACAGAATAAAAGCGGAGAAATCTCTAATGGACGGGAAGAAAGGCAGGACTTTGAAAAGGAAACCTGAGACAGAGAGAGGGTCAAAGATGTTTTGTTACTTTTAAATCAGAAGTGACATTTTTATTCTGAGGGAAGACGTTGAGCCAGCTGATGAAACCGTCTCACTGGAACCGACTTTGAATGATGTGAATATTCACAATCAGATTTTTTCTTTTAATGAGTAACAGGTAAGAATAAAAACATATTCTTACTAAATTCTTTTTCCTTTTTGATTTTGGGTTCAATGTTCACATTCATGCACATGTAGTAAAGCAGTAAAAATATATTTTAGTAAAGATGTTCCGATACTAACACCAGCATCAGAAATACCTTCTGGTGAGAATGACGGGTCGGGGATTGGGAGTACGCAAATCTATTTACCGATCCGACACTATGTCTTTAAAGTATATTATTCTCATCTAGATAAAACTGTAATTTTACCTTCCCAGAAATCACTTCTTCTTCGCTGCTCCAAAACATCAGTTACGCTCCACTTCCTTATTATTATTAATTCAAAAACATGAATCAACAACAAAACAGACAAAATGTACAAAACTAACACAAACTCCCATCAATACAAACAAAGACTGTAAGCACCATAACAAACCAACATATCATCCGGTCAACCACCCACCAGAAATAATTAAATAGATGAAAAACTAATAAGTAAGAAAAAGTTAATATTTTTCTCTCCATTGATTAGTAAACTTTTCCCATCGCTTTAAATATTTTTCAACATCACCATTTGTATATGCAATTCATCCTTCCAGTATAGAATGGCGTTTTGCAGCCATTTTAAATTGGTTGATATTTAAAGTATCCACAACCACAGCTTTAAAAATAAAATATTTTTCACAAGATAAAATGACTTGTTTCTTTAACATCGATAATATAACAGAGAAGAAGTCTACCTGAAAACTCAAATCCATTGCTTGCACATCAGCTAGAGCTAGAACTAGACAAAACAAAACACTAGACAACAAGCAAGGACAAACCTCTCTGCTGCACCATGGCTGTTTATCTGATGGTGGCTGCTGCGCTGTGCCGTGCTGCGTTCATGGTTACTGTCTGAACCTCAGCTGAACCTCAGGCTCAGCAACTGCAGCTTCTTTCTCCCCGAGATGCTTCCCACACTCTATATCATCTTTTCCCACAACATCCACGTTTGCTATTTTAGTCTGGGCTTCTTGCATTTTTACAGCACATGCACTCTATCTTGTTGATTCAAGGCTATTTGACATCTCACAGAAATAATACATGACGTTTTTACTGCTCCTGCTTCAAACACAATTAATCATTGAGTATCTAAATGAGACTATGACACAGTCAGACTCAGTCCTGAACTGATTTTATATTTGTTTCAGACTGAGGGAACAAAACTACAAATGTTTAAGTGAATCCAAAAAGCTTAACAGTCCAATATGCATTTTTTATGTGATTTGTTATAATTAAACAAATTCTGTGTAAACAATTATTACGGACGTGTATAGGCCTTCGTGGTCAATATGTGGAACGTTTGATAAAGTTCTAAATGTCTATGTCCACTTTTGGAATTGATTAAAAAGAGAAAAGAAAAATATACAAATAACAATATGTTTATTTATAAAGCACCTTTCAAAACAGCCAAAGGAAGACAAATAAAAATGAGAAAATAAACGTCAGCGATAAGAGGCAAATAAATACAAATTCTAAAATTGAAGGGACAGCAGATAGAATAATGCAGCATAATTTAAAGAAATGGTTGGAGAAATGGATGGAACAAAACATAAGTAATAGCAAAAAACAATCAAGTAAAAGCCATTTGGTACAAATAGGTTTCTGAGAGAGGATTATAAGGGTGTGTCTCCCGTGTCTACTAATCTTTTTCTACATCTGTTGTGCTCCATGGAAGAGCTTACTAACCTTTTGGTCATTTGAATTTCTATATGGGTTTCTTTGTTTGCTTTAAGTTATAGTGCGATACACTGTGCTGTATAATTTACATAGGGGCTTACACATATGTAGAAAATTGACCATAGGATTTATTGTTTAGATGCCACTGATTACACTTGTTCTAGAAACATGCATTACTAGGTCTGATGGGTTTGTACTGATGGAAACATTAGTATGTCGCCAGAGTCTCACTAATATTGCTACACATCAATACGCCGTCATCAGAGCACCCCAGCTACTCACTGTGGGTTTATATGGAAAACGGCATATACAGCAGGAAAGCAGCACATACCCACATATCTTGTTTGGCTGTATATATCCTCCAATTGTCCATGGTTAAACTCCACGACCATGAGCAGGTAAGTAAACAAGTTTGTGGGCATGCGCTAATATGTGTGTGTGTGTGTATGAAAGATAAAACATTAGTACGTTAGAGAGGCATTTATTGTAGAAGCACAGAGTGGACACAGTCAAATTGAGACCCACTGAGTTTAAGATTATGATTTTTCCACATTTGCCTTTGTCTGTTTATTTCCTTCTCCTCTTCCTCTGCCATCCTTCCTTCCTCCCTCCCTCCTCATCCTTTCATCTATCCAGGGACACTATGCATTAGTATAGAACCTTGGCAGGTGTTTGCTCATTCAAGTGACACGGTTTTATAATGAGAAAAGTGCAAATTTCAGAATATACCTGCCCATATACCTGACTCTGTCTGGATGTGACTATTCTCTTTTTCTTGTCAACAACCCATCTGTGTGTCTGTCTCTGAGTGTGTGTGTGTCGTATACAGAGAGAGAGAGAGAGAGAGAGAGAGAGAGAGAGAGAGAGAGAGAGAGAGAGAAGAGCAAACAGAATGCAACGCTTATTGAAAAGCTTAACGTATATTCTTTATCTCAGCCCCGGCTCAACCTACATTACCTGTTAAACCTTTTCCGAGGCGCGCCGGCTTTTTTTTAAATGTAAAAAAGTGCCGTATACTTTATACAATAATTGGCTTGTGGAAATTTCTTCCAGTGACAGAAATGATTTCCTTTCATCAGTTACTACCTGCCATGCCAAATTCAGCGGGAAACCTGCATCAGCCCTGCTTCATTAAATCTTTTGTGAGAAGTGGGTCAGCGAGGAGACAGCGCTCGCCTCTAAAACCCTGTTGTATTTTGCATAGGGACACGTTTTCACCCGACAGCCTGGGAGTATAAGAACAGACACCCTGGTCTATAAGGAGGTGCATATTATTCTAAGGGGCCCATTACAGCTGTCCTTCAAAGTGACTTTGAAAAGCTGCCAGTGTTTGCAGGAATATATTCTCACTGTGATCAGGCATGAATTTCTCTCAAAAAACAATCCTTCTGATTTCCGATTCCATTATAACATATGGTTTCTTTTTACAACTCGTTATTCAAAAGCCATTCTTCTAGAAGAGAAAAAGAATATGCCCGCTGCTAAATGTGAGCTAATTATTCCAATTTGCCTCGGGCATTTTTCTCTGCGCCTCACAAATGATAAGTGGCTCTATTAATAAAGGTGGTAATAACTGCTCCTTTAAATACTGTGCAAACGCAACAGCTTTTTCTTTAATAATAAGAAGTTAAATATTGTAATACAAAGAGAGGTGACAAAGAGAGGAGAGGCAGAATGCTCAAGGTCAAAGGAAAAAGTTTGCTTGTGTCTTTCAGAGGTGATAACTGTTTCTGAAAGCGCTCATAAAATGCCTCCTTAATTCCTCTCCTTTATCCCACCAAGGCCCACACACCATCTCCCTTCTCCTCTTTTTCTTCCTCTCATGTTTTATGGTCCTTGTCTTGGAGAGAGGGGACTTGTTAGGGATCTGTGGAGATTTACAGTCAAGTTTTTTCTATCAGAGAGAACACGGTACCAATCTTCAGGCCGATATGAAAGGATGTTTCACAGAGGCACTCTTCCAGGAAATAAAACAAAAAGACAGCTGTCTCCGAAGTTTAACTTTCCGGCTCAGATTAAGTATTTTTTGAGAGAAAGTTCTGGTATCTGTTTAATAAAAAGTCTGTCAGGCATTTCTTATTTTGTTATTTACTTTGGAAAAACTTTTAAAAGCCCATCCCCTAAATTGCTCAGGCACAGACACTCTGAATGCATCAAAGCTTTCACGGCTGCATACCAGGGAAGTGGAATACTTGACATTCCACAGGCACACACGTATATATGTGCACTTACAAGCAACACACACTCTCGCACAGCCACAAACAGCCGGCAAATTGATTCAGACAGCTGAATATTTGACATCTGAGGACCTGAATGGTTTCATATTCAACAGCTCGGGGGTCTAAAAACGAGTGGTTGGCTCTTAGCTGTTCACCCATAACACTAATCTTAATGTTTAAACAGATTCAATCAATCTGCAGATGGCACAGCACAGGCGGGGATGTCCAGCACAGGTGCAGTGGGAACTTTTGCAAACAGCATCAACATATTATCGCTTTTTCACGGAAAGAGCAGCAGATACTGTGACCACCGACATGTAGAGAGGCTGTGTTGTACGAATGCAGCAGCATCGCACTAAAGTGTGTGATGCACTGTTTTCAGGCTGATGGGAAAGTGGCCGAGTCACTGTGACCTTTGCATGGTCAAGTTGCCTTTTCCATGGGCTATAACCAATTTAACTAGAGAACAAGAACATGGACTCAACGTTCATTTAGCAACATTAACCAAATAGATGATGGATAACTGCAATTCATATTATTTATGTTTGAGTAGTTTTATTTGCAAACTCTCTTAATGGTCATTGAGATGTATTTCTCGACCAATCAAAATGCAAGCCACATTCACCCAATTACACACGCATATATCGTCCGCTCCATCTATCAAATACCAGACACATACACACAAACACACACAAACATACACACACACACACACACACACACATGCGCGCACACACAGCTGGCAGTATTTTTGCTCAGTATCAGTAATTTGGGTTCAGTATCTTGCCCAAGGACACTAGGGTATGCAGACTGCAGGACCTGGACATTAAACTACCGACTCTTACATGTGGAGCCACATCGTCTTTGAATCATGGAAAGAAAAATGTACAATAACACGTATGGAGGAGTAATGGGGTAAATTGAAGAAATTTCCTATTACATTGGTAAAGGTAAAAGCTGTGGGCCAAGTAAAACAAATCATGTTTTTTGTTTGTTTCGTTCGTCATTTTGATTCCTCCAGTGACACAAACCAAAAAAACTAAGAAATCATTATTACGTCCGAGGAGGTTGTTTAATTGTTGGAGGGGTCGGGCATGATCCCGGGATTTCCCATTTTTGCAGAGGATCTGAATAAACAGGCAGATCCAGTCATTTCTTTTCACTTTGTTTATCATGGCTAGATACAACGTTAGGCTTGGTTTGACAACAACCTCTAGTTCGGTGATGTAATTATTGGGAAAAGTATAAGTGCATAAGCTCGACCAGTTTTGAAATAATTTCTTGACAAAATGACCAGCATCCGAAGCTGTTAATCACAGACGCCCGACCCGAGAAGTAGCAAACACGCAGCAGTTTATGTTGCGTCTGCCAACATCTGTACTTGCTGAATCAGTCACGCTTTGGGCCGGAGCTACATTATGATCAGGTTTTCTTAATGTGTGGGGGCAAAAAACCTACTGATGCTCACAAGGACAGGTGATGCCCCCTGCCATACTCCAGAGGGCAGAAATTAAAAAGAGGAATGAATGAAGGGAGTTAAGCAGGTTGGAAATGACAAGACAGATGTGGGCGCTGAAGAAGAAACGGGATGGAGACGGGTTTGCAAATTACAGCAACCGTGTTGAATAAGTGATTTAAATGTCAAACCTGAGTCAGTGCTCACCCACGATGAGTCCACTGCAAATTTAGCCTGGAAAGTAATTATACATAGGTTCTTTCTAGTATGGGAAGAATGAATAAATTGAAACTATGACTCCCTGGAAAATGTCTTCATCCTGGAAATAAAGACACTATCAAGTCTTGAATTACACGGAACCAAAAGAGCAATTTGTAAAGAGATATTAGGCTCTTTTGAATCTCATAAAAGGCAGAATCCCTCTTGCTCAGTGCTCATCTCTTCCTCTCGCTGTTGAAGCACAGCTGAAGTCCCTCAGTGGGAAGTGATGGAAAGGACAAAATCGGCTATTTTCAGGACAATGGCTTATTTGAAATTCAAACAACTCTTCGCAGGCGCCGCGGCACCTTTGAGAGGAGCGAGACAAGAGGAGTCGCTTTCATCCGACTAAACGTCTTGGAGGTGAGACTGAGCCTTGACATTAAACAACAACAGCCGTGAAACCAGCACCACTCAAAGGACCGTAATGGAGTCAGTGGCTGCATTTGTCTTTGTAAGTAATATGTTTATGCAAATGTTCTGCGGCTGCCTTCAATAGAGCCACACATTCTGTGATGGCACACGTGCACACAGACAACAATCTGTTGAATTACACACCAAATATAATCCAACAATTTCTTGCAGGTTTAAAAATATAAAGGTTATAATATTATTGTAATCTGTATTATAGCTGTTATAACAAATTTCAATGTTTTGGTCCAAATTATTGCACCAAATTAAAAGTAAATAGCTAAAAACAAACAAACATTGAGTTCATTGAGTCAGCCAGTAACCCAAAATAAAGTAGAAATTAAACTTTTCAATAATAAAACTTTACTTTGACATAAAAAAAACAAAAACAGGTATTTTTCAGCCCGAAAAGTATGCAGAAAGTTGGCGAGTTGGGGTTGCACATTTGCACAACGCTGTGCTTGTCCTAATCCTTGTCTTTTCCCTCCCAACAGGCAGCACGGAAAATTAATCTGAAACCTACAGTGCTCAAAGGCGTTTGCAGCTGAGACATTGTTCCTTCCTCACACTGCCAGTGGCACTTTGGATACACCACGCCATCTCAGTGCTCCCATCAGCATGTGCATCTGAATTTGCCACGTTCAGCAAGACGACTCCCAGAGCGCTGGCACTTACACACAAACACACACAGACACACACAGATACACACACTCCTATCCAATGCTCGTTGACATAATGCACTGCCTAGCCCCTTTTTCCAAAACCATAACCAAAGATTCATCTCTATAAACAGATTCTGCGTGTGAATAGAAACTGTAGACGAGGGCCTTCTGGTTTACGTTTTAGTTTGACCCATAATTTTTTAGCAGGTTTTGGTTTCCTGTGTGGAGAGCAAAAAGAGGTGGAACACATTGACCAAAAAGCATCATCTTTTTAATTTATCTGTATTCATATATGCAGATAGGTCATAATAAAGATCAGCCAAAATGTTGTCTGGACCTAAAACACCAACAAAAAGTATCGCTGGTTGAGTTTTGTGTGGAGAAACGTTTGAATGACATATTAAAAGAAACTAGTTGGACCGTAAACAGTGCACAGGGAACAGAAGATTTGGATATTTGCTGTCTACATTGGAAGACTCGATGATGATAATCGATGGGGTTACGAGATTTATCAACCATTCAACCAAATGCCTAACCCCAACATTTACTCTAAGAATAATCTAAATCCAACTTTAACCTGAACACTAAAACCAAGTCTTAACCCTGAAACACCCCTTTGAAGTTGTGGCGACCGGCCAAGATGTACACGCAGGCACAGCCAACCTAAAAAAGCTTTGCAACTCTGGGGCCTTAGCAGCATCCCCTTGCTTTTCCCGATAATAAGAGAGTCCTTGGCTGCTTTCTCATTTCCAATCTCAGAGCTCTGCACTGGAAATGCCATGAAACAGGCCCCCAGGCCGGACCCCTGCTGTGATATGGAATAACCTGCAGAGAACATCAGTTGTTGATTTTGATGTTCAGTGCAGCTTTTTACTGTCACTCGGTCCATAGAAAGGTGGGTAAGTGAATATGTGAATGGCTAAAATTGGAATGATTTGCACATGCATGCATTCACTTACTGTATGTAAAATATATATATCTACATAAACACAGACAAGTGCAGGCACAGTGTGTGAGCACACAAATGGACGAGGCAGCCCAGTGGGCAGAGGGATAATGGGGGAAGACTGTGTAAATCCCATATGTGCTTAATCCAGACACTTACAAGAGAGTGTGATTCATACTCTATTACACTCGACTAATACAGCTGAGAGACGCACGGGGCACAATCATTTCAGCAGGCATGGACCAACAAAATAACACCCATGAATCCTATTTATGGGGACTTTACTTAAGAGGGTGTGAAAGGTCAGGGATAAACCCTTTGTACTTATTAGCCGTTAAACATTAGTGGCTTTGTGCCAGACCCACAATTCCACCGAGTGTGTTTGTGTGGTTACATCACTGTGTCTGTGAATGTGCAAAAAGATAACAAGGGTTTGCATCCAATTAATGGAAGGAATTTCTCTGCAGGACCATGAAAGTTTCCGGTGCATAAAGTGTTTGTTATTCAGAGCTTGAAATCTTTTCTGCAGACTGTATTATCCTCAGGTTATTGTCTCACAGGTAGTGAGGTGAGAGATTGTAAAAAAAAATATATATAATATTATATATTATATTAGTTTAATAAAGCCACTCATCTTAATTTATCTCAATGTATTGTATTTTTTATTAAATGATATGCTTTCCATTAGGCACATTTTCAACACTCAACTGGATGATCTCTGTTTATTTGTTGAGTTTTATACTGTCAGTATTGTTGGCATGTCGAGATCAACAAACGTGGATATTTGTGCGACTCTCCTATAAAACGATAAAGCCTTTATTTATCATTTACTCCAGTTGGATCTGTAGCCTAGTCTACTGCAATATTACCTCATGCTGAACTGCAAAATGTGAAAGTAGGTAATTGATTATATGTAAACAACTTAATGCTTTTGCACCATCAATTGCACACAAGGCCGTACTGGCTCTACCATCCAAGGCTCAGGCTGTTTGGGTTTGTTTATTTCGCTGAGATTGACTGTATAACTGTCCAGCGTGAGGTCGAGACAGGACGAGGTGAGAACTGCAGTAAAGAGCACATGCACAGCTGGCTGCGAGGAGCGTGAGTCGGCTGTTTCTGATGATCTAAGTTGATTTCAACAACAATTTCAAAATTTGTATTGAGCATCTTTTGTGCAACAATGGTAACACTGATCATGTTTGTACTTCAGATGCCAGTAAAAATTAATGAATGCCAGGAAAACACCAAAGCTGTTTTTGCCATCAGTAGCCTGCTCCTTGTACCACAACTGATCTTGAAATCTGACGAAATTAATCCGTTGTCATCCATCCACTTGTGCTTTTGAACAATCCAAATACACACTAAGCCATTGTGATTACACACTATCAAACTAGTCAACATAGATATTAAAGTCCCAACTAGCTAATGGCAGGTTATAAATCTTAGTCAAAACAAGCCAGAATGAGAGACATATCTTTCTCACCACCAAGTGTTCTCCATTGCAGAGTGACTGTCTGTGTGTGTGTGTGTGTGATTGTCTGAGTATGTGTGTGTGTGTGTGTGTGTTAAGGTTGAGAGATAAAATAAAGCCACATACTTATTTATCCTCAGAGGGAAGGTTTTAAAGACTCATGATAACGGGCTTTGTCGTGCGTGTGTGTGTGTGTGTTTGTTTTCTACACAGTGAATGCACTTGCTGTAAAAACCGAGCAGGACAGGAAAACACAGATCCATGAAATGTGGGACAGACGCTATGACACAACAAAGACAGCAGCTTATTCAAGTGAAAAACACACAGGATTACAGAAGATTTTTTTCCAGGTTTGACTCCAACCAGGTTTTGTGGATTTCTCAACCACCACAAATCTAACACAGGAGACATGTGCATCTGTCTCCAACTCACCTTTCTTGTCCCCGAAAAAGAGGGTCTGCTGTGCCGGGTTTGACCACTGGAGGGAGGTGTTGTCATTATACTCCACGCGGCAGGTCATGTTCGCCGTGCCACCCTCCGTCACCGTCATATTTTGAACCAGAGGGTACTGACCGCTGACGCCTGCGAAGTGACACATAAGAGAAGAACAGAGTTAGGAGATGAGGATGCAGCAGGAGCGAGGGAGCGAAAGTTACGGAGGTACACAGAGTGAGACAGATGGTGTCATTTTATTGCTGGATTCGTAACGTGGCTTTGTTTGTTTAATACATTTGGAAAACAAAGATTAACACCCTGATTACAAATTAAATGTTCATGCAGGATGGCCGGTCACGGCTGTGTGCTAAATTGGACCCTAACACAGAAGAAACAGGGGGCGTTTAGCCTGCGGTATCAAGCCTGAAACCTCAGCTACGCAGGGAAGGACCAATTAAAAACCACTCTCTGTGGACTCTTCTGCATGTGTGTGTGTGTGAGATCCCACATTGACTGAGAGAAACAAAGAGACAAACAGCGTTAAGTCCTGTAATTGTGTGTGACCTCTTAGACAAGCAGCGCCAGTTTTCAGCACCACGGACAGGTAACTGCCTGTTTTCAAAACTCTGGACAGCTCACATTTGTGTGTGTGTGTGTGTGTGTGTGTGTGTGTGTGTGTGTGTGTGTGTGTGTGTGTGTGTGTGTGTGTGAGGGAGGGAGGGAGTGAGGCAGAGGGAGCAAGTAAGCAAGTAAATAATAATAACCATAAATCTATTTCTGTCTTCATCCCCAGAGGACAGGTTTTAAAGACGTGTGAATAGAGTCTGAGGTAAGAAAGATTATTCATCCCCAGCTAACACCCCCGTCTTAAACCACAATCCCTTCCAGGGAGGGTTAGGGATCATAAAAACTGAAATCTATATATATTAAGTCAAGGAAAAAGAGAAATGAGAAATATTCAGAAATGAAGTTTTTAAATGCCACAATTTCCATTTCAGTTTAATTCCGCTGATGCATCTCGATTCAAACGCTGTTTCTGTATTAAATGATTGAACACTGTAATTATCAGCAGCCAATTTTGTGTTTCCTTACTTCAGCTAATGACTGCACAGGGAAAGATAAATAAACCCGGGAAAAAAAACACTTGTCTGCAGGGTTAGTAGGTGAGGCAAACACCATCAGAGAGACCTGCGGTGAAGGACACGTCGAGAGGAGAGAAGATGAGGTGAAGGAGGGAAGGAGCGGCAGAGAGAGGTAAGTCAAGGAGCACGGGTCATTTCCAGTGTTGATTAAGGCCTCCCGAGGTTAATCATGCATGTGAGAGATAGAGAGGGAAGAGGAGGGAAATGGAGGAAAAATGGATCCGCGCTATGGGAGGCAAGGAATATGTTTTATTCATGAAAGTTTTGCATGAGGCATGATCTGCCAACGATTTACCATTCTCCCGCGCCTGCCCTCGCTCTCTTTATTACTTCCTCTCTTTAAATCACTTACTTTTCCTCCCTTTTCTCACTCACGCAGTTGGGCGACATACAGCCCAGTGTGATACATTTTATTTCCTTTGTGCCGGCCACAAAAGAAAAGTTAATGGTTTAACACCATACCGAATGGTGGCAAATGAGGATTCTTTTTGAGCCGGGTTCTGCAAAATATGACATGGTGTATAATTTCAGTTCATTACTGCAATGCTGAATGTGACCCTGTGAGATATCGTTGAAAATGGGAGTAACTCCACGCTTGCTTTCAGTATGGTCAGGACTTTACTGATTCCTAATAATACAGTCTTCTAGTTTGTTCTCCAAGTGAAGTGTTGAGTCATTTAATCGTCGCAGCAAAGTGCCATTAGCCAACATGGGTGCTTCCAAAATCTATCTTTCCAGCTATGAAATAACAGTAGCATTTGTAAGACATTTACGACTTTTACACCAACAATTGCAGGTATATGAAGGTTTTCTAAACTCGGGTCCACCAGCTAAAAAAGGTGGTTTGACTCCTCTCCCATTGCCGGTAGAGTAATACAGTATTATCCCCCGCTGGGTCATGTTCAACGTTACGAACGCACAGAAAACCGAGGAGCACAGTTTCTGCAGTTTAGCATGAGATATGACCGACCAGATGACGATTGAGAAAATCCATAATGCTGCTGTCTATTGACTAAAGGTGTCAAACCTTAACCCCCTCAACTATTTGTATCTGTAAAATTACCAATCATTACAAAGGCAAAACATCTGAAATATAGGTTTTTCCCTAGGTTTATCCCTTTTCTCCTCTTCCTTTCTTCCACTAGTGCCTACACAAACTAACAATAGTCTGGGGATTCCTAACCTTGCCTTAGCCTAGCGTCAGCGTCTGGTGCTACATGTCCAGAGGGACTGAAAGGGCCAAAGGGGCCACGATGATGGTTATATTAGAGGAGCGCAGTGGTCTGTGCGCCTAATTGACCAGCGGAGTAGATTCTTCCATTCTCCCCCCTCTGGCCACCCAGACCTGATTTAAATGTATCTCCTGAGGGAAGCAGGCAGCTGCTCTCTTCTGATTTCCATGTCTAAATTTAGGTCCTTCCCTCACTCCACCTCTCCACTCTTTCTCCCACTCTCAGTCTTCTCTCGCTCCATCTTTTCTCCGATCCACATCCATTCCACTGCAGTTCCCTCCTCTCTGTTCCCCTCGCTGCCTCTGTCACGTTTCCTCCTCTGGCTGATCCCTGAAGGGTGGCGTTTCCACTTTCTTTGTCGCTCATTTTCATATTCTCTTTGTCTCCCCCGATGCTCCTCGGGCTTTCAGATTTATCTCGATCCTACCTCGGTTCTTCTGCTCAGTTGTGTCTCATGGAGAGAGGGGTGACTCTAATTGCACCCTACGTTGACTGACGTGCCGAGGGTAAGCCAGGTCAGCGTCTGCATGACATTATGAAGCAATGACATAATTCAATTTGCTCAGCCTTATTTGGCTTAATATATATGCCACCTTCAATAGTATACTAACGCAGTTGTGATTGCATTGGGGGTTACAGCAAATCGTTATTTCCTCTAAAGACAAAAAAGATTTTATTTTACCCTCCACACAGCTGTCTCCCTCGATGAGCTGAGTCTTAAGTTTTAATGGGTCCACTCAGTAGCCTCCCTCCCCCCAGTATAAGAAATGGCTACTAATCAAGGCTGCCCGCAAATCCTCCGCACAATCATCTGGACTCGTGCCTCCCACCGCACAGCATCCAGTGTCCGGGTATTTCTCAAATACAACAACTCAAAAGGTACAAATGCCAGTGCAGCCAGGAGAGATATTCACAGGACACAAAGGCACTTTCACAGACACAGAACATATTCCAAAGCAAACTACTAAACAAATAAAAGTGATAAGAGAATTCTGAATGCTTCCTGTTTGCTCTCTGACATGACCTTTCAAGCAAGAGCAGCTGAGTCTACTAACCTTTCTTATTTAGGTATTCAAGGAGCAGAGAAAAAGAGGGAGATGCAGGCAGACAGACGGACAGCCCGGAGCTACTGACCTTTATAGCAGAACTGCGGCTCAACTGAGCTGTAGAGCTATGATGTATGGCTGGGAATACAGGATTACAAAATGGATAGAGCCAGGTCGTGGTTTTGATTAGCTGAGTCACCTTTTAAGCCAGCGGAACATAACCGATAAATGCAGACTTGGGATCACATTACTGCAGATCTAAATTTAATGGATAATTCCGGTTTATTATGGCTCAGGCCTGATGCAATGTTAACCATAATTTCAATCTCTCATGAAAATAAAACGGCAAAGTTAATCCTGAAATCTGGCGACAACGAGCGAGAATGAAAAGCAGGAGGAGCGGACAGGCTGTCGACGAGCCAGCAGCAGATTATCTGCCGCATTATCTGGAGACAGAACCGAAAGTTAGCACAGACGTAATGTTGGAAATAATCTGTATTACAAAAATAAGCTGGTACATGAAATGCACATATTTGAAACTACATCTGTCTAATGATTCCAGAAAATCTCTTTCTGTTTGTCTGTGACTCGCATAACTCGACAGCCATTCGTATTATCGGCTTCACACTTGACATGTGTATTGTCAAGGGGCCCAAGGAAGTGGAGTGTTGAATTTGGTGCGATTTGGACACGCGATGTATTCAATAGTAATAAACTTTGGGTAAACAGACCAGTGCTCTGTAGCAGTGGCGGCTGGGACTCATCAAAGTAAGTGATGTTGTTGATCATGACAACGGGCGCGTTCAACAACAACTGATTATCCATGTCAGGGCTCTACTGAGTCAAACTTCACCAGAATTTGAATATACAGGTGAACAGCTATTTGTGCAGCAGCGGTAGTTCTTCAGGGTTCTGCAGCCGGTCTTTACTCTTCAATTACTGCAGCATCACCACAGGCAAAGCAAACAACCCAGTCGAAAAACAGGCAGGTTGAGAAACACAAGTATGTGTAAAAGATTTACATTGCCTTAAAAGATAATATTTAATTTTTACTATAACTTATTTTCAATTAAAGGTTAAAAAACATGATGAAAACATGCTGTAGTCTTTGTTTTTTTTAATCATGTGTTAAAAAACCTGTGTTTGAAACCATACCAGCATCAAAGCCTATACCTCTCTATCTCCTCCCTGACACTGTATAATATGACTTCAAGTGTCTTACTGTTCGTAAAGCATCGCTCTCACGTGATCATGACAGAGATGCAAAAGATTACACAGTACATGAAACATTTGCCATGGCCAGTTAGTGTCTATGAGGTGACACAGGTGGCCACGCAGCTGGGTGCACAAGCCCCTCAGTGTGAGGCAGCTGGGTGGAATGGCGATTGCAGAGACTGTCCAATGGCACAAGATCATCTCAAGATGAATTCATCAAGTGGCCGTGTGTCCTTGACCGAGAAAACGTGTCGACAACCTCCTCGCTGGTTGAGAGTATCAGCAAACTGCCGAAAGTACAAGTGTGCTAGAAATTCCATATTTCTTTCAAGAACCAATTTCAGTTGATAATATGGACGACAAAATGTTTTTAGTAACTTCCTGGAACAGAAGGCAACTTATCAGACGAGTGCATCATCACTCCCTGCCCTCGCTGTGGGGACTCTTCCTCCCACTGTGGCAATTTTCACACAAACTCCTCCCTGTTTCTCGGGAACATGTCACACACTCACAGACACACACACACACACACACACACACACTGCAATGACCTTTTTCACGCCTTCTACAGATATGCATCCCAAATCCGTGTCGCACATATCAACATTTTCTAAAGCTATTAGACCTAACGTGAAAAGCGAGCCTCCGGTATTCACATTGAAATTAAATTGCATGTACCTGTGAAAAACAGTAATCGCCAGTGTGACTAAACTATCTATCAGCACTATGGGACTTACGGATTTATATGTAATTTATCTTTTAAACCTCTTGAAAGCAGATGAGGAAGTGAAGCCTGGCTTGACACTTGGCATCGGCAGGTACCCACACATTTGCAGCTTTCATATATCATTAGTCCTCTGTAAGTCAGAATATTCTGTGCTGATGAAAACAATATTTAATACATTTACAACACTTGCTTGTAATAGAGAAACAGGTACGCTCAAATTATATTAACTACAGCCTAAATCTATAAAGTGAAAATGCTCTCTGTTAATCTTATATAGATCCAAGAACAAATGTTAGTGCTAAAATTGTACATATAATTTTCTGTGATGTTTGAGTGTAACATGTCTCTATTGCACATGCTCTTGAAGTGAAGGAGCATCTTAAGTCAATGAGATTACTGCTGGTATCCTCTTGACAATGTGAAGGAGGAGGATTTCAAATAGCCTTGATCTTATCTTCTTCTTTAGCTGAACAACATAATGCTCAATCTAAGTCCTACATTTTGGCCTTATGCTCTCATCAAGGTCCAAACAGCAACAATGACCTTCTTTACTTTACTCATTAACAAAACCATGATCATGACTACAACATGATTTCACATAGAAAAAACAAGCAAATTAAAAATGTATCCAGTCCTGTCTACAAAGAGAATAGGTTTTAAATGAATTAGTTAAAGTGGAGGATCTAATAGCGTATGTCAAACATTTCCATGATTTAGAGCCAGAAATTGCTTCACCAAGTTGGATTTTAAGTAGGTGCGTGGAACGGAGAGCAGTGATTAGTCAGCAGATCTGAGGGGTCTGTAAATAGAAAAAAGGGAATGAGGAGTTCAGAGACCTCATGCCAGGCCATGGAGTGCTGTAAAAACATAAAATAATCTTAAAAGCAACTCAGCTCTTCACTGGTAACCAGTCAACAGAAGCCACTACAGGGGAGATATGGTCTCTCTGCTTGGTGCCATGTAAGAAATCCAGCTGCTGCATTTTGAAACCAGATGCAGACGTAACATTACTGACTCATTCCTACATAAGGAGAATTGTATTAATCACAAGAATTAGAAATAAAAAAACGGCACAGAGAAGATTAAATGTTTCATCTGTAGATATTTCTGTCTTTCTCATCCGAGGAGCCATATAAAAAGAGAAACAAAAAATGGCCTAAAACGGGGCCCTGTGGTCCACCACAGCTGATGGATGCAGAGGAAGAGGATGACAGAGATGCTTCTGTCTTGAAGGCAGGAGGCAAACCACTGATGGGGCCTGTCACTGACTGACAACATGTTTATCGCTGTCGAAGAGGAGTGAGGAGTGATGGACTGTGTTGAAGTCACGCTGGAGATTTTAAACTATTCAAATAGTCCAACGCCCCGCAATCTAAAAACAGAGTCATTCAGTGGTTGCCCTCAGGAGGCTGGACTGAGGGGAAAGATCATCGTACAGGTGGAATTGAATGCTGTGACAGGTGTTCTGTGCACGGGCCAGCAGGGGGAGCTTTAGTCAGAGCAGAATGGAAGGCATCTGAAAACTGCCTGGAAAACAACTGGGGTAATAAACCAGGTGTATTCCAAAAAAATGCTACCACTACCTATTATCTAACAATCAAGGTATACAGGCATGATAGATGAATGTATATCTCATGCATTCAATTAATAAACAATATGCAGTAAAAAATTGTATCTCTTACAAAAATAGTCTAATAAAAACACTGAGCTACACATATTTCTATAAATCACAATATTATTATGCAAATAAAAAAGAAAAAACTGGGATGGGCTTAGTGTGTGTTCTATCTATTCTAGTTCTTCTATTGAAGTGATAAAACGTTCTGTTTTTCTGTTTTGCTCCACTCGTGTCTGTGAGTGAACTGTATGTTATTTATATTTAGTGTGTGTGTGTGTGTGTGTGTGTGTGTGTGTGTGTGTGTGTGTGTGTGTGTGTGTGTGTGTGTTCACAGGCACATTCCAAACTAAACTTGCTCTTCTGACACTGATAAGACTCCTGCTGTGAGCAAATTGAATGCAACCCCTGCAGAGGGCTGAGCTACCTTTGTATTCAGCGCTCACATACAACCACCTCAGGACAGCCATTTCTGATGTGGAGATATGAAATTAATTACCCGGCACCAGAGAAGCTGGCTACGGCGGTGCTGTCGTGATCTACATACAGTACAGTAATTAGACTGGGCAGCTGTTGGTGCTGCCATTGCAAATTTTGACATCCAACACACAACCCCAGGAGTCCGATCAACAAAACATCACCTATTCCTCCGTGGTGCTATTAGGTGTTGTTTAAGCACGGTGAGGAGTGACAGACAGAGGACGTTCTTTTTATGAACCACAAGCTGTCAGGGTGTACACAGGTCTTTTTGGCTTGTTTTTGAGGTAGGTGAGGATGTTCCCAGTAGAGGGTTGTGAAAGGAATTAACAGACAATGTCACGGGAGTGACAAAACATCCGGGAAAGGATTTCGCCTATGATAGCACTAAAAATAATTTTTAAAAAGCCTAAGCATACAGCTGTTTCTCTGTTTTTTCCCTTTTTGTTGTTGAGGAAAAACTGCCTCGGTTTGAACTTTTGTTGATTCTCAGAAACCAAACCCACTGTATATGCCACTGCTTATAAAAACCCACGCACTAATTTCAAGTTGGTGGTCAGACATGGTCCCAGACACTATTATCACTCGCCCAGTATTCCTGCCCTTGATTCAGCAACATCAATTTAAAGGGCAGATACATAAACCCCTGCCCATTCTCTGCGTGGAAGCCATCTGAGTTCAAGCTCGCTCCGTCCAAAATGGCCTGAGATCTCACTATTCTCCACCAGTCAAGGGCAGACATCTCATGGTTTTATGACAGAGGTAAAGCGGGCATTCATAAATACTTAATACGCTGCTTTCTTCCAGCTAGCAAAAGCGAGCAGAAGAAGCTGAGAGCAAAGGCGAGTGCGGTAAGGACAGGGGTACATATTTTGACAGATAAGCGGAAGTAAGGGAGGAGGGAATGGAGTAAACAAGTGAGGCAAGTGTAAAAACAAGAGAACAAAGTCTTAGATGCTTCCTTTTCTGCAAAGAGGACCCGTTTTTTATACATGGCTCAAGATGTTAAGACGAGAAATATGCTCCCCTGATTATTGCATAAAACGTAAGAAGAAGGTAAGTGTTTCTCTATGTGCTTGCTTCTCTATGCAAGTGCAGATAGTGTGTGTGGGTTGTGTGTGTAAAAGTGAGAAGTGAAATATTAAGTAAATGTTATTTTTCACTTCATCCTTTTTCGATATGGCAAAATCCCAGTCTCATCTGTTCTATTTTAGGTGTTACAAGGACACAGAAGGCAAAAAGCTTTGACTACATACAGTGTGTGCACGATCAAATATTCTGCTCTATTCCCTCTTTAAATATAAAGCCAAGCAATGGGAACGCAATATTAGCAGCCATCCACACGCTTGCAGGCTTAGCGAGTTTTGTAAATTAAATATCGTAAAAAGCACAAGGCCGGGGACAAATCTGATTTATTGTGGCTATTGAAATTCTCAAAAAAAAATATTCTGACTGATGTGGTGGAGAAATGTGCTTAACGTCGCAACCTTTTTTATCACAGGAAGCTATTTATTTCTTCTGCTTTAATACGGGGTGAGAACAGGATGATCTCAGGGACTGGGTGCATTCACGAGGGAAATCAAACTAATCATTGCTGCCACCAAAAACTCCCAAATTCCCCAAATCAACATGACACAGTGTGATTCTCTAATGTGCGGTGATGTGTTGACAGATACTCTTCATTTAAGAGGGATCTGGGGAAATGCTTTCATGCCCCCGGGGGGATTTTGCAAGACTCAGTGAGCAGAAAGTGCTAGTTTTAAAAAACAGCTCTTAGCATTTGGCTTGTGTGTCAGACTTACTTTGCAGTGTTGCTCTTTTAGCAGAACCTCCAGTCAGGGTTGACACTGAAGATCTCGTCTCAAAGCTAAACTCAGACGGGTCTACCCCGGGATGAGCGCATCTGAGAACTAAATTGTGTGACGAAGGTAGTGAAAGCGTGGACCGTGTGTTTCAAACGGCAAAACCTGCTCCGGTGAGTGTGGTTAAAAATAAATGAATTTGCCTTGGTCAGTAGAAGTATAAACTAATCCCAGCAGAGGTTTTCAAACTGCGATGCAAGGCACCAGTCCGATGTTCTACAAACAACGAGAAGTTTGTTTTATTGTAGCATGGGCTGATCACTAGCATGGTCAGCAGCTCAAGTGGTTGTGACACAACAGACCAGCCAATTTTTTTTTTGACAAAAATCACACCAACAGGTCCCATAAAACAAAAGACTGGTGCGGAAGTGCCAAAGACAAAACAAATACAGGCCTGAGCCGATATTTAATACAAATGGTGTTATATTGTGAATGCAGTGTTTTTACCTTCGCCACGTCTGTAATCACACCTTCGCCTCGAGTTGCTAGGTGATGAGAACACTTGCGAGTCGTTCACAAAGACATCTCTCGCATTTCTACCAACCTTCCCCCGAAGATGTGATCTTATGATGGGTGTTTTTTTTTCTTTCTCTGAGGTAGGACCCAAAGTGTCTGTCAGACTTTGAAAACCCCTTATTTTAAGGAATTATTACCTCCACAAAGGAGGTTATGGTTTCATTTATGTTTGGTAGTTGGCAGCATTACACAACAACTATACTGATCAGATTCCCTTGAAATTGGGACATGGGCCAAGAATAAACCCATTACATTTTGGTGCAGACCTGGACAAAGGGGCAGATCCAGGATTTTTATTCAGGCATGTTTTTAACCCGAATTGCTTTCGATTCAAAGCAAAAAGACACCTAGCAACTGTTTTCTTTGTACAAAGACAGACACATATTCATGAACGCAGAATGTAGAGATGCCATGTATCCGTCTGTTGTGTTCAACAAGGTCCTTTTTCACACTCATTTGCAACCGTCATTACATTGTCACATGCTCTAAAAATAACCCAGTTTCAATAATAACCTGATTGAAAAGGAGGAGAAGGAGGGAATAGACAATATTGAAGGAGAAGACAGAGTTAGAGCAAGACCATGGGACTCATCCCAAGAACGTGATCAAGCCAAGCTCCTTTCTGATCAGTGCACAATGTACCTTTTTTAAATACAGTTCCCTGGCGAAGATGAACCACATGTAAAAATGGTGAAGAGCACTCATGAACAACAATGAAAGGATGTGAGGCATCTTCCTGATGGTACTTGTGAGTCCAATTGAAGCAAATGAGCAAAAAGAGGATAAATCTGATATCTGAAATGAACTTCTTCTAGAGTACAAACTTGAATGACACTTTTCTTTCAGCACATATATTTTCCTGTTGGTGCATTTCATATTTTTGCAAGTTTGGCTCAGATTGTGAATGTTTGATTTACCAAAGAAAAACTATACATCTCAACATAACTACTGCATCAAGTCCATCACTGATTCAAATGGCTGAAATCTGGCACATATGACTCGATGTACACATTCGGCCTGTTTCTTATGTTTGCCTCCTCTGAGCCGACGCAAATCCTCTCATTTGACTCATCAATACGACTCTGTGCAGGAAGTGACTGCATTCGAGAGCCGCTCCTCTGTTATCATCAGCCAAAGACGGCGGCTAAACAGATGGAGAATAAAGTCGTGGTTGACTAAATTCTTAGTTTTGGAGTGGGATATTTACTGAAGCACGCAGCTGAATATAATCAGGTTATCTCCTCTCAAATAAACACCCTGCCTCTCCTCCCTGACACCCTCTCTCTGATCTATAATCCTTCCCTCAGTTACACACTGCCATCTTGCAGACACAGAGAGCGACGGGGGAGATTGTGATCGTTGTCATTTACTGCCGTCTTCCCAGTCTCTGACAAAGGTATAAAGGACAAAATAACACAATTAAATAGCCGATATGAATATTATATATCTAGATTTAACAATCTCATGACCTCGGAATAACCTCTTTAAAGTTAATGCTATAAAGCAAATGTTTACAAAAGAAAACTATGCGCAATTCGTGATACATGTGAGCTTCATGTGCTACCGCTTCAAAACCAGAACACACATCCTGATTCCGAGCGAATTAACCACACACATTACACAGGCTTGTTTAGTGTGTTAACTAAACCACACTAAACAGGGGCGGATCTCAGATTTATCTAAGTCAGGGGCCACAGAGGGGCCACAATTGACACAGAGGGGCCAATTATAAGGCCAACATCCATGCACAATACCTGATTCAGTAAGGTGCACATTTAAGGCATTCCTTGTTTACCGTTCGCTCTAAAGCTTTGAACAAAGCCACACATCCCATTCCTTGATCAAGTGCTTCAAAAATACTCAAATAAAACTTCTTAACAACTTGTCATATTTGTTGTTAGGATTGTTGGTAAGTGACAAGTTTATTAAAAACAAGACTACTGAAAGGATAGGGTCACTTCAATAGCCAATCAGATTTCAGCTGTGGTCAGTGCCCCCCCATTAAAACAAAACAGGGCATTTCAAATCTGTAATGAATGCTGAGGCAAAAAATATAGTTTTGGAACCAAGCAAACAAAAACGAGAAAAACTAAATAAAATAAAAGCAACCAAATCAGAAATGTCAGCCAAATCTGTTAAAGCAAATCCAGCCCGGGTGAATTAATTCTGTTTGACTCCTCTGATGTGAGATTTGTAAGGCTGAGGGAGCAGCGGGGGGGAAGCGCAGCCACGACTCACCTCGAACTTTGCCTTTTGAAGCCATCACTGGAATCCCCAAGTAGACAAGAGAGGGGTCGGATGGACAGCAAGAGAGGCAGACGCCAGAAAGCAGAGAGAGGAGAGAGGACAAAGACAGAAGACAGAGCAGCTGATTAGATAACTGCGGGAGGAACAGTGTGCTTGTGTCTGTACCGGAGAAGAGCGTAGTCTCTCTATCTTGAATGTCAATCAAGAGTGCTGACACCCCCACCACCCCGACCCCTGCCTCCGATCGCTCAACCCTGAAAGAGAATGTCCTGATTTAGCTCATCAGCAAATTGAGAGCTTACAGCGTGGCACCTTTTAATTGGTAGCGTCACATCATCTGGATCATGCGAGGAAGCTTGTTGCCGTCTAATGAGCTTGCAAGACCCATAAGGATCAGGACATACTGTAGATAGCATGCGGTTGATTAGTGAATGCCGTGCTTCATTTGATTTCTTGTGGAAATCATAAGACATCTCTTACAGTGGCTGACGTCTGTTTTATGTGGACACACAGGAGGTCATGATTCTTGTGTGTGTGTGTGTGTGTGTGCGCATGTTCTCAGGACAGACTGCTGGATATCATAAACGGCTGTGAATGACAGCACTGTAATCAGCGAGGAGATGCACTGGCAGGAGTGCGGTGTAGCAGAGAATATGCCATCATATGGGAGGGTTCAAAGAGAACCACGCGGAGCAAATGAAACCATGTACAAAAGGCGAAGATAACCACAACACAGAGGACCTAACCGACAACAGGAGCATCGCCTCCGAGACATCCTGCTGGTGAAAACACAAGAGGAGAGCCGAATAAACAACCCAGATTGTCTATTAGTGTGCACATGTGCCTGTGTTTTCGTGTGTGCGCGTCCCAAGGGAATGATTCTTATGCTTCACACACACTGCTTTGCCAAATTGATGGATCTATTGGAATGCCTCCAGTGAGCCTGAAATGAGAGGAGAAGAACAAAGGGAATCTAACTGCAGGTGCACAGTCTGCAGGTTATAAAAGAGTCTCACGATTTCCTCTAGATTTACAGATCTTGAAATCAATCCAATTGTACATAACAAATGTTGAATTGTATATGTTGGTAGGTAAACATACTTGAAATGGATTTCAAGACTGAGATTGGAACATAACAACCTTTATTCAAACTCCCCCTGAGATGCAAACCAGATGCTAAATAGTCTGACCACTTTCACATACATTTTGTTTTGTTCATATCTGAGTGCTATTAAATCCTAATAGCCAATTCTCACTTGCTGATGGAAATGATTATGTTCTATTAGCACTACTTCACAGCTTGCCAAGGTAAGAGAAATAGAGTGAGGAAGGGAAAGTGCAAAAGAGAGAAAGGGATCATTTCTTGTAATTTTTCAGAATTCAAGAACATCGCGCGGAGCAATTGAGATTGGAACAAAAGGCTAAAACAATCACATAAGAGAACGGTTCTCAGAGTTTTTCTCGTACAATGTCGTACACAAATGCAAACGCACAGGCGGCTGGGGAAGATTTCACACGCTGCTGCTGTGTCAGTGGTAAAGAGATAGAGGAACTGGCAGAGAAACAGGTCAGCGGGTGTCACGTCTCTACCAACACCGCCTTCTACATGGAACTGATGGCTCTGTGAAATATTCCCTAAGCAAAGTCTGACCTCGCTCCCTCACTGCCTTTCATCGCTGCTGTCAAGGTACGAGTTTGCTGTCACAACAGCGCTTCTGTGATCTCTCCCAGTCAATACTCAAAAGAAGAAGGAAAAAAAGACAGATCCTGGAGACAAACAGAGGGAAAAAAAACAGGATTTGCAGCTTTTCACTCGTAATAACAGCTGTGTTTATATAACAGATACAGACAGAGAGACCCAAGAATCCAATTAATTACACAATGGACACCTCTCACAATACTAATGATCGGACAGAATATATGAAACACGATACTGGTCCCTGAATACAGTTTAATCTGGTTGTTTCTCTAAACATTGAAGCCGACACGCTCCTGGAATTCCTGTTTCTTCTGTTGTCTCACCAGTGAATATCGGACTTGCTGCACATTCAACAGGTGAATGCTGTTTGCATGTTCACACGTGGCCATATTCTTTTAGTCGTGCGCATGCAACTGCGTCCTGGGCCATAAGGGCCGCCTACTCAGCTGGGGGCTCGCTACAGGTTAAAAATATTTCTACACTTCTCAGTCCAAATGTTGATTTGTTTGCAGCCACCTCCGATTTATCAACCCCGACCACCACATACTGATTGATACTTGTCTTAAATTGGTGAAATCTTTCTTCATAGCTGCTGACATTCATTCATTCATTCAGTCCTCCTGACTCCGCTTGCACAAACAAACACACACACAAACATTGTCATTGGGTACAATGTAAAAACCATGATTTGTGGATCTCTCAGGATGGATGTTAATACCAGGTCTGAACAGTTCCTTAGTTGCTGTAAGGGGGAATCTGTTTGCCCCCTAGTGGTTGAAAAACCACGTCAGGCAGCTTTAACCTCATTTCATGGTCTCTTGAGAGTGATAATAATAGTGTGATAATAGTAACTAGAGAAGGTTGGCTTTCAAAACCTGTTATCTAGAGGTAAAACAAGGCCCACTGACATGTACAGGAGATAACTCAGACTGAGCTGAATGAAGTTTTCTCTCCTGCAGGTGCAGCTTAAATCTGCATTACAGAAAGAAGAGGAAAGGTTACCTTGTTACATACATTTTATATGACTGATCATTGCAAATACCTGGTGATTGACAGTTTTTAACTATTTAACAAAACACTGCTTGGAGCTATTGGTCTAGGTATCACATTAACAAACACACTTGTCTTTTCGTTTCCTTATGAGAGAATGAGAAGTGAGTGACGGTGTGAAGGTTGAAGAGAAAAGCTCAGAGTTGTAAGCAGGTTGTTCTCTGTCTCTGCAACTGTCAGCGGGGAGCTGTCATAAATAAACTGTGACAGTTCACACAGACACCACCTACTGTGACACATACTCACACACACTCACATGCACACACACACAAAACAGTGATCATAGTATTCCCTTGGGGTATAAGTCTCATGGGAGGACATGTGTTCTATTGCAACAATCCCTCCTGTTTTCCTCCTCGTTTCCTCCTCGTTTCCTCCTCGTTTCCTCCTCGTTTCCTCTCCCTTCAACTCAGGCTCATTCAGGAGTTTGTCTCACCTGCCTTTTCTTGTTCACTCTCCTTTTTTTATTAACCCCTTCCTTACCTGCATCTCTCTCTGTCTCCCGTTCTGTATTTTGTCCCCCCCCCCCCCTCTCGGGGTACCTCTATCAAAGTGGCAGATATATTCAGCGTCTGACAAGGAGTGAAAAGCCTATGGAGATCGATGTGTGCAGCGCGCCTCTCTGAGCTGTCACACGGCATGATGGAGAGTTAAGCTTATCTTTCGTACGGCGGCAGCTGTTTTGCCGTATGTTTGATGTACTCCGGGCCCTTGGAATCCCACCAATATTCCACCGGTGAGCAGATTGCTGTAAAACCTTAACACACTCTATGTCACCCTATGACTCGGCTGTACATGGAGCCATCAGCACACACACACACACACACACACACACACACACACACACACACACACACACACACACACACACACACACACACACACACACACACACACACACACACACACACACACACACACACACACACACACACACACACACACACACGATATTTAGGAGAATTTCCATTATGACACATATTCATTGTGAGCCCTGACTGCATTTGATTTCAAGAGAATCATCAGCATACAAATGGCTGCGAAGGAACACAAGCAAATGTATTTAAATCTTATTTGATTTAGCACAGCTTTTGCTAAATGCCACAATTCATCTCGGGGTAATAAAGGAGATGGTAAACAGTGTTAATAGATGGAATCAAGCTTACTTAACTCAGCTTATTGCCACCATACTGCTTGCTTTATTAGATCTGTCTACCACGTCCTTGTTTTCTCACATTACAGGGAGGCACATCTGTTTGTTTTGTCATTTAATCCGGCATATTTGATTTCCACTCCTTAACACAATTATACATACCCTGTCCATGGCACAATCATCTGCTCACAAGCCATAAGCCAACAAAACGCACACAAAGACGCACACATACACGAGTTCACACATGTTGATCACACATGCACACACTTCATAACATTTGCTCCATCCCCTCTAAAGATGGTCCACAGCAGTGTTTGTGGTTCCATTCAATACGCCTTGCAAACATTTTTCTTTCGTTCTGGAAATAACCAACCAATCACCACCTGGTGAATCGCCATCATCACACCATGTGTGAATGGCCCCAGCCAATCGGCCCCAGAGCTACAGTTCATTTTTAGATTTTCTGTTCAACGGCACAGTGATCAACTTTTCACATTAATGATAGATGAATAAAGCAGAATACTGTTAACAACATGCAGGCATGGAGTGGCCTTTTGTTGACGAACCACGATCACTACTCTGGTGTCAAGTGACATCAAAAGCACAAGATGGCCGTCCCCATATCCAGAATATTGTAGATTTATTTTGTAGAATGGAAGGAAGTCAAGGGTCATCTAGAATGATCAAGGTCATGTCTAAATATGATAAATCGATGACATAACTTATCGGCAGGTCTGGAAGAAGGTTAGGAAGAGGTTTCAGTGACAGTGACCTGGTGGTTTTAATGTCGGGACATTTCAGTGCACAGATTCTCTGTCACTTGACTTCACACCTGCTCTATAAGAAAGGTCAGAGCACACACAGCCACGAAAGCATACAGTATGTGCACGGTACACAGCCGCTTCCACTGCACTTACACTTGGACACAACACACACACACCGTGTACCACAAAAAAATTTTATTTGACAAAATTCGCTGGCATACATCACTGGTTCCATGCACAGAAAGCACAGCCATGCTGCCACATATCACACTGTCCTTCACACACAGCAGACTTCATGAGAGGAACCGTGTGGGATATGTACTGCACAGAACGCTGTACTGATCTTTCCCCCACGGTTTCTGAAGTTGTATATATCTTGGTGATTCATTTGGACACTGCTAGACAAATAAGCCCAGAACTATGAGCTTCTATCTGGAGCCTTTTGAGAAATTAAACGTTTTGATGGGGGAAAAAAAGGGATGTTTAAATATTGTCTTAAATAATCACCCTAAAAAGTTTTTTTTAGTTTTATTTTGTGCCTCATGAAAGTTACATCTGTGATGCCAATCAATAATAAATAGACTTTAAAATGACTTTGAGTGATCTCTGATTTTCTTCTCATCTTTCCTTTCACAGAGACGTGATTTGTCTTGAGTGAAAAACTTTTATACAGAGGATTAAATGTGCGTTTCATAAGATATACAGTGAATAGACTTAAATCAAAGGCATCAGTCTTGTATTCTGACGTATTTATAACCACGATTTGCAGCCAGCCACCTGATTTGTATGGTAATTGCTCATAATGCAATCATCCTCCTGAACAATATTAACAAATTGATGTTCATGAATTCATTCTATGTAGTTTCCGTTTGCCAGAAATGTTTGTGTCCCTTCATTTTAGCACGGCTAAGCTGGTGTTGTAAAGCCGGGCTGTTTGATGGGCTGTTTAGCACTTTGTACGTCTGTCTGCTGCCAGGTACTTCTGCAGCAGGAGCCATCTTTCTTAAGAAGCAGAGGCCCGCTAGAAAAACACAGAGCCAAGAGTTTGTCTCATATTACAGGCACAAGCTTGACAAACATCCAAACCCTGCCCACACAGAATAAATAAGAAGAGTCAACATGAATTATGACCCTGGGGACTGTTTAGAAGCCAGAATTTTTTTTGCATGAGTTCAAAACTTATCAGCTAATATTTATTATTTTACTTTTTCATTTGGCACTTGATAAATTCTGGATGAGTATGTACTTGTCTAAAAAAACTGCCAAGACGGGAGCTGCGTTAATCCATTAATCCCTCTGAGGCTCTGACTGGACTGTAGCTATGGCAGCGTCCTATCACTGACATCTTCAATCCACTCTTATCAGGGTTCTGTGAATAATAAACACTACCAGTCAAAACTTATACTTAGAATATCTCAATATTTCCAGTTGTTACTGAAATTTACATTTTCCAATGTCAAATTGAATCAACATTTTCACATATTCGACTAATTCAGCAGGCGAACATCAGAGACCAAGCATTTTCCAGAGAAGGTTTGTCAACACTGCTGCAGAAGTTCACACAAATATGTCGGACTTGTAGGTTGCTTTACATATATGTTTAATTCAGACACTCAAAGAGCACATACCTCAGCCAAGACCCAACAGTCTTTATGAAACCACATTTAAATTCACAAGATCAGGATGTTTATATGGATCTGCTCCAAAGTGCACACACCCATGAATATCAGTCGCTTAAACATGCATGTTATTTTTCACCTGCCCACCGATCTAGACCAAAATTTAACAGGTTCTTCCATGGCTCATGACCCATCCTTCTACCAAGTTTTGTGGAAATCTGTCATTGCTGACAAACAAACATAGAAAACAAACCAACAAACAAACACAGGGGTGAAAACATAACCACCTTGGCAGAGGTAGTGACCTCAGTAGGGTTCAAGTCTGCAGATTGTACAGGTTGTCCATTACATGATGCAAGAAGCCACTGTTTAGTTCCTCCTTTCTAAGGCTTTGGGTTATAAGTCATCCAAAAATACGTTTGCATTTACTTTCCAGGCTTCATTTACTTGCATTGCTGTAGAACAACTGTACATTTACCAATTTCTTAAACCCTGAAAAAGACGTGTTCTCTAAGAAACTTTATATGTCTGCTCAGTGATTGGTGAGCTTTTTTTCCTTTTTCACCTTGGGCAGTTTACCGCTGACCTTATACTATTTACGATTATTCACTGGACGTGAACTGGGGAAATTTCAATAAAACCTGTAAAATGTGGATGTTGTAAAACTGTGACCTGTAGGTGAAGTGCGCAATGTTTTTCATCACAATAGTGCAGTGGATGGTGTAAAAGGAAGAGGTGAAGAGGATGAGATGAGAAAAGATAAAACAAGTGTAGGTTTGACCACGGTCATCCTATAAAAACTGCTCTTTGACCTCACACACACACACACACACACACACACACACACACACACACACACACACACACACACACACACACACACACACACACACACACACACACACACACACACACACACACACACACACACATTTTGCCATTCACAGCCTTAAAGAAATTCCCCCAGGCATCCAGTAGCACATTTCAATTTCCACAAAACACCCAAGGGATATCAAAACCATGAATCTCTCCAACAACAAAAGTCAAACAGGAATTGCTATTGGATGATGGACACACCTGGACGCGTGCACGTGTGCACGCACACGTAAAAGCACACACCGCTCACTGTCACACAGGTACTGCTGTTCGATGACGGACAGTCCAGGTAAAGCCCATAATTCAGCAGATGCTTTTTGTTTCCACTGCTTCTTCAAATGAATAGTTTAGAAGGTGAAGTTATATTGTGATAGATGCCTTGAGGGTAACAAATGGCTTCCTGCACACAAAGCCTGGAAGTGGATGCGGATGCCTGGTCACCAACCTGTAATCTCCAGCCATTCGTCACAGGGTGAAGGCACAGGAGGTTTCCAAGGAAAACTTCCAGATAACAGGAGCTTCATTTTTTACGGCGTGCAGAGGTCAAATCCCTACAGGATAAGGAGCTATATGGCAGCAATGTTCGTTTCAGCATCAGGTGCTCTCTTTAATTTAAACATATGGATGCCATATATTAATCAGGGGTTTTCCGTTTTGCGGCTTTATCCATACCGTTAGTCAGAGATCGTGTAGAGGAGGGGAAGCTTTTATCCTCGATGGAGCATCTGGAAAATGCCTCCTCCCCTTGATAGTGAGACTTTGATCAAAAATGTGTCATAGCATTTTGCTCGAGCTGAATTATTCAAAGGTCAGTGAACAAAGGCGTGTTTGTGCTGTGTTGCATTACAATGGCTAGAGTGATGGTAAATTGGCAAAGTGTTCACCGTGCCTCTGCAGGGAGCTGACCGGTGAGCCTCACCCTCAAGGGACCATTTGGCATCAAACAGTGCAAGCTCCCTGTGATTGTTACTGCTTCACTCATCGCCGGGCTGTTACCTCACATTTTCAAACCATCACCTTTATATCCCTTTCTATTGAGGGCATTGTGTTAGCGTGGCTTTCCCGCAGGTCGAGGGGAGAATAGACTTCTAACAGGAGCGAGTGTGGGTCTGTGCACTCCTAATAAATTTTGCATGTAGGTGCATGTGTGTGTTAAGGTTTTGTGAGAATGTTCAGGAGCAAAATACCGTGCACATTTACATGCTGTGTGTGCGGCTGCAGTGCAAGGGGTCTTTTGTAATGATGGCAATAGGCAATCTCTAGGGCATCGCCATCGCAGCCTGTCTCAGTGGGCAGCAGCTCACAGGAGACCACGGCTCTAAAGGATAAGGGGAAGAAGAAAGGGCTCCAAGACGTGTGTGGATTCTTCCTCCTTTCAAGTCCTTGACTATAGCTTTCGCTCTTTTGTCTCGCATTCTCCTCCCTTTTATCCCTACATCCACAGCTCTCTAATTTAATAGAGTTTTTAGAGTGTTTTCTCCTCTTCTTCATTTCATGCAGTGCTGTGTGGGTGACATGGATTCATGTTAGGGCCGGGCAATTAACCTAAAATGTATCGAAACCGACATTTTTAACCTCTAACCGACTTAATCTTGCTCATGTCGGTTAATTCGGTGAATACATTTCCCCATCGTGCATTCACTAACTGTCGGGTTTCCGCTACGTTCATTTTGCAGCGTACCATGTACCGTGCCGTATTACCCTGCTGCATGTCCGCCTGATTTAGTTCGCCCTGCCCTTATTCCTGTTTTACAAAAAAACATATACTAACACACACAGTGTGGAGACGGGCGGGGGGGGGGATTCTAATGAAACTGCTGTAGAGAAGTGCGGCAACACAGAGGTTTCCTGTGGGAGTTTAACCAACTCCAGCTAAGCAGGTCAGCCAGAGCCCCCGCGAGGATCTTCACCTTCTCCAGTACATACGAATCCTTGATAATGACACCAAACAATCTCAGGTTTTATTCAGCACGAGCTCCGTATTCTTTTCTACCTCAACCTTCTTTACATTACCTCGATAAGAGACGTTTATTTAACCGATCGCTCGAGCCGCACGCTGATAAATTTGCTGCGAGGTCAGCCGGTTACATAGATCCGTGCAGGACATTTTCTTTTGACAATCCTGTTGTATTCTAAAAGTTTTTTTCTCCAAAAAGCTGCTATTGAATAGTAATTATATTCACTTGTGATTCAGATCATATAAAGGCAGCAGCTGTAAGCCGAAGAAAAGGTGGCTGTTGACTGCGTAACTGGGAAGTAGCAACGTACAGATCATTACCTTATAACAGCTTATTTGGGTTAAGCTATTCTACACTACGAATAGACATAATATTAAACATGCCCAAAACTCACAGCTTCCATACAAGCACACTATGTGTCTATATCACTGAATTCAAATTGAAAGTGAAATGCTTCTTCCACATTTATTTCACTGTTTATACTTTCTGCATCGCTCCATTCCTTCTGTTCTACTGCGTTTACCTGATTTACATTTCTGATGTGACTCATTGCTTTATGATGTTTTCTTGTACCTCCTCGCCTCCCACTTAACGCCGTCCATCTGTTTAGTCCTTTACATTTCCTGTGATTGTGTGGGTGCGCTCGCCTCCCTCCTGCCAGGTGACTCCTGCCAGGTCATCCTCGCAGTAAGTGACCGGCCTGGTTAAATGTTGCAGTTGTTTGTTTTTTTCACTGCCCATGTGTATGTCTAAATAATGTCTATTAGTGTTGCATTAGCAAAAATAAATAAATCTTTCTATCTTATGGTAACCTGTTTAATTTTTTGATATGTATTTGATGGGATTATAGATGGTGGAATATATTTTACCAGTTGTGCTCTGTAGAAAACAAAATACAGAAGTAAAGAACCTACATTTAATTCATATTTGATAAATAAAACATGATGTATTTTGAGGAACAATATTATTGAATGCAATTTTCTTGACAAACCAGATTAAATAAAACAAAATGATTTCCTGACACACCTTGCTTCACCCATTACCTTTCACCAAAGGCGGGGGGGGGGGGGGGGGGGGGGGGGACATGAATAAATTCCATTTCATGCCCCAGCTTGTATTTACAGAACAAAAGGAAACACTGTTCAATTACCAAAGACAAATTTGAACTCATCTGGGTCATTTTGAGCAAATTCAACTGGAACTAATTCCTTCACAGTGTTGCAATTGAAGTAAATATATAAATAAAACGGCGACTTGTTTGCTTTCCTCGCCATCAAATTAAAGTTGACCTCAACATGCTCCCATTATAGTTATTCACAGGCACGAGCCCATGGGAGCTAAGTAAGGACGGAGGGAGGGAGAGAGGGAGGGAGGTGGACGTGGTGATGCTAAACCGTGATGCAGCCTCTGGGGGGAAAATGCACCTAACCCTGCTATTAATATAATAAATAAAAAAAATACACTTCCGACAACTGTTACACCCCCTCCGTGTCTTCTGTATACCCTTGCTTTCATTTATACCCACTCTCTTGCACTTTCCTCTCTCCTCGTCTTTCTCACCCATTACAAAGGTGTAAATTGGACACAGATAATTGAACATTACTATCCTGGGAGCTGGTTGGCGCCATCTGTTAAATGTCCGCCCCCAACATCACAGTGCACCACACAATGTGCCCAAACATCCCAATGCACCGCGCTGCACATTTGTTTGGGCATGAACATGTTGCTTTAGGTTTAAACTTCTCCTTCCGTTCACTGACGCTTGAGTACACTGAGTACACATGCTGCATTCAGTTTCACGAATATCACATGTAGATCTTTTGTAGCAGGATGCATTAGAATGATATTACAACCAGTAAACACACAAACAGTTACTATGTGGCAGTGTGTAAATCTCATAAAGGCGGCTACTGACTTCAAGTCAAGGCATGAAGAACTAATAAATTATGCTTTTTTAATTTCATTAAAGTGACGTGTGTCAAAAATTAGGAGCTGCATCCTTTGGAGGCTCCATTTGAAGATTGATCATGATGAAGGCTCCTCAAAATGAGATCAACAAATGCAATCCCTTCATCCCCAAGAAACAAAGGCTCCAACAGGTGGATCCTTCTGACGGCAACCTTTCCCAGGATTCATTGTGCTTCAGTGACAAACAATTTTTAAAAGAGGTAATGGCGTCGGCAAGCAACACGACGTGAGATGCTTGAGTGTCTAATGAGGCGCTTTAAATCAACCAAACACCATACAACTGTACACATAGTAAAAACAAGGGGCATTCAAACTTTCTCTTGTAGGCCATGTAGTTCGCGTCCTCTAAAGGAGGCAGCCCCTGAATTGGGACACAGCTATTGTTAACTCATTTTAGCCCCAAAGGTTTAATATAATATTAGAAAAAGAATAACAGCATGTTAAGAATGTGGACGTTGCAAATAAAAAGCAACTTGTTTTGTAGTCAAACTTTTTTCACCATCCTGACTAATTGTGCTCCTTTTCGTATCTAATGGCTTGAATTCATCATCCCTCCAAGAAGTTCTATGTAAACGCTGAGCATCCACTGCATTCCGTATCATTCCCAACAAAAAACCCAATTACTGGCTGGGGCTGGATCACGATGGGTTATCCACACAAATAATGAGGGAGATTGACTATGTGGATTTCTGAAAATCCCTAATGGTCTCTCCCTCTCTCTCTCTCTCCCACCCACACATAGTTGTGTGTCCATGACTTCAGGAGACATTACATTACAATTTGTTTGGAATATAGCCCCAACTCGACCCTTACCTTAACCTAGCCCTGACATTAAAACATGTTTTAAATCATTGGGAAATTCTCTTTGTCCCATGACGTAAGCATGTCCCCGTAATGTGACTAGATGGACATGAGTCTCCACAACATGATGAATACCAAGGTCACACACACACATACACACACCGCTGATTAGAAGTTGGCATTCTTTCTTGGCGATGTGCTAAATGAGAGCAGCGATATTACCATCTCAAAGATGCCCTCCTCGCCCAGTTAATGGTCAGGACACAATGGCTCCTCAAACACTTGATGCATCATTGAAGGATTGTGCCATTTGGCTTCATGCCTTTATGCTCATTTCATGCGTGTGAAACGGAGAGACAGAGACATCCTGTATCCTGTAGCTGTGGACTCCTGCAGACGTCTCAATGGGAGCAATAATGTCAAGGAGCTGCAATGTCATATCCATCAGAGCTGACTTTCTGTCAGGGCCAGACAAAGGTGTTGACACCTCAACACCACACAGTGAGTGAGGAGGCCATTCAAATGTCAGTTAGCTGACACATAGCCATGCTCTCATAGATGGGTGGTAACCAGTGATTGTCAGTTGGTAACTCAGGAAAAAGGCCACTGCATATATAAAGCTCAAGAGGAGCAATCCACTGAGAATAAGTGAATGAATATGTTTTCATCCCGTGAGGCAAGTATTCAGTTGGTACAATCACACCTGTCAACTCTGGCAAATCAGCACTTATGGAAATGAGGCGGCTATCGCTGAAGCGCCTCGGTCATCAGGAGACACATTCAGACTGCTCAGTCAGGTGTGGGGCTGTCAAACCGTACCACTGTTTGCCATATCTAATAAACGTTATACGTCTGCTATGCTGCTGAAAGAATTTAACTGGGCAGCTCCACACCTGCAAAAATCTGCACAGATCCTCTTTGCATGATCAAACAATATATCTCATCACAGCAAACGCCGAAGGGGACGGTACAGGGTCTGAACTTATTCTGCTGTCACCATTTATGCAAAATTAAGATTTGTTTTTCACTCGCTTGTGAAAATGGACAAACGCAAAACCGTGTGCTAAATGGTGTCATCTGACAACAGAAACGGATGCATTTGAATGGCAATGTGTGAATACAAATGGAAATCCAATTACGACCACGTTGTTTTTTGAAACAGTAAATAAAAAAGCTTTATCGACACAGTCGGGCTATTAGGTGAGTAATTGTCCAAAGATTGAGAGAGAATGAAGACGACAGAAAAGGGTGTTTGTTTTTCCAAGAGTGGAAGTTTGCTGTATGTGGGATAATCTTTATAATCTTTCAATTACCTGAAGACAAATAAACTGAGGCCAAGTTGGGAAGGACACTGCAGACCACAAACAAGATGACCTCTGCAATTCAGCTCTCTTTGGAAAAGTAAAGGACACATTATACAGTAGGGCATGTTGTTCAAACTGGGTTCTGAAAATTAAAAGGAGTTAAATGTATTTGCTTAATTACTAAATTGAATGTATTCAGAATCTTTGAACCTTTGCAGTTAAATGACTAAGCTGGTTTCCCTGAGTGTGAAAAACTAAAACCATTCCATGACATCATGACGGTACAATCACTGCAATCACTAAAGAACTTCTCTCCACAGGAACTTCCCATTCTCTTGATGGTGTCTTTGAGACTGTCAACCACCAGCTGTTTCCAATGGCCTGGAGGCTAACTGGGTTTGCACATTGATGGCTCTTCTACCTGCATAGAGGGATATGGATTAAATTGTTTTAATATTGTGGAACAGGAGCCTGTGGTGACCATAAGTGAGGTTCCCCAAGCTGCTATCCTGGGCCCCATCTTACTTTGCCTTTACGTGAAACTCATAAACTGTGTGAGATTCCACTGCCATTCAAACATCACTAGCTTCTCCATCTTCAGACACTCATGTTGAGGTGTGGTCTAGCTGATATCTAGCTGACATATCCCATCACCCTCCAACCAAAATGACTTATGTTGCGACCTCTTCAGGGTCCAGTGATGCATAACTAACTGCAGGTATTATTCAGTCTATTTGTTCAACCTAATGGTGCAGCTAAGTAATTCCGTCAGCTCCAGCACTACCTCCAAGGCACCAGTTTTTTATCTTAACACTAAATTATTTTCTCTTATGCTGTACTGTCACACAAAAATCATGTTCTCCAATAAAAAAAGTTATTAAAATTTTGTTCCTTAGGTTTAATCCAGACGGCAAAGTTTCTTTATCTCCCATATTATATTGGACAGTTATTTCTCTTAAGCTATTTTCTTTGTATTCTATTTATTGACATATTTATTCTGATATTATAGACCAAGCTTATTTACATTACCCCTGCACTGCTGTAATTACTGCTATAAAAGCCCACTTAAGTTCTAAAAATAAAAAAAAATATTGAATTCAGGAAGTTCAGAATGATAGAAGATCACTGATCATCACATAGCAGGGGCCAAATGAAAAATACTCAATGCGTTTAAATGAAGTAGGAGTGCAATACATTTTTATGTAATTCGTTTTACTGTGGTTTATCTTTTAACAGTTGCTGCGTTATGCAACCTTCCTGTTAACAACGCCTAAGTACACAAACACAATCTTACTCGAGTTGCAGCCTCCGTCACATTTTCGCACACTCCTGTTCCTTCCCATCATTTCAGGTCAATAACAATGATTATTCCTTGCAGGCTTTTCTTCTAACTTGGAGAACTTTCAGGTATTTTTGAATTATCAGATAATAATGCTCTCCCTGCTTAAGGCAAGTAATCAGGCTGCTCCTTCCAGAGCTATGAACCTAAACCTGTATAAAGTGGTTGGATTGCTTCATTTGGGATACAAGAAAGAAGGAAAATTATCAAAATTAGATGTATTATTCATAGAATATCCTAAAATTTCAAGGCTTCAATACTTGACCTATGTGCAAAGAGCAGGATGCACTGTGCAGGTAAGTGTTGGCATCTTCTGATGTCCATGTTGTCAATTCAAGGATTATTTTGTGCAGAATCATTATCATCATTATCATGACAGCTATAAATAATGGAAATCAGTTTGAATTATCTGATGTGGCTCTGACACAAGCAGGCATGCATGTGTTCGTACATGCTGTTAAATACTTGCTCAAACATGCACCCACAACTGCTTAACACAGTCACACAATATTGCAGGCTTCATGTGACTGTGCAAGGGCAGACTGGTGTTTAGACTCAAAAAACAAACTGGAGGCCCTTTAATAATTACCATGTTTAGTGCTGCTGAATTTAATACAGCAGCTGAACTCAGGTGTGAAAAAAAACATCTCCTGACCCCAGAGAGCTGAACTTGGACTGTTTCCATGAACCCAAACTGATGATTTGACGTCGGTCCAAACAGAGGGAGATATCCAGGAAATCAGGCGTTTAATGTGGTTAAACGTCTGGTTTTTGTTGACATTTTCCTGCACTTTTCTAAAATGTCTTGCAAATAGCCAAATGACTTTATAATACCATGGAACAAAGGGCAGAGGAAATGATGTAGGTTAAGCTCTGACTTAATGAGCTGTAAAATCTAAAAGTTTTTTGACATTCCTGTTCCAGTTGCGGACAAATTGAGAATATTCGATATAAGAAAAAAGGTGTTGCAATGGAAAAAAACAGTCCTGACATTTGCAAAGCATAATTAAAAAAAACTATTTTGTTTCAGACGGTAATTTACTGATAACCAACTAAACTATTACGCTTATCTTTGCAGTCGGGTAAAATATTTTAAACATTTAATTGTTTGCAAGTACAGGTAGAATGATTTTGCTATTACTTGAAAACTGTGATTAAATGTGTGGATTTGATATATCGGCGTTGTCAGATTTTTCAATATCTTTGTTTTCTGACAAATAAGTGCCCAATTCAAAATTCAATTAAATTCTATGTGTATAACATCAAATGAAAAAACAGCAAGGATCTTTAATGGATGTGTGCATTTGTGATACTCAGTCTTGTCAACAGCCAAAGCAATTGAAGGAAAATACTCGACTGTTAAGATCGTTGGTACCTTAAAAAGGGAAATCTCTGGTTTCATCTTTTGATTCTAATCATATAAAAATCTAATTTAAGTAATAAAAGAGGTATCTCCATGCCATTAGCAGTCTGTTAATTCAGTTACATTTTTCCTACAGTCGACAATTTGTTTAGCTATAATTTATAAGATATTTCCCCCTCTCACAGTATCAACTTGAAAAAAATCAATTTCAGAAAAATCAATCACACACAGTTGATGTCTTTTGTTTGCATTTCCTCCCTCTTGGCTGTCTTCTCTTAGCCTACACCTTGTGGGATTGGTCGATTCAAACCCATGCGATCAGTTATGTAAATATTTAAACCAATCAGGCAATTTTGATTTGAAGTGTCCAAATCCGTTAATTAGAGTATTATAAAAGGTGATTAATAAATGTAAAAGAGTAATTATTTTCTTTTTGTTTTTCTGTGTAAACACCATATGTTCCCAAAATCTCATGCATTTTACAATGACAAGCAGATACATCAAAAATCTTTTTTTAAATATAGCAATAAATGCACCAGAGTTGACATTTTAGAAATGGTAATGATATACAATAAATGAAAGGTCATTTGGCTGCACTCAGTTCAAGACAATTAAAGCTACTTAATTTCTGCAGACCTTCAGAGAGAACAAAAAGTCAACAGAACCTGTGCGGTCCTCCACCAGTGAACAGACAAATGGGTTACCTGTGGAGAGACGCACACTGACAGTCTGCACCGACATTTATAGTGCTGTTGCCCTGAAAGAAGGACAACTGGAGGCCACGATCAAATATCTTTCCTGTTTTAATGGGATGTAGTAACCTCCTCCATCAGCACACTTCCACTTAGACCCATCAGCACACTTCCACTTAGACCCGCCTGTTAGTCTCACTTGGCTGCTCTTTCCTCCCTCAGGAGAAACTCTCCAAAACACAAGACATTTATTTCAGGGAATAAACACTTGCATGTGCATGCATGCATAGCAAATGCATACACATACACATACACATGATGTATTTGTGGAGAGACAGAAACTCATGATAAATACAGTATACTGTGCTATATGCACATAAAAGGGATACATACAGTAGATAGAAATATGAGTTAGACTTGAAGTGTTATCATCCAGATGGTTAAACTTAGCTAAAATAACCACAGCCTGTACAGAAGATGAGCATGCTGGTTTAGATGATTCATCCGAATCATCGAAATGCTAAATGTGTCGTGAAAATAATCTGAAACAACCAGCTTTCAGTATTTATCTTGTGTTTTGTGATTGGTGCACTACAGTGTTGACATATACTGTGGGCGAGTTGACATGAGACTGTGCAGATTTGCTACAAACACAAATGTAGAAAAAAAAGTCACATTAGCGAACAGTCTTATTGTATCTGTTGCACAAAATGCTCGGCACCAGATTGTGTTGAGGATGCACAGTAAAACGCAGAGGAAAATCCTGCCTCTGATTCGTATTGATTCCAGTGCTCCTGTCCACTGTGTGTAAACGACTGCACCGGCTTGTGTGCTTGTGTGTAAAATGTGATTGTTTATATTGTTGAACTGTACATGCGTGTGTGGCCTCCGTATCGATCCCTCACTTTGTTCCAATTATCAGTGAGGGTATGGGGCCTCACACTGCTGTTCACACAGGCATTAGAGCGGCAGAGGCAACCATATCTGAGAATGGAGAGTTAGTATAGCAGCAGGAAGAGGAGGCAGACCTGAGGGCGAGGGGAGAAAAGAACACGAAATGATGCAATAAATGCATTCATATTTAATGTGATTTTTATGCACCTTTTTTAAGATATGAGGACAGATCCCTAGGCAGCTTGTGCAAAGTGAATCTGCCCACCCTGCCTTTTTGGATTAGTCAGTCAAGAAACCACAGGAAAACATTTTGTGTTTGCAGTCAAAGCAGAATTCTGCTGTGCAGCAATCTACAAATGATGTTCAAATCGTAAAATAGAAACGTTTTGATATCAGACATACACGTGGAAAATAAGTGATTTCTAAATAAGTGAATAAATACAACTTAGATCTAATTACTTGTGACTCTGTTTGTAAAGGCCCTGAAGCTAAATGACGACTTCAGTTCATTATCTTCAGTTCACTGGCTACAGTCATATGACATTAAATTAACTAAGTGTTGAGATTGTGATTGCATCAGAGGCTTTTGTAGTAAGTTAGAAATGGTAGCTTTCAGAGTTTTGATTTTAAATAGCCTTTGTTTTGCAGTGACATTGCTCACAGACCCACACTAAGTAAGGATAATATTAATAACTGCAAATAAGACAACCGGAATTCCTTAAAATCATTTTCATACTCCTGCCAAAAGACATTAATTGTTAATGCTAATGTGTATGTGCAGATGCTGACTGGCCTTTTGTCCACGTCGCCCACCCACAGAGTGGATTAAAAGATTTGCCGTAGTTACAGATTGATTTTCTTATTCCGCTCCTACACACATTCATGCCTACATGTCTGTGTGTACGTGTGTGTGTGTGTTTGTGTGTTGAGTGAAGAGTACCAAGCAGCTCCTCAGCAATAAAGAGTAACCCATGAACCCTGGGTTGGGGGTCACCAGCGTTAACACATAGAGCAGATATCAATCCCCTTCCCAGTTATCGTAACAGTTCAGAGAAACAGCGACTAGGAGGAGAAGTGATAATCTTGAGGTGGATCATTGGATTATTTCTGGTTCTCGCTTAGTGGCCAACATCAAGTACAGAGCAACTCCAAAAGAGAAAGGGCAGGGAGAACACAAAGAAGGCAGAGAAACCGATGCTAGGGAGAGAGAAAATGAGATGCATTTGTGTCAGGTTGTGTGTGTGTGTGTGCACGAGTGTTTGTATGTTTGCCAGTGTGGATGAAAACCTCTCTTGCGGTTTGAGCAGCATTGTTTGATTCCACTGATTTCACAGTAAGAGTCGCCGGGGGCTTGTTGCCAAGGTTCAGCCAATTGAATTAGGGATTTGCCGTTCCCTCCTCAGTCCAACCCTCCTGACCATTTCCTGTTTCCAGGGATCCCAGAGGACCTTTCCTCTCCATTCAGTTGTGGACTGTAATTGTATTTAGGATGCCTGTGCAGAGCCCAGTGGAATACACCACAAACAAAGAGAGAGAGAGAGAGAGAGAGAGAGAGAGAGAGAGAGAGAGAGAGAGAGAGAGAGAGAGAGAGACAATGATACATACAGAGAGATTCGGAAGCTGACCAAAAATGATGGCGGAAGTACAAAAAAAGGAGAACAAAGAGAATGAAAAAAGGAGGAAATTCTTAAAGATGGATGTCCTTAGAGGGTATGGGTGGTGGTGATGGTGGTGGGAAGGGGGTGCAGACTATCCACCCGTCCAAATGGAACACAAGGTCATTGTTCTCATTAGGTTTCTAAGCCTGAATAACCTAGGTTGGTTGGAGACAGTTTGGTGTAAGTACTGCAGTACTCGTGCTATAAAGCAGGAATCTAATAGGCTATTATATCCAAAGACATTAAGGGTGGGAGCCGAATGATTTTCCTTCACCCTCCACCCAGTTTGGAAGCAGCCGCGGTATTATATCTCATTGTAACTATTATATTTCAAGTCTAAAGTATTAAAAGTAGCCCTGGGTATGCCATTAGGACACATGCATTTTAGATTCAATATTGCCTGACAATCAAAATAGCTATTTTAATATCAATAGACTGATTTAGCATGGTGCATAAATTAACTGTCTCCTGTCTTTCTGTATCAAAACAAGTTTGCATTATGTCATGATGTTAATAAGTGTGGGTGTGAATTAATTCATAACATGGGCGCAATCATCAGCATGAATTTATATGGCAATGTGTTCCTGATATAAACACAACAGCAGGGATGACACATTCTGGGCCTTCTGCCTTTAAATTGATGTGAAATACCACCTCACCTTTACCAAAAGGCATTTTCTCCTAAAACCACTACACCGGTCAGGTGCGTTGCAACTGGAAAGGCAGAGCAAGCCATTGCCTGGGGCCCCCGAGCTGAGAGTGGGCCCCCAAGAACAGCTGATTACGTCAGCCCATAGAAACAACAATTTGTTGTGAACCCCCTTATAATTGATGCTATGTAGAATGCAAGGACACCATGGTCAGACAACCTTATGGTGAGACCCCATGCCATTTGCTTTTTTCCATAAGCTTTGTATTTTTAGAGATTTGGTTGAAGACAAGAACATCCACATTCTTGTGTATGTTGTGTCTGGGATAATGGTGGTGGTTTGTACTGAAACTTTACCACTTCATGATTATTTATGTATATGCACAGTATACTTGGTTCAATGTGGGGCCCCCAGGTAACTCTTGCCTTACAGGTAAAGTCATCCGTACATTTTGTATGTAGGAACGCTGTTGTTATAGAAGCAACTACGGGCGACTCTCTTTCTGTTTACTTTTCGGAGTTGTTGGTTTATGAAGATCCGCTGGTTTCATGGTTAAAGTATAATTAACAACTTTGAGCCTTCTGTCAAATCGAATAACTAAATCAGGGAGTGTGTCTCAAAAAGCAAGTTCAAACTTACATTGGAAATAAATGCAATAAAATATTCACCACCGTTAGATCATTTAAGGCTTTAAGGCCTCAATATATTTCCTTAAACCCACATTCTCATTATTGTAAGTAGCCAGTAAGATGGACGAGATGAGAATGCGACTGCCACAGTTTGAGCATCAGTAATGTTCACAATGTTGTTGTTGTTGTACATCAGATGTTTCTGAATGCTAAACAACTTGATGCCGCTGTCTCCTCGTGTTTGAGTGACATGCATGTATCTGCCAGACAATGAGGCTGAGCGCATTTCTATTGGAGCACATTGTTCAGAGTCAAACTCAGACTGTCAACCTTGCAGCTACAGCTGGAGAAGAAATCCAGCTTGACAGGCGAAGAGACAGAAGTTCACACTTGCAGAAGAGATTTTTTTTAAACTTAGAGTGGAAGTAACACTCCACACAATGAAGCATTGTATCACTATTGCACATTTCATCACACGTCTGTTCGCACCATAACATTTGTGACCTTACAAATGTAATGATGTGATGGTAAAAAAAAATCAAGTGAGCTGCTGAAGAAAGGTACAGGGGACCCAGATGTCTGTTATTGACAGAAGTCTTTTTAGTGACGCTCGATGTGTTGGAGAAGAGAGACAAGCGATACGAGGTAACACAGTGTTGGCTGTCCATCCCAGGGTAAATTTAAACCCAAACGTCCTCAAGGGGCACACCTTCAGAGTGGATCCCAAATCCCTCTGTCCCACAATGAAAGACAAACTGACCATGAGAAATGGAAACTCTGGCTCTTTGTTTTATTCATCTAAATTATCAATAACACCAGAGCTACCCTAAAAAAAGATAGAGAACGACGGTTTATAGTAAATAACATGTTTTTCATATATATTTTGGGGGCCTAACCTTGAATGATAAGACAAAGTTTAAGCCAGAAAAAGGGAGAGAGAGAGTGGGAAAGACATGTATTGAACCAAACCTGCAGCTGCTGCAGGACTCAAGCCTCCGTACACTCCCTCAACCAGGTGAGCTATTGGACACCTCTATAGTAAAAGACATTAAAGACATAAAGACCGAATATAGAATTCTCTCTATGGCTTTCGCACCCTGGCTCATATCCAATGGGAGTGCTATCTTTAGTGGTGCCCAACAGTTTTGTCTGACATGTGTTGGTCAGGGTCTGTCCTTCTGTTGCACCGCTTGGATCAAAGGGGGAAGCTACTCCACCCATCTGTGTCACATTTAATTTATCGCAGGCGAGACAGGCCTCGCGCACCTTGATGGCGAGGGCGAGACACAGACACACGTCTGGCCAGTCACAAACCGACTAACAGCTGAGAGAGAGAGAGACGGAGATGGAGAATGGCACAAGACGATAGAGAGCTGATTCAAGCAAAGTGACGATTGTGAAAAGAGAAGAAACCGGCATCTATACAGAGCCGGTGCGACCAAAGGTGAAATCATGCGGCATTAGTGCCCTTCCACTCCTCCGTCCATTTCTCTAATTCATCCCTTCTTCTCTAAAGATGAGAGCCCTCGTTGGTCTTGCTTTGATGACCAGGTGCTGGGCAGGTGGTGTGGAGTGACAGGAGGTAGCTCTGCGTGTGTGTGTGTGTGCGTCGGTGTTCATGCGATGTGTGTGTCGGTGCGATACAAGCAAATCCATCCCCACAGTAATGAGAGAGGTGCCAACTGGTCTTCCATCTGGCATTGAGAAAACTTTCTTTTGCTCTACTCCCTCCTTCCTTTCTCACCCCCCACACTGCTCATCATCTGTTCATTTGCATCTACTTCGGCATCATCAGTTTTGACATTTTCACATGATGTAAACACTCGTCTATCCACAAGCACTTCATCCAAGCCCGACTTATTAGGCCTGAGAGATTCAAGCCATACCTCCCACTGAATTTGAAATTGCTTCACTGGCTCCTTACAAATGGAGCCAATTGGCAAAATCATCTGGTTATGAAATAAATGTAACTCTGCACTAAACTTTCTGAACAAATTTAAGAAGAAAAATGAATATCTGTTTACCTGTTAGGCGAGAAACCTTTCTGATACACAATCAAAGTAGGTAATAACTTTCTCTGGTGCAATGCAATGGCAGACATGTCCAAGCATCATGAAGTTTCTGTTGCTGTTGTCAATGAATGTTTTAAATATACAGTTTACAGTGTGTTAAAGTGTGTAAAAAGTGTATTAAAGATTAAGGAGCTATTCTTTCCAATGGCTAGAGCAGAACTGTTTCTCGGAGGTATGAAGACTTTCAGAACACTGATTCCAAACAGCCAAGTGAATGCTGCACTGAGGCAAAGCATCATTATGCATGCTGATGCTCTGGGATTACACTACATTCGATGAAATCCTTCACAAACACAACCAAGAGGCTACAAAATAAATACACAAACTCTGTGCTCTGCTGTCTGCAGCCTTGTTGCTTCGAATGTCGGATTCTGCCGGGTTATATGAGGCAAAACCATCGGGAGTGGAGGAGTCAGTGGACACACATAGTCAACGTAGTTCCGGAAAAAGATGGAAAAGGTTCAGTAGCAGTAATAAATAATTGTTCCATCTGTTGTCCGGATCAATTTGAACAGGATCATGCAAAGAATAATCTCCCTAGGGGAGTTTGGGGCTGGCCACTGAAAGTCCATTTTCAGTAATGCCTTAATTACAGTTGTTTGACGAGTAAGAGAGAAGTTACATGACTGAAATGATGATAATAATATTTTACCTTCTCACAGTACTGTTTGCAGCACAAACTTTACATTAAAGGACAGATCGACATGGAATATGTCACTGTACTTATGGACATAATGCAGCATAAACTAGCGACCACGATGTAGCGGCAGGACAGGAAGCCTTCACCTACCACTCACCCAGACGCTGTTTACTTACACAGCGGCCCTCTCGCTGTAGCTCTCTCTCTGTTCCTCTCTTTCACACACACACACACACACACACACACACACACACACACACACACACACACACACACACACACACACACACACACACACACACACACACACACACACACACACACACACACACACACACACACACACACACACACACACACACACACACACACACACACACACACACACACACACACACACAGGCAGACGGGAAGACAGACGCACTTGCATGCAACACACATTAATTGACTTTCCTGCTTCTTCGCAGGCATTTGAGTGACAGGGGCCGCCAGGGGAGATGGGTAATGATGAGGCAGCTGGCAAATGGGCTGATGGGTAATGAGAGACCTGGCTGGCAACCGATGGTTAGATGCTGAATTAAACAGCATCTACTGTGTGCTAACCATGCTATTTACATTCAATATGCTGTTCTCTAAATGTGACAATGTCAATAAAGTGAAACCTGGAACATCAGAGAAAAAAAATGCATCTGTCACTTGTCACATAGCTGTGTTATATGAATGGTTAATCAGTTTGACTCTATTCAAACAGAAATGTTTTTCTGTAGCCCTTGTTTCCTTGCAGCATATTCTGCTCAGGGTATGCCAATCACTTCTTATTCAAAACTAAATCTGTACAATAAGCTCCGGCACTTGACTGGGTGGATTACTTGGACGTGCAATTGCCGTGGAAGCACTGCTGCTGATGCAATGCAAATTATACTGACTGCACAGGTTTGATCCCTCCAGTTCGTTTTCTTCACAGTCAATCCCACGAACAAATATATTGTCTGAGGTCTTTTTTAAGCCCCTGTTAATGATTGATGTCCGGTGCCGTTACTATTGACTATATAACGTATTCAGTGCTTGTTGTTCAACATGGCACTCCACTTCGCATTTTCTGTACAGAGCCAGAATCGTTCAAATAGCTTTTATAGGTTGAAAACTTTAATGTCGACATACCTATCTTCCATTTATAGCATCATTTTACAAGTAGGCACCTTCAGTGGTGAGACAGGTATTTTCAGGGGTAGCAGAATAACCTTACACAAAGCCTTTTAGGGTTAAGTATCTCTCCCGGGTATGAGGGATTCTGATATAGCCGACTGCTGCTGTAGGTATTCAGTATCCTCAGTGGGACACAGGGATACAGAGAAATCAAGAACAGAGAACATTTCCATTTGGAACTGTGTGCACCTGGATCCTTGGTCTGGAAGGACAATGGATATTAACATTATTGTCTGTGGGTCAACGTCCTACAATATGACAATCTGTTCTCTGTGACTCATGTTAGCATCCCTGTTTGTGAGAGTGCATGCACTCAAAATACAACAAGGCTAAACAATAGCCGGGTCCCAATTCAGGGGACGTTTCCTTCGAAGGACGTGGTTTGCTTAAGCACGGACCACAAAGGCTTACTCAAATGAGACGGTCTGAGCTACAGAGGCTTCCAGTGATCGACGTCACCGGCTCGTCCCTCCCATATTCCTATTGCCCAGCAACAGAGCTGAAGTTGGTTGTTGATACATTTGAAGGAGCTTTCAAAATGGGACAGCATAGTCCACCGATGTGATGCAATAGCAATGCAGCCTCCAAAGGATGCAGCCCCTGAATCGAGACACAGCTAATATCTCCTAGGCTCACAATGTTAAGCTAAGCTAGGGTCAGCACATACCAATTATAATATATTGTCGTTAATACTGAGCTTATTTTTTGCCTTAGAGGATAACTGGCTATTCTGGTGAATCTATTTATGTTTGGCATAACTCAAATGTGGCAAAGCAGTAAATTGACATCGTCTCTCAGATGCACGTAATGATTTGAATTCATGCCTGCTTTGGTGAGATAAGTGTAGGTGGGCAACTGCTACAGAGCATGAAATATTTACTGTTTAGCTCTTTACACACTGGCCCTATTCGACGCTGCAGCGAGGATGTGAAACCGGCAGAACAGAACTAATATTGGAGCTTTTTCACTGGACTGAATCTTATACTGGGGGATAGTAAGATCTTATGAGGTACCGCAAGGTGTATTTCTCCAGGCTTTGGGTAGTTAAAAGAGATAAAGGGGTGGTGGCTGCTCCTGCCTCGGGTGCTTAGAGACAGTGGCAGACATTGTCCATTTGGGACGCCATTAGAATGATGTAGTACCGAGCTTTCTGCTGACAATACCAGAGACCTTATATGTTCACTGTTTATTATTGGCCATTACAGATATTTACTGTAGCCACCATCAGTGGCGTGACCCCTGAAAGCTTCGCCCTAACCTCTACCTCCTAACTAAATAAGGCCCCGTCTGTACAGAACACCTCTTTTTTTAAGATAGCACAGTTAAACAGATGCATGGGTTGCTGCTGCTCCGGGCTCCTTTGAGAATCCTCGCACAGTATTGGAAGAATGACACTTTATGCTTAAAGGTCTACAGTTTTAATTGCTTGTGTTTGACACTCTGAGAATACACACAGGCTTAGTTTTCAGCTCTATAGCAGAGACATTCAGCAGTGATTTGTTTCCTTGCTCATTTTTATGCCTGCGGGTGCCACTTATTAGCACTCGCACACAGCATAAATACTTTAAACAGGCTAGATATAATGAGTACACACCTTTGTGTTTATCTATATTCATAACTACTGGGTTGTAGAGAATACAATTTCCCTCTACAAGTTAAAGACAAATTATAACACTGTCATATGTTCACATATTCAATTACACAATATAATGTTGTCAAGTTTATTTTGTTTGTGTAAGTATGCCCCTCAAAACAAGATATTGTTGCATAGATAATTCACTTGAGCCACAGCAGGTTTCCTGACTTCATCTTTGCAAATGTATCAATAGGCCATTGTTGTTTGTTATTTACACTCCAGTAGAAGACGTGGTTTAACGTTCTGCTAATATCTCAGTCCGGAAAAGTCAAACTCAAAGGTTCAGTGTGTAATGTTTAGGTGAGAGGGATTTATTTTCAGAAATGTAATAAAAAAATTTAAAAAAGCTACAATACACGATCTTCAGACAAAATTCTCCTTCAGGTCCCCACTACTCTAACAGAGCTGGTAAATCTGCCTTTAGCTTTCATGCACCACATGCTTGGCATTAGCTGCAAGACATATCTTAGATAGTAGATACAGGTTTTTATCGTCTCTGGCTCCAATTGGCAGTGAGACACCAAGGTGAAATCGCTAATTTGGCAAGACAGTGGGGTGAGAGCGCCTCAGTTTTCTGCACGTTCGTGTAAACATGTACAAGGGAAAAAAACAGAAACTCCTCTACTGGCAATGGGAAAGGAGTCAATTTCTTCCTCCTTTCCAAAGTGTGTACACCTTCTAAGTTTGGTGTAAAAGATTTATTAGAAGCGTTATTCTCCCTGGGCATGTTTTAGTCTTTTGAAATCAGTTTTATGGAATAACATCATTGTTTTTAACAGGTTCCTTTTATTTTGTATTATTTATTTTAGCCTCTGATTCCTATATGTTTCTAAGCGTATTGTTTGTTTTTTCATGGGTTTTAGTATGTGTGTGTTAAAAGTCCATGTGTGCAGTGTTTCTCCGCTATGTATTGTAAGATTCATGATCCAACATCATCGATTAATTACTAAATAAATGTGATTGTTTTTGTTTGTGTTTTAGCCGGACCGCCCCAGCTGCTAAAAGAGATTGCTGCCCATCTTGACCATGGACTGGCAAGACGAGATATCATGCCTCAATCATTGCCACCCACTATAAGACATTCATTAAAATAAAGCAGGCAAACATATCAAGAAGAATATTAAACTTTTAATCCATTTTGTAAAGAGGGGGGCTGACCTCAGCCAGGTGCCCCCTGATAAGACGTCTGAATCCGACCTAAGCCTCCGTGACAGTTCACCACCAGAGACCTCTTGCAACATCAGCGTGAGAAAGTCATTCAAGCAGAGGGCGTTTCAAAAACGCACTCTGACTGCTTCACATCGGGATGTTTAGCTGCAGGGAAATGACTCAGGGGTGCAGTTCAAAACAATGAGAGATGTGCAGTAATTGACAGAAGAGGCATTGTTGAGCATGAAGGATATTTAACATTATAGAAGGTTTAGGTGCATTTACAGACCAGCATCCGATCTAACAAATGCTGATATTATAAACAAGATGCCTCGTAGTCATTGTGAAGTCATAGCCGGTGAAGTGTAAAACTAATTGAAACCATAAATTTAACAAGATTTCGACTGAAATCAACTGTTGCTATAAAGCTATGCAGCCAAACATGAAAAAACATCAAAACTTGATGCTTTAGCATTCAGGCAACATAATTCATCTGTGTCTACAAGCTGCTGGTGGTGTTATATAGTTTGCAGTCATTGTAATATACCCCTGAATGCTCAAATGGAAGCTTGGAGACAATGTAAAACCACCTCTGTGCCTCCCTCGTGTTCAGCGGAGTATCTGGAGCCCTGTGCGTCACCGTGTTGCCTGTGAAATTCATGATTCTGTTGCCTGCCGCCAGCAACGCCCGGGATGCAGGCAGGTCTCTGGCAGGGAGGAGTGGCTACCCCTGGTTGCCTGCACGCCATGTGCTGTGGTCTCAAAAAATAAAGTAATTGATTTGTTGCTCAATATGAGAGCACACACTTTTTTTCACCGCCGCCCCCGTCTTTCCATAATCAATCTGGTGCCCTTGCTCCACAAACACAATGCTCTGAGGGAAAAGTCAGGTACATTCCTCTATAGCCTGCACTGTACAGGTTGGTGTGTTGGAGGCTAAGTTTGTAATAGGGTCAACTGGCGATGCCAAAGCTTGGCAGCTAATTATTGTGCTCCTAAAATAACACTGTGTGGAGCACGCTGAATGTCACAATTGCACTGATGGAGAATGCAACACATGTCATTGGCAAACCACCAGAGGGGAAACGGGGGATTATTTAAAGACAAGAGAAATGTAGATTTTATAGTGAAATATTAAAATAGACACATTTATCTATTAAATGTGGTAAAAAAAAAACCATCCCTGTTTGAGGACTGCATGTGATACTTTATAAAGAGCATCACAATTGTCAAGTTTCCCGTCAGGAAACATTTTTGGGGGGATCTAGCCAGGGAGAAATGGCTGCGATCAAGGGAAGTGGAACCGTACAGAAAAATATGTGCTTACCTGTTCATTAAACGGCCAGGTTAGAGTCAGGACGGCAGCAAGAGGAAAGGAAAGAAGAATGGGAGAAAAAGAGAACAAATTAGTATGAATTATTATATTTACAAAAGGTCAAGAATGATGAAATTGTATGTTTTGCCAAACTGAAAGGCCATGGCTACAGCTCAACTGTGCTTATGATAATTATTCCACTGTAGTAACGCCGCTATTATGGAATACAATGTTATAAACAGTAGCAATTCTGGGTTAAGAATTGCGTCTGTGTGTGTTTCTGAGTGTGTGTGTATCTCGGCTCTGCAACAAATGAGTCACCAAGGTAACGGCAGCTTTACCTAGGCCACACTTAGACGAACCAAGTGTGTGATATAGTCAAAGAATATATCTGAAAAAAATATACAGTATAGAAATCCCATCTATCTAGAACAAGATTTATTCAAATTATTTTAATCTAGGGCAGTAACAGGGGTTCACATACACGCACATGAAGGTCACTGTCACACAAAACAGATTTCAAGTGACAGGTACACAGCTGAGAGAGTGAAAGATAAGATCTTGGTTGAGAGAAAGTTCTGCATTGCATGTCACAGCTGGAGCTGAAACTCTGAGGTCTGCCTCTCTGCATGGACGGTAAAAACATTTTGGAGACAGAACATTATTACAGAGCGAGCACTTGGTAGCACGAGCAGGTGGCAAACAAACTGCAAATAGAGCTGCACACACAAAGGTAGACATCTATTATGAGAGGTGTGGAAATGTTTCTATTCATTATGAATCTGCGGTGAGACCAATAGGAATATGGTGGGCCGCCACATGTCTAGATAACTAATAGGAAGAACTGGCAATACTGGAGCTTACTGAGGGAGACAATCAAAACAACATACTGTATGTCGGATTTCCCAGGGCAACAAGGGGAAAGGTTTGAATTCTGGAACACAAGAAATTCGGCGACAGCCCAACTTTGATCGGTTGCTTTAACTGACTGGAGTGTGTCATAAGCTGGCAACAGCTGCTGTATTTAAGTCCATTAGTTTTTGGGGAATAATACATCTTAAATGAATTATGTTGTGTAAATGACTCGCTGATCTCCCCCGGATTCAAGAGGAGAGGGATGATAATCCACTCCGCCTCTTCCTTTTCTTAACTCTCTCTCCCTTTGTTTACACTAAGCTGTGCCCCCAGAGGAAGGATAAGAGGGTTTTAGTGAGGGGTTGCTGTGTGCGATGTCACATACACACACACAAGAACAGTGCGCATGGATCAACACACATTCAATGAATGATAATGCTGGTATGATTAAAGAATAAAGAGTTATGAAAAGGTGATTTAGCAGGCGGTTGCACTCCTCATGAAACCAATCTACCAACAAATCTTTACGCACAGTTCTCAAAACAAATTACCGCGAACAAATGATTATTTTTCGACCCCACAGGACTGCCACCAGGAACCTCTGTGGCTTTGCACCTTAACTCTATTTCCTCTGGTGAGAGCGAGTCCAAACTAAGAGATAATGTCATTTCCTTGTGTCTCACAGGGCTATTGAAAGGCGGGAGAGGTCAAAGTCAATTCCATGTATGGATCACAATGCTCCTCATCACAGGAAGATCACACTGTGTAGCTTCTAAACCAGCATGACTCACAAGCAAGTGTCAAAACGCATGGAAGCTGGTGCCTTTGTGTGTGTGTGTGCTTGACAAAGAGTGTGCAGCATATGCACGTGTCAGCTACAGTCGGTCAATACACCGGTTGTCATGATTAGCTGACAGGAAGGAGGACTGCATGGCTGTCTGCGCGGCTGTCAGCGAGGCCGCGCTGATCAAATGAGGCTGGAAATGACTTGCACAACAACAGATACTAACAGGAGACAACATGTTTGATTGGAAGCTTTTCTAGCAGTGCACTTCCAGTGCAATGTCGGTTTCTATACGTCTGCTTCCACAGTTGGGAAGGTGAGCTCGTGCACGTAGTAGAAAAATGAAAAGCTCTGTTTAATAGCTGCCAAAGCCTGTAATTCAACATGTTTCAATGAGAAGTAAAAGCCGGATAGAAAGTAACAGTGGGAATCGCACAGCCTTTTGTGTTAAAGTGAAATTCTGCTCGGTCAGCACTTCTTCTGTAAGTGAGACTAATTTAATCAATGCTGAGTAAGTGAACTGATGTGCAAATAAGGAAACTAGTTCACCAGCAACTGGGGCCCCAACTATATATACTGATACATTTTTGACCAATCAATTCATTGTTACTTAAATACATTTTCTAAACTCAATTTATTACCAAATATAAAGAAATAAGTAGAGATGCATTGTTTAACTGACTTATTGCGTCAGCACAAGCAACGATAACATATGCATTTGAGTTTGGATCACATGGTAGGTTTTGTGCAGAGAGTCGACCATTTCAAATTGTCCAAAAGTTAAAAACATCAAAATGTTATCTTTGTCTCAAACTGCTTTTAAATAGCTGTGGAGCCTGCAGCTCATTAATAATGGAAAACTGTTGGTGCTAATGTTTTGAAATAGGGTACTAAAACTAAGTGGGAAATATGACATTCATTAAATAATGACTCCCATATTGATGTTTGGAAACATCTGTTGTGTTTGCTCATCAGGCCTAAAGTGGAAGTTTGGTATTGAGTGTAATCAATAGCTTTCTAATTAGGAATCAACCAGGGGACAGCTGTTAGTCACTTAAAAGGCAAATACAGTATAATCACCAGATGCTTAGCTTTGTGTGTGTGTGTGTGTGTGTGTGTGTGTGTGTGTGTGTGTGTGTGTGTGTGTGTGTGTGTTTGTGTGTTTGTGTGTGCATTGTCAGTGATGCACTGTTTCTGTGCTGTTTAGTCGAAACTACAGGTATTACTGCTAATAAACAGGCTGTTCAGTCCAGAGGCAAACACTGTCCTGCCTTCATTGTTTTTCAAGTTTTGTTGTTCAGCAGGTGGGGAAATAAAAAGGCAAAGTAAATAAAACCACAGATTGTTTTGTGCTCATGCACAGTTCAGTGTAGTTCTTATGTGACCACATGGTCATGAGCAAGAAAGAAACATTTTCTTCATGTCATTACTGCATTTACTTTTCACTGTGATTTTTCCAAGTGATGCATTATAATCTTACACAGTAAACCTTAAAAATGTGTTGCCTCCGGAGACTGAAGGTCTTAAGTTTTAAGTGCAGCACAGATTCTAATTCATAGTGAGGCAACATTCAAGGTTTCAGAGACAAAATAAATAATCAGATCCAAGTGTGAAAAGTATATTTTGATAGTAGATATGCAAGTGTAACCATCATATTGATTATTTGACTGTTTTGTTACATGTCTGATTCAGGATGTGGCTGCCTGTCTGTGCAATAACTTGGCCAATAGCGTATCTGATATCAAACCAACACCCATAACAAAATATACACGTGTATAAACATACATACACATATACACACATATTTACACACATGATACATATGTATATATAATCACCAGATTGCCCATATCCTTTTTTACGTGTTTTAAAAAGTGTAAGGTTACTGAGGTAATGACAGCTAATTAAATTAAAACAAATTCAAGTCATCGCATATAAATGCCTCTGCTCAACTAAATTAGACTCAAATTAGCAATTTTATATTAACATGTTTGGTACACAAATGTGACCACACAGGCGCACACGCACACGCACACGCACACACATCATCACCTAATCATGCTGATGTGTTGTTTTGTTTGTGTTTCTAAAAATTAAAGTGGTAAATTATGCAAGACATCTGCTTCTACAGAAGAAACAAACATACTATATGAAGAGGATTTGTTATTATTGATAATTAACCAACCAAATGTGAAAGGCAGTGATGGGGTGACACCGGCACTAAAGGATATTCATCTCGTATTTACAGTGTTGTCACAGTTTGGTGATTGATTGTTAAATAGTCAGTAAAAATTGACAATTTGTGAATCCACCACCAGTGAAAATAAATCATACACATGTAGGGCTAAGGTCAATGAATCCACAAGTAGAGTGGCAGGAAATGTACATAACTGTATATTACACACACAAATCATCCAATCAAGTCTTTAAGAGCACAGCAGGTCATAATGACAGCAGTATATTGCCATGACAGACTGATTTCTTATGTATGAATACAACGATAGCTGTGGGTGGGATGCTGTATCAGTTTACACTGTGTACCAACACAGATTAAATGATCAGTTTGTGTTTTCGGTCCTGGACTTGAGCGCGACGCACAGATGGTCTGTGTGTTGGATTTCTCATTCACACTTATCGTGACTTTCAGGGGGAAAAAAAACTGCCAATACCCGAGCAGAGCGAAAGAGGATCGATCAAATTAAAGATTTATTGTTCTGCATTTAGAGTCAAGTGGTGAATTATACATTATATTGCAGTTCTCTACAATAGAAAGTCGGTGTGTAGCACCCGCTTTTGCAAATAACGACAAATGTAACTTCTTTTTTTTCAGATCTCAAAATAACTACAAATTTTGACAGTGCTGTCCTTCTTGTTCAAGCTGCCGGCTGCATCCATTGATTCAACACAGTTAACCACTCCTAATGGTTAATGGCTTGAGTGAGTCCATTAATCCTCTGATTCATGTCCTTCTGTCGAGCAGCATCAAATCTAGGATCATTACCTTCCATTACAGCCAATGCTGACATTAGTAGCTGGTATACAGCGGCTATCTAATCACATTAAGAGTTTATGTAATTACAACCCTAAAAGACTAGACCAAATGGAGGTGTGGGGAAACATGATTTGCGGCGATGAAGAATGTGGACTGGAACTTTCAATGTCATATCATGGAAAACACACAAAGTGATATTTGTAGGATTATTATTGGAGGGCCTGTTTTGCTAGGCTGCTCCTCTCCTGACAAAATCTTTTAGAAGCAGACAAACATTTTTGGTAGAGGCTCAGTGAACCATGACAATTTGGTTTGTTACAAGTGTTTGAAAAGAACTTTAAAATGTCTGTTAGGCTGTTAACTTACTGAGTCATTTATCCAGTTGTCTATCTACTAATTCCAGAAATCTCTGTCCGTATGTTGCTCACATATCTCGAGAGTAGGGCTGCAACTAATGATTATTTTGATAATCGATTCATCTGTCGACAATCTTTTTTCGATTTATCAGATAAAAAGACAAAAAGCTACATTTGAACCTTTCCAGTCGTTCTTCTTGTACAATGCTTTTTTTACATGTATTACAGAAAACTGCAATTTAATGATGACTATAATTTCTGTTTCAGATACCTACAATTTAACTCTGACTAATCACGTTCAAGTCTCACAGAAAGCATTTTACAGTATTTTTAAACTGTTCTGATACAAAATATTAATCCATTTTCCTCAAACCTATCAAATATAAATTACAAAACAATATTGATTATATATAGGCAGGTGAACGACTCTTTGTGTAGCAGTGGAGGCTTCAGGGTTCTAATATTCACTTCCCTGTACAAGGCTTTGCAACTATGACGATTACTGGATATAAATCGCATATAGCTTTAGGCTTCCTTTTCACTGTGATTAGTGAAGAAGGATATGAGCACACAGACCTGCCTGTAAGTTTGAAATTACACTGTTGTGTCGGTTTTTCTGGTCCCTGACCTGCATTTATCTCAGCATGGTACGTGGCATACACTGAGCACTTTCTTCTGAACATACAGTACCTGCAGTATTCACTCACACGGTGAATGGCACAGCATGGAACCTGTTCTCAACAAAAACTCTCCTTTTTGTTGAAGCAACAATGCAAAATGCACACTTTAAAACATATTACGTAAACAGGCAAACAAACGCATACGTAATTATTGATTGTGCAATATTTACTGTAAATGTTATATCCATCATATTCTAGCAAAAGATAGCAGGTGCATTTTTCCGACACGAATATGACCGAGGAGTATGGAAGTAACGATATGAGATTCTGGATCACGATTATTGTCAAAGGAAATATCACGGTTTCATGTTTTTTCACGATTATTGATGCTATAGAAGGACAAATACACACAACAAGCAATTTATAGCTAAATAAGAGATAATAATATAGCTAATGAACTAAAATATTTATTATCATCATCAACTATATCCAGTTAGTTTTTATAGTGCAATGGTTGGCTATTTAAAGATAATTTATAATGGTTAATAGGAAGAGAGAGAGAGAGAGAGAGAGAGAGAGAGAGAGAGAGAGATATGGGGGGGTGAGTGTGTGTGTGTGTGTGTGTGTGTGTGTGTGTGTGTGTGTGTGTGTGTGTGTGTGTGTGTGTGTGTGTGTGTGTGTGTGTGTGTCAGCATGTCAGCCCCTCTTTCTCAGCTGGTCAGAAAGATGAGATGAAAAAGATTTAGCTCATCATGAATATGTGTCAGGACAGGTTAGACTATGGGGGCAAAATGTAAATGGACTGGAATGGCACATTCAGTAGAGCGCCTGTGCCAAGATACCAATTTGTATTTGGATCTGTACTACATTGCACATGCTTATAAATATCAGCTCTAAACGTACCTGATTTTTTCATCAAGAGTCATGAATTAATCTCTGAGAAATCATGGAAAATGTTGAGAAATGGAAAATCTCACAATGTTAATTCAATTCAATTCAATGGGGTCGAAAAGCCCCCTCCCTTTTCTTTTGCATGTGTGACAGATGCTGAACGAGTGCCGTACTGTGCTTCACAGGCTTGTAGAGGTGTTTATGTGGCAATATACGAGTTACATATGAGAAAGTGTGAGACTGTGTGCAGCTTCTGGAGAATGACTCAGCAAGAGCTAACTGAACGAACAAAGTAGCAGCCAATCAGATCTCCAGCTGAAAAAGCCTCCTGGGCCTGCATTCACTTCTGCTTTTTTTTCTCTGTAGTTTGTGTATGAATCGTTGAGTGTGAGAGACAAAAAGGGAAAGAAGATGGAGCAGCCGTGCCTGCAGTCCATTATCAGCTTCCATTTCCTCCCCATCAGTCTTGTCTTTTAGTACCATTTCTTCCAACTAGATTCTCCGTGGTAATGTGCTTTCACCCATTTCTTCCCCGTGTTTCACCCTGACCAGGGCGCGTTACCCCTCAATTTTCTGCCTCCACAACCCTTCTGGCCCTAAACCCCTACCTCAGACAAGACAAGCATCTCAGTGGCTTGTCTGTTCAATATTTCACTGCTGGTGGGACGATGTTTTATTTACCGTGCCTGGGACACCTGCGGTGACACACGCACAACAGAAAGGCTGTGCACAATACAGTAGCTGGAGAGTGGAGGTCTAAGGGTCACAGCTGGGGGATCCAAAATAAGAAAAGACAACCACTGCGGAGTCAGGGGTGCTGTGTGTGTGTGTGTGTGTGTGTGTGTGTGTGTGTGTGTGTGTGTGTGTGTGTGTGTGTGTGTGTGTGTGTGTGTGTGTCAGTATCAAGAGGTCACAGCAAAACAACATCACAATTAGCCCGAAAGGGAAGGCTGCACCATTTTCATGGCAACAAGGGATATGACATGAAGACTACAGGTGTGTGTGTGTGTGTGTGTGTGTGTGTGTGTGTGTGTGTGTGTGTGTGTGTGTGTGTGTGTGAGAGAGAGAGAGAGAGAGCGAGTGAGAGAGAGAGAGAGAGAGCGAGTGAGAGCGAGTGAGTGAGCTGCAGGTTCCAATAGTATAAATTCCCACTATGATATTCTCCCATTTCCCACCTTTAAAACAGTCAAACTAGTATCCAGTGTGGATGACTATCAGTTCATTATTCCAACATAAATGCGGCGCTGCAGCGTCTGCCAGTTGGTAATTATCGGCGGAAGTGTTTAGGGTCAGGCAGAAACAGACATTTCCAGTAATTGGCAGCATTTACAGTAAATGGCACCTTTCAGCCAAGGGAGAGTGACTTTATTTTATTCTGCGAAATCAACACATCCGTCACTATAGTTACCGCGGTGGCACACCAAAACCAGAGGCTGTGAGAAAGTGGCTGATATGCACTTTGCAAGAGAACAACACAACTTTTATTTAAAACAATGAAGAAGGCAACCGATCAAATGGGATAGATCTCATTTTCATGGTGCGTGTCAGTTTGAGGGCTGCGGGGCTGGGGGAGTGAAAGGCTTTTGTAACAGACTCAAAAGATTGCTATGAGAAAAGGTAAAGAGAGGAGGGGAGGCAGGTCGAAGGAGGAGAATACACAGCGGGGGGGACAGATAGAGAAAGCATAACCCCATCTTATTAAGGATTATCTACTGTACAAGTGGCCTTTCATTCAGACACTTCATAATGATTCTGTTGCTTTCATGTATTACATGTGTTAAATCCTGAAGTCGAGGGTCTGTTATCCAAATGTGAACATAGCCACGATCGGAACCTGCTTTCACTGACTGGCAGGTTATATATATTAAAAACAAATTTGCATTGATAAAGTTTTCTTACCTATAAATGTTTGTTTACACAGAGTATAACTGTGTATAATAATTATCTATATGTTGTTTTTTGCTACGTATTACACCTTGTATCGTTCCTCTATCTCAAACTGAACCGACTGGCTTTGTAAGTATGAAAAAGAAAACACAAGATACAGCTTTTTATAGCTGTCGTGGTTGGGAGACCCTTGTACCTCTTCCTCAGATACAAGATGATCTGGGAAATTATGAAAAATCAAAGCTTTATCACGAGTCAATCAGGTTAAGACCCTTTAGACGGGACGCAGTAGGTCACCTGGTCCACGCCGGCAGAAGACATCAATTACTGTTTGGAGCGCGAGGAGAAAATGCTTTTCATGGTCACGTCTGGGTATCAAGGCCTTTGTGCTCTTCCCCCTGCCCAGACACACTCTGCCAACTAATTACGGAGCCTATTGAGCTGAACGAGAGGGGAGAACAAAAAGCCTGTCTCGTCTGGCTAAAGACATTCATGAGCCACCGACGCTTAACACACCGACGATAATATGAGGGGCCAAAATTACACGGCAAGTATGAAGTTCAGGGCTGATTACCAAAGTTTGTGCAGAGTGCAGCGTACTTCAGCTGGAGCCCACGACGTATTTCACATTGGCTGGAGGGTCAGTGAAGTGGTCTGTTAATCGAGAAATCATCCCGTGTTGTTTCACACGAGTATGTTTGCACTTTGTAATGATCTTAGGGTCAGTGTAAGGGCAGCTGGTGTGTAGATGGGAAAGCATGCACTTGTTGATACCAACATGCTGGTGCACTAGTGTATAAATAACAGAGCTTATTAATATTAGGACTTAATTCACACCTTGATATTACATTGCATTCAACAGCACAGAGCCCGGGTTTCTCCTCTATCAAGGGAAATAACTGTCATGCCACTGTGCGGCTATTATTATGGTACTTATCACTGAGCGTATGTCTTCGCATTCCTCTCCTCTTTCAGAGAGCTCCAAACTCCAAACCTGCAACAGGATGCAGAGGCTGCTAATGAGATCAAATCGGGGAGCAGTTTCCTCGCAGCCTGATGACACTCGTCGGCTCATGTGTGATGTGATTTCAAAGAGCCAGCCACGTGTCACAAATTAGCCAGGAACATGTCTCAAATTAGCCTTTGTTCACCACTGAACCACACTGACTGGGAGTAATTGGGAGACTTGGATGCAGGATGAGGGGAAGTGATGAGTGTCAGGCTGATACTGTACATGTGAGGCAAGCGAGCGAGAATGAGATGGAGAGAAACATTAAATTATTAAAAAAAAGAAAATTCTTGTCTTGTCTTGGTCGCAATCACCAGGTTAATTGTCAATCAAAGTTTCAAAGAGAGATGCTCAGTTTAAAAAAAAACAAACACTAAACCTAATAGTTAAATTTACTCTTTAAAAACGCCTTTTTTTTCTTCTTTCTTCACCTAAATGGACAAAGTAGAGGGAAAAGGGACGAGATGAAGAGGACAATGTGGAGCAATGAGTAATTATTAAGCATCATGGCAGTAACAACATAGAGAAAACTGAGATATCAGTCCCCTACATGTACCCGTTAAAACAAAAAATCTGAATCCATTGATTATTCCCTGGGAAAATACAGAAAATGTGAGTAGAAAGCCCTTCCTTCCAATGTTGCCGTTCAGAACCAAATTTTAATGGATTCTTCCCTGACCCATAACGCATCCTTCCACAAAGTTTTCTCATAATACACCAAGTCGATTTAGCGAAATCCTGCTAACTAACAAACAAACAAACAAATCAATCCAGACGAAAACATAACCTCCTTGGCAGAGGAAACAAGGACGGACAGAGCAGTTTCGAGCACAACACATAAATGGGGATATGAAAAGATGGAAAAGAGAAGGGCAGCTAGAACTAAAGAGGAAAGACATAAATACAGTACGTGCTTTAACATTACTGCAAGACGCTCCGGAGAATCAAAGCAGTGTCTGTATTTTCTCAGTTCTCTTGTTGTTCTTCCACTTGCACTTTCTTCACTGAGTCTGTCTGTTGTGTTCTACAGCAAAGATGACATTGGAAAGCGAAGCACAAACCTTGGGGTGTTCTACTTTGAAAGGAGCTCGCGCACCATCGTGTACCAACAGACGACAGTCCAAACAGTTGATTTAATCAAAAACACCATCTTTCCATAACGTTAACAAGAGTGAGGTTGTTGAATAAACCCAACCACAGATGGCACGGTCAATTCAATTCAGTCTGTGATCACTCTAACTTTTACACCCATCTACACCTAGTGCTCAACAGGAAACAATTTGAAAATAATCTAAATATATGGTTAGAATTTTGTCAAACGTGCTTATTAATTAGGTCTTGATTAATATACTTGTTTGTAGTGTTTTATGTTTGCCTGATTAAACAGTTCTAACCACTGTACCACTGTTTCTAAGAAACCAAGGATAAAGTTTAGCTAGGCTGATACATGCAGTATCCTCAATGGTTCTCTCAGAGTATTATGTGCAAGTCGTGATGCTCAAAGCAGTGTTTGTAGTCCTGAGGGCTGAGGGTGCGCGGGGCTGTCTACTGACACTGACATACAAGTTGGTGCACTTCTTATTATACTTGACAAAACGGACTGTTCTACTGCAGCCTGTCTGTGAGGGTCTCTGGCTGAATCAGGTCTGGCCTCAGCATTTCTTCTCACATCACATCAAATGGAGAGGAGACGCGGAGCAACACACTGACCTTTCTGAACTCTGCAGCCACCCTAAAAGAACAAGGTAAACCTGACATCCGGCTGTACTGAAAACTTGCAAACACAAACTACTGCGACCTTTCTTTGGGCACGGCACCACCCACTGGAACAAAAACTGAGAGTAATCCAGATCTTACACCTCCGGGTGGACAAAGTGCCAAATGACAGGGAACGGAGTCACATCAAACAGGCTTTTGAATCCTGCTGTTAGTCTGACAGGCTTTTATCAAAACAACAACAATACCCAAAGCGGGAAGAGGACGAGAGGGAATATGGATCACAACATGGGAGTGACAGTATCCCACTGCAGGAAACATTATAGGTTCATGTTTACAGCTTGCTGGAGTTAGAGATATCAGAGGCCATTTACAATTGTGGGTTTAACATAAAATCCCTGTCACACTGTTTCTCTTTGAAATAATTGTTTTCTGTGACACTTCGCAGCCCCTTAAATATCTCATATATATATATACAAATGATTGGTGTATTAGCGATGTTAAGGACAGTACATTCAATTCAACGTGCTCTAACTAAAGAAAGAGAAGGAACATAATATCAGGCTTACTTCTTACCTCACCAATGCAGTGGTGGATCTAGGATTTTTCTAAATCAGGGGCCATGAAGGGGCCACAAACGAACACAGGTTGTGTACGGTTGTTGTTCGCATGACAAGTGGATATCGAGTCGGACAGAAATCGGACTGGTATGCATTGTGTGGGATTACTGTGCTGTACTCGCTCATTTCATTGACTTTTTACCTATTTTTCTGATTTAATCATATCATTTCAACATGCTTGACCCTCACACAGTCATGGCTGCTCTGCAAAAGCTGCACAGAGTAAATAGAAGCAACGAACACATGCTCAGCCGTAAGTCAGTGCTTTTATTAACTTGACTGAATGTGGGGGGGGGGGGGGGGGGGGGGGGGGGGGGGGGGGGGGGTTATGCAATTCGCTTTTGGTCCAACTCCTCAGGTTGCATCAAATGAAATTCCAATTGCGACGATTGTCTGCCAAGTCCCCAGTTCACTGTCAGCAACATATTTGCTAACCTGAACTGAGCTATAGAGAGAAAAGATCTCCGACTAAACGCGCACTCATTCACTCATGTAGGCTTTGCATCGCTGTGGCGGAGGTGGAGTGAGCTGGGGTCGCTGGTTTTAAAGGGTGCAGGCAGGAGAGGGACGCTGTGAGAGGACTGATGGGGGCACAGAGGCCCTAATGCACTTCCTTTTAAATAGGGAGCTGCACATTAAGCTTTCATAGGCTTCCCACTGCGCCTCTTATGTAGCAAACTAGAGAGCGAAGCTGCACGCACACCGTTACACACCCAAATACACACACGCGCTGACTATACATACACAATGGATATGTGGGCACATTTTAATAATGTTTCAACAGGATAAGTGAACACCCTGGATAGAGTGAGGTGCAATATTAATTAATGTAAATGTTCTTGCTTTCAAGCGAAAAATTATTTCCATGACTTCCTATACTTCCTATATATATATATATATATATAATACAAACTGACAAACCATAAATCACCAATATCTTGCCAACATATCACCCTCAGCATTGTACGTTAGACTAGCATCGTAACTTTCCTCTTACTGCTATTTGTTTGGCATGGTTTTTTTCACCGGGAGCAGCAACCGGAGGACGCTCGCCCTCATATTCTGTATGGATGAGCTTGTCGCAGCTCAATCTGACAGCTGTACAGAGTGAAGCACTTGTGTTGTCGTGTTGCTTTGACTACACAGCTAACAACAAGCCCAGAAGATGTACAGTGATAAAAAAACAAAACAACAATCACCAGAGACATTCAGTGTCGACTGATATGCTCTGACAAATGGTTTTTTTTCCGATTTTTGTTATTAAAGTTTCTGTCAGCTCGAGACACACAACCTGAACAAGTATTCTGTCCAGCTTCTTGGTTGCCAGGGTGACGACTTGTTAGTCTATTGCACAACTTGTGTATCGTTTCATGTGTTTATCTTTAAATCTGTATTTATATTCCGCTTCAGTACTCAGGCTTCCCTCACCTCAAATTTTTAATCATTTTATACTTAAAATATCTGGATTGTCAATATCTAGACTAGACTATCATTTCACTGCAGAGTATGTGTACTTATTCTTGACTTTTTAATATTCTTATGCTCTCGTGTTTGACTGTTTTTTGTGCAACTGGATGCTTAAATTTCCCTCGGGATCAATAAAGTATCCATCTCTTTATCTATCTATGTCTGTCTGTCTGTCTGTCTGTCTGTCTGTCTGTCTGTCAGTCCTGCCTCATCTGTTTGGCTGCCTGAAAAGAAGCTGCACTGATGATACGGTGCCGCTCTGAAAAGTACTGAGGTTATAAAAAAGAATGAAAAAAAGGATGAAGTGCTCTGAAAAAGCTGCATCTATCCGCGCCTGGTTACTCTGGTTTCCTCACACAGTCCAAAGACCAGCATGTTAGGTCAATTGGTGACTGCAGATTACCTGTTGGTGTGAATGTGAGTGTGAATGGTCTCTACACGTCAGACATGTGATAGACAGGGTATCTCTTCATCACCCAGTGTCATCCAGCCCTCAGTTCTTTAATGGATGAGTGAAATATAGTAAAAATAGATCATTGATGGACTCAATTTATCTTGTTAACGTCTTTTAGTCACTCCAAGCATCAATATCTAAAAAGTATTATTCAGCCAAGGACTTCAGCCACCGACAAAAACTTTGACAGCTCATTATTACCTTTGGCCATCAGCCACGCTTTCAGAATAGGTGTCACTCAAAATACTGGACGTCTCATTTTGGAATGAGACTCTTTTTTTTTTCTTAAGACCTCCTGAGAATTGAGGTCGTTCAGGAGAATCAAATATTAAAGCAGTGAAAGGCGTCGCGTCTCTTCACAGTCCACATCCCCTTTGTTTACAGAGCCTGGAATGACAGTGGCGGCATTTATTTCTTCTCACTGGGTGTTTTTCAGGGTCAGAGGTTCAGTCGGCTGAGTCCTCGGAATTCATATTGAGCAGGGCAAAAAAAATCCCTTGAGATTTTGAGGTATTGATTTGGAGACCAACTAAGAGAGATGGAAACACGGAAACACACACACACACACACACACACACACACACACACACACACACACACACACACACACACACACACACACACACACACACACACACACACACACACACACACACACACACACACACACACACACACACACACACACACACACACACTCTCTCTCTCTCTACTATGATGTAAATATTTTTAAGGAGGAATGGCACAGAATTGAATTTCTGACATATCTACCATCAAAATGTGTTGCTGTTTAAAGAAAAGGAGGACATCTCTATTCAAAATGTGCATTTACTCTATATCAATAGAATATATCATATCATAAAACTCTGCTCATCAAAACACTGTTGCCCAAAAAGCATTTATGTCACAACTTTAAGGTTTAAACGAGATCCAGCCAGACAATTGTTTGCAACACTTACTGTAAACGAGCTTAAATTGTATTTTTTTACTTAAAAAAACCTCCCAAATCTATGTCTATGTCAGCTGCACGACATTCAACAGACCAATCATACAACCTCTTCAAAAAACGTCAGTCACCACGGCCGGTCCAGTGGAAAAAGTCAGACTGCAGCACTGATGAATATAATATCACCAGATATCACCAAAATTACTGCACCTTACATTCTTTTTTTAGAATCGATTTGAGGAAAAATAAGAAATTCTAACTACTGCACAAAAAATATCTAATAAGCTGATGTTTGCAGTGTGTTGCTTAGCAGTGATAGTGTGATGTGTAGCGAGTGAGTGAGTGAGTGTGTGTGTGTGTGTGTGTGTGTGTGTGTGTGTGTGTGAAGATGAGTCTCAATATGAGTGTGTGCATGTTTGTACAGACAGGTTAGCAAAGGAGTGTGTTTTCTAAGAGCAGACAGCATCCAAGAGAGAGCTAATCCTGTAAGTCCAGACACGGAGATTGTGGCACGAACACACAGCCACTGCTGCAGAGAGATCTGCCAGAACACCCCATGTCTCTCTCTGCTTCTCACCGAGTCTCTGCACTCCTGTTTTATTCATGTTCCTTCTGGAAAGGAGAAACACAAGATCAGGTGTCCGTGTGTGTGCACGCGTGTGTACACTTCTGAGCCCATGTGCACATAGGGGTTGTGTGTGTTCATACACATGTGGCTTGGTGAAGACAACCTGCATACATCACCATAGGAATACACCCTGCTTCAGAAAATGGACGGAACGATCAATGGTCCAAAAAAACAAAAAGGGTTATGTATTTGTATCCCTCAGGCTAAGCAACATATGTGACCTTGCCACACATCTCCACCATCACCACACAAGCACCTTGACACAGTGCATCTACGACAAATTATGTTGTTTAAGGTAAGGTAAAGTAAGGTTTAAGCAACTTAGCAGACCCAGTTCTGCGTTTTCCAAAACCTTGGCTTGCCATGGTGCTGTGGGACTGCTCTGGTGTTAAGTGCCGCAACATCAGTTCATAGAGGAAAAACTGAAAGGCCATATACAGCCACAGACAGACTTAGACTAAGTCAGCGAGACAGAAGTGCAGGGAAAGAAATGAGCAAAAGAAGCAGGGAAAAAAAGATGCAGAGAACAAATTGAGGACTCGGAGTGAGGGAGTGAGAGAGGCGGAGAGAGAGAATTAGCAAGCAAGTGGGGAAGGGAGAGCGAGGTCCCCACTGAGCTGTGGCTGTTGAGTGAATTTATTTGTGCTGTGGCCTCTCTAGTGAATCCCCTGAATGGGAGTAAATAGACAGCAGGCACTACGGGGTGGCCTCGCCTCACATCAGCTGGTGAATGTAAGAGAGGAGGAGGATGGCGACGGTACAAGAGAACTAACAAGTTCACAGGCAGAGGAGACGTAACAACACAACACAAAACCAATATGTCAGCACAGAAGATGAAAACACAAGTTAGTGTGTCACGATTAAAGCAGTGAAAACACAACATGGGGAAGACTTGTAAAGAAGCATATTTACACAGTCGACTGTGTAAATATATTTTTAAATGGTGAACTAAATTAGTTTTTACAGTATCTGACTAGTTGGTCATTGGGGTGTTTCTCAGTGTACAGAAGAACGCAGCCTCTGTAAAAGCAGTTACTAAGGACGTTCATCAGGACGGAGCAGGCTTAGTGTGTGAATGAGGGTTGATTATTGTGATTGCACAAAGAAAGGGCAATTTACTCTGCCCGTCACAGCTAAAGCCGAATATCATGCCGACGTCTGCCTGCCTAAATTGCTAAAAAGTTGGAATTGGGGATATTTTGATGGTCCATTAATCGACAGGAGTTCTCCCGATGGCTCTCTGTGATTGTGAATGCTACGTATAAAAATTGACCCCGTGTGCCAGACACTCGTCATTTATATAACATTTTAATCTCGACAGTTAAAAACAGCTATTTGTTGATATTAAGAATGTGCATTCTTAGCTGTACCACTCACATAAAGGCTAGGATATTATTATAATAGTCTTACAGAGGTGTGTCGTAAACACAAAGTTTACTTAACATGCTCCTGTGCATGTGCCACAGAGAGTTGTTCCCGCCGTCCTTCGAGCAACTTAAATATGGATGAGGTTTCAAGAGCAGCAAAGATGTGCATTGTTTATCAAGTCTCACTCACTGAAGACAAACTGACCTTATCATATAAAACGCAGCAGTGAGCATTGTAATTATCGACAGTAATGAATCGCAGGTCCAGAATCTCAGGCCCCAACATCATAACAATCTTCTTCCTCTGTTGTCATCAACAAAGTCACAGTCTACCAATGTGATATAATTTTGTCATTTGGCCATGTGTGTGTGTGTGTGTGTGTGTGTGTGTGTGTGTGTGTGTGTGTGTGTGTGTGTGTGTGTGTGTGTGGGCATGGATTATAATTACCATATAAACTCTGCCAAATAGCACAGCCCCTACACTGTCCACATAAAGCAAACCCTTGGCTGTACCCCAACAATAATGCATGATTGGAGTTTATTTCTAACTTTTTAATCATTTCTGCCAAATGTTTAATTCTGAGCCTCTCTCTTTATGCCCCCTCCACCCTCGCAGTGCCGCTCTGTCCTGGTCTTCTCTCTGTTTATAACACACTCTGTACAAGGTGGCTGCCCATGCCTGTGTGACTAAGTGACTGACAGGCGACAGGTCGTCTCTCTTTCTCTGTGTGTGTGTGTGTGTGTGTGTGAGTGAGAACTGGCCTTCCTCTCACATTTGCTCTCTGTGTCTATGTCCCTGCCTGCCTTTATCTGTCTACCTGTCTACCACCACTTCAACACCCTCTCTGAACAACAACACACATACAAACCCTAAAGCTGAAACAGTGAAAACAAACAGGAAACGCCCACAAATCCTCATTCTTTCACTCTTTCTCATTCTTCCATAGATGTGTCTGTTTGAATATAATGACATGAATCTTAAATGTGTAATATAAGCTATATAGTGTGTCATTGGCAAATATGTGTGATCCCTCTACATGCATGTGTGTGTGTGTGTGCAACTTCTAAATAACTGTGTGATGGATGACCGCTGGATGACACCAAGGATGACAAAGAAGAGAAATCTGATGGATGTGTTATCTGTCGGGAAATCTAGCATCTAGGGCTAGTTCAGTGTGAATGTGCATGCGCGTGTGTGTGTGTGTAAACAAACACAAGGCGTTTATGTGAGTGAGAGTCTGGTTCTGTGTCAGTTGGCACAGACGAGCGTGGCATTAGGATTTTCAGATTAAGCTAATCTCAGGGCAGCCATTCTCTCTAGTTGCCAGTTCGGCTACGCAGCGACGCAGTGAAGCTTCGGAGCTACGTTCTGAGACATCACTGTAGTTCTGCGACATGTAACAGACTGTTGTACTGTATCTAAGTAAGAAAAGAGGGAAACATAATGACAGTGTGTATTTCTGCGTGTGTGTGTGCGTGTGCGTGTGTGCGTGTGCGTGTGTGTGTGTGCTCTGTATTTTTTCCTGCTTTAGGCCAGTGTGTACCCAGGATATAGTGGACAGCGTCTTGCGCGGCCTTCTCATCCATCTTCGTCAGAGTCATCGTCTCAGACAGCTGTTTCACAGCCCAGCACTCACAGAAAGCTCCACTCACCCACCTGCTCTCTTTCTACCGCACACACACACACACACACACACACACACACACAGACACTCACACCCACACACACACACACACACACACACACACACAGGCGTAGGACAGCTATTTGTTCTACAGTAATGCAACAGACCCACTGAGCCAACAGTCCTCCTAACCTTGTCCTAGCTCTCACAGTGTGTGAGCATCTGCATGTTGATCCAAGGGCCAGATGCTTATCACTGCCATCACATTAGTAAACTGTTGATGTTCTATTTTAATTGTGTACACTTTTGCAATGGGAGGAAGTAAACTTTCTTTTCCTTTGCCTTCTACTCTCACACAACTGTATCCCTACAGTCCTAAATCAATGCAGTAATCTAGTCTCTAGATGCAACATGGAGCCTCGGTTTCCTCCATCTCGTACATGCATTATTACTATCTGCGTTGTGCTGACACTACAAAAACAGCATAATCGTAACTATTAAGCCTTGCGATATGAGAGAATTACTGGAGGGAAAATCAATGTGAAGAGAACAAAAAAAATAAAAAGATGGTAAATGTTTGCATGCGTGCCGTGTCTTCGGAGAGAAAGTGAGGGAGAGTGGGCACAGTATGTAACATTTGTTGGATAAAGATTAGTGTGAGTCTCTAAGTGTTGAATAAAGAGATTGAATAAAGAATAAAGAGAGTCAGTGGATTAAGGCCCAGCAGCCAGACGGGTAAACTGAGATTAGCCCACACTTAAAGGTCACACAGCTTTACAGGAAAAAAGGAACAATTCCTTGGAGGGAAGAATAACGCAGTACTGGGAAATTAATCTGCGACATTTTTTTTCCTCTTGTCGGTAGTGCAGCATGTTACTGCCATGAAGGAAACATGTTTAAAAATACATTAGATATTCTATGTTCAACCGTAGTGAGGCTGATCTCTCATGACATGTTCCATCTTTGAACAGGACTAATGTGATAGTAGCTGAGCAGAGACAGGGGTGAGGGACAGCTCTCATTTTCCTTCTATCTCTTGTGATCACCATGTCCACGCTAATTAGATAGTAGTGCATGACCAGCGCTATTACTTTCTTTATTTAGATCACAGAGGAATAGCAAGGACAGACACACACACACACACACACACACACACACACATACACACACACACACACACACACACACTCATTTGCCCTCATGGTACTCTATAGAATACTTTAAGATTAACGTAGAAAGATCTGACTTGCTAAAACAACTAATGACTGCCCCACTGCTTCAATCTGTAATATGGACAGCTTAGTCTGTCATTTTGTGATGCTGGCCATTTATTTAAAAAGATTCCCCTGGCAAGGGAATTCAGCTAGCTAATTATTTAGGATTTTCCTTCATGGGCTGTTTTTTAATAACTGCTTCTTAAAGCATCCCTCACAGCTGACGACAAATTTATTCCCATTCCTGGCTGCACAGATATATTTATTTATATACTTGTGCTAGAATTCCATTTTGGAATAGGATCCTTTTTTTTAAATTTTACAATCAACAAAATAATAAGTAATGCATCATCACGCTGACGATGTAAGGGTCTGTAAGATTGTCATAAGAAAATGTTCAGCAAGGTGACACCATTTTGGGGAATTATTATGGTTGAGATTTACACAATGATGTCCTTAGACAGCCAGAAAAGCAAAACTGTATCATAGTTTAACCAACTTTCACCAGAATCATCAAACTAGAATGGCACTAGAGCAGCAGTAGTAGAGCGCATACCACCACTGAGGCCCCTAAATCCAACAAGCTGCAATGTTTCCCTACCTCACAATGTTAAAGAAAGTTTATAAAAAATCCTGGAAAAATGAAATCTCCTTAGCGGTGGTAATTGCTGAACTACATTCGCTTATCGGAAAAAAAAATTTCAATGACATAGACATAAGATGACAAAAAAAAAAAAAACTAGAACTCTTAAAAAGCTATGCTATTTACTCATGGCAAATGTTCAATGTTTTGAAAAGGAAAAGTGACTCGAGACCATTGCTTCTCAATGCAGGGTCTGGGAATCACCTGGCTCCCTGCAGGTAACGACATAATATCCATTGAACATTGAAGTGTTCCCAAAAGTGCAACCTTGTGGAGAACGCTATTGTTTGAAGTGAGACTTGCCTGGAGTAACTAAAGGTGCCACTATATGTGTATTTCCGCTACTTCACTAGGAAATTTGTGACTGCAATTGTAACAGGAAATGATCCAGGTTTGTCTTGCAAATAGAGGCAAATAAAAAGGGTCAATATACCGATGGGGTGCAAGTACCGTCTACTAATCTTCAAGGAAAAAGTGTGGCGTGCAGCCTCACAGCATCCGCAAGAGCCGAGTCAAACAGTTTGTGGTGTGACAAGCAAACACATAAATCACATAACCCACTTCAAAGTAAGCCCCAGCAATACAATACAATAGAGCTCAATTTATAGACAGGACATGGCTTATGATCACACCATGGGAAAGTCCACCTGCAACGGTCTATTGCACAGCTCGGCCGATAAAGGGACTCGCCGATGTGGTTGAATTGCCTGGTGATGTACCTCTGCACGGGAAGGTGTGGTCGTAATGTTCCAAGTTGAATGACTGCTAGACATTTTCCCCTTTTTTCTTTTTTCATTTCTTGTGATGCGAATCCGGTTGGAGCTGTCTATGGGCAAAGCCGCAGCACTAGAGTGTGTTTCATGAGCTGGAAAGCGAAGCATATTCAAGACCCAGTGTCATAGGTTCCTCGTAGCTTTCAACATTAAAGTGAATCTCTGCTCCGTTTTTAGAGATGGATAAAATGAACACAATAAGAATCGGTTGCTATGGTCGGAAATAGGGCAGGGGGCGAAAGTTCTCCTGAACATTGGCAAACTGATTTTCACTTAAAAGGTGCCAAGTGGAGCTTTTGAACGCTACTGGCGATGCACAGCAAAGCAGTGTTTTGATGAGTGGGTGTCCATTTTGTTCTGTGGCACAAACACACGCACATGGAAACGCATGCCAAATGTTTTATGCAATATAAAATATATTCAATGTTTGCTACACCTTTTGGAATCATACAATGTGTCTTGGTGGTGAAACAAAACTCCTACTGTCAGAGAAACTGCACAATGACAGCGGTAATAAAAGCTGCATGCACAATATGTAGCAAGTATCAAACAGATGAAAGGTATCATTCTGGATTTTTTCACAAGTTGACCTCTACCTGGTAAATTACTGCACATCTTATAGTGTCCCTGCGTTTTAAACATCATCCTCGTATGTCACTGTAAAGCATCGCATCGCAACATAACTACAGCAGATGCGACATTTTGAGTTAAAGTTAGGGTTGGTAATCCTGGAAAAGCTAGCAAGAGCAGGCTACACTTCGGATATTTGCAACCGATACATCCCAGCCCCTCCTTATTGCCCTTTTGTTAAAACTGGATCAACAAAAAACATGCCTGACAACTGTTAGAAGGTGATTTTTTTCGTGACTTGCTTGCTAACTTCTGGCCATCGTCTCTGCTTTAGTGGTGTATGTCTCTCTGCCCGGCTTTTATTTCAATAAATGCAATAAAAAGAAAGAACTTACCAACCCTTACTTTAAGTAAATAATTTGTTTACACGTTTAAATTCAAGAGTTTAGATCTTATAGTACAAAAAAGATATATTACTCCGACCCAAGGTTAAATCTTATCTTAGACAACCTCTAGACCACGGTGTTCATGGTGAGAGCAAACAAGGAACTAAGTGGCTTCTTATGTGAAATTGAAAGCGATTATTTTCTTTATATTAATTCATCATTGTCACATTAGGACAAAACGTCCTCTGATAATAGGAAAGTACATCTTTTAACACAAAACCATATGTTCCTTGGCCTAAATAAATAGAATTGTGCCTAAACATGCAGCAACGAAACCATGGCCGTTCCATAACCTCACTGATGGTTAATGTTCCTATGACAACAAAAGTCCATATGCTCTCGCTGCTGATGGGAACAAAACGCTTCTATAGGTTGGAGGACGGATTGGTTATACAACGGGCGACAGGCATTTGCATAATATTTGTTGTTACAGGAAAAGTGTGGAGGAAGCACTGAGTTTGAGTGACTAAGAGAGAAAACTGACTCACGAGAGAGGAGAGGAACATTTTGTGACCCAGGGACAGATGTGAAAAAGGATCGAGGAAGAGAATACAGTGGGATCCAAAAGTCTGAGAACAGAAAATGTGTTAAAGTGCAGCACTTTGAGTGGCGCTGAGTGTAGATAATTATACATCATGTACTACAACATAAAGAGTAATAAGTATGTTCTTAAAAAAGATATTAAAGAATGTGAAAAAAAGGATATTAAAAGCTTAAATACTGGATAGAGAGAGGCATTAACAGGAATTCTCAGCCTGTGACAAAATTGTTCTCTATCCCATTGCAGATTTTTGCACACACACACACACACACACACACAAACACGGGCACACAAAAGCACACAGGCTAGTACACACAAGCACAGTGAGAAGCCCCCTGGTGGATCTAATTGAAGAGATTAGATGTTATCCTGTTATATCCCAGCCAATTTCAGCCCATAGCCAAAAGTAATGCCTGAGAATTCAAGGGTTACCGCAACCTCCACACAGCATCGCCGTTCCCTTGGAAACAACCGCAAGACAGTCTATAACAACCGACCTAATAAACACTCTGTGCCTCTAACTTTCTCTCTTATTTCTCTAAACCTTCTCCTCCGTCGATTTCTCATGTTTGTCTGTTTTTCATTTACCCGTTTCAAATGGGTGATCTTTTATCTTCCTGCTGTCGGAAAAACATGTTTCACTCTTAATGCTGTGCTTCTAGAACTTAATCACGAAATGAGTCAGAGGGACACAAGAGCTTACTTTGTGAACTCACACAAAAAAAACATTCAGACAGCTTGGAAATTACTACAACTGAACAAGGCTCTAGGTTTGAATCTGTGGGATACACAGCATACCATCTGACTTTTTTAACAGAATAAAGGTGAGGCAGAAAAAATCCAAAGAAGAACAAAACCATTTCAGAGAACAAATATCTCAAATACCTCATATCTGGCTCAAAAAGGGACTTTCTGTGCTCTCTTGGCTGATCCAGTGTTTCTTCACACAAGGATGTTATGTTTATAACTGTGTTTGTCTGTTCCCAGGATTACATACAAACTACTCAGCCGATTTCCATGAAGTCGGGGTTGGGGGGCATGACCCAAGAATACACCCATTCAATTTTGTGAGTGGATTTTTTTACTTTCTTTGCAGCTTGTCCCATAGAACATAGACACACAGACGCACAAATGTCATGCTCACTCACAACAGATTCCGAGTGGAAGGTACATAGACTTGAGAATGAAAGAAAGTTCTGACGTGAGAGAGAGAGAACTGCATCACGTGCCACTTGTGGGTAAACGCAGACTGTCTGCGTGAACGGTAACCACTTCATGGACATAAGGTAAAAAGCACTTCACAAAATTAGACGGTGCAGCAACGGAGCAAAACACCAAGCTATTATGAGAAAAGTAAAAACTATTTTTTTCTTCGTTATGAAATTGTGGCAGAACAAATTAGAATATGGCAAGCTGCCATAGTCTTGTATAGATAATTAATGGGAAACACTGCTTTGACATGGCGAGACAGGGTATTAGCCTTGGTGGAGGTATGTGCTCTCAGAGTGCCCTTCTGGTTAGAGTGTAAAAATGTGTCCACTTCTAATAATTACCTTGTGTTTATCACTAATGACTCATCTGAGGCAAACATGTCTGTTTCTGTGTACGTGACAAGAAGAGTGTGGTCATGTACAACCTGCGCATGTACCCATGACCTCTGAAGAGGAGGGAGAGTGAACGAGAGTCAGGTAGAGAGAGAGGAGATGTGGGACAAAGTACGGCTTCTTCACATAGTTGTGGGCGACTTTCAACTGTATATGAGATATATTACCATCATATGTGTTTACTGATGAATAAGCTCCGTGTTGCAAGCACTCCCACTCAGCGCGGGGTGAGATATAAGCCCGGTCCCATGTGCACCATCACGGGTTAAATTTAATCTGTGCACATAACCTGGGGGGGGGGAAATGTACCAAATGACCAATTAGGGTAATGCTTGCACCCTAATGCTCTTATTTGCATGCTGCAATAACAAAGGTTATGATCCCCTTGACACTACACACACATACACAGCAACACTCATTCAGACCTGCCTGCGTTGCAGGGTTGTGTTTGTTTACCCAACAGTTTAGCTCAACCTTCACATAACCCTCCTCAGTCGTCTATGACCTGGTAAAGGTCTCCTGGCACCATCCCCCCCACATCCTCCCTGCACATCTCAACTCATCTCTCGATTAATTCCTGTTATAATCTCAAAGTAAAGGACAGATTAATTGAGGATAGATAAATATAGACACATTTTAAATGGCACATTAATATATTCAGGGATTTACATTGAATTTTCTATTGCTGGGTGAAAGTGTGTTTCATGTAGGTCGGCTGAAGGTATTTTTATCAGCTGCATGTTATTATTCAGACACTTTTTATTGAAATTGGTGGCTTTTGTTTGCTGGTATCTATAAAGACGGGCATGCTTCAAAGGGAAAATGACCTTTAATGCTTGGTACTCCACACGCTGGCTCGTCGTGACTCACTGACATTCACCGCAGGAATGTAATCAAGTTAAAGAGGAGGAAAAAAAATCTTTCTTTACTGTGTCTGATTTAAAACTAACCACTGGCCTGTATTTATAGAGGTTAAGACATTTCATCATTTACCTAAAGGGCCTCCTTGGTCTTATGGCAGGCAGGAGCATCTCAGCATTTATCCTGCAGAGTGCATGTTTTACAGTACCCACTCATGACAAATCCAACCACTCTCGAAAATATTTTTGGAAAGTTTAACTTTAGGCAAGCCTCCACTTCATGTGCTGTGTATCAGGCCAGCATTAGCACCGTAGGAGGGTGGAAATTATTATTTTTCGGCTCGCCAGTGGACCTTCCTCGGAAATTTGGATAGAAGACAGTGTTGACAGTGAAACAGCCCACTCAGTTCAAATTTCTTTCACTTTTAATTTAGTGCTGAGGGGAAATGAAAATGTCTAATAAATAAGGACATAGAACATCACACTGCAGAGAAAAATACTAAATAAAGACAAAGCACACAACATGGCTGCAATTAAGGCATGAAATTGCTTTAACAATGTAAAAGCATTTGCACACTACAAGGTTAATATGCACGTTAATATTAATTGTTCAATCTTGTATTCAGTCAATACAAGCTTTCACATTAGCAGAAGTTTATTGAGTGATATTGCAGCTTTTCCTTTTTCAGACCAAGGTCAATTTTTCCAAGATGGCATATCCGACATGTACACACCGAACCAATCAGAACGCATGTTGTTGACAATGTCACATTCTGAAGCAGTAGTAGTAGAAGAACAACTTCCTCCTCTATCCAGTCTGATATAAAGTATATTTGTGGATTTATTTCATGTATTTTTTCTAGCCATTGCTCACAGTTATTTGCGTCTTTAAAAGGATTTGATGTAGCCGACTTGAAGCTATAGGATCAAGCAACAGGCAACACAACTCATGTAGAAGAAAAATAACCAACCAAACGTGCACAGCCCAGACTGGGATACTCAAGAAACAACTACGATCGTGGTGCCAGCTGTTGCACTAATCCTTCAAACTGTCCAACTTCACGAGAAGTGAAGCTCACCAAGTTCTCTTCTCTTTGTCAATAATGTACCCAGGTTCATCTTTTTTTGTTTTTGAATTTAGTGAAATGTTCACCGGTTCATCATCGATGTGAGTAGACTCCATCTTTCTGGTTTATTTTCGATCTTTCTGATGTATCCACTGCCATAATGTCAGTAAGTAAAACAATTAATTATGCACTGGATGAAAATAATATAATCTTTAAAATAAAAATCTATTTAAATATTTTGCCAAATTTTGTTTCAAAAACTATACTAATACTAAATAATAAAGTGTAGTTCACCAGTAAATATACAGAGGTTTATATTTATGAGTATACATATATGTAAGTAGAGTCAAGCCATTAGACTGGACTGTAATGAGGGCAAAAAGGCATAAAACTCCATCACCGTCATGGCAAATTCTATGATTACTATTGATGCTGCTCATCAGGGATCTGATTGCCGTGCCGGGAATGATTGGTTCTGTCTGGCTGGGAGTTCCATATATGTGGCTGCAGCCTCCTGTTACATTGTGCGTGTGTGAGGTGATAGGAGTAGGGAGTGCTGCTGAGGTCGTCTTGTGATTAATACTCCTATTTGCCACTGCTTCTCGCTTCTCAGCCCTTTCTCTGCCCAAGGTTAGTTGGAAATATCTTGTGTGATTCCATAAGAATATTGGAACCATAACACACCGTGGCACAGTAGTAAAAAAAATACCCCATGAGCTTAAGACTGTATTTTTTTTACGCGTGAGCACGAACACACACAAACTAGATTTAAAGTATCCAGCAGTCAAGTGATGTCAGTTGATTTAATGAGGAGCCCCAAAATTCTCCATCTTGATTTATAACATTTCTCATTGTTGTGATACGTCACAATTATTCAGTTTGCTGTCGCGATTTTCAAAAAGTTTCAACTGACAGAAACAGAAATGAGTGAATTTCACTGCTCTTATTTCCTTTGTCATTTTTTTTCCAAGCTCAAGCTTCTGACATGAGACAACTGCAACACATGTGACCTACGCCGTCCTGTACCAGTCTCAAGGTTAATTGCTAAAGCATATGTCAGTTCCAGAGCCATATGCTGTGGCCATTAAAGCAGGGATCATTTCCAATTACTGACTATGGACTAGTGATGGGACAGAAATGAGTTTTCTTTTTTTAATTATTTTTAATAAGTAGACAATTTAAAAGTTATTGTCAACACCATCAATTCTACACTGTGAGACAATGAATCACCGATTTTACATGCTTTTACATCACAACCTCACCACATTTGCTGAAAAGTTGTTTTCAACCTCTTCACACAAACAGTGACTGGAACAGAAGACATACGGTCATGGTGGCTACAATTATCAGCAAAGTCAACCTAAAACTATCCCAAACACACAAACATAAAAGCGACATGAAGCGAGTCAGAAAACAAACACATCATAACAGAAACAACAACAAATGTACATTTAACCCGACAGCCAACAGTCCCATGAGCCTTTGCACGCTGTACAAAGTCAATGCTCATATACATTGGGCCCAAAATGCAGAGGCTGAGTAATGATTTCAGAAACATGCACGATGGCTTAAGTTCGGTAAAATCAATTGATTTCTGATGTGTCTTCACCATTCAGAGAAGCACAAGCTCCATTATGACAAGTGACAAATTGTACTGCTTCATGGTACACAGTACAACCATAAAACAATTAAAAAAACAAACTCTGCAGTTTAACCTTGAAAAAAAGGAATCAAAAATCCAACTGTTATATCCCACAAAATGCCGTAGCGTGCATAAATCACCCGCTAATTAAGTTGCCTATCATCATCCGTCATCTGTCACACGGGGTTGTATTTTTTTCCGCCACATTATCATGTAAATTAACGACTCTTCAATCAATTAACACACTGATCCTTCTCAGTTAGTGCTTTAGATAATCAGAGATAATGGGAATTATGAAGAAAAAAAACACGATCCACACAACTGTCGCGTTTGGAAGCAGGGACGTTTTTAAAAGTTCTCATCTCCCGGCCGGATTTCAAGCTTTTTCTCAATACTGTCAAATAGAGAAGTCTCCTTAAACTAGCCATCTATGTGCATGTAATCGTTATGTGCACACACTCTCTGTTAGCCAGTCTTAACGAGTGCCTGCCCGTGCACACACACACTTTTTAAACTCCTGACAAACTGTATGCAGTGTCACGCTCACTTACTTTGCCGAGCAATCTGAAGAGAAATACATTTTCCCAGAGGTTTCGACTGTGTTTATCTCTCTCTCTCCCTCTCTCTCTTTATACCAGCACATCTCGGCGTTTCTGCCTGATGACAGCGTGATTATGCAGAAACCGTGAGAAAGACAAGAGGTAGGAAAATTGATATTAATAATTGTGATTTGGCTGGCAGCAGCTCGCCCGGCTATTTCTACATTTTGTTTATATATGTGACATTCTGAAAAATGAACACTTACTGACTTGAAGAGAAAAGTGGATTCAAGGGAAATTGCAGTTGTGCGCAATAATCACGGCTAATATTCCGCAGCCATTCTCATCTGAACAATGGGGGTACTGTTGTTATGGCACCAAAAAACATGACTGATACGATACCTGCCTAAACATCTTGATACCAACACTGAAATAATACCACAAGAAAGTCCTCATCGACTGTCATTTGACAAAATAGTCATTTGACAAGTCTGGACCCAGCGAACCAGGACGGGTTTGGACAAAAACCTTGAAAAGATATCTTAGTTCGGTCACATTGACTGAGTTGCTTGATTTTTTTATGCTGCACTGTGTCTGCTGCACACATGCACGCGTATATCAATTTGTAAGTCTTTGAGTCCTCTTCAAAATTGTTTTATAATATATATACAATAAATTTCTGTCAGTTCTACACGCCTCCAAATGAAAACAGAATGCCTGTCGAGTTGAGTTGGGGCACGGCTACTTTTCTCTCAGCTAGGCTGGGCTCAGACCTTTTTGTTGTTCAGGTTATCGGACGTTGCAACATAAATATTAAATAAAGTAAACAGAGGAGGATCGAGACAGACACACTGTCCTTGACCTGATGCATCATGTCCTGTTCTTGTGTTGTTGCTGTCTAAACACTGGGCCTGAATGTCTGCTCCAGTTTGAGCTGATACACTGAGATCATTGTTTGTAGCTGAGCTGGACAATCCGCCATTTACACTATTTCACAATTACATACACAAATGCATGTACATGCACTTTCGAGCATACACAAATTGTCACACAGTGACCGACTAATGACACTGATGTAGAGACAAGTTTGACACGTTAACACACACATCAAGCCGCACGAAATAATGAGACTAAAATATGAACTCACACTAACAAAAGCCGAGACAAAGCGCGGCCCGGCAGGCCTCAGCTCTGAGGCAAACAGGAGCTTCGCGCACGGCAGGTAATTAAGGAAACAAATGAGTTTAACAGCATGCTCCATTTTCAAGGCATTTCACTTCATGTTAGCAAATAAGCAAACAGTCTTAAGTGGGAGCCACAAATGCACCGAAAAAAGAGCACAGAGGCGTATCACTGTGTCTGCTGCGCGCGCACACACACACACACACACACACACACACACACACACACACACACACACACACACACACACACACACACACACACACACACACACACACACACACACATACAGTATATGCACAGCAGAATGTAAATGAGTAGATGAGATGATAAATACTGGGAGAACGGAGGCATCATTAATCTTTGAGGAGATGAGGTGTAGTAATTAAGGTTGCTGACACATGGCAGACTCCCACAGGGAGGCTGTGACAGAGTCAGACAGGGGAACAACAAGCCTCTCTGCCCTTGCCCACCACCCTCTTAGTGGGGTGCTGAGGTGAGCCTTCACTGTTTGGCAGCGTGGCTGACACGTCGCCTCTGCTCGGCTCCTCTCGCCTTCCCATCCTCATTAAGGGTATTTTAATTTCTGTAACCCTTCTCCATAACCTGCACAGATATGCAGCACAAAAGGATGTATCTGCTATGAAGCACTACTGTAGCAACAGAACAACAAGTGGCATTTAAAGAATGACATAATATAGAGTAGAACGGTACTCAGTAGAGTGCACACCTCCACCGAGGCCCATCAGTCGCCTTATGTAACAACATTTAAATTCCAGATTTTCATTTGAATCTGCACCAAATTACACACACTCAAAAAAATCATTCCACTAAACACGTCTGATTTCTTTCACCAAGATCTGTGAGTAATTATCTGAGAAATGAAGAAAAATGTTGTCTTTCTTTGTTAAAGTAAAGGAAGTCCAGATTCGGATCAATTAATATACTGTGTAAGTCAAGTGGATAACCTTATCTCAGCTTGAATGAGAAAACATTGAGCTTGGAGGAAAGATTTTTTTTGGTTTCTCTCTTTCCTCTGTGGCGTTGTCTTCACTTCTCCGCCTTCTCCTGCTATAAATATTCATATGATAAGAATTTCATATCACTGAAGAGAAAACAAACGCATGCACACCTGTCTCTGCTGCTCGGACTCTTCTTACTGTCTAAACTACACGGGCAAACATCCGCCCAGACAAGATGAATTGTGAATTATAAGGATTTACATCTTTTAAAAATATAGTTTGCTTCCAAACAACACTGCACGGTACTAATGTCCAAAAATGTCATATTACATTTCCTATTAGGGAAAAGCTACACAATACAGATTTATTATTTATCTATTTAAACAAAGATCAAGCATTGTCAGGTGCTCCATTATGATTCATAAAATAATAAGTTACATTTATAAGATAAAAAGATAAAAAGTACATTTTTATTATTATCCTTATAATTCCACAGCTGCGTGGGACAAGTGATAATGAGAAGGTCTCAAGTTATTTTGGGCAACATCGATTTATTATAATCCACACAGTGCAGCACAAATTAGCATAGTTGGAAAAAAAATAGATTTGAGCACTGAACACTGTCTTCACTGGGTGCTTGTGATTGACACGTGCAATGTGATTTGCACTTATAAACCAAACAAGTGTGACTCGCTTGTTATTCACTGGATATACGTGCACGGTGCCAGCACAGCATCTAACGTGCCTGCTGGAGTCCACTCAAACAGAGGAAATAATCTGCATGTTTTCACTGGCGCTACTGTGTGTTGATTGGCAAATGCTTTGCTTGACTTATTCAGTGATGTTTGCTTGTCAGCGTAGGACATTTTGCAGTTTTTGTTGTGTTATCAAATGCGAACGCAACACAAAACAGTCTGGCTTTGTGGAGGTGTGCTGCTGCAGAAAATGTTGAATTCCCCCCAGGCTCTGGCTGTGCTTCCACAGCGTATCGCTCTCTTGTTGAGGTGGATAAATTAATTAATAATTATATTAATATGATTAATCAACTCTCGTAGTATTCAACATGGGCCTTATTTTCAAGGTTTTTGCAAAAGGATAATTGATTATTCATTATTGCCTCGTGATCTGTGGAGAGTAATTAACACCGATGTTTCCTCTCACCTACATTAGTGCTACTCTTTATATGTTGATATTATTGATTCTTCTGAGTCTTGTCAGTAGCTTATTCAAAAACTCTGATGTTGGACTTCTCACCTGCTATTTGTGTCTAAAATAATTGATTTTAACATCTTATTGCTTATTTTTTTAGGGACTTAATGAAATGAACCTATCACACATCTCAGATTATTAACCCTCAAGTCCCCCACAGATCTCACAAGACATTTGACCTAAAGCTTTCTGGTAAATTGTCTAAACTGATACACAAGGAACATCATCAAATTCTTCTAAACATCAGGGAATCTATTTCAACAATCTACCCTCATGGTCAAAAGCAATTGGTGCAAGCATCTTTGTGTCTGAATGTTTAAATGTAGAAAAAAACCCAGCGCTGTAGGTTCAATAGGGTCGTACTTTGTCTATCAATTAATCATGGCAATAATAAAATGTGCACTTACACCTTGAGTGTTATCTTAATGGCAGAACAAGGTAAAAAAAAAGGAATAGTCCACTGCTCTGCAGAGGAAACTGTTCCACTTTGTACAGAAGCAGACCATCAGTGTAACCATCACCACCGGTTGCACCCCAATGTAGGTGCATATTAGTGGGAATCAGGTGAATCAGGCTTTCTTTGGTCTAATGGGACCTTCCGCAGCCTCAGGATAGCAGTGAAAGTACATTTGCTATTTAAACAAGTTGGGCACTGGATGGGAAAATGACAAATGCAAATAGCAAAGACATTTCGGCCGCGCTTGATGTCACTGTTGGCCCAGAAATGACCCCACGATCAAAACTTTAAAGACTTCCTCAAAGCTCTTTTCCACTTTTGCGAGCTGCACATTCACCTTCTCTGGTAGCTACCATTTGTAGCTTCAGTTCCCCGTTCGTGCTGCTTTCAGGAAAACACAAATCGAATAAGGTGTTCACCTCGACCTTCACAACTACACTCACACATGTATTTCAGTTTCTGTAAGCGTGTTTATTTACATTCCATCCATATGTTCTCTGACATTTAACCTCTACTGTGATGAAATCCTCTTAGCTCAAAGGTCCACAAAGTATTTCAGGGAAAAGATGGAATTTACAGCGAGTTTAGTAAAAGATGCATTTGATATGTTATCTGTGATCCTAATTCAAAATCTAACGTAATTTAATATGAACTGCACTGCACTGTCTCTGTTAATCGTGTATATTGTATTTATTTATTATACTGAAATGTGGTGGTATATCGGTCCAAAAGAAAAGTATTTTGCTTCATCCTCTCAGACAAACTAGCAGCAAGAAACCTTATATCTTAACCCAATGACCAAATTTTATCTTTCGACATTTTATCATATATTACAAAAAACACTCCAGATAAAGGTTTTGCTGAGATAAGATTTTTCTGCCGGGACACGGCTGCATACTGACTCGCTGGTCATCTCAGCAGCTGGTCTCACCCGGCTGCTGGTTTCCTCTCTGTATAGAAAGATATAAAGGTTCTAACTAAACGACAATGCTGGAGCAACTTTCCAAACGGCTGACTTTTTGCTTTCCCAAAGAAATGTTGTGTTTAGCCTTTTAAACTAAACACAGCTTTTCTACAAGAAAAAGGTGATAAAGCTAACAACCCTAAACAAAGTAATCGCACTTCCACTCTAAAATGGAAATATGAATACACAATAACATGCAGAAGATCCTAGTTCGGGCAAAGACTAAGGTGAATGGATTCAAAGATTCAGTCGTGAATTTAATGAGGTACCACATCGGACTCAGCCAATTCAATTCGTCCAATCGCCCAACCCTACAATCCAGAGCATGAGTGATCAGAACTCCATCTAAAAGATTCCGATTCAGACTGTACAGTCTGGAAGCAAGAAAGCAATGAAAACCCTTTCTCATGAGAACAGTCCCACTAAACATGTCACAATCCCCATGCCCCACATCACTAGTTTCATGCTCAGATAAATCCAATCTATCATAATTACATGGATGTCTGCCTATATTGATCACATATTAGTCAGGCAAGACTGACAGTGAGCAGCGAAATTAAAATAGATGTGTGACTACCAGGCATGAGCTAAGGGACTTCTACTCCACTTTGGCTGAGTAGCTCACGAGTCTACAAGCCTTAAAGTGTCACTTTGATAGATCTCTTGCCCGCACACTCTCTCTCCCTCGCACACTCACACTGATTCACTGGTATGTGTAACCTGACAGACCGGATGGATGTAGAACATAATAGAAATTGTACAATCAAACAGATTCAATTATCGATTTATGTCTTTACTTTTGATCGTTTAGCTCCAGTGTGGTTCAACGGCAGTGTTTGTCTTTGTTGCCAGTACTGTAGGGAAAGATGACGGCTCCACACAAACAAACAAACCTCCTTAAGTTTCTTGGTCCTGTACCAAGATTCACAGCAATCTTTGTTAAGAAAAACTAGAATGGCACTCAGTAGAGCACATACCTCCACCAAGGATGAACAGTCCCTTTATGAAACCACATTTAAATTCACTACATCACGATATTTGTTTGGATTTGCACCAAATTGCACAAACCCATTACTTGTTCATTATTCTCTGAAAAAGACAATTTTGATTTAAGAAATTTAAGAAAACAGAGCCTCATTACATTACATTTTTGAAGCATCTTTCAAAAAATATGACAAGATGCTTAAAAAACAAAAGTACAAAAGATCAATGGCATCGAACAGATATGTTATAAACTCACATCTGCCAGATTGTTTAATTGAAAAACAGAAAGTAAAGGGGGTGAGGTGAGGGGTATTCAGCTGCAACATGCAACTTTACTACTAGATGTCACTAAATTCTACACACTAACCCTTTAAGTCACTCAAACTGAGATTTTTACAAATGCCTTACAAAGTGCAGATTGTCAAAAACGCATGCCGACTGTTGCTTTGGGTAATGAGTCGGCACCAGAAACAACAACAAGCCTGACGGACACAAAATGTAAAAATGAACATATCTGAAGTAGTGTAGACGAGGCCTAAACCAAAGGTCTAACATGTGGCAGTGATTATGTGAGAGAGCTGAATGTGCTATTTAAAGTTTTTAAAAAATCAATAATGTATAAGAATAAGAACTATTCTCTGTGTGATATTTAAATTAAGAAAACCCTAAAACACCAGACGCCAAGTCGAGGGGAACTAAAATATCTAAAACTGAGGAGGGGGAGTCACAGTTTAGTCAGCTGACTATGAAATGAAGACGTGTCTCTGCTCCACTGAGTGCATCATCCTCATCCTCATCATCATCATCATCATCAACACAATCATAATGATCATCCTCATCAGTATGATTCCGAGTGTCACATTGTTTTCAACCTCTTCTGAATGTTCCTCATCGTCACCAGTCTGAAACCACGTCTGTACTTTTGCCACTAGTTATTCTTGACATTAGCCAGAATTGATTTTTTTAGTTTTTTTTCCTCATATATTAATTCACTTGCTCTCTTCATTTTCATCTCATATTGGCTCCGATCAATCAAACCTCCCACCTAATTCTTCCCTCGCCGAAGGTGTCAGAGTGACTCCGTCATTCTCTGCGGAACAGCTGAGGCCTTAATGGACCCTAATGATGGGCTCAAAAAGAAGTGAGGGGAAGGCTGCGCGGCGATGGCAGGGAGATGAGTGAATGGAGGAGGGAAGCTGATAGATGGGGCTGTGAAGAAGAGGTGAGAAAACACATTGACAGAGAAAGCATGGAATGGAAAGAATGTGTTGATGGGATTGAAGTGAACGTGAAGGAGGAGATCAGATAGCGGTAAAGCAGGAGGGAGGGGCCAAGCTCGGGTGAGGGGAATTGTAATTGGTAACAGCGAAGACAAATAGAAACAGACAAGGTGATGGAGGGAGGGTGATAAAGAGATACTGGTAGATACCAAGGAACAACACACCTACAATATTTGTAAATGACCAATAAAAAAAATCCAACGGCTGTAAAAATGGAGCTGTTTACAGGTGGGATACAGGAGGTTCAGTTACACGGCTCCTATAAAATAGCAGGAAGCAGAGAGAAGCCTCTGATGTCTGTGTTGTTCACCAAGTGTTAATGTGTTATCCATCCAAACAAGCACATAGGCAACAGCCAGCTGGCCAGTCATGGCAGGGGCCTCACACGCAGCTTTCACCTCAGCAGCATATTGATGGCTGGGAGAGAAAAACAAAGTGTAAATGCAGCAGGTGTATGCATGATCACACCCTGGTCCTGCACACACACACACACATTCACACAGAGATGAGGAGAAACATAGTCAACATTAACCAATGTGTGTACTCAACATCTGTCAGATTATACCTCAGTGCGGAGGAAGGCAGGAGAGACGACACAAAAACAGAGAGAGAACGAGAGAAGGAGGGAGGGAGGGAGTGAGGTGGGTGCGACTCCCCTCTGTCCATCTCTCATCTCCCAGTTAGCAGCAGACAGTCGTTCACTTAGTATGGGAGTCACACCCAGACATAGTCAGGGAGGGAACAGGGAAAAAGAATGAGGCCCCTTTTTTATGTTTTAAATGGCTCCTCCGTAGAGGTAAACGTTATGAAGCTGTTTGGTATAAAACCACAAATGATTCTGGAGCCTAATATCTCGAAAACATATAAAGTAGCGGTTTAAAAATAAGAAAAAGAAAGAGAACTTGAAAGGGACTTGACAAAAGATGTGCATGCTATATAAAAAAAAAACTTCTAATGTACAACATGGGCCAAAAATGACCCATACCCATTTCCTATGATAATTTATGCATGGCTGAGTGTTTCTTTTTTTCTAATTTAAATCAATTAATTTCAGAAGTTTATAGTCCATGTGTATCTTTAATATACTGTTCTTTATTACCACGAATAATGTTTTCATTCTTCTTTTATTTCTTCATATAAAGTCGTTCTCTGTGTTACTACATCAAGTTTGCACATGGTGGTGTGATTAAGACTATGTTGCCTTTATGTATGAAAAGACATGTGTACGTTGGGGAGGGCTGTGCAGAATCCAGGGTCCCTTACAACAACAAACATGGCGACAGTGAAGGAGGTTATGATACAGTATCTCTTAAGAAAAGAGGCAAAAGCAGCCATATTGTGAATGGCGAGATGTTGATAGCGAATTCTTTGTCGAAATGTTTTCCTCAAGTCTTACGGTCGTCTTGGCTACACTGCCCTCTCACTACTTTTGGTGGTACTGCTCCATTTAGTATTTTTAAACCATATCCTTTAGCTTTTAGAAGACCTGCAGAGAGTTCGAACAGAAGGCTCCATCAATTTTCATGAATCTCACATTGAGCATAAAAGAGCCCCAACAAAAAGAGAAGTCATGCTGTAATAACAATTTAGTTAAAATAATTGTTGTAGCAGTTATTTGGACCAACAGATAATACAACTCTTATTTCAATCAGGTTTATTTTACCACTTTGTCACATACACACATACCACTGATAACTTATAACAGATATTGAACTGTAGTTTATCTGTATTGAACTGTGTTGAACCTCCTCTTCCTGACTTCTCCGAATCTCACCTAAAGGACCCATGCATTGCACATTCAGAAGATTTTTATTCTGGATTTTGCAGACTTGCTGGACATGTAGCTCATCTATAGTGACAGAGTGACTGGGGATGAAGCAGTGGGTCCTCTGCGAGGAGCCAGGAATCACTCGCACACATGCCTGAGAGCCACCGTGTGGTCTGTTTCCAATCGCAAAAACCCTGGCCCTCTTGTCATCAAACCATATGAAGCTGAGGATATTCTCATATCTCCTGAGCCCCATGCTGGCCCTCTAAATTGGATTTTGCAGCGGATCCAGATACAGCTCCCGTGAGTCCACATCCAAGCTCTTCCTCCCCCTGCAAGGAGGGTCAAACCAGTAAAGTCCATGATTTCATCTTCTTCAACGGATCTCCACTCATTCCATTTGCTGCTGTTGCTCTTCACCCCCCAAAGATGGTTTATTTTATAATTTCCTAAATGATGTTGCCACTGATAAGTATATTCCATCTTTTAGTGAAACCGCTGTTGAACCTGCTGCAGGTCCTCGGCATCTCCTGAGCACGTTGTGTCGTCTAGCTCTGCTCTGATTGGGCTGGATGGGTGGTGGGGTTGCTCTGGTGGGATCAAATATCAAATAAGTCTTCTTCACCTGGGAGACATGAAATCCTACATACATCCACATCTTCAGCTGCAGCTTGACCCTGTGGCCCAAAGTCTCAGTCATCAGCATCAGATATTTGAGATGCCTCATCTTCGTTAGGCTCTCTGTTCTTTTCTATAAGCAACATTTCTATGACATAACCCTCTGAACATGATAGGTACTGCAGTTACACATCTGTTCCTGGTCTCTGTCTCTTCTCTCGCTCTCTTTTTTACTCATCTCTCGCACATTTCTCTCCTCTCACCCCAACAGTTCTCCGCAGATAGACGAGAAACAGGTATTTGTTTCTCTCCACTGTCTCCAAGTATTGTGAGAACTGTTGGATTTCTCCATAATTTTGTAAGATAAGATCATGTTCGTTATAATAAAATTGAGAAATTAATCATAATTCTCCTTCTCACTGGATACTGGTGTCAAGGTACAAATATCAAAAATTCTAAAGTGGAAACAGACAAAGTCAGAAAGCTTTGTGATGATTGGGCGGCTGTGGCTGAGGGGTAGAGTGGTCGTCCTCCAACCAGAGGTCGGCTGCTCGCTCGTATCCCAGCCCACGCTGAAGTGTCCTTGGGCAAGATGCTGAAACCTGAATGGCCCCTCATAGATGTTGAATGCACTAATTGGAAGTCGCTTCGGTTAAAAAGCGTCAGCTAAATGACATGTAATGTATAAAAATGTAACGATGATCAAAAGAAAAATAATTGATAAATACTTGGAATACTGAATGATGAAATTCATTAATTGCAAAAATAAGAAAAATATATTGCTTGGACTTTTCTCTCCTGATGAATCTGGTATGATCTGGGTCAGTGCAAGGTCATTTAAACACAGAATGGTTGGTTCAAATGAACACATACATATTCCCACATGTGTCCTACGAGAGGAGAAAAGCAAAAATGTTTTTTTTAGATTATGCAAAAACTTGCCGGCCTAGTTCCACACCCTTAGACACACGGCGTAGAAGGTGAGGGAGTGAATAAAAAAAAAAGCGTACAGGCAGAAAAAAAAGGGCCTCTGACAAATTCAATTTGCAAGGGCAAGAGCCAGCGAATGCAGACAGGCCTATATTAGTATTACTCATATGATAGAGCGGCCCATCCATCACACACACAGAAGAAAATGTAGAGGAGATCAGAGGAGAGGAAGGAGGAGGAGGTGGACATGAACAGAGGTGAGAACAATACATTTGAACAGCATCTAACTGGAACATAACAGTGACTTTATGAGCGATATCTAACACCCGGCACAAAGATCACAAAGCTTTGCTTGATTCAGACTGACACACTTGTCGGTGTCATGTAGAGGCAGCGGAAAGATGCAGTATTTCACTGTTATTTTAAGGGCAAATTACTGAGATAGTAGCCTCATACACACCTAGTGGGGGCATAATGCATATACACCCTGCTCAGGGGCAGATGCAGAGGTGGGGACAGGGGGGCACTCGCCCCAGCTGAAATCTAATCAGTCCATTCAGTAGTTTTAACAAACTAGTCATTTACTAACAATACAATAACAATTCCAAAAATATATTCAATGATGTGTGAAGTAAAGACTTGAATGTACACCTTACTGAATCAGGAATTGTGCATTGATGTTGGACATATAATTGGCCCCTCTGTGCAAACTGTGGCCCCTTTATGGCCCCTGATTTAGAAAAATCCAAGATCCGCACCTGCCCATGCTTCTTCTAGACGTAGATGGTGAGCTTGCACACTTTCACTTTGTGTTATTTTACTGCAACTTGGCAAATCTGCGATCATCATAGCAGAAATATGCCAAGGTGGCTCCTGGCTTTTAAAAGGGAATGGGAGATGGGACTCTGGTTTATTGCATGTTACACCCAAAACACCCATGATTAATTAAGAGAATAAGTGCAGCTCTTTTGAACCATGTGCCTGGTGCAGGAGCCTTTCTTCCTGCCACTAAACTTGACATAAAGAACCATGCACTTGTAAGCAATATGTCTGCTAGTCCTGCTCTCATTGGACCATGTTTGTCTAAATACATGAGTTTGTGTCCATGTGTTTCAGAGTGATTATTTCTACTATTAGAGCTGTTACTTCATGGAGGACAAAGCCAAAGGTTGAAATACAGCCTAGTTATTTGAACTCTGACCGGTTGTGTCAGTCAAACAACAATGAGGGCGTCTCAGCCGTGTCAATAACATGTATAACATGAGCACTTACAAAGCTTTGTGATGTAATGTAATGATGTGATTTATTGTAATAAATACTACTATATCAAAACCAGCACATGTATCACATTGCTTCTGCTTTGCTGTCTTGTCTCATGTCTTTTTAAAATCTGGAAATATCACAGTAAAATTAGAAATGAAGGAGCCACTCTAGAAACACCTGTTTAACATAAAGGTCTGATTAATATTGGCAGTTGAGGTAAATATAGAATGATGTGTGATATGCTTTGGTCCTTTTTACTTTCACATCATTTGTTCCTTCACTTCCACTCACATGATGTATGCTATTGTCATGGCTACCTACGCTCTACTTCACAGTGAGCGCAGAGCAAAAAAAGCTTGTCGTGTGTGCTCCCCGGGGGTGTGCATGCCCGCATTTGCGTGTGTGTGCATTCATGTGTGTATCTATGCGTGTGTGACTGAATGTTTTCTTGACCTCTATCCTACTTTTTGGTCTAATTTCCACTCAGTGTGTCCTTAAACTCACCCCCACATTTATTTCTGCTCTGCCTAGATGTTCTCACAATGCGTTTGTGACATAATATCTTTAAAAAAAAAAATAGAAATTTTACGGAAATATGTCACGGCATTTGGACTTGCTTTTGCACATAATTAATGCATGAACGGATGATTAATGTTGCAATCAGCGAGAGAGAAACGGAAACACACACGAGACTTAGCCTGAGTGATGTTCTTCACTGTATGCCCTTGTGAATCCACTACAACCGACACACATGCAGACACACACATCCCACCGGATAAGATTGCCTGGACACCCAAATGTCAAGGTCACCCTCAGAGTTCAAAAACCATCACTTTGTTTCTAAACCGGTCCTCAAATGAATCCTGAGAGAAGTCCCTAATGCAATCAACCTTTTAGCCTCAATCCCAAACCTCCATTCTCCATGCGGGGCGATATGGGCACTGATGGGGCAGAGGACACTAACATTCCCCCTTAATGATTCATGAGACTGCACAAAGATAGAAATCAATAGAAAAAAGAAAGAAAAAACGTGTAAAAGCCTGTGCACCCTTGTGCTGATATAGTTGAGGACAATTGTACGACTTTCATTCCTTTTTCCCCTCCCGTAACACTTTCCTTAACCTCAGCCATTAAATGTTTTCTCCTCAACCTATCTCTAACCCTATCAGACTGCTCGCCTTTTTTTTTTTTTAACATCAAAGCCTGGTAAATGGTGCTCACAAGTGCCAATTTCTGGGTTCTCTGATCTTCAAGTGTCACAGGACCCTTTTGGACCCGGTGAGATGGAGGCAGCAGCGGAGGCCCGAAACATCACACGCACAGTCCATACACAAATATCTGACAGCCGGGGTGTCATCCCTCTGTTTGAATGGAGTGTTTATTGACTCTCACTTTGGTCCACGGTAAATCCTCCCAGGAGAGACGCTGCCCACTTCAGGTCAAACTCATATCAGCGTCGTGTTTGATCTCAGGTCCGTACAAAAGAAAGCAGCGCTGGCTGTGTGGTGAGATGCCTCGCAGGTATTTTAAGTTACGTAAAAAAACACACATTCTCCAGAGCTACAGCCTGGGGATGGGATTTTTTTTTTTCTGGCAGTAGAGGTTATTAATATCAAATTTGGGCGGCTCAGACTGAGTTTAATGGGACGTCATGAAAACAAACCTCAAGAAAACATCAAGTGAAGCCAGATGATACTGTTGCTCTACTCCTGCTAAGTAACAAGACTCGGCCAATTCTCTTGTTGGGTGTGTTGTAAGATCTTCTCTGATCCTCTAAGAGTTTGAAGTGTCTTCCTAATGTGTGTGTGTGTGTGTGTGTGTGTGTGTGTGTGTGTGTGTGTGTGTGTGTGTGTGTGTGTGTGTGTGTTACAAGAGGGGGAGAAAGCACAACCAACTACAAAACTGTGTGTATGTGTTTTTTGTGTGTGTGTGTTCACTAGTGTGTGTTTCTCATGAATGTGTTTTTGTGCCACTGGGCCCCATGAACGATCTAATACAGAGGCCGGGCTCTCGATTTGCGGTGTTTCTCAAGCCTATATTTAACAGCAACAAAGCCCAGACCCCGGACCACAGTTCCCTCCCACTCAATCTAACTCCGTTTTACATCCACGGAAAGACTCGAACTTTTTATCTCCAGAAATTCATCTGGGAGACATATGGGCACATAAACAAGTGGAGGAAAGGGAATGTAGCCCTTCCTCTCTCTCCTTCTGTCACAAAATCATTTTATAGCCAAATATATAAAATCACAATGATTTTATATCCACACAAAATGAATCAGCTGAGCTTTTTAAACAGCATAAAAAAAACTACCTTGAACTACACAGTTCTTTCCTTCAAGTAAAGATATACTGAAACTCACCACAGTGAAAAAGAGGAAATGTGACTTGTGAGAGAATTCAATAATGTAGGGAGGAATTGTCTATGCTAATTTGCAGTTGTTGCTTTGTCACTTGTTTAGATGTTTCATATAAAGAAATACTTTGCAAACTCTTGGGGTTCCTTCACAGCTACCTTGTTAATCCGTACTAAATTTGCAGGTCCGAACCAATGGACCAAAATTGATTCCGACTAAAACTGTCTTTTGGAAAGTTGAGAGTGCATTAAACAATAGAAGAAGAAAAACGAAGCGGAAGCAGCTCACAGGATAACTTGTAGTATTCACCTCTGATTTGGCAGCACGCCGACGTCAGACAAACGGCCATCTACAAACCAATCAATGTCAGGTATATGTAGACACATATCGGTGTCTCAGGACGTATGTATGATGTACAAACTCTTTAGTGCACTCCCTGAATTGCAATGTAAGTCCAGAATTGACCAGATCAAATGTAAACATTGGAACAAAGACTTGAACCTTACACGTGTAAAACTGCCCTTCACTAAGCTGCTTTCCTGTTTTGCAGTGACTGTTCTTTTTACCACGAACATTATTTGAGCTAAATTAAGGCTGTAGTTATTTTCAGGCATATTACCCGACTCCAACTGTTTTTACTGCAGGACAAAAAAAGATATAATCATTTCACAATTACATAATAGAGGCTAATCAAGGAGACTGTGTTTCTTGAAGGTTTGCGGTTTTCATTTCATCTATTTCAAAATGAACGATTGTTTTCCTATAGTTTTAGATTTTTATGATGGACATGTATGTTTTACACTTGTGTTGCTGCTGGAATGTTTTTTTGTTGCCTGTTACGCCTTCAGGGCGCCCAGACACCAGTAACGCCCCAGTTTGTGTCGGTTATTAAAGCAACAAACATTGTACTGTGGCTTTCTGAGCCCTGTTATTGTCGACTCCTTCCATAGCTTGAGGTTAACCTCAAAGATATAATAACAGAAAAGTGGTTAAGTTCATACAAACTGCTCACACGTTCCTCCTCCTCTTCTGTCTGATTTTCAATCTCTCTTCTCAAATGTCCCCTTAGCCACATACATACACAAAAGTGTATTCACACGGGGACACACATGGATGCACAAACCTCACACTGCGCGCTCCTAAGTGAGTAACTTAGCTACATGCTCACGGAGGCATGTAAGAGAAAGAACGGGACTGCAATATGTGTGTTTATGGAGTGTGTAGAAGTATCACAATCCCTCTTGATTTACATAGTGATTCAAGTGTAGCCCACGCCACTTAATGAGCTGGTTTTAATTTGCACATTGACATATGAGCTCACTCAACTATTCAGCAAAAACTCGCATTTCATTAGAATTGAGTGAATTCCGTGTGTGTTCGTCCCTTTAGAGTTTACATATGACTTAAATGTATTTCTTTTTTTCTCAGAAACAGTTCAGGCCAAGTGAAGGGTTATTTATCACAATTCTCCTCAGTGTCTTGGTGTTTACCCACCCGATCACAGATTTGGGTCTATTTGATGTGTGTCTTGGTGCTTTGGTGGAGCCTAGAGGAGCCAACTGCTCCACTGGCTGAGGTCTTTCCAATAACCTGAGGGTTCGTGGGTGTTTTTGGAAGCGTTCGCTTGCATGTGCGCATTTGTGTTCCCGATCTATTGTGGCACCTAAAGGGATGTGACAGCTCCCGGTGTCTGCAAAGGGGGAGGCCAGGCAAGTCCTGAGCTTCCGTGGAGACTGTTTACACCTCGACGTGCGACACATCACACAAGGCAGGAGGAAAGGAAGGTGAAGTGGCACAGAGGGTGACGGGATTTGACAGCTTTCTACAGTGTTCTTTGTGTGACTGTCTCTGCTGTATTTTTCAAACATAAAACAAAAGAAATGTGCAACTGTGCTCGCGAGTCTTTTCATTGACTCCTGAGCAGAGTAATTGTTCACTGGCCTGTATAAATCAGGACAATCTCGGGAATCTGCAAATGCAATGAGGAGATCACAGAGGATAGATTTTTTTACTTTACCGTCATTGGTCAGAATCTATGGGCTGAGGAGGAAGAAGCCCTGCAGCCTCACACATACACATTAACGCAATTCAAGCATATTTTAAAAATCATATTGAAACGCAATCTGCGAGTCGCAGATCATAAATACTCTATCAGCTCACAAGAAAAGCCATAAGATCTAGAAGTGCTTTGCCGCATATTTAATTTGGGCGTGTCGTGTTATTGTGTAGCAGAAAATAAAACATTTTGTCAGGCCATTCTTTTTCATGACGAGCCAAACCAGTACTACATGACTTCAGTAACCACTTTAAAAACAGGAGAAAACAGAAGGGTGGTCTTAACTGTGGGGGCAGACGTGGAGCCGTGATGAGTAATACTGTGCTAATGCGGACCAGATGCATGTGTTTTGCTCCAGCACGGGTTCACTCCACCGCAGCCCCTTTGTGCAGGGCGGCTTCGCCTGCTGCAAGATCCAATAAAAGCAAACCGAGATGGGGCAACAGTTTTCTCTCTTTCGCCGAAGGTTCATTTGTTACTATTTCTGTAGTCAGGCTTGCGCTGCATGATCAAAAGTGCGGGTGCTTAATGTTTAACCAGAGACAGCTGGGTGGGTCTGCCCAACAACTGCTCCCTATTTGTGATCGTGCTTGTGTGCCTGTGTGTCTGGTGGAGAGCGAGAGGGTAGAATGAGGTTACGGAGGGTTGGCTGAGTTTGCTTCAGCAGCTTCATTAAACTGAATTTAGGAAGGAGACGGGTGGCTGATGAGAAAAAGAGCAGCCGATGTGAAAAAGAGCAGATAGAAAGTGCATATGTAAGTGCACAAGAAAATGATACCAACTAAACATGCAGATTTTTGTATGTGTGCATGGTGGAATCAATTATGGGGCAGTGCCAACAAGTGGATGTCTGATTTATGTTAATCTCTCTCCCATTATTACCTCAGTCAAGTGAAAATAGTCTCAGCGGCCTTGTGCTGTCTTTTTATTTCTCCGCTCTCGATTTCACCGTTTGAAGTTTTTGCTGTTTTACTTTAACCCTTCAGTTTTTGTGTTTGTTCAATACATTTAACAAACCTTCATTCTGTGAGTTTAAACGTGTTGTCCGGTTGAAGAGCATCGGGGGCAAACACTTGGGTTCCACATGTGCTTCCTCTTCACACGCAGAATGTGATGATGTAAAACCTAACATGTTGTTGATCTAAAAACAAGCTGTATATATATCGAAGCTTTCTGGATGTCAGAAATCAAACATTCATGACACTTATCTCAGCGGGCGACAGAGTCATTACTGGTGGGTGAGGAGGACCGACGAGCAGTAACATGGATTTGCTGCTGACAATATAAAAAATGCATGTGTCAATTAGCACGTTTATATGGACACCAATATGTTTACTATTTACTTTATTCAGAGTACGACATTATTTTGATTATGATGTTAACATGACTTGCTAATAATCCATTCATATTCCTGTTGACATGTTATTCACATCATCTTTAGTTCCCTACTGCATTCTGGGAGTTTTAAACCCCCAACCTGTAAATATTTAATGTTCAACCCAACTGTATTTCTGTTATTTTTAATTTTGCAAAAGCTACAACTCCTTTGTTATTTTTACCATCTGTATCGTCAAGCATTTGGTAACTCAGTCAGTAAATGTCTATATAATGTAACTAAGATCAGAATACTGCACAGGTCTTAATTCTACTATTGCTTATTCTGAGTAAGACCTGATTCAGTTTACTTTAATCAGAAAGTGCATGGTAGTCTCTTATTCAGACTATTAAGTCTTAATCAGGTTAATATTGGAATATTGGTGTCCAGGTAAATGTAGTCACTAGTCAGTGGCAACCTTGATTATGATTGTGGAGCATCTCCCTCTGAGAATAAATCATGATATGTGAGTTGCCCATGTGCAGGCAGAGAAGTATAATCACCTTAAATTGAACCTTAAATTCCTATCAAGTGATTGGTGAGTGAAAACATATTCAGCCTCTAGAATTCTCCTGCGACTCATTTGTAGAAAATCCTTGGTTATGAAATTAGTTAAGGGTCACAGGTTGGATTCAGCGAAGAAAGAAATTAAACTAAAATGCTATGCTCCCTAAATCACTGTGAATACGTGTGTGTGGTTAATAAATGTAATGACTGCATTTTACCAAAAGCGGCATGTTTCAAAACTCTCAGTGGGGCATCGACATCAATAATAGGCTGAGTTCAATTGCAAATGGTGATACTGGGTGAACAAATGATTTAATAGTGAAACCAGAGAGAAATGAAGAGGGCTGCGGCTTGGTTTTTAAGAGGAGTAGAATGAGAAGGTCTCATGGAATTAAGTCTTGCAGGTATATCATGACCTGCGAGTGAGAATTACAAAATACTGAATTATAAGGAAGAATAAATAGATTTGATTTTGAAAATGAATACTTGAACTCTCTCCATGTAAAAAAGAATGATGATGACATCTAAAATATGACAGGAATACTCAGAGTGAGGAAGATCCACATGGCTGCATATGGAGTTTTAAAATGGAATTATAGTTTAAAAGAATTATGAAGTGCATTTATGAAAATTAAGTCAGACACTATTTTCCTGTTTAAACACCTGAGGCACATCCACAGTTTCAAAGCAACAGAAAGCAAAGAGGAGTGTGATTCCCAAAGGCACCAGCCAGCACGGAGACGTCACGAGAGGATAACTCCGAATTAAAATTCATCAATAAAACAAATAATTATTAGAAAATTGTTAACATAATGAAAAACTTTCTGTGATGATCCTTACTTCTGCAAAGTGATGCCCGTGCGCTCAGTTTAGCAGACGGCCCTCTTTACAAATGTAACTGCATCAGTGGTGTCTGGAATTTGTGTCTCTGATTACATCATTGTCCTGATTCAAAGATTAATGAGTTTTTACATGATGCCTGCAGCTAAAACTTTGGAAAAAGAAAGAGGCAGAGACGCAGAACTGAATTGTTATGAAATAATTGCCAGAAAAAGTAGAGCCAAAAATAGATAGCAAAAACGTGTAATGAATTGGAGATAAAAAAAAAACCCATTGTAGCTCGTTAGGTTTTTCCACTCAATGGATGAATGCTAACTTTGTGGCCACAACATCCTTTGGTGACCCACGGTGATAAAGTTCACTACTTGAAATGTTTGGGCAGAATATGTCAATTTATTTTATTTTATTCCCAGAGCTGATAGAATGGCAGAACCTGTAGATCACAGAAAAGCTGCCACCAGGCCTGTAGCACTGTTTGAGTAACTTTGATATTTAAAAAAAAAAAGGGGGGCTAGATCCAGATTTATATTTGGATCTCCACCAAATGCTGCACACTTACAAATGTCAGTCCCCTGAACTTGCCTGATCTTTTTCACCGAGATCCATAAATTATTCTCTGGGAAAATAACAAAACTGTGGAAAGAAAAAACATAAATCATAATCTTTATGTAATTAAGTGATTTCTCTTTCCTTTTCTTAAATGTTAAACTGTCTCTTCATCCGATAGGAGATAAGACGACCTGACCTGTTTGCCACCATCAAAATGTTGTTCATGCACTCAAAGTGTTGACAATGCATGACTCATTGTTAGATAATGTGTGACACATCTATCCCGTATAAATCACCGATCTTCCCTTTGCTCATTTTCACATCTGATGTTTGTGATGTGTTGTGAGTCCATCTGTGAAAAAACCGTGTTGACTTTGCTCTTAATTAAACAGAAATTGTCACTTCTCTGATTCAGATCCAAGCTAAAATGTTATTAGCTCTTCTTTAAGTCAGGCCCCGCCCCTCCACAACAGTTCATGGATATTGCCTGGGTAGATTTTTATGTAACAAACAAACCAACAAACGCAGATGAAAACCTAACCCCCTTGGCGGAGGTAAAAAAAAAGAAATAAAAAAAAAAGCTTCACTTTGGCAGAACTGAAAAGCCCAGTCATCTTTCAAATGTGCATCTTGAGCTGGATGATTTGCATTTGCACCACAACAATTATGTCGAGAGCCGATACAGTAGAAGTTTAAATCATCGAGCAGACAAACGGATTCTTGAAAGCACACAAAAGAAAGAAAGGGAACAGTTTTACTGCTAACTCCTTTGCTTTTGGGCCGATCACATTGGCAGAAAGAGAAATGCAAGAAAAGGGCCTCTCAGGTTGACAAGGGTTTATGTGCTGCCGGGATGTCGAACTGGGTGTTGTAGAAAATTGCCTGATGATCTTTATTGGTTAACCCATGTTCAAAGAAAGTCGACTACCCGGTTTCTAGTGAAAATGTGTCAGGCTCTCGGCTACAACATCTGCCAGAACTGCTATAAACCCCACTTCCTGTCAACGATTGGACAGACCTGGTTGTACTTTTTACTCGGGAGCTGAGGGGAAGATGATGAACTGCTTTGCTTTACATTCCCTCGCCTGCATGAATTCATTTGAGCCCCTCGAAAAAGTTTAAGATTTAATGGCGTACTCGAAAAGTTTCCAAAACGGGCTCGATGCGGACCTGTCATTGCTGCACAAATAATGACTCACTGATCCATAGCGCCTCAGGGTGGAAGTTTTCACCGTGCATTACAGACTCACCTAGAGAGAGAGGAGACAAAGAAAAAGAAATACGAGAATTAGCACCTTCCGGCAACAAATTCCAGATAATTCCACACAATTAATTTCTCCAGTGGATTTACCACCACTGTTTAATGTATTTATTGTACAGCTGCAACATGAGGCCATTCTGCATTCTCCACATTATATATCCCTGTATGTGCATTTATTGACGCATATACTTAAAGAGAGGAATCAATAAAGGCATGCACATTCACACACGCAGCAATAAGGTCTTCTTTCAGTCATAATGGAGAGTAAACCGAGAAGGAGGATCAGAGGAGAGACAATCCATCTCATCCTGCTGATTGACTGATAGAGGTTATTGAGGGGGTGGAAAGTGTGCTTATTAGGAAAAGAAAGGATGCATGTGTGTATATTTCTGTGCAAGGATGAGTGCAAGTGGGCGGACGAGATCTTGGCATCCTGTGAAATGCTGCGAGATGTGCTCATGTGTCTGTGATCATTGGCAGCTCGAAAATTGAAAAGGAAGCCCCCGGTTTTCAGCTATTTAATTGTATCTGGCTGTATTTGCCGTCTATTGATGACAGATTGGGCGACGGCTAAATGACAAGTCTAGTAAATCCATTAATGGTGTTTCTTAAAAGCCCCAGTTCCACTCCCGCAGTATAAATGGCGTATGTGTGCATGTGTATGAGGGCGTGAACGGGGGGAAAGAGAAAGGTAAGCGTGGACAGAGAGGTTGAGGGAAGATGGGTAATGAGCCCTGGTCTGAAGTCTAAAGCAAAGTAGAAGCTCATCTCCTCCAATCGGACGACAGCAAAGCTAATGAGGCACAGAGAGGATCCTTAAGAAAGCTCGCTATAGCGTTTTGTGCCAGCTGCTAGCTCGCACATTAGCTCGGGTCAATGACATAAAACCCAACATTAGACAGTCAAACTAACCTCAGTGAACAAAGTGATCTTCAGCAGGTGGAGACCAGTTACTTTTCCTCAGTAAACCCATTAATCCCTGTGTGAATTGACTTAACATCACTGTGAGCAAACACACAGTCGCACCTCGCTCGGCTGGCGCCGCTGTGGCGTAACAAGCTGCGCTCTATACCTGCTGCATGAAGCGGAGCAGTGCTTGTGTGTGTGTGTGTGAGGGGAGCACACTCGGAGATAAAAACATGCTAATGTGTTAATGGATGCTTTACCCGTCAAGCCGTATCTGGGATAAGTGCTGACAATGCAAAAGTGACCATTACTGTGTGTGTTTTAGTGTTAGTTTTAGATGTGCGTGTGCAAGTGCACCCAGCCCCTCGTGCGACCACTCCCCAGCTCTCAGGAGCGTGTCGTGTAGTAATCCCAAGGCTCCCGGTTCGATCCCCGGCTCCTGCAGAGAGTGTGCTGCTGAGTGTCCTTTAGCAAGAGGCTGAACCCCTGATGCGCCGTCAGTGTAAAAATGTGCGAATGAGACATACATTGTAAAGTGCTCTGAGCTGTCGCCAGGCTAGAAAAGCGCTAAGCTACACCTCAGCACATGTGGTTATCACATGTGAAGTTGCAACGCAGCCAAAGAGCCAGATTTTCTGCTGGTGGATCAGACTGAGGATCACTTCATTTTAAGTATCAAAGCCACTTTCATGATCCACATTCTTATGCGCGCGCACACACACACGCGCGCACACACACACACACGCACGCACGCACGCGCGCGCGCGCGCGCGCACGCACGCACGCACGCACGCACGCACGCACGCACGCACGCACACACGCACACACGCACACACACACACACACACACACACACAACTGTAGCTCAGATTCCCCACGTTTGCTTTAGTAATTTTCTGGCTGTGACTTTTTACAGTGTAAGACTATTGCTATCGGTAATTACAGAGCCTCAGAGTGCATAGAGCAGAGTTTGTATGTTTGGACAGGACAGTGGAGTGCATGATAAGTGCATCATTATTATCACACACACTCACAGCTTCATCCACTCATGAAAAAAACAAAATATCTGAAGTCATGTTGTCTGTGCTCAACCTCACAGCAGCCTTGTGACTGCCTCTTAATCCCCCAGATGATTACGAAACGTAGGATAGAGGCCAAGGCAGACAAAGGTGTGTGTGTGTGTGTGTGTGTGTGTGTGTGTGTGTGTGTGTGTGTGTCTGTGTGTGTCTGTGATAAATGAGAGGAAGGAGGAAAAACTGCAGCTATTTTTTTACTTTTGTTCATTGTTTGTATATCGTCTCATGTATTATCACAATGAATAGTCCCCAGTATCTTGCACCTGTTTTCTTATCTGAAACTTTCCAGGTCTCTATTGAAGTGTAACACTGGTGTAAGCAGCCTTAGAGCCTGGTTTAACAAATCTATACTAATTAATTAGAGACGCTCAAAGTTCCTGTTAGTCTTGGCCTCATAAAACAGAAGAAACTAGAATGGTACTCAGTAAAGTGCACATACAAAGCCCAACGGTCCCTTTATGAGACCACATTTAAATTCACTAGATCTGGAGTTTTATTTGGATCTGCACCAAATTGCACACATTCAAATATCAGTCCCCTAATCATGATTTTGTTTTCCCCATCAAGATAAATTAATTATTCTCCAAGAACTTAAACACCCCATCTCACAATGTTAAAGTGAAAACAAAAAACCCAACATTAGACAGTCAAACTAACCTCAGGGAACAAAGTGATCTTCAGCAGGTGGAGACCAGTTACTTTTCCTCAGTAAACCCATTAATCCCAGTGGGAATTGACTTAACATCACTGTGATGCTCCGTAGTTTTTGCGTAATACGATTGACGGACACACAATCAAACACACAATCCAACAAACCGACAAACAAAAGACAGGGCCAAAAACATAACGTCGTTGGCAGAGGTAATAACGACCAATGCCAGTTCAGAGACTGGTGGAGTTGTCCAATAAAGTGTATGGGAGGTTCATGATGAGGTGTAAGTGAAGGACAGAAGTGTCAGTCTTCTCTTTGTACATCCTTCTTTAAACGACTATACTTGAAATTGATCTCACCAGATGACAAACGCGTTGAAATTATGGGCCGGCTGTGCCTCCCTCCCATGTGAATAAAATCTGTTAAAAGCAGAGGGGAAGAAAAAGTGCCGAGGAGATGGCAACGAACCAAGAGACACTACACTGCAATAAGACTCGTCGGAAGATTAAAAGTCTTCCTGTTGGTGCCTCGTTGATCTGCCACATGGCACGAATCATATCCAAATGATTGGCCAGAAACCGTTCTCACACATAATTCCCCTTCTCCGTCGTTCCTCCTCATGTTCGTATATTTAATAGATTTATATGCACATAAATTGTGACTTTTTCTCCAATATCCCAATTACGGATGGAGCACCGGTGTTACCAATTACAGCGGACATTTTATAAGAAAAGACGTGTCGGCTCAATTCCTGTAGAGTGGCTCACTTTGATCGTTAGCGTTAGATTTCACAGCGGGCAGCCTCGCTCTTGTGGTGCACTTGAAAGTGTAAGTGTAGTTTAAGAGTATTACCTTCAAATGCTGCCACCTTTGTAAGACAAAGTTTGCACGTTGGCCAATTAATGTTGTCAATTCCCTTTTGACATTTGGGTTAAAATCCGAATTAATGCTTTGAGTTTTCGCTTTGACACCCAAATCATCTGCCTTGTCGGTCAACTCTCCTATTGACACGCGATAAGACGATGAGATGCAGGTCAGTTTATGAGTGTAGTGTCCAAACTAAGTATTGATAACCTGTATTTTATTTTACAAATCAGGAGATATCTTTTATTTGATGAATGTGGAAGCTACAATTGATATGCAAAAATGAATTAAATGGGTTTTATGTCCATGATTAAAATGAGATAGATACTGGAGCACGCAGAGTTAATCCAATAAGGAAGTAAATATTAGCTTTGTGTTTGTTGTAACAAGACAGTCTGTTGATGTCGACCTGGGCAAATTGGTTAGATCAGCTGCACTGACCTTGAGGACATCGTCTCCAGAGCTGCTGCTTCATTAAACTACCACATCTTCAATTTTCGATAATGGTAGAAAAGTATATTTTAAAAATGCAAAGGATTTACACTGAGAGATGGAATCTTATGCTGATATTAAAATTAATAGGCAATATAATGAGACATGGATGGAATATCTGTAATGTAAAGTATGGTGTGCCTGTTATTTTTTGCAATATTTAAAGGGTGGACAGTATCTCTTTATTGGAGACCTATAAGAAAAACCTATTATTGATCAAAACGATGATGCATATTAACAACGTATAGAAATCTTACGAGAACATGCCTTCTAACCATTTCAGAAACATTCTTGGCAGCGACAGTTGAATTAACCTGAATTCTATTTTCAAGGATATCCACATTTCATTTTTGCTTTTACTGAAGAACTCCATTAGTATTATGTAGTAAATAAAAGCATCCTTCTGGTATTCACACGCTTCTCTTTTCAGCAATCTAAACTGGAGCTGGGGAGGTCTCACAGAGTCAAATCGGGACAAATTACATGTATTTGTTTTCTCTGTCTGTGGCTGTTTTTATGTTGTCCCTGCCTTACTGTTAAAAAAAAAGGAAAAAAAGCTGTAACCCAAAAGTGTTTTTTATAGAGCAGCTCTTCACCAGGTTGAAAAGCAGTGTCATGGCCCTACAGTACACCAAGTGCCTCAATACTATCAAGCGTTAACTTCTTAAATAAATCCAAGGAAGAATTACACATTTCTCTGGTACGGTTGTTTGTTCAGATTTACAACAACACTTTAGACTTTTTGATGTGATTTCATAAGAGCTGCCCAAATTGTACTTTTCTCTGAAAACTGAGACAACTGTGTTTTGTGTGTTGTGCCGGGCCAAGGCTCAATAAGCACTTGTTTCTGTTCTGGTGTCATGTACAGTGGGTTGAGCAACAGATGAGATTAAATGACTGTTCACTCGGTTAGGAAACGTGGAACATTTTGCCAAACACATTCCTGCTGCCAGGCTCAATTTGCAATGAAAATAGACCTCGTTTGACTAGTCTGGCTACTGCATGTGAGAGATAACTACTGAAGGTCAGATTTGATCCATATTTATCGAAAAAATATATATATTCTCAATGTTTAACAGCTTTCAGTTCTCAAACTCATGAACTTGGTTTAATCAAATGATTGATATTGTAAAAAAGTTCACATTTAGCCGCGTATTGAATCTCACATCCAAGACTCCAGTGGCCCCTGGAGACTTGTCCCAAGATGTCAAATGTCAAACTGTAATATCACCCACATCGCCTTTGTTTGAAAGCAGTGAAGTACAGAATGTATTATCAAAAGGATGCTCTGCCTTTGTGCAATGCAAAAAAAAAACTATTAACTGTTCTTACTCTACATCCTGAGCCGAGTTAACGCCACGGTGATTGTTTTCAACGAACGTTCTGGTTTGAGGAACTTTTATTGTAACTGGCAAACAGTATATTTCCTTTTTTTCCCGACCACGTGTGTGTGTGTGTGTCTGTGTGTGCGCTCCCCCACATGATGTATGTTTACCCATGTGCACAGAAACTGGGTCCATCGCCCAGCAATATGTTGCACTGTCTGAATTTCCTGGTTAATTTAGATCTCACTGTCGGCGGAGGCGGCCTGAAAACCTCGGCTCCACTCCAATCAACTCTGTCAGCAGCCAAACACTAAACTCTGTCAATTTCCACACTTTTAGTTCACAGAGTGTTTCTCCGCTCCTCAACACAAAAAACTGAAAACCCATCCCTTGTGCCCTGACACACAAACGCCGCACAATAACTGAAACCTTGTTTGAAGTCGATGTTTTTGGGTTTCTTTCAATTCATTTTTCTTTCCCTCTCGAAATGTTCTGCTAATAATGGCAAGGAGAAAATTGTATTTCTCAACCTAAAGTATGTTTAGTACCACAACGTGAACAAGCGCAGCTTAAATATACAAAGACACTTTGGAGCCTTGACATGCCGTCAGTCAATACGTTTTCCACCTTAATGTATTTTCTTGTCTTTTTGTTGCAATTAAATGGATTTATCTTTATTTCTTAGCAGCATATTCGGAAAGCTTTGAGAGGATATGGAAAACCAAGGTAAAAGGGAAGGGTTCTTCAATAACTGCAGGCTCCAGTAGCCTGTAAGCCTGTGATGCATAAATGGGGATGTGTATGCCTCTAACAAGTACGCCCTTGAAATCTAGGACATTTCTTAACAGTGTGAATGTTTCTAACTAAACTGCTTTGTTGTTTTATCTCAGGCAAATGGTGTGCCTGCATTTAATGTATTTATTTGTTTTAACTGAATGTCTGGTTTGATGCAGCAGAACTTGTGATCCAGAGACAATAAAGGAACCTCAACCGTATATGCACACAGCAATATGTTTCCTTTTCCCACGTGGGCTGAATGTATATATTTATTTGTTGTACTGTAATTACCTGTATTGTCCAATGTCTTCTGGAATTATATCTTAATATTATAATTATCTCAGTGTTATAAGCAAAGGGAAACAGGACAAAACAAACTGTTACAATAATGGACTCCCCTGACAACTCCACTGACTCCTATGCATCTTTAAACAAGTATTTATATATCCTCGGTTAGGCCTAATTGATGGTTTCCGCACAAAACAATCTTGTTTCTTTTCTTTAATATATCTAGGACCATAAAATTCTGGAGTCTGATATGAGCAGGAAGAAAAAATCTGTCGAAAGAGGAGAAAATCATCTGTTGTGATTTAGAAGCTCTGGAGCGTCATCAGATTTTCACCGCGGCACAGGAGAGAATCATCCAGTTTTCACTTACATAAAATGTTTGAAAACGACATGGGTGGATGAATAAATCCTGTATGGCTCCAGCTTGAAAATGAGCCCAATCTCACATGTTGAGCACATGCACGGCCACACACACACACACAGTACAGCCGCAACTTCTCGCTGTGTGAGCTGCTATTGCCTGGAACTATCTCCAGACTGCTATCAATATTGTAAAGAGATTTACTGTAATTCACTATCAGTAGATATAACCCAGTTTATGACTCTTGTGGTCCAGACTCAAATGCATAAAACCAAGATGTCATTTCAATCCATCAATCAAATTGTATTTGCATAGCCCGTATTTACAAATCACAGTTGTCTCAAAGAAAGGTGCAAAATCCTCTTCCCTTAAACATCGACGGGGATAAAGAAAAACTTTTAACAGGAGAGAAGAAAACGCAGAAACCACTGGGAGATTTTAAAGTGATGGATCCTTCTCCCAGGACGGACAGAAGTGCAATAGATGCTACGTGTTACAGAGCATGTCAACAAAAAACAATACTCAAAAGATCCGTGAACTAACAAAAGAGGTCCATCAATGTTTAAAGCTTTTTTTCGTGCTGTTCAGTGTTGTAGCTCAGAAATGATGCAAACACAGTTAAATAAGATAATACATCTACTTTCAGGTTAAGATCTGCAGTCAAGTTGACGTCACAGCTTTAAATTTAAGTTGTAGAAACCACAAACACACTCAGCCGACCGAAGTGCACTTCACACCAAACACACTGGAGGTCTGGAAATCAACCATTTCAGTTTCTGGATTAAATCACTGCTTCACTGAATGAACTCGGCTTCAATTAAACTATGAACACAGACACTCACACACAACAAACTTCTTTCCTCGCGCACACAGAGCTCCAGACATTTAAATGGGGAGTGTTGGGTTCCTGATAACAGCTCTAATATATTTCTAATGAGGCACCTGCCAGGCTGTAGAGGTGCTAATTTACTAGTAGGCTGCTGAAGAGCAAGACTCTTTTCAGCTCAGCGGGACACAGGGACACATACGGAGAGAGACGAGTACAGGGGAAATTTATGGAATTTTTTAAACCTGTCAGATAGTCACAGAGATAATAAAACAATAATTAGGTCAAATGAAAAAAATAAATGAAAATGTGATTTGTACCAAGGTGTTCTCCAACAACGTGACCAGCAATACCTGCCACACGGCACCACAGGATGTAGACACGATGCTTATTACACAGCCACGCGTGGTAGAGCAACAGCAAAACCTCCTCTACGCCACATTCTAATCAGATATCAAGATGTGATCTGAATACAGATGTAGCCTGTGTAAGAATCCTTTTTGTAATGCAATGCCATCTTCCACGTGAGCTATGCAAAGCAGTGGAGCAGGTGGAGAGGCAGCAAACTCATTAAAACATTCAACAGGTGCAGACGCGGCCTCCATTTTCCTTTCAGCTGAAATGAGTGAAAAACATCGCCATTAAATAAATGGCCGTTTCCCAGGATGCATCAGACGCCTAAAAAGAGTTTGTTTTGCTGCGAGTGTTTCCGTCCTTTAGAGGAGCAGAGACCTTTTCACCATCGACGAGCGGAAAGAGCAATTACAGGTGGGAGGAGACCACGTGGTACAAAGCAGTGTGGAAGGTTACGTGTATGTACGTGCGTGCGTGCGTGCGTGCGTGCGTGCGTGGGTGTGTGTCAGGATGTTGCAACACTATGAGCACCACTTCTCACAGCGTACACACCGTGTGTCACCTGGCTGACATCCAACGGCATTTTAAGCCCCACGTCACCTCGAGGTGATCTGGCGAGGACGATCACATTCGCATTACAGTGCACGTTATGGGCACTGACAGTACATCTTTGCACAGGTATCCAAATACAGATCACATTACCACCAGTAAACTTCCCACCTGAGCGTGCTGAGCCTTCCTGGCCTGTAAACAGTTACACTAAGCAACTTTTTAACCTTGAGGCTGTGGATCCTGTTTAGTCAATGCCTCCTCTCCGGTCCTTGTCACTTGTTTCTTTCTTTCTCCAAAACTCAAAAAAGGATCTCAATTGGGTATATTTTCCAGTTGCAGTAATTTTTACTTTTCACAAAGTGTTACTTCTAAGTTATGGGTGAAGTGTCTTTCCATGGAAATGTAAAGAGCTGGGAGGCGGGGCTGAGACACTTACACATAAATACGTCATACCAATTAGTTATAGCGAAAGATAAGTTATCCATGTTTTCTAGCTATGAGCCGCAACTCCAGTAGCAGCACTTACACCATGGCTGTCCCAGGGCGATCAAACAGCCGGCACAAGCGGCTTTCTCAGCCAGAGGTTTGAACAGTGTGCGTGTGTGAGACAGTCGAGGAGCAGGAGAGGACGAGGGGGGGACGTCTCTGAATGGTAGATGATGTGGTGATTTAGGGGTTTGGTTTCAGTATAGATTTGAAAATGAGCAGCGGTCGCTGGTGGCCCGGGGGCTGCCCACCTTCGATTAGAGCATGTTTACTTTTCCTCATGATGTGGAGACACCTCAAAATGTTGACTCTACGTAAGCAGTGAACCTGAAGATGGTTTGAAACTTTGGGTTCATTAGGATATTTTATAAATTTGGTAATAAATGTGATATTAAAACCAGCAATATTTTTTTTTATGAAAGAACAGACATGGCATTAAAGGTCCGGTGTGTAAGATTTAGTTGAAAAGGATCTAATGGCAGAAATTTAATATAAAATAATCCTAGTGATGTTTTTCGCCAGTGTGTTTCATCTAAATTGTACGAATTGTTGTTTTCTTTACCCTAGAATGGGCCCTTTATATTTAAATACTTTATATTTACATCAGGAGCGGGTCCGCTCTGTGGAGGCCGCCATGTTTTTTACAGTAGTCCAAACTGGACAAACTCAACACCTTTTGAGTTTTTACAACTGAAGGCTTCCACAGGTTCTCCTTCATGTTTGGAAGGGGAGGGTGAGGTCAGGGGTGTTCAGCTGAACACCACTAGATGTCACTAAATTCTACACACTGAACCTTTAAGTTTGCAGCACAAGAAACATACTTAAGTCTGTTCTACTAAGTTGCAGTGCCACAACATTGTTTTCATCAACCCTTGTCTGTGAATAAAGCATTATCTGTCTTGAAGTGTAAGTATTTGTGTGTATGTGTGTGTGGGAGAGAGAGAGAGGTAGATAGAGAGCCAGAGCAAATGCAAAAAGAGCAAGGGCAGGAGATATGTTGCTGTAGCCAGAAGAGTGAGGTGACAGCAGGTTGCTAAAGAATTGATGAGTAGAGAGGGGACATGTTTCACCTAAGACACATCCTGCTGTGATACATGTCCGCCATGATGACTTCCTGTCATCAATATCATTACATCCCGCTGAGGCCAGTTGAAAAAGGTATTTGGTTTTGTACCCACACACCCCTGCGCGGTGCCAAGACTCAGTGTGCACGGATTTGGAGGAGGGGTACACGTGTGTGTGTGTGTGTGTTTGTGAAGGGCATGAGAGGATTTTACGGGGATGGCACAGTGAATTATTCATTTCGTAATAGGCTTCTCCGTGCGTATAATCCTATTGTAAATGTCTTGCTTGTATCTCAGGTTGACTCTCTTGTTGTTTATGACATCAACTGGGACTCCACTGTTGTTTAAATAAATGAGCCCCGTGGACAAAATTAACTCGAGTTGACTTGATAAGTTCATCTACTAAAACTCCTCAATGTAAAAAATGAAACGAATAAATGGTAGAGTGAAGGAGCAAACAGGGATAAACTATAAAAAGATGAGTCATGATAACATGATCTTGTACGACTGAGTATGAAGGCCAGGTTAGAGACACAAAATAAAATCTTGAAACAGTCCCATTGATTCTTGAGAAACTACAAACCCCCTTTGAATGTCACTGTGAGCAACATTATACAGTCGACCACAACCAAACATTTCCTCGTCCACATAGGAGGCACGTTCCTCACAGTCTGAGCGTTTTTTTCTTTGGAATAGCCAGTTTCTTACACAAGTCCTGAAATGTATGATAATATGGTGCTGATGAGACAAAAGTTTGATGACTTTCTTGTGAAATTAAGATGTTTACGGTTATATTATTGTAAAATTGTATCATACTGCGACTTTATTTCATAATATTACAGCTTTACATGACCCTAATAATGCATTGAAACCTTGAATTTCAGCTTTACAAGAGAGAAATAGTAATGAAAGCCTACACAGAAGAGAGAGAGATGTTTGGAGCCTTTAGCGAAATCCGTCTATTAATGAACAGACTGTTCAAAAAACTAGACTCAGATCAAGCTAATTAGTGTTCCACTAAAACCATTATTGTTAAAAATGAATTATGATGTTTACTGGATGACTATGACAAAAGAAAAACTGACATGTTGATCAAAACTTCTCAGTATCTGATGTATCAACAGAAAACAACCTTTATTTTTAACATAACAAAGCCAAACAGAATCATTCGCAGGTGGAACGCTTCCTGGTCGGCTCTCTGGAAAAAAAAGCAACGGTTACATAAAACTCCCCACAATCTGTCAAAACATCATATCAGCAGCCGCTCTGTGACTTAGCAAATCATATTTCAGTGGTTAACTGACGGAGAGCTATTCCAATACCGCACGATGTCCTGTCAAATCACAGAGCACTCGCCAATAACAAGAAACCTTCTGGCTGGAAACCAGTGAATCAAACTGAAATCTAATCCTTGAGACACAAACTTCATCAGAGCCTCAGAAAAGAGCCTACAGAGGCTCCTCAGCTGTGAGCCCCGTGCAAAGACGGGCCATTTCTTCCAGAGGTTCCGACTCTGATAACAACAAAAACAGTGGTGGGAGAAGTGATGACAAGTGAAGATAAGTGACATAAGAAACAAAACAAATACACAGTTTGAAAAGGTGAAGGGGGAAAGGATTTGACATAATCCAGCTCTCAACAATTTCTGAACTTCCCAGCATCTCCTGTGCACAGTCCTAACCCCTCCTGTCTCCACTATGTGTCCAAGCTTCAACAGCTTTTCATCAAAAGAATATAGAGCAAGAGAGAGGGAGGGAAGGAGAGTAATGAAATAAAGATTAAGCTTGCATTTATGCCGTTTAAATTATTGATGAGTATCCTGCTGAGAAATGACAAACTGGTGAAGTTGTCAAAGCAAAATAAATAAAATAAAGACTCTACATTCAAGTAGGCACTTTTCTCAAATCAGAATATCTGCAGGTTCTGATAGATAGTGAATTCTAAACATAAGGTTGCCACTTTAATCCGACGTATTGCTGCAGTGCTGGTACAGGTTAACCATTTTCATTATGACCCACAGAACAACCTGACTGATCCGCCAATGCAACCAAGCACTAGACAGTCTCAGCTGTCAATCATAAGGTTTTACCCTGTTTTTATGGCATCAAATAACTGTCTCCATCTTAATATACAGTCTGTGGTCATGACAGTGACAATGCATTAGAAGCAGCACCCCTGTCTAACCAGACCACTTCAATTTGAGGATTTTGAGCTGAGTGGTCCTGAACAGTGAGTCCAAATAGAAGAGATGCAAAGTGTAGTTTCGGCTTCTACCTGCCTCTCAAAGCCATCAGTAGCCACGGAAACGGGGAGATCTTGCATTTGATAGATGAGTGAACAGAAAAGAACGGGTGCAGATGGACTGACAAGCCATACGTACTGTATTTAACCACACTAACCCTCGATTAGCGTCTTTAAGCCTTCACTCGTTGGTTAAACTTTTGATAATCGGAGGGATGTTATACAGCAGGAACTCTTAAATGTCAACGACTGATCAGATAACGCTTCTCCTCCGTGTTAATCCAGGGCAGATAAACAGCTTAAACGATAAAATAATAATATGTGGATTTGACAGCAGCAGGCGTTTGGCTTGGCCTTTAAAATGCCAGCCCTTCCAGCAGCACCTTTCTTTTCATTGTACAATAAAACAGTTACCAGTTATTGATATGTCACATTAGAAAAGGTCCGAGAATTATCCTAAAAATGCTGGATATAAAACTTCAAATTGGTATTTTTTTTTATAAGATGTCAGTAGTGTTGTAAAAAAAAAGAGGCATAATTTAACAATTCATTTCAAAGTCCAAAAACACAGTGTGGACTGATAAGCAGAGAACTATTCCTTTCTAATTATTTAAAAACTGTCTTTGGTGTGCCTTTCTTCTTTCCTATTGTTATTTTTGGTATCAATTTTTCACTTTCGGTAGCTCGTCAGTGTTTCCTTTTCCTAATTATCTGAAATTGCTCATCCTTTCAACTCTCCTCATAAATGTTGTTTGTGTCAGTCAGAAGCAACACTGCCTCCATTTACATTTGAGCTATTTTGCCGGTGTTCTCATCGAAACCAATTAAAATGAGTGCAGTGGTATTTACCGGTAAACAGGATGTAATATATCCATCTTTTGTGCCACAACCTGTGCATGAGCGTCTAATCAGAAACCTCATTTGAATGTTGAAACGATGATGTTCCATCTTACAGGTGATTACCAAGTAGACATGAAGCTACACAGCAGGAACAGAAGCTGAACTAAAAATTGGAAATCAAAAGTGTGTGACAGTAAGGAAGGGGGTGGGGGCTCTGGTGGCCTTTTCAAAGAGACTTTTATCAGTCTCCTCCTGCTCAGAGTCACTACTGCTTTACTGACAAGCTCCAATTGATCTGATGCAGTGGTTTGTGATGTTTTCCAGCTGTGAGCATTAAGATTTCATTGCATCAAGCATGCATGATAGTAAGGAACAATGTCCGACAATCTGTGCAAGAGAAATATGTTTTATTAGCTCAGAAATAATCGTACAAGAACAAACGTCTGTTACAACTGAGCCGCATGGTAGAGAACCCCCATCGCTTTCTGTTGAGTTGTTTAAGCTGATGCTGATACCGGTTATTGATTGAGCACATCCTCCTTTCCTTGGCATTTATGCTGCTTCCATTAACTTCCTGTCAAGAATGAAAGTGTAACACTAACTTCATCAACACAGAACACAACCAAAGACAGTGACTATATATGTTCACATGTCAAGATTAGCCATGTACTGTTTGTTGAAGTGGCAGAGTGATAGAAGTTATTTTTTCTACCCATCTAATATTAGCTAGTAAATTTACAGCGATATGTCAATGAATTAGGGTTCTCGGAGAATCAGATTTCCACTAAATGATTATTGTAGCCAAAATAATTCACAATAACAATAATGTCAAAATATCCCTAGATAGTTTGAAAATAACAATAATGAAAATATTAACATTCATCAATTTCATATGTAATATTGTTTAGCAAATTAATCACATTTAAAATACTACAGAATACTACACAGTATTACAAAGTACTTGTACTGCATCTAAAGGCTGGAAATGAAAACATGTTTAGCTGTATTCTCATAGCGAAGCTTAATGAAGGATCTTGAACTCTTTGCATCAGAATGGTTGCAAAGAGTTCAATGAGGCTTCATTTGCTTGGTACAAGTAAATAAACAGAATCATTCAAAACTCAAACCATGGACGTACGTTCACCTAAACTTCTTGACACTGCGTTAAATACAACCTACTTCATATGTTCAATTCTCAACATGATGAAATGTTTCATAAAGCCAGTCATCATTTGATCATTATTGAAACGAGCCACAACCTACCAATATGCACTTTTTCTAATCGGTGCACTCCAAAACTTAAATGAACAGTTAGTGATTAGTGTTTACTTTCCCACATGGCCCTTCACTGGAGTGGTTAAGAGTAAACTCCATAATGATACAGCTTAGTTTGTAGTAAATACATTTAGAAATCACTGTTCATTGCAACATAGCTGTAAAGAGTATGCCTGTATTTATACTTTTGATTATGGCCCCAAAAAAAGAGAGTAAACCAGTCAAATCAAAAGGTGTGTGAATATGTTTTTGTTTTTTTCAAATGTCAGGTTCTCTAAAGGGATGAAATAAATAATATATACGCTTTGCAAAACATCACCGAACATGACTCGCAGCCGGGCATAATGACAGTCGTCTCACATCTATCACGTCGCCATTCTCCAACACACCTTCAACACCTGCGACGGAGGCCCTTCTGTATTCCCATCATAATTACTCAAGGTCATTTGTTGATGAAAGAAATGTGAAGAGCGCACGGCGGAGCCAGAGAAGGTCAGGTTGGGGGAATGATGATGTGAGGGCTTGAGTCGTCGAGAGGACTTGTGAGACTCTTCTCTTCTGTATCGCCTCTTCGAGGGCGCAATAATAATATGAAGGCTTCAGCTTTTTAACAAGACACGTCTGCTTGGAAAACTCAACATTACATAATGGACTATCACAGTGTGTAATAACTCTTGTGAATAATTTGCCACCTATGAGGCTTAGAAAAAGGAGCACAGTGGATCTCAGTGGGGTGACGCATGTTCCTGAAACAAACTCTGCGAGACAATTGACCTGGAAAACAGATAGAAATACATCATCTAATTCAACGCCACAACCTACTTCTATAACGAGAACGTACTGTATGCAGTGCATGTGTGTGCATTTGTGTGAGCGTGTGTGTGTGTGTGAGTGTGTGTGTGTGTAAGAGATGAGGCCAAATTCCATTTCAGAGTTGTGCCTTAAAGACAATTTGCTGATTAAGGCATTTAAGAAAAAATTTGCCCCGGAGCCACCATAAATCTCTCAGCTTTTTCTTTAATGAATGCTGAGAATCCCACATTACATTTCTCATTTGCATATGAAAAGCATCACCTTCACTTTCTCTATCTCCGCGCCGCACAAACTGAAATGCAATCCAGTAAATGAGGGAAGGAAAACATTAAAGTAGTGATATGCGGCGCAGCTGGTGTCAACATCTGCATATCAATTTGTACCTGAGAGTCGACTCGGAGTCTGAAGTGGGCCGACTCATTCCAGCCCGGCCGAACCTTCCCTCTGATTACAACATTATTATGCATCGGCAGACAACGCATAGCGATGGCGGCTCTATCATCTCGGATGATCCATATGAACTTCTAGCTCCATCATTCATCACTTCAGTGGCTAACAAAATACGATGCTAAATGAGAATAGGAAAGCGTTATCAACTGAATACAATATCGTCTGTGTTTCAGTTTGATGAATATTTGGCTTTTTGGGAGTAAACAATCACGCCTCGGATGGCATCTGAGGCAGGAGGGAGGGATGGGGCAACTTCTGCGTGGCATTCACAAAGGCCTTAACTTAATGGAAGTTTGAATTACCATTTAAATAGGATTTCTTTTGGGGGAAGGCGAGGCGTCATAGAGAAAGATAAATTACATTGTAAACAATGTCAAAACAGTTTAATGACACATATGAAATGAAAGTACACACTCCATGCTTTCTTAGCTACTGAGTGATATAAAGAGTGGATTGAATAAATAACGAGGCAGCCCGGGGAAAGAAAAAATAAGTGACTATGCAGACTTGTTTTGTCTCTGGCTGGGCAGGCACTTTTAATTGACTTGAATAAAAAACTCAATTACAGCAATCTGGCCACCGGAGGGATAGAGTGCAAGCGACTGACAGAGAGGGAGCGAGAGAAGGATAAGAGGGAGGGGAGGAAGTAGAGAGAGGAGTGAATGAAGCATGAGAGAGGAATGAAGGAGTTATTGGGTCAGGATTGTACCTGAGGGGGGAAATCAGGACAGCAGACACGCTTTTTATACGGGCCAGTCTGTCTCAGTCTGATTCTCACACCTCACTGAGAGGCAGAAGTGGAGAGACCGAGGAAAAAAAGGGGGGAAGAAGGTAAAGTGCTTTGTCGGTACATTATGCATTTATTGTCGTGTGTCCATTGTTAGTCCACAGAGGCCGACTGACACACTGATGGAGGGTGAGGAGCACTGGATCAATGGAAATCAGTAAGCGCTCCTCCTCAGCCGGGGAGCTGATTGAGCCTCCACGGCAGTCGACGGGCCTCGCACGAGGAGGGGAGTATTCAAGTGAAGAACACGAACAGATAAGACGGCAACAGAACAATTGGCCAGTGTGATGCAAGGAGCAACTGAAAAATGTTTAGTATAAAAGAAACATCCTCAGCACGACACACTGATACCATCAGGCTGAGGAGGCATGACTGATGGAGGGGCTATTGGCAGATTGGCGTCCTTGTCTCTTTGTGGGGACATGTTGAAGTTACGGAGCGAGGACGTTCTGGAAAAGTGGCTAAACCTCACTATTTTGAGGGGTGATTCAAGTTTCAGGTTGAGAAGCGTGTGTGTGTGTGTGTGTGTGTGTGTGTGTGTGTGTGTGTGCGCGCGCGCGCGTGTGTGTGTTGTGTTCAGAAGACAGAGACAGAAGTCGTTTTCGGACATGAACTCCACAAAATGTCCGCATAGTTTCTCAGGAGTTCATCTTTCACACATGAGGACCGCAGCGATCACATGTTTTTGCTTAAAGCATATCAACTCCGACCAGGCCAAATCACAGAAAATCTTGCTGTCTTCCAAAGTTGACATCTTCGCCAGCGTCTTCTTCATGTAGGCACCTCTTTTTCACCCCGAGATGTTTGTACTGTTTTTGTTTTGTGTCCGCTGTGTGTTAGAAACTTCATCAACAGCCTGCCAGCTCACAGTGAATCCTCTGGATAACATCCTGCTGTGCTCTTACATGGGCACTGGATGTTTGAAAGCAGCTCGAGAGAAAGAGAGCGTGAGAGCACGTTTATTTATGTGAAGGTGTGTTGTAGCTGTGGGTTTGATGGTGTGTGTCTGTCTGTTTGTTTCTTTTTTGGGGGGAGGGGGGGGGGGGGGGTTGTTGTTCAAGCATTGTGCGAGTGTGAGCTTTCTGATTCAGATATCGTGGAATCAGAAAACAACGGATTCTTTGTCAGCACACAGCAGTCAATGCAATGTTTGCAGGACAGTTAGCCAATATTTCCGCCTTTTGCGCGAGTGTGTGAGTGCGTCTTTGAGAGAGTGTGTGAGTGTATGTGTCTGCGGATAGCAAGCTGTTGTTCCCATGGTTGTGTGTTATTGATTAGTCATCTCTGTGGGCAATAGGAACTGTTATCAGGCCTGACATGGAGACAGACGGGGGTGGATGATGCATGGGACGGAAAAACTGTTCAGACGCAAAGATAATGGAGCCACACACACACACACACACACACACACACACACACACACACACACACACACACACACACACACACACACACACACACACACACACACACACACACACACACACACACACACACACACACACACACACACACACACACACACACACACACACACACACACAGCTAAGATGAACGGGCACACACACGCACATGCTCCCACAGATTCTTGCACACACAATAGACCTATTACACAACTGAGCGCAAATATATTGCCAGCGATAGATTTGTTTTCGGCACCACGGACAGCACTCTAAATCTCGAGCAATGCCAGTACACACTGCATATGGCTAATGATTATCTATTGTAGCACCCGCAACTATAATCATCCATTACTCATGGAAGTCAAGTGCAGATGCCCTCAAGAATGACAGTGGATTTCGAAGAGGTGGAGACGGAACTGACTGTGAAATGAGATTGAGTCCATACTGTGTTGACCAAGCAAGTACTCACGACCACGGCACACACACCCAGGATCCTGGTACTCACCTATGAGAGACAGAGAAAAGGGGGAGACGTCAGAGTCTGAGTTTAATCACTGTTAAGCCGTTTTAAGACATGAACTCTATAATAATGTTCCGACAATGGCGTCTGGACTTTCTCCAGAGGTTGCCTTTCCCATTGGAACAACGCAGCAGGAGATTCTCCCCTCAGACACGTTCACAATAACACAGAAATCTCAGGAGCATTCAGACCAGAGGTGGCACACTTTGCAGGAGGCCGGACAAAACTTAGGAATTCTGCTGCAGACATCACATGTTTTTTTTTACACCACATCAACACCAGCGTCGGTTCTTATAGCCAAAAGTTCTCATGCCATCTACATACATGGCAGCGTTTCTTCTACCTGAGATATTTGACTTTCTATGTGTTTAGAGTTTTCTTTTAAGTTTTGAAGCCGTCGTGTTAGAAACCTCATCGGTATAGCTCATGGTGTTCAGGGTGAATCTTCTGGACATAATCCTACTGTCTTCTTACAGGGGCTCACTCGGACACTATCCAGGATTCAGTGCATGTCTGTAAGCAGTGTATGTAATGCAGTGTATAAGTCATCAAGTATTTCAAGCACTTATCAGTGTGAAATGTTTCAGAACTTCCTGTGAACACACTGCATTTTAACAATAATGCCCCCCCCCCAACACACACACACACACTTATTAACACATTTTCAAGATTGTCTGTTAAACAACACTTCACATGTGCATGCAAAAAGCAACAAATTCTTCATAAATAGAAACTCCAGTTAATGATGTGCTGCTTTCAGCTTCACTAAGCGAAGCTGAAAAAGGCGGAGGTGAACCTGTTTTTGTTTTTTCTCTAACAACACAGGCTGAAAAATGAGAAAAGTTGTTTTCCAGTGATAGTCCTCAAATGAAAGTGTGTCTATGCTTAAAATCCCCTTGCAGAACATCACACACTCACACTGACGATTTTCCAGTGGGAAACGTTCCATCTCAGGGCAAAAGACTTTCTTGATTTTTTTCTTCAACTCAAGATGTAAGTCAGTTTAAAGTCTGAACTTTTTCTCATACACTCGCTCACCTCGTTTCCGGTCTCTCCTCTTACTGAGAGCTGAGTGAGTTGTGTGTAAATTTCAGCTGTGGAAGCGGGCTGTCGACGAGAGGCCAACCATGAGCACACAGGGAATAGGTTGTCATGGCCTGCACTCTACAATCCTTTACTACTCTGCAGGGACAGGTAGACTCAGGTTTTTCCCAGTCAACCATGACAATATACAGAGGTCAAGCTTCACATCATGCCCTCCACTCTCTCTGATGGCACGGCCAGGGTTGGGTAAGGCCACAGACCGGATACTGAGAAAGTGATCCATGAAAGGGAATATCCACAGCAACTTTCCGTCAAAAGTGGGTCCAACATGACAAGGACTGGGTGTCCAACATTTCTGTGGTCATATCATGTCCTGTTTTAGGAATCCAAATGAATGGCTGTATTATATATGATGTCAATATTGTAAACAACTGTATTCTGCCAGAAGCCGTTAATCAAGTCACATTTCCCTCAGAATTCCTGCTTTTGAAAATTGAAAATATTATTATCAGGAGAAAATGATCGTCACCATGAGCTTAACCTTAGTTGTTGCTCTTGTTATTCACGGTGTTTCTTGTCCGATGACGATTCAGGGGAATAGGTCATTTCTCAAAAGACAACTAATAAAATATGTTCCAGGAACCAATTAAACCAAGAATCCCAGCCAGCTCATTGTAGCAAAAACACAAACTGTCTGTTGTCTATTGTTTAGTTTGAAGGGATAAGTGTGAATGGATAGTTAACTCAGTAAAAGAACAATTAAAATATATAGAAGAGCTGAATGTCGAAGAGCTGAATGCATTATCTACCCAGCATGATGTTCCATATCCCATGGTGAAGGAGACTTTGCAGTGGTCAATGTTATACTCCTACTTTTTCTTTTCTATATTAAAAAGCTTAATCTATTATCTTAGAAAAACAGAGCAAAACACAGCAACTCATGGAAATAGTTAGGGTATAAGTCCAGCTATGTTTCTTAGGTGGCAGCCTGATCCACGGCAAATCTAAGGGAGATTTCCCAGACCCATACTCTTCCAACAACGTTTGTGGTAATCTTAAAAACATACAAATCAACAAACACATAGACAGAGGCGAAAGCATAACCTCCTTAGATGAGGTAATTAAACCATTTATACATATATAAAGAAATAAAGAATAATATAATTTTAACATTTTAAATTAAGAGGAATAAGAAGAAAATGACACAAAAGCACCAAAATACCAAGGTGAACTGTAGTTCAGATAAATCTGCTGTGTCATAGGAGGAAATACCTGCTTTTAGCTTGCAGCTAAAAGTTACTTTACACTTTGCTCTATATAATTTCTGCAAGTCCAACATGAATTGAACAGAAAAACCTAAGGGTCTGATGTGAACTAATGTCAGTTGAGCACACATTTTGTTTACTCATTTATCTGTATCTAAGTATACATGCCAATTAGTGGGTGGGTTTAAAGTGCCAGTGTTCTAACCTTTATATTTTAGCAAACTAGAGAGTCACACACACACACACACAATAAGAGAGGGCAGACCGTCTGTTTACGTTTGAACAGGAACATATACTTGAATGATGACTGTTTAAAAATGCAACACGGACTGACACTGCACTGGACTGACCCGACTGTCTCCTCTTATTATGGAGAAAACAAACAGACAAAAGCAACAGAGCAGAAATTGTTTTAAAAAGAGCACAAATTATAAAGTGTTATTGTTAGAAAACAATGTGCATAGGAAATTATGAAAGCACCGTATTTTAATTTCTGCTGGAGACGTGATTAAAACAGATAACAGTCCAATTCGTTATCTCTAATAATAAATAAATCTGGCAGTGCATGAATTCATGTGATTACATAAGCACATATGCGCACATGCCAAATTAGTCGATGGCTAAATTAAGAGAGTAATTAGTTTTAATGGCAAGGAAGTTGGAGCAAGGTGTTGCATAACCCTGTTTTTGAATCACGTCAACAAACCAACAGGGAGTCTGTTGTTTCTGTTCCTGCCTCAAAAATGTTGACTCACTCATGTTGTTGACCAGCAAAAGTAACCACTAGCTGTGTGTGTGTGTGTGTGTGTGTGTGTGTGTGTGTGTGTGTGTGTGTGTGTGTGTGTGTGTGTGTGTGTCCGTCAATGACGAAATTAGGGAAAAATGATGAAATTAAAGGAAATCGTCTGTTTTCCTCTGTGAGACGTCTCTTTGTTTTGCAGCCTTTCACTCTGTGTTTATTTTCCCACTCCTCATCCCTCACGCCAATGAGAAGTGATGAAAGTGTTTGAGTGACAGCTGAGGTCGGAGGCACAAAACGCCGAGGCCATTCCACGGAGAGAGGACCCAGATGCCGCGGGGCAGCGGGTCGTGAGCCAAGACACCTCCGCGGACAGTTGACACGATGCCTATGCCGCCTGCGTACCAATAACCCTGAACCCTGACCGAGACAGCATACGGCGGGCGACCTTGTGGCCTCCGACAGCATGGCCACTAATGGGACAGACTGTGTTAGTCAAAATACATTAGTGGGGGCATCAAGGTCAAAAAGTCACTTGGAGGAAGAAGTTGTTTTGTGTCCCTTCTCTCCCTTCACGGGTAGTGACACCCAAATGTTTGGAGAGGCCCCAGAGTGAAGTGTCGCTGTTATTGTGGAGAGGTAAATGGCTGCTTTGTAAGTGGTGCCCATCCATAAAACACACACCTTGTTGTGCGCGTGTGAGTGTCTACAGGCACATACGTTTGAATGTGGGCGTAATGGTTTTTCTATCCACCTCCTTTTTCATCTTTACTTAGCGAGCATACCTGTATTTTTCGATTTGTTTGTGGACATTTTCTCAGAATCCACTGTGATGGAAAATGCAATCTTGTCCCGTCCCCTTTACTTTCTTGCTTTCCCCCTCCTTTTTTTCCCCCTGACTAATAGAAATTCTGTTAGTATGTTTGTATGGGATGAGAGATGAAAATGATTTTGTGGAGAGAAAGAAAGATGGCGATGGAAGGAAGGGAGTGGGCGATAATAAAAAAAATGGCAAGAGGATAGAAAATCAATGAGAGATGAAATATATCAGAACTCCTGGAGCAAGGTCAACAGGATATGATCTCTCACGACACACAGTTGTGCCTCACTGAGCCGGAGGGAGCGGGCGAGATGGAGAGAGAGAGGAAAGAGACAAGGAGAGGGGGGGGGGGGTGAGGGAGAGAAGGAGCCACTAAGAAGAGAAACGAGGGCGGGGGGCGAGACAGACATACAACTTTTCTTCTGAGGAGCCACTGTCCATTTATCAAAAAACAGCTACCCACTCAAAGCCTGTGTTTGTCCATAAGGCCCCGAGTGCTGCTACCACGAGCAGTGGACACGCAGTGTGCTGATGCTGGCACAATAAGGTCTGGTACAAAATGTGGGCATTAATCTTCCTTCAGTCAACGTTCTTCCTACGCTAACTAATTCAGCTGCTAAGTAGCTAAAGGGCCCACATCAGCAGGGCTGCGTCTCCACCCAGGGCCCCGAGTCCTGGTTCCATATGCACAGACCATTAGAGCCCCACTTTCACCTCCTACAGAGAGCGGGGCCAGATAACATCTGTCTACAGCTACCTCCATGCAAACACTCAACCAATTAAAGAGCCATTAGTGCTCAGGCTTGGTGGGTGGTGTGTGGGTCAATGCTCCTGTTTGTGTCTATGCTTATTCTCTAGATTAATACAGTCTGGGGTTTTTTTTCCACGGAGCACAAGACGTAATTTGTTATTTACACATATAACAGCATGCACGCAGCACGCAGCACGCTCACCAGAAACATAGACTTTATTTCCATGTAACCTTTGTTTTCCCTCTCCACCCACTTAGCCCCACCCCCACCATGTATCATTCATGAGTCGCCCCAGTCTCCGTCATACAATTTTAATTCATAATAGGGACAGAAGTAGGTCATTTGACAAACATGTCACATCTGCTCCAATCAAGGCTACACCTCCTCTTAGCATCAATGTTTCATCCCTGCTCGACACGAACACAGAGGCTCGAGGTGGCGATATGTTGGAACAACACCTGATATAAAGTCAATTGTAATTTGTGACGATGAGCCATCAACACCGCACTGGTTCAACTGCGGGTACTTTCATTACAGGCACAACCTTGAGGCCTATTTCATGAAGTGAAGAACATACAGAAGATGCCGTCTTAATTATCGCAGGATGTATAAGACCATAATTGTTACTGAGAATCAGCGATCACAACAGTCTACTGCAGAATCATTCTGACAAACAAAGCCCTCCAGGAACAATGGAGGAGATTAGATGCTCACTTCACTGTCCTGTTGGTTGATATCAGTTGTTGTCTGTGCACGTATTAACTCGAACATGTGCACAAACCGACCTGAAATGCAGATTATTTAGTGTGTGAATGTTTGCACGCATTGCAAAACGCCACCCACTTTCCTTAGCTTGCTTAAATAAATTGTGTTTTTCTGCTCAGTTTCTTTGGCATTTGCAATTATATGGATGTACAACCATGTTCCACGTCTTGCATGTGAATGCACAAACACGAAAGCTGTAAATGTAAAAAAAAAAAAAAACATCAGCAAGACACAGTACACCATTGTAAATATGGTCTTTTCAAAAAGCCTCGGGAGAACAGGGTTGTAAAGTGAAACAAAGAGGCCACATGAGGAGCAGACTCTCTCAGAGTGACCCAGGTGTCAGCTGGGCCCCCGGTGGTGTCCTCTGTCTCTCATCAACGACCCAGGGGAGGCAGAGTGTCTGCTGGACCCAGAGTGCCCCGCACGCCAATCTGCTGCCGTGCACGACACTCTGTCTGTCCACCAACTGGCAGAGGGATTTCCAAGGCCAATCACAGATGCACACGCATGTACACACGCGCGCGCGCGCGCACACACACACACACACACACACACACACACACACACACACACACACACACACACACACACACACACACACACACACACACACACACACACACACACACACACACACACACACACACACACACACACACACACACACACACACACACACAAACACAAACACACACTTGCACATCTATATCCTTGTTAGCACAATGCATTGACTTCCATTGTGACCAAAACCTTAACCATGATCAATTCATGACTAACCTTAACCTAACCACGATTCACATCTCACCACTAACCCTAACCAGGACGGCAGAAATGACACTTTGGTCCTGACAGGGTCGGTGTTGATACTGGGAAAGGTCCAATAGAGGACAACAATAAGTGCACATACACAGTCTCTCCAATGGCATACTACACATCAACTCATTGTAGGTGGATTATATGGAATATTAGTACACAGTATTTGCAACAAATGTTTCTTCTCATTGTGGATTTATCTGCTGATTATTTTCACCATTAAACAATTTGTTTTTTTGGGGGGGGGGTTCTAATAATTCTGAAAATGTTTAATACAAAGTAGATTACAATTTGCGACTTAACTCGGTGTGCTACATCTTAGCTAAACCAATATTTAACTTAAGTCTCTTTTATACAGAAATCCCGATACTGATGTTATGCTGCCTTTGCTTGTTAACACTGAACCAAACACGTTGTCATATTAACAGTGCAGTGTGTGATTTGACATAGAATACTGATGTTCTGGAATCCGAGGCATGACACAACAGCATCTTTGTTTGTCCCCCTGGTCCGGGTGTCCCTTTTAAAAACAGACTGCAGCCAGAACAAAGCCCTCCATTCCCTGTTTGTACTTATTTACACAAAATGGCAGGGTGAAGTAAAAGGTACAAGTTATAGATAATACAATACAAGTTATATACAAGTTAGAAGTTACCGATTGGACAAACTACTCATATATATCGACGGAAGCTGGATTGTGTAAAAATTACAAATTAGTTTCTTTAGGGATTGGAGGGGTTGGCTACCCAACGGTGGGCGAACATGATTGATGTGTTTCACCCTTTGGCACCTCATTGGTGTCCACATTTGCTGCACACTGAATATTCATCCTCAACAACCCTATCTTCATCCTATTTTCCAAGTCTAACAGGCAGTCCGGGATGAGAGGTAGATGGATAATGACGGACATTTTCTCAGTTCGGCTGCATTATTTTTTGACAGTGGTAATAAGCAGTGTGAAAGCTATTAGTGTCCATACCATGGTTTGTTGCTGCAACCTCTAAATGGCTCTGTGTTACAGATATGCACATGGAAACAGTGTCTCTGAAAGATTCTACGTCTATGAAGAAACACCCTCTGGGTCTTTATTTATGACGGTCTAAATATTGTCCACTAAACCACTAAAATATTTATAATTTAGTGTAACAGGGTGAGTTTTGTGTATTACACAATGTAATATGTGTGTGTTCGATGGTGTTTAGTTATGTATTTCTCTATTTCTGCCTGAAGTTCCCTGTGAAGAGATAAAGTCTGTAGCCATTGAGCTTTGAACACAGGAGACAACACGCTGGCTTCTCAAATCCCCGTGTCCAACAGAAGTCACTGGCTCTGCTTCCACACTGCTCGCCGCCATTCATCTGTGGCTGCGGCCCAGCACACTACAGAGGGTTCAGCACGGCTACATGTGCTGACTTTCAAATCGTCAAAGGAATTATCAATGCCTGCGTTTGCTCCACAGCGAGGAACTTGTGAATTCTGCAATGAAACTGTCACCAACACTGCACTGGCTGGAGGATGCTGACAACCAGCAGAGCAACTGAATATTGTAGAGTCGGAGCGTGCAACGGGGGGGATGGGAGGAGCTCAGTCACACAGCTCAGGGCTAATAGGCAGATACATGGAGACCAGATTTAATAATAGCCATATCTTCTAACATCACAAGTAAGAAAGGCTGTAAAGTGCATGTTATTGCAAAGGTATAAGGATGTGCCAACTGCATTAAGTGTTAACTTGAAAGGCACACAAAAAGAGAAAAATATCAGGATATCCAGTTCAATTATGGCATTTCTGCTATGTATCCTCATTGTGTGCTGCTGGTTTGTGAACTGACAGTTATTGCTGATACAAAAGAAAATAGCTCCCTTCTCTGCAGAGGAGAGGAGAGGAGAACAGAGAGGAGAGAGGAAAGGAAAGGAGAGGAGGAGGGACGCTCAGACAACCTCTGTCTCTTCCAATTATTGTTACAAGTAGAATATTTATCCATGCCTCAGTGCCCAACAAGAAAACACTGGAAGTTATTCTCTCCCCCATCGTTTTCTCTCTCTTTCTCCCTCCCTCTGTCACTCGCCCTCTTTGATTCATCCAGGCTTGAGAGCAAGTTATGTAAAATTAAAAAAAAGGACTGTCTGCTTAAGTAAAACAAAGTAAACAGTATACCGCCCCTGTATGCCACAGCATTTCACACATTCCTCTCAGGGGCTGAATGCATCCCTGTGTTAATTGAGAGGTAAGTGCTTTTGAAAGACACAATTAAGTTTCCTGTTTCATAAAATCTTTCCTTTCAACAGCCTCAAATGCGAAAAAAAACAAAAAACAACCAGCAAAAACAGAACAATTACTGCTTCACTTGTTGACAGCAACCAGAATCATAAATGCTAATGAGCACAATCAACAACACTTGAACCGTCTGCATGTGTTTCCTCACGTGGCTGCTTCTGCGTGTGTGTGTGTGTGTGTGTGTGTGTGTGTGTGTGTGTGTGTATGTGTGTTTGCAATTCTGTTCAGTTTCTTCACCATTAGTTTGCAGATTCACTGTAACATGAATGTATATGTAGAAGTAATGCACCTATGCAGTTCTACATTATTGATTAATTCGTTAATTATTGCAGTTATTAATTTGCTTGGTCTGAAAAGAGAATTGCAACTTTTCCAAGGAAACGTCCAAAAATACGTAAGGTAAACCTTCAGTAAATGTGTCATCTTTGGCCTGAGATTAAGAGCCCATGTTAGATTAAGTTATATTAAGTGAAACATAGCCTTTTTATTTATTAAACATTTAGTTAAATAAGAATGGCGATGGAAAGCCAGGTCAGCATATTTACAGATCCCAGACAAGAAATGAGGAAGGAAGCTGCAGAGTTACATTTAAGCCATTTTAAGGTCACAAGGGGAATTTTTGATGACAAACCACTTGAATGTGTCATTTTTAAGCACAAAGAATAGCTTCAGGGGGAAAGTAACCAGAAGGAAGAAAACCATGTCCTTGCCTTATGTTTAGATTTGTCTGGAATGTGCCAGAACTTAGTGGTTGCATTGTGTCATGTAACTGTTTATAAAAAGTTCAACATAATCTTTTTTTTTTTGTACTTGACATTGTAACTACTACCCTTTACTCCTACCCAAAATAAACTTCTATATTATACGATGCACATTCCAATGACCAATAGATGTCACAAACAGATTACCTTTAATTGTCTGAACCCATTCAAAATAAAAATAGACCTAACATTTAAATGTAAATGGTCTGTATTTATGCAAAGGGGATTACAGAACAGTTTTTTTTGCGATTCACTAACACATTCACACGTGCATCTATGTGCAGCTCTTTCTCTATCACCCATCAATCACACTCTATCTTCTCAGTCGTCAGGGGCAATTTGGCACACAATGGACAGGCAGGGAACCACCAAACTTCCGGCTAGTGGACGACCTGCTCTTAAGCCACAGCTCAAATTTGAGTGGCTGTCAAGTGTTAGTGCTCTGACAAAGAAAGTATGTACCAAAGTGACTGGGCTAATGACTGAGTGATATTAAATGTCAATCTGTAAGCACTGTAGCAATTTCCTGTTGAGGTGAAATGCTAACAGGTAACATTTCCCCATTGCCCCTGTGGTTAACTTCATTCGGCTTTAAAAGTAAAGCGACATTATTCAACATCTTAACATTAGGTTACCTCCGTTTCTGTGTGCTGCACCTTAAGACCTGTGGTTTTCTTCCCTGTGATTTTGCCGCTGGATGGCTTCTTTCGCGACGACACTTTTCCTCTGAGCGGCAATGTATTCAATTGTGAATACATAATGTTCTGTTCGCTTCGCCGTATGCTGTGCAATCTTCGACAGTCGTGGCATTTAAGTGCATTGCTAGGTCCAATCTAGTCATGTCATTGCGTTCGTGGTTGCCACAGCTGTTGTGCAGTTTCAACAGAGAGATGGTCGGAGCACGCAGGAAGAGAAATGTGCAGCACGGCCATTGAGGGAAAAGACGTTTCAGCTATTTCACCGTTTAAAAAAATGCTCGGTAAGGTTTTTTTGGTTTTTTTTTCTTCAACAATATTCCATATTCTATTCTATATATAGTTATACTGTATATGTAACAAACCATTATATATAGTACGGTACTCTTTATAACACATATCAATAAAGTGTATGTTATCTTGTCTCATCCAAACTGATTATTCACATTTTTATTCATTTTCTGCAACAATTAACTAATTGTTTTATCCTTAGTAAACATGCCTGTATGTATTCATAAAGCATCAAATCATTATGCTATGGTGCCATCAGCTCTGCTCTCCTTGTGTTGTCATAAACCATTGTCGACATCTGCTTCATTTTAAAGAGAGACAGAGTGCTGATGATGCTTCTGTGCCTGAATAAGCAGTCATGCTCGTCTACTTTAAGGGACGTGGGACATACAGTACCTACACTGACACAGCATGTCTCTTACTCATAACAGCAACTGAGAATACTCAGGAGTCTAATCTGAAGGGGAGGAAATGCAGAACAAGCAGATGTTTGGACGAGCCAACTTCCTACACACCTTTAGCATAAAACCTGTGTTCAAGGTGTTGCAGAACAATCCATTAAAAATGCTGGCATCATACTAACAACACACCAAAACAAGAACAGTCCAATCCCTCACTTGCTCCAGCCTTTGTTCCCCTTTTAGTAGTGACAAGCCCAGACAGCAGAAGGAGGTGGATAGAGGAAGGGGAGCTGCCTGCCTTTGTCCTATTCGTAGCGGTTGCCAGACTCTATAAAATCCCCCTCTAGTTGTGGAGAATATGTCGCCCACCCACTGACAGCCTCCTCAGCTTGACACACTCTGCATTGCCAGTGGGAGATAGTGGAGAGAGATATGCAACCCAGCTGAGTTAATCCTGTTACACAGTTATGCACAGAATACAATCTCACCTAGAGAACACATACATGCATAAATCAAACCTCAACACCTCAACTAGTGGAGCAAGTTTCCATGTTTAAAACCCAAACTAACTTATTTCACCAGTTTTAACGTTTAATTTTCCTACACATATACAATATCCAGTATGGCATTTGTTTGTCTTTTACAGTGAGATTAGTTGTCATATTAAGTAGTTAGCTAAAACACAAACAAAGGGTGTTTTGTTACTAAATACACATCTATCCCTGAGAATGGCTGAGTGTAATGCAAATGCATCAATCTCTTGAAAAGGCATGCTGGCCTGATTCATAGAAATGCCAATTAAGATTCAGGAAGTCTTCTCTGAACCTGTGATGTATTCGGCCTCTTCAAATGGGCTGCGAGTTGGACATTAATATTCCTTCAGCACATGTTTTTATTTTGAAAAAGAATGAAGTCTATTTAGAAAAGCAAGTGAGTTGGAAACAAAAATTAATGGGGAGAAAGTGACCGTCCACATTGAATGAATTTCAATTACCTCGCTTTGGTGTGTGAACACAGACACCAGCTCTGCACACACACTGACAAACCAATAGGAAGATCAACTCAGCTGCAAAATGACACTAACATGGGAGGCTAAAAATATATAGTGTGATAAAAGATTAAAATGCAATTTAAACGCTCTCATTATAAACCCACAGCTCTCATAATCACATTAGATTCCAAACTCTAAATTCATAATCAAATATAGTAGGAGGCATCATAAGCTGATGGAAAATTCAGCTTGAAGCACTCGATGCTCCATTTTCTATGTAGACAGAAGTTGCAATGTGTTTTTTACTGTTATGATGAGCACTTAAACATACTTGATTCTTTCCACTTCCTTTAAACCGTGTTCAGCCTCTCCATGCCATGTATTTTCTTTTCTTGTTCTGTGATTCACTGTTACAACGTGTGACCCAACTCCGCGTGTGACCCAACAAACTTCTCCTCGTTCTTTCCAAGAGAAGCAACAAGCTGCTGCTGCTGCACACTCCCAGCAGCACTGAGAACCGAGCATGTGATTAGGGCTCACTGTGCAGGGTCGCAGAAGAACAGGCAAACTTTTGGCTCCTAAAAGGGAAGTGCACTTTAAACATGTTTCCATTAGTGACATAGCAACAGGATTGCCAGCGTTTCCCCAAAAGTGAGCTATTGTCCTGAAAAAAGGTCAAACCAGGCTCCGTCTTTGGCTGGAAGTGTTTCCGTCTTTTGTTTTCACTTGATGTTTTTGTGCCATCCTGCAGCAGCTCAGGCCAAAAACAACATTTCCCAACAAAAGCGATCTCTGTCCACACAAGCGTTTTGGTTCCGTATCAGTTTTGATACCCGTCCATACTAACACGCAAGAAAACGCATATCATGTAAACCACTCACCACTGCAAAACCACTGTTAGCAAAGACAACAGGCTTAGCAAAGCTTGGGGGTCCTGTGATAGGAGCCTGACAAATCAGCAAAGGTTACGTTAGGACCATAAAGACCCCATCAGTAAGCTGTTGTGAGCGTCTATGTCAGTTTGTTTCCATTTATTCCCATCCAGACAAAATCGAAGCAGCGTTTCCAAGCTTCTCAGGTTTAGCCGCTCTAAAACTCTGGAGCAGTTTGGACGTCAGGTGTATCCAAAGCAGAGTTGATGCGTTTTCAAATGAAAGTGTTGTCGTGTGGCTTTAACCGAAGTCCAATCCAACAGCCCGAAGACTACATCGGTTAACTCAGCTGTGACGTGCGACACTACAAGTGAAAATGACCTAAAAAGCAGAGCTTCTCGGTCCTTTAACCAGCAGTGGAGGGGCACAGTGTCAGCTCCTTGTCACTTTGTCAGCTAGCCTAGTGTCCCACTCCATGTTAACATGCAAGTCCCTATCCAGCAGGCATTAACATGCAGGGCCAGTAGCCGCTAGGTGGGCCCAAGCAGAGCCCAAGGCAGGTGGCAGATACTCATTGTGCATGCTCCTAAATCATTCATGTAGCAGGGTGGAGAGGATCGAGTGTGTGTTTGTGTGCATCAGAAAGAGAAAGGCGCGGCTTTTATTGATGTTACAATATAAGAATAGAACAAGTGAGTGGGCGCGCTGGAAGAGATCGTTTTCCAAAGGCCTTTTGTGGGATCCCACGAGTGGATATAGTTCATTTGTGTATTACCTATTACAATATGGGTCCCTTGGAAAGAGCAAGGAGAAAGATAAAAATGTGGGAAAAGAAAAGGAGGCGGGGGAGGGGAGGGGAGGGCGGGGTGTGGTTTGATGGGATTGGAAAGATGTGAGTAAAGAGGGAAGGTGAAACGGACACTCTTAAGAAGGGGCAGGCCACGCAGGCGAGGTTTGGTAAATGAATTAGCATGCATCACTGGTACCACACAATGACCTTGATCAGGGAGCTGACCTGCCATAGACACTAGACTGAAACTAACGCTAACACCACAAATTATTACCTTTTCATTATGGAAATCAACCCTTCCTTCCCAGTGCTCCCACTCTGTCTCTGTCCCTCGTGTTCTCTTTTTCCCCCATTCCTCACATCTCCCACCTTGCTCTGCTATAGTGGAGGAAGAACGGTGTTGACTCTAAAAAGCAATTACCTGTCATTTACCTGCCTCTCTCTCCCTCTGATAATGAATTTCAAGTGAAAGGTGAAATAATTATCTTTTCTCTCACAAAATCAAACCAATGGGCAGGGACAGCCCCTGTCACAATATGTGGCATGCCATATGGGATTAAAGGATTCTCTGCCGCACATACGCCCACGTACAGTACACACACTGACACACACATACAGTACAAAGCTGTTCTTTGAACTGCATTTGCATGAAGAATACCTCGGCTTTAACTGAGACTGTGACAGCAAGTCGTCTTAGCGCAACCTGAAGGTTTGTGTGATCTTAAAGTTTAGCTTTAGATCTGGCAGCGCACTCATCTGGAAGTACATTGCATTGTAGCTGATTCTCTGTGCTTTGCTAACAATATGAGACAGCAAGATGAACAACTACTTGTTGTTACGACATTGGATCAGTTTATACATCGCAATCTTGAGAGGTTTAAGCCCAATGATTTAAAGAGGTGATAATTAAACACTACGACGCTGCAGCATGCAACCAAATAGGCTTTTAATTAATCAAGGGCAGCAGGTAGAAATACTGCAACTGAGTCAGTACATAATATAAACACCCACAATTTACAACCTATGCTACACACAGCTACTGATGCAAAATCGAGTCTAAATATATTGTTACAATATCGGATGTGCATATTAAAATATGGCAAAAGTTTCACAGCTAAATGTTAGTACAAGTAATCCTTGCTAAAGGAGCTGACGTTAATTTGTCACTGATTTCTTTCTTCAGTCGTCTGCTCCAAGCACAGCCCGTTCTCCCAAAGCAGCCTTAAGTAGCACTATAGGCTTTTATTGTACTTTAGCATATAAATAACCCACAATGCAGGTTTAGAATTCAGTCGTCTGGTGACTGCAAAATAGCATTTTAATATCCACATTGGTGTGTAGAGGGACAGATTTCAGAAGTTGCCATTTCCTATCTATCATCTTATGTCTTTTACAGTTTGCTTTTAGTGCCTCCACACAGGTGCGAGGATGAGCCAGTGCTCACCAAGCTCAGCGGTGACGGCAGAACCCCCATCAGAAGTAAGTGGGGTTTTAAGGGAAGGCCTCTTAAAGTCGAATTCATGGTTTTTGTCAGTCCACATGGGGTCGGCTACTGTCCTCGTGCTGTAAATGTCGTCATCCATCCAAGGACCCTTAAGCGGATGTCCACGCGCTACTGGAATGAAATGGATTGAGGGATCCGGTACGCATGCAGAGAACGCCAGACCCCTGTAGACTCACATTTTAGTATGAATAGAACCTTGGACATGTACATGTGACTGAGACGAGTAGACACAGAAAGCCAAAGGTACAGTCAACCCTCAGTGAGGCCTGAGCTAATATTGCCTGTTTCTGTCAAATGTTCAACTAAGGCAACTTGTAATTAATGAGGACTTGTCTGGACTGTGAGTTCTGCAAAGCTATTCTAGTCCCAGAACAAAAATATTAGGGCCAGGAATGAGATAAAGTTCTTTTAAACCACTTATATGAATTATTGTAAGACAATGTAGAAAGAAAAAGAAATCCATAAAAGAAGAAAAAGCAGAGGAGAAACAAGAGACACCATATTGTTAGCTCGCAGTTGTTTGTTTGTGGGTGCGAGTCAGGGTTTTAAGGGAAATCAATGGGGATGGTTTAAAATTTTCATCAGGGAAACCGGAGCGGGCCACAGCAAACAAAAAACAGCAAGATGGAAGAAGTGGATGCTATCAAACCATCTGTAAAGTCTATTTTTAACGTATGTATCTTTGCAGAGCACTTTTCTTGTCTTACTGCATGCTCTTAGTCTTTAAAACGCTTCACTGATTAAAACCCAGCCCCATGCTGTTTCCCAAAAGGTAAAACTTGAATCTGTACCGCAGACAAAAACATTTTACATCCCTTTTGCTAGAGAGCAGACATGCCGGTTTGAACCAAGTGGTCAAAAATATATATAGAGAGTGCTTCATCCAGTTTGTAGATGATTGTTTCTCTCCAGGAATAAAGTATTGACACATTTTTCTTAAAAACCTTTTAGGGTTCAGGGCAGGAGAGATTGTAATAATTTACAAAAGGAGAGCGAAGCAGCGTCCAGAAAGTTTCTCAGGAGATATTACCCGACTTCTTCAACAACATTGTTCTCTATTTGATCAAATATCTGTCCAGGTGTCCAGTCATGCCACAGAATGGAATGAAAAATATGTGCAAACATTAGACCAACAAGTAAATCAGTTATTAAATCAACACAAAATCTGTGTTTCCTTGCTCTGATGCAAGTTTAATCATTAATGTTCTTTTTCTTGTGTCTGCTCTTTTTCACCCCTTTTTTCCATCAGTCAGTTTGTTTATGTTGCGGTGTGCTCTCTCTAACTGCGTGTGTGCGTGCATGTGGGTGTGTGTGTGTGTGTGTGTGTGTGTGTGTGTGTGTGTGTGTGTGTGTGTGTGTGTGTGTGTGTGTATAGCAGGGGCTGTTACATAAGCTCTCCCAACAGGCAGTTGCTTGACGAGAATGATGAGGAGAACAAGGAGGAAGAGGAGAGGCCGAGGGAGCAGCGGAGGAGACAATGAAACAGGAGGTGAGAAATGAGTAACTGTGAGGAAAAGATGGTTGTTGCTTATTGCAGGTTCCACCTTCAGGGAAACAACTTTTAGCAGCAGGCCAAGGAGGAAAAATCGTTTGAATCTCTTCTCAGGATTTTTAGCACATTAGCAAAAAATACATTTTCGGGAGTAACCTTACTTATACTGCCCTCGACAGCTTTGTGGACCTGATGATCTTTCAATATGCTTAAATCCACATTCACGTGTGTGTGTGTTTGTGTGCATACGTCCATGTGAATGTGTAAAGTGTGTATGGTCTTTGGCTGAGAGCATGACGCCACTGTCGATATCCAATCACTGTGAAAAACTACACCCTGCGAACTAAAAACAATAACCTCAGTGTCAGACTTGTATCTGTGCGTAACAGGCTTCTAAAGAAACAGCTCATGTACACAGACACACAGACACAGACACACACACACACACACACACACACACACACACACACACACACACACACACACACACACACACACACACACACACACACACACACAGAGGGTTATTTATATGCTATTTAAATGTCATAAAATGAGCCTTTTCAAGATACTTCAAATTTACAATTAGGACAAAAAATATGTAGCTGTCTTAAATGAAAACTTTCATCAATACCCCCTCCCTCTTTAGTGTGTGTAGTGCCGGTATATGGCCCTTTGAAATGAGACTTATAACTTTCTCTCTGGTTTGCCACAGTGCCGGGCACTACACTGCAAAATCTCAACTCTTGCTATGATGGGTACAATTGGGTAAACATTCTTTGTTTGTAGATTTCATGATTTCACTGATTTAAATAAAAAAAACACAAATAAATAAAGATTAATCAAATAAGATTGGCACTCAGTAGAGCGCATACCTCCACCAAGGTCTAACAGTGCCCTTAGATTCAACCAAGTTGCACCAAATTTACCACACTCATAAGTATCAGTCTCCTAAATGAGCTTTTGATCAAGATCTATCAATAATTCTGTGTTGAAAAATGCCTTATCTTGCAAAGTTAAGAGAGTGAAAAATAATTCCTGGATTCAGCCCCTGATCCAGATCTGCACCAAAATTGAATGAGTTCTTCCCTGACCGAAACCACGTCCTCCCACCAAGTTTTGTGGAAATCCATTTAGTTGTGTTTGTGTATCGTGCACACAACGACCAAGCCAACCAACCAACAAATAAACAAACAGGGCTGAAAACATAACCTCCTTGGTCTGTTAATCCTTGGATCAACAGACTAAAAAAAAAACTGTATATCAATCAACATGCAAATAGTTGTTGGTTGCAGTCTTACATGTGCCAGATTTGATTTCTTTAGCACCAAGGTCTATGTACTGTCTATGAAAAAGTAATTAAAACAAAAGTATTGCTCTTTTTTCACCTGTCACATAAACCATGACATTTTACATGTATAAACTCAGCCCTGTTAAACATCCAATCACATTTATTTTGACAGGGTGAGGAAAGAAGACGAGGCCACCTCTCACTTCTCATACTTCCGATTTTTTCAAACACAAATTCTTTCTCTCTGCTTTCTGTCTCTCCTCTGCCCTATTTTTCCACCAGCAAAAGTTGATATTATGTAAATGCTCATTAAGGCTAATGTTTGAAGGCTGGCACAGGCCTCATTTGCATACGGCAGCACACTCAGCGAGTGAAACAGCGTGACATGCTGACCCCAGTCAGGTTGCCAGGGGAACACCCCCTCAACGCCCGACACACAAACCGAGAGCCGCGACTGCACACACACACTTTTTTTCCTCCCTGACTAAGACAATGGCGGTCACTTCTGATGTGTTGCACTAATTCCCAATTAAGAGTTCACAACTTTATCTAGTGGGAAAACATTACACTTTATCGAGTGTAGTGCTCCGCCCTCGACTACACAAACGTACCGTGGTGAGCGTGGTTCTGTGATCCACCAGGCACAAAGTGACGGTGGTAATGGGCTGCTTTGTGTCCATCACGGCCACTTAGCTCTGCTTTTGAAATGGAAATAGTTGGATACCGACAACAATGGGTTCACTCCTTTTGGTTAATTTCTTACAATAGAATGAGAGAGAACTATGTTAAGCTTCTCTTCCTCCCGCTGCCTCCTAAATAAAGACATATTTCCCTGTTTCAAAGCAGCGCCATTCTTTTCAGAGTGACACGGACACACATAAAAACAACATTTGCAGCGGAGTCAGACGGAGGAGTTTGTGACAAACAATGATACATGAAAGCACAGACGGGTGAGGCAGCGCCGCCTAAATGTATGTGCCGCGGTTTTTCCTCAACAGAACAATAGCTGACAGGGATGGATGTTCTGGATTCCAGCTGCTTAAGGATTATGTGAATGGGTCTTCTCACTGCACGATAAGCCAATAAGACCTTTTCTTGGACAGCACATTTGGGCTGCCAGGATGCAACTTTCAAGAATCCTCTTCCAGGCGCAGCGTGGAAGCATAGTATATCAAAACTGACACTTGCACAAATTTGCAGGGGGAAGTAAAGAGACAGAGAGTGGAAGAGGGGTGAGATAGAAAGAGAGAGAGAGAGAGAGAGAGAGAGAACGGGTGAGAGGAAGGAGGGAGGAGTCAAATGTGTGGATGTGATTTACAGACTAGTTGTACATCACTACTCACATTCAGAAGCCACAACAGCAGGTCCTGCTGCATTTTCTTTCTTCTACCATTTACGTAAGCAAATGGGAACCAGGCACTTTTCATAATAGCCCAACATTTCTATTACATATTATATTTTCAGTTCTACATTATCAGTACCAGTGTCAGGCATTCATACACTCTTTCTCTCTCTCTTTTCCCTCCCACATCCTCTGTTTCTCTTCCATTACCTGATACAATCTCTTCCTGCATTATGCTTCTCTCAGAGCAAAAATTCCATTTAATGATTATGTCACTATTGAGACTTGACACAAACACACATTTCCAATACTGAGATTGGATAACCCTAACCCTAACCCTATCATGACTTCATGACTGTGTGTTTATGTTCAGGTTGCATATCAGAGGATGGATATAATGGTGAGACTATTCTGATCAGAGCCAACCAGAAATGGCTTGCATTAATTACTAATGACTCAACTGGTGGTCCTTAAATATCCTTATCAGAAAAACTGATAATAAAAGAGGCAGGAATTTATATGAATATTCATTTGGAGCCCCGCTGCGCTTTTGAGGCAGGAAATGAATAATTTCAGTGTTTCTCTCCGGTTTCCAGCATTACACTCCTTTAAACTATCACTGTAATATTTACATAGAGAAGGCAAACATGTTGGACTGCATGGGTGCACATCACACATTCTCACACATGAACAGACAGAGAGTCATTCATTCCAACAAAGGCTGATTGACAGACAGTGAATTACTTGTGCATTCTTTTCTTCTTTACCAATTCCCTTCAAAATGCATCAGAGTTTGCCGCGAGAAGTAAAGAGAAGAAAGTGCCACAATAAGAGATAATGAGAGAATCAGGAGATGAAAATAAATGAAGCCCAACACATTTGCAAATCAACAACACAAAAACAGTGAAACATCACAACCCAATTGTTAGCATTGTATTCGCCCTGCGTGTGGTGCAGTGTTTGGCTCGAGATGAATACACCACCTATATGTAGTGTGAGTGATTCTCAGATTAACGACGCGTAACCATTGAGAAAGCTCCAGGATTTCAGTGTATCTACTTAAAAATGCACAAGGTTTGTAACAATATCAATTTGGATGTCTTTTTGTGATAGAGCTTTCAATACTGAGTAGGTGAAGGAATCTTCTCCATTCACTTTCATTCATAAAATTCACCCCATGTGCTCTTTGTCTGCAACGCTCCTAGGCTGCATGCGTGGTATGTAGCTATGTGTACGTGTACAAGATTGCGAGGGAATAACCCCTTGCTGCACTGGCCATCAGGAATACTGGGACAAATCCTGGTGGGCTGCTCTATCGGTGGGCCGGTGGGCGTTTACCATACCCGGCTACGTCTTTGTCATCACTCTCTATGAGCCTGTAATTCAGGGTGCACGTGAGAGCGTGCTGCATGCATGTTCCAGGACCGTGTTGTATGTAGCGTGCATGAGTAATCAAAAATATCAACAAGCCTTGGGTGGATCCATCTCCGTAAAGCTGCAGTTTTACAAGTAGGGAAATACTCAGCCAGCTATCTTTGTATTCTACACACATGTCCCCAGACACGTACACACACAAATAGTTAGAGTGTGGGTGACTGGCTTTTACCCCCAGGCTGCCTTTTAGCAGTCCCCTCGCATAACACCTGTCTGTTCACGCTATGTCTAGCTGGCTAGACTGAAGCCCCCTGGTTATACATTTAATTGTATATACTTGGGTATGCATGAATAGAAAATATACATTTATACTGAAAAATTAATAGCCCATTCTTTTCATGCTCAGCAAGGAACAAAACTTAAGTGTGTTTAAAACTGCAGTGAAGGGCCCAGATTCAAGAGGAGCAGGGGCCAGGTGCAGCCCATGGGCTTCACTTTCCCTTTGTACATGCCCGTAAGTCTTTTTGTCCTACACCCCAAGTTAATGGATTTCACTGATTCATTAGACCTGGCAACCAAGGTTAATCAGCTCATCACTTGGTAAGAAAAATCTTAGCGAGGATCCAAGTGCTGAGGGACTTCAGCTCCACTTCATCCTTTGATTTGAACTTTTAAACAGACATCAAAATGTATTTGGAGACAGTTTCCTGAGCCCCTGAATCTAGACTTTGAGATGTTGAAGGCAGCTTTAATTTAGTTATCTGATCAGGCTCTAGGGAATGCACAAAGTTACAATTATACAATTATAGCAGGTATAGCTGGAGGCATTGAGTATGACTTTGTATTGCCACACAGTATTTCTGTGCTGTATAGAGCATCCATTTATTTGCTGCACGTCTAATCCTAGACTACAGAATATGCACTTTTTCCATTATTTTACCCCTATTTCATGTTTATGAGTTTTCTTTCATTAGAGTGGCTTTTTAATTACTGTTCCCTTTCTCTTTATGGCTTTTTCTCTTTTTTCTCCAAGTACTTCTTTGATAGTTTTATAAGTTGCACCAGTGGCTGTGTGGTAAGCAGATTAATAGGAGAGTAATGTCATTAAAATGGTAATGTGTAGACTTGGGCAAGATGCTGAAAACAATAATACTCCACTTGATTAATGACACTCTAAAGCATGAGCATGCACAATGAATGTACACACAAACACAGACACACACACACACACCCTAGTGACTTTACCTACATAAAACAAGCTTTTTTGTGAAACTTGCTCCCCTGAAAAACAATCTACCACACACCACAACACGCTCTCACTCCACTGCAAACAACAAGCACACAGACAAAGACAGCAAAAACTTCATGGATTGTTTTGATAGTCTGCCAGCCCACCGATACGTCAGGATTTCACCCAGTGCTCCCAATGAACAGTCCGACTAAAGACCGGTCTATTGTCCATACGTATGAAAGAAAGTGACTGACAAGGAGTGGCTGTGCAAACCAATACACTGCACACAGCTCTACAAGTGAATCATTTCCACAAGCACATTATTTTAGGTAAAAACAGTAAATGAATGTTCATCTGATTCACGTTGTGACAGGTCACTAATAGATCAGTGGATGGGAAAACATTGAATTACATCATTTAAAATGCACACACACACAGAGTGACAGACAGAAGGCATGAACATAAACACGCACATGCTCACACATCCAAGCCAACACAATGGGACTGGAGATGGCATTATGTTGTGTTATTGTGCATGATTAAATCTGGAGCTTTCTGTCTGCCATATGCAACTCATGGTTTCCAACCACAAAGTCACAGACTGGTTGAAAACAAAACAAAGACAGGGAGGGAGTAGAGAAAGGGCGCTGGGAGAGGTTTTGATTAAAGAAAAGAGAAAACTTCTTTTGGTTTCCACCACCATGACGATGGGGTGTGGAAAACTACAGCTTGAAATACCAAAACAAGCAAGGCAGCTATAACTCAGCAAAAACCTTGCTTGGGGTTTAAAGGCCTTGATAAACAGGCTTGTTATTGAATTAGATATGAAGTTCACAAAACAAGATCCTGAACCATAACAATAACACTCTTTAATCAATTGTGATCCACAGCAGTCCTACAGTATAGTCGCTGCTCTGGTTCAGTATCTCCAGGGCCAAACAAGGTTGTGTGTGATTTCAGAACCATGCCGTCAGCCATGGTAACACTTTCAGAACCTGTGAACTTGAAACAGGTCAGTCAATGACAATGGCTGGAGAGAATGAAGAAAATAACTGTGTGAAGGCAAAGGCAAACATACAATGCTGCTTTCTGCCACATAAGAGCTTGCCGCCAGCAGAAACCTCAAAGTGTCTGAGTGTTCGTCTTCAGGATTTCACTGTGCCCGTGTATCCATGTATATGCCTTTATAGCTGCTGGTAAGAAACAGCTGGCAAACGGTCAAGTAATGACCAGCAGTGACTAAAGCAGAGTATTTGAAGGTGTGAATTCATTGTTTCTCTCAGATTCGCTGCATTCAAACAAATTTTCTCAGCAATGCCTGCTTGAAATGGCTCTGAAGGAATGAATCTAGCTTAGATACAGCACAACCCTCTGTGGTCTAAGCCCACACACACACCCTGATGTTTCTGCTTCTCTCTAGCATACAGTGCAGAATGGAAGATGGTGCTGATTTAATCTACTGAACTATCAGAATGTGTAAAAGCAACTGAAAAACGAAGTCAAACGTGCTCGGACATACATTTTTCCTGCATGCATGCACACAAACACACACCTCTGGGCCGGCCTCCAGGAAGGAGTTGAGACCTCTCAGCCAGAGCGGCGTCAGGGGAGCACACTCTCTGATCATTTAATAGGCCTGGCCCCTGAGAGGGAGAGCGCTCGCCTCGTCAGCCTGTCATGGGGCCAGAGCTGACCCTCCACAGCCAGTTCAGCTCTATAGCTGGCAGTTAGCGGAAAGGCTGAGAGAAAGAAAAAAAAAGAGGCAAATCTAGAGCCTCAAAGCTTCTGTCTGTGTCGCCACTGGTCATTATTTAACCATTCACTCCCATTTTCACATCATCAGGAGACAAACACTCTTGCACTGACACAAACACAGACAGACAAGAGGAACAAAGGGAGATCCATTAGATTTCTGCTTGTACTGAAGCATTCATTTACAGATTGTGTGCAAGAGCAGATTTTCATTGATATAATGCACAGACATGTAAACAAACATAAACAAAGACACAACACAAATCCTGTTCACTGGCATTGTGTTACGTTGCACTATACTGTGCCGTAGGCTAAGAGTCATGCTGCATTTGCAGCGCCACAAAAATAGAATGTGACTAAAAGAAACCTCCAAACCTCATCTTTGCCTGTAGCAGGGGAAAATGACAGCATGTCTGCACACTTACACACAAACACACACACAAGAAACACACTGTTAAGGCGAGGCAAAGGGGAGGGACAGAGTGCAGTAGAACGTCAGCATATATGCAAAGGCATGTCCAAGCAGTTACACATGACTTTGTGTGTGTGTGTGTGTGTGTGTGTGTGTGTGTGTGTGTGTGTGTGTGTGTGTGTGTGTGTGTGTGTGTGTGTGTGTGTGTGTGTGTGTGTGTGTGTGTGTGTGTGTGTGTGTGTAAAGGCCACACTGATTACATCTGACCTGCATGTGACTGGGACACTGACCTAAACAGAAATCAGAGAGACACAGTAGCCTACATTGTGTGTCCCACAAGCACTGTCATGACATGAATAACCCATCAAATATACATGGACACATTCATTCACTGATATAGAAATAAATGAATGTGGCTGAATCAGGCTGATGACAGTTGCATGTGAAGGCACAAGTCACGTATTGAAAACCAAACACGGTTCAGCTTGTGAGAGCTTGGCCAAGACAAACCGGAGCGGAGCAGACGTAATTAAAACCCCAACCCGGTCCAAATGAGAATCTGACATACGGGCTGTTCATCTCCTGCTTTGCTAGATCAACACAGATTGGGCTAATGTATCAGCATAATCCTCACAACGCTGAATGCGAACTGCTGCCTTGTCCGACAGAAAAACGATCTCTCTCTGGCGTGTGGAATATTGTCACACTTGGATTTTCACTAACAGAGTCAAGTTTGTGTTGGATTGGCTCGGTTTGTCCACAGTGAAAAAAACTCACGGGAACCTGTTAGTCTTTGATGTCAGACTCAGTTACTGAACAAATGCTGAGTGGAAATACAGAGGGGTTTGTGAGGGGGAAAGCAGGTTGGAAGTTTATAATAAATGCTGAGGTGTATTTCTTTCTATATGCTGGTGTGTAGGCATGAGTGCGTATATGTGATAACGGAAGAGCACAGGGCCACGGCATAATAACAAGGTTTCTATAGGGCAGAAAAGTAGAGAAACACACACACACACACACACACACACACACACACACACACACACACACACACACACACACACACACACACACACACACACACACACACACACACACACACACACACACACACACACACACACACACACACACACACACACACACACACACACACACACAGGGAGATTCAGAGGGGCCCCTTGTTACTCATGCATGACCGGTCCATAATGCACTTCTGCTCTCTCACTCACCGTTGGCAGGACAACAGAAATACTGAGAAAAGGATTTGGGAAGGCAGGATTTGCCAAGACTGTGGGAACAGCCAGATTCCTCCTCCCAGCACAAAAGATGGAGGAAGAGCGGCTCAACTCGCTCACTCTCTAATACATACAGTCAGAGCAGCGACAGTATTGTCCTCGATTGTATCACGTCCTCTCTCGGAACACGATGCCGCCGCCAAAGTGTTTTTCCACACGAACTGCACACAAACGTTGGCGAAAAAAGAATCGTTTGTTGAAATGAAAACACTGGGGTAATATGAAGCCGCGTTTTCACTGCAAAACAAAGAAAATGATGCAAAATGATTGCACCTCCAAGTCAGATGCTTTGAGTTGAGCGGAAATGTGCGCGGCGTGCGTGAGCTAGGGTGTGCATGTGTGCGCAGCCGAGTATCCAACTGTGGCTGAGCATTGATCGGTCCGGCTCCCTGCAAAGGAGATGTGAGCTGCCAGCTAATAGAGGAGCTAGCCTCAGTTAGCCCACTGACTGATGGGGAATGTGATTTCATTTAGTTGTTACTACAGACACTGTAAACAAGTCATGTTTCCCCTCCAGGAGTCGGAGCAAACGGTAAACAGAGAGAGAGAGAGAGAGAGAGAGAGAGAGAGAGAGAGAGAGAGAGAGAGAGAGAGAGAGAGAGGTGAATCAGATGCGTGTGCGCTCCCCTGCAGCTGTAGATGTACATCATTGTCTGCCTCATATTAAATAGTCCAGTAAGTGCAAATGAGTTAAGTAATTAAGTTGTTTTCATCCTAATAGAATCGAAAGTTGAAAATGTATTTTTTCGCCCACCTAAAAGTTTTGTTCGGGCGAGTTAATTAACAGCATCATCAGGAAAAAAAATACTGTCGACAACCTTTGTCAAAATTCAAATTAATTTGGCTGTTGAGGTGTTTTATAATAATCGAAAGACAAAGCAATAACCTGATGCCAAAACAATACTTATAGTTAGCTTGGCTCAGCTGTTAATTACTTTTCTCTGTGATTTTCCAAACTCGTAGATTTTAGATGTGCCAGTTTACTTTGAAATACCTGCTACTCACATTCCTGAGGATTATTTTCTCAAATTAAAAAGTTTCTCCAGATGCCTTTATTCAGCCGGATCTACGAGCGGTTGGACAACGGTTGTGGCTCCAGATGTAAGTTCCCATCATTCTTCAACAGGAAACTCGTGCACAGACAGTTTGAGGGGTTGCTGCTTTCAAAACCTTGATCCTGCATGTCCCTGAATGGTTTAAAGTAGGGTTGCTATCTTTTTACTTTAAATACTTATATTTCCATACATTTTTTTTCTCCACTTTCTAATATAACTCTGCCCATGTTCCGTAATGTACTATTGAGAATAGAGTATCATTATCTACAGCATCTATCTTCCTCTGGATCCCACTATTATTGGCATGGCCCTTTTATACACTCGGCCATTACACCCCCTAATATGTACCTGTCTGATGTGTCTCCTGATGCTCAGCATGCTCTCCCCCCACTCTCTGGTCTGGAGCCTCAAGTGAAATGTTGTCCACAGCATTTTCCAGTTTAAATTGTTTATATTTTAAATAACAAGTAGTGGTATATACTAGTATATACTTGGTCAGATGACAGGGGCTTGACTCAATGATTTCAGGTGAAGTCCAGGAATTAGACAGGAGTATAATGTACAATTTTAAATATGTTTTTACATGTGCCTCTATGTTAACCAGGTATAGCAAGCAAAGACCATCCATGATCCATGTAATAGCTAATATAGGCAATAATATGTGATGTGTTACAAACATGAAAAGTTGTGCGTTGTTCAGAAGCATATTAGTCATTATTATTACCAGATCTTTAAAAGACTCAACTGGAGTCCTCACACATCATCAACATCATTTTGATGCTCGTGTCACATGACAGGGGTCTTAGGGCATCACTGTTGTCTAACCTCTGGGCCACCCTGTCTATCTAATGGGTTAATTGTTTATGTAGCCACAATAGCGAAAACATTGTGTTACTATTTCCCTCCAGAAGGGCAGCTCAACAAAAGAGGGTAAATGGGCTTTTGTTTGGGCAACTTTAGCCCAGCCCTGTGCACAAGTCAAATTAACTCTAGGAACAGGCTGCATCCAAAATTCTATATCACATTTCTTTTGCATCCTAGATATATTCCGTGAGGTAAATCACACAGAGGTTAATTACCTCCGTCTGAAGGGAGAAGTGGTCGGGGAAGGAGCGTAACAAATTTCACACGTTATAATATCGAGCACACAATTAAAAAAGATACAAAACACAGAGACAATGATTAAAGGAATCATTAACAATGGAGTTTATATTATCCTTCAATTCAGTCTGCGATACCAAGTTCATCAAGTTAATGAGTCTGTGGCCAGTATCAGACTTCAATGGGAACTGGTCATGGCCCTGATGTGACCCGCATGCGCAGCGGTCTTCCATGTATGTTTTCGACAGGGTGATAATTAGGAATTAGGAATGTCGATCTCGAGTGCAGTAAAAGTCGCATTGAATTCCGATACAGGTCACATGGCTGTTCAGACTGAAGTCTGTATCTGATTTAGAACCACATATGAAAGTGGCCCAAATCTGATTTGAAAAGATCAGATTCCATGTGATTTGTGCTATTCACACTGTCATTAAACAATCAGATCTGGGTCACATATAGGGGGGACAATCGGATTCTGGCCGCTTGGGCCCACTGTGTGAACAGCATATAAGAATATGATTGGAAGATAGGATTAGATCATGGTCTTCTTGACTCCATTAGAGGATTTTTATGCACCAGACTACATATTAGACAGGACACGACACAGAAAATCTTGGGTCATAAATGATCTGACAGACGCCGCAGATTAACTGTCATCTAGATGCACGTAACCTTTATGCGGCTAAATTGGCCAAGTGCTGATATAAAACTGAAGTCTCACTTCCTCCACAGAGAGAGTGAGAGTGTAAAGGACACAGATGTAGCTTGCTGCCGCAGCAGCTTCATCAGTGCAGCCTGAGTGCATTCTGAAGGAAACAGATCACTGTACGTATCGCTCTGAATAGAGGAAATTATATGTCATGGTCCATAAAGCAGGCACTTTATACATTATCAGAGACAGTATCCTTGTGGCTTTTATCATTGTACGGAGGATGTACAACAGTGAATTACGATGACATCGCCTCATTTTAAGCCATTTGGTTTCTCTGCTGCAGCTGACCTGAAGATCAAGCTACTTTCAGGAGAGTTTCCCAAGTTCCATTCACATACTATGACCTGAGCGGACAGCGAAAACTGACCTGTATCAACATAATGGGATGACAGACCAGGCGTTCTTAAGATAACGTGTTGATAAGGCAAATAAGGGTTTGTGAGGTCACCATGACCTTGACCTCTGATCTTCAACCACCAAAATGTAATCAGTTCATCTTTGAGTCAAAGGGAAGGTCAGTACCAGATTTGAAGAAATTCCCTTAAGGTGTTCCTGGCATTTTGCATTCAACAAACGGACAACTCAAGAACATAATCCCTCTGACCATAACAACAGTTAGACAGTCCTGTATATAGGCATTGATTGCAAGTTCATTCCTGATCAATACTTTTACACAGCAGATTTTAAAATGTATAACAGCTGTCTTGAGCCACATTTTCCTTGGGTTGCATATTTATTACAGTGAATGTAAAGAATACTTGATTTAAAAAAAACATCATCATCAGATGTTGTACCAAAAAAGGAAAAAGGACCAGGTGCACATGGAATCAAGCTGGGAGGAAAATTTCACCGTGTCACCCCCCCAGTGTGCTTACTCTGCATAACTTATTTGGTGCTGGAAAAATTGCTAAACTGGTGAATTTGCTTTTGTTTTTATTCACACAGAGGAATCCATCCCTTTGAATAGTTTTAGGTATTTTGCTTTCTTCTTCCTCCCGGGCAAAACACCTCTTTCAGCACCTGCTCATTGCAACCCCCCACCGCCACAGAATAATCTATATCCTCTGCCGTAGCTACGCATTTATCAGAAAAAAACATAAACCCTCTTGAGGAGACCTTATGGGGGACTCTTACATTAAAGGGGTACGTCATCAACTCCCACTGGCATCTTACTCCTCTGATGGATTTATGGCCTCTGTGCCACACACTCTCTTACTCTGGTCTATGAAGCGGCTCCAAGACCAAAATCTGTGGTGGTTTCACACTAACTGTCCATGTACCTAATGACACAGTATGTGCTTTAGTGTCTGAAGTTATTGTTGTAACTTACCAAGATTGAGTTGGTATTTTTCACCAAATTTAAAGCAAGAATATCAAATTATGTAAATCTGGTTCTGTTAACTTATCAGCTGCATTTCTAAGCAAAGCAAACTCTACAGACTCATGACCTTCTGTAATGAACTTTAATGTCAATGACAGGGTTGTCAAAATAACTGTATCCAACTTCCCTCCCCTTTTAATTCGGTCACAGGACCTGCTTTGCCATTGGTATGCTGTTTCCACTGTACCTCAAAACGCCGTGGTGCTTGTTAATACACTTTTCATATCTATGCAAGTGCAATGAATGGTGTCTGACAAGGGCGCTTGTCTGCCAATTGGAGTATTCTCATAAAGGAAGCACCCCGCCAGGATGAAAGCCCCTGGTGAGGCTGGAGAGAGCGATGTCAGGGGTACGAGAGTAATGAAACATCCAGATAAGAAGGGAAGACGGTGAAAAGTGTGGAAGGAGAGAAATAAAAGAGAAAGATACACAAACATCTTGCATAAAGGAAGACTGAAAAGCCGGCTCCATTTTCACACTGAAGAAATGTAGATAAAGACAGCACTTTACAAAGGGCCATCTGAATTTATATCGGGAGGACAATCCAATGGCCTTGACGTTTGGCGCGTGGCACGTTATTCGAAAATAGCAAATGTTGCCGTCAAAAGCTTTTTATGCTATAAATGCACAGCCATGAATCATCCATAATTCCTCAGAAAAACAGGAGGAAAATGTGTGAACCAGCCATTTTTATTGTATTCAGGTTCTTTTTTAGAGAGCAGGGATGATGAGGAGATTCTAAAATATCACCTCTTCATTGTTACTCTTCATTTCTGTGATCGTACGTGAACATAATAGATGGTTGAAACTCAGCATGTACCATTTGCTCGGGCTGTGTGATATAATAATATATATCATGTGATAGATAGAAAAACATATACTATTTCATATGATGCTCCATTGTGTATTTTGTTTTGCCACTAATCACACGCTTGTTTTTCCCCATTGAGGAGGCGCTCTGCGTTCTTCCAAGCAGCACGGATGCAGGCGGTAAATTTGCATAAAGGCAACAAAAACAAACACGAAGCAGAGTGAACGAGACGCAGAAATCATTCCAAACAGGAGGACCCAGATGAGCCAACACAAAAATGAGGAGCTCGTACCTCAAAGAAAGGCTGCATCCGTTGCATGGACGTGGTTTGGTTATGGAGGGGAAAAAAACACTTTGCAAATTATGGCGCAAACTCGTCCCCACAACAGAATAAACCTCCACAAACCTCTTTTAGTACCTGCACAAGAATCCTGTCAAATAGTGTGAAGAGAGTCTGTGGATGAGAGCCACAGAAGTACAGCTGACTAATGATATATATATATATATATATATATATATATATATATCATTAGTCAGCTATATATATATATATATATATATATATATATATATATATATATATATCATTAGTCAGCTATATATATATATATATATATATATATATATATATATATATATATATATAATATTGTTATGTGGATATGATCTGTACGAGGATATGACATCTTGGTCATATCGCACAGCCAAACCATTTCCATTTGGCGTCTGAGTTTGTGTTCGAGCACAAAATTCAAGCAGTGTCAAGGCTCATTTCCTGAATATCTTATGCATGGTTGCTGTTCTTATTTTGGCTCTGTTTTTTTCCGCTACACTACCTTTCATTTATTTTTTTATTTTTCCTTCAAACTCTCCGGGTTAATCTGTCCCTGCTCCTGCTCCGTATATGATGGAGGAGCAGATGTGATATAAGGATTCCTCTATTCAGCATCATCCATCCAGTAACCCCCACATCCCTCTAATTCTCTCATCCCCCTCACCCTCAACCCATTTATGACACTCATCACAAACACACACACACACATACACACGGACAATATTTGCTGTTCCCCTCATCCCTGTCTCATCTCATCTTATCACAGCGAGGCTTTAAGAGAACGTTGGCACAGCAGTGGCCAGTAACATGTCACTCAGGATCCCAGCCAAGCCACAGGCACAACATAGACTCATATAACATCTCTAAACAAACCCATCAGCTTCCCCGGCTGCATTTTCTGCCTCTGCCTTCTTTTCCCTCCTACCTTTCTCTTTCCTGTTATCTCTTCTATCAAAGGTGGTCTGCTTTGAATGACAAGTATTCGCTGGATATCAGCAGATCTGCTGAGACTTTAGGGATTACGCTGTTCATTTTGCTAATCAAGCTGGAAAGGGATGAAGGCACTGCAAGCAGTTTAAGTTAAATGTTTCAGTTTGGCAAAGTGTAACACATTTGAAAGGTCTAATTTGACACAGATTGGTTAAAAAATGCCTAGTAAGTTGTTTCACATGTATATTCTAATTGTCTCAGGAGTTGGTATTTCTTGCTTTATTTTTCCACAGGCTGATTTACTTATCTGTTCAGAGATGCTACACAATGATGTCACAGGTTTCATCATTTTGCTTGGAATGGTGAAATGTCATTTATTTGCATTTCCATATATAGGAGGAAAAGACCTATGCAACTGCATGTCCTTGTCGACACTATTAATCCAAATGTATGAGAAATAATCTCTGAAATCAGCACATTTCATTCCAACAGCATGACCGAGCCATGTGTTTATGAGATAACAGGGTACTAATTATCAAATTCCTGATTACATGCAACTGATAATTTCCTCTTTACTTAGAAATAGAGCTGCATTATGTGGCACATAAAGAGACATCAAGGCTAGCGGCTAGCGTAGATGCTATATAGGGAAATATATCAAAACCACATCTCAGATAAGAAAAACATTTCGGTTGCAATATATTTGCCATGTGGATATGAACATATAACTTAAATTTAGTGCTGACAGAATATTTCATACAATGTGTAAATTATTTCTTGCTGCCATTTGCGATAGCCATACTCGCTGTATTGCAGGGCATCACGCTGCACTGTGATTGATTGGAAAAGGAATGATCCATATCTAAAAGTAAATCTTAGCCATCATCCATTACTACAATTATTACTATTTCTGGACTCTGCCCCATTTTCACTGTGTAGTTTCAGCATCAATTCCAGACGTGGCCCCGGCTCTGCCATCAAATGCCTATGGGGGTAGAAGGTGGCTCCAGGATTATGGTGTGTGAAGGTCATCTCTCCTTTAAGAGGCCAGACCAGCTGTATCGAGGAACTACTAGAGATATGGCCCCTTTTTGGTTGGAGGCTCACTTTTAATAAGGTCAGGATTAGGGTGACATGCGCATTATGACGAGGGCTTATGGGGTCAGTGCTTAGTCCTGGAGAGTGGGCAACCATTTACCAGCTCGGTGCAAGTGTGGTTAACTCTTTCTCATTATAAGCGTCATGCCTGGCGATTTTGGGTGTATATCTTCAGTGTGTGCAGCTAATGTCATGTGTGTGCACGTGTGTTTCGGTTGCCATGTGTGTGCATGTGGAGAAAAAAAGGCGTTGGAAGGTGGCCAGTGGTGCGTCAGCTGTTGTGATCTAATGTTTGCTATATGCCAATGTCTCCGTTCAGGATTTCTTTTTCCTTGTCCACTCTCTTCCTCGCTCCATCTCTGCTGCAGAGTAGCATGATAATGTTGTTCTGAGGGTGCTTCTCAGAGGATTAGCGCAGATTAGCATTAGCTGGTCCATTTGAACTGGATACGCTCACAGCAGCATTAGCATGTTGGCATACTAACCCGAGGTTGTAGCCACAGTAAGAATTTGCAAAGAGAGATAAGGAAGCAATGCCAGACAGAAATATTCTGTTTTCAAAAAGAGACAGTATAATACAGCTACTTGATTCACTTGCATGGATGTGTTTGCACACCTACCAAAAGCTTCAGTTATAATTACAGTGGTTTGAACTTTGTATTCCACATCATGTGTGTTTTTTGCAAAGACAGTCTATTACTCCTCTTGTTTGGTTATAAAATGGCAAGATGATATGATCGGTTACCAGAGCGCTGCAAGGGACAATAACCATTTTCTAAAAAACAATATTCTGACAAATTCTGCTCTGACAAAAAAAAACAAAGCTTTTATTAATGAAATGTCACACAATCCAAACAAATAAATGAGAGCTGCCAAAAGTCAGAACATACAGCCAAGGTTACAACTGCAATCCAATCCATCAAAACTAATCCTGCTGTGCTAAATTCACTCACCAGGTAGGCCACGGATTAACATTTAAAATGTTAAAATGCCACAATAGTGTGGCTCTGACTAATGGTGTAAAAGTTATGCAAGCATTAAACGGTAGTGACCCCACATCACAGATAAAAAATATTTTTTTAAACACACCAACAGCCAAAGTTGGCCTCACTCAAATCTCGCTAATAAGTCTTGCTGGTTCCTAACTACAAGAGAATTTTGATTCGCTTCATCCGGTGGAAGCTTCTGACTTGTGGGTGCAGGAGAGTGATGGAGTGAGTAATTGAGCGCACTGTGAGACAAACACTAATGAGCGAGATAAAGGAGGAATCGAGTTAACTGTTCCCCATTTTCGACGATAAGAGATGAGGAGAGACAGAGAGGAAGTGCAAAAGACCATTCTGCTTTCAGAAAGAATGCATCTGCTCTATGTCTGACTTGTCTACATGTTGTTGGTTTTTTTCTACAATGCACAAGGCTTGCTCTGCCCGACCGCGGCAAAGTGAGAGAAAGGCAAATAGCTTTAAGATAGGCGGTGAAATTACCCGTAATCGGAGACCATTTAAAAACATAATAACTTCTTTGTTTCCTCAGCGGGAGGTTCAGGACTGGGGAATCTATTTGATTAGAAGTGCAGATGAGTTAGCTATAAAACTACTGAGCCAAACCCTGGCCAGATTCATGAGGTTTGTGTGTGTGTGCAAGAATTAAATCTCACTGCCAAAAAAGAAATACCTATTATTCCGGGAGAAGCAGGATTAATAAAGTCAGGTGTCGGTTCAACTGGGGAGCAGGTGAAAATGGTCCCACATAAAGCAGCAGAAACCAGCAACAGGCCTGTAAAATCTGTAAAATATATATTAAAATCCAGGTGGAAACGTGTCACAGCATATTTAACAAAGATGTGTTTGCAGTAGCAAATTGTCATCGTTCCACTGAGGAGGACAGTGGAAGTAAGCTTAGGGGTGTGTGTCACTTAGGATGGGGGGAATAATGTTGTGAAGCATATAATGGATTTGCAATGTGGCAAACATAGACAGATGGTGAAGGGGGGGTGTGTGTCTGTGTGTTATGCGTTTGTGAGCTTGGACACACACACACACACACATACGCAGCACAGTGTGTGTGTGTGTGTGTGTGTGTGTGTGTGTGTGTGCGTGTGCGTGTGTGAAATCCCTAAGGCGCATTATGTATGCTGCCGCCCGCTCACCCAAGCCAAGGGTCTCAGTTCATTTGGTTTTTAACTGTTATAAATTGTCTCACTTGACTCCATCTTCCCTCCCTTAGACAACAGGCCCGGAGCAATGTTTACACAGAGAGCGGCTCCGCTCCAAACTTAGAACCAGTGAAGGATTTTGGAAAAGTCTGAAACAGGAATTGTAGAGGACACTGAGCCCGACGGAGGGGGAGACGTCACACAGTGTGACAGCAGGGCCACAACCAGAGAGAGACATCAAAAGGAAGGAAATAACAAAGGCAATATCCTGAGTGTATGTGTCATAAATATTTAAATTAAATATACGTGAATAATTGTCTTAACTCAAACAAGGAAGTATAACAAGTGTAATAAACCATACAAATTTGTTCTAGCATTGTTTTGTCTGTGTGTATCTATTAGCTCTTAACATATCCAAATGTTCTATGTGGACATAATGTGTGTGTGTGTGTTATAGGGATGTGTCTTCCTTATGGGAACAAAAATCAAGCCACCATATCGTAAATCATCAAATTTTAAGGCAAAGGCGTGTTTTAAGGGTAGGTTAAGATTAGGGTTAGCTAGGTTAAGATTAAGATTAGGTTTATGGTAAGGGTTAAGTAAGTAGCAACTATGGTTAAGGTCTGTTTGTTGTTTTTCTAAGACCTGGACGTTCCTCAATTTACAAGCATACTGGGATGAATGAAAGATAATGGTATGTTCTTAATACCATCTTCCTTTTTCTTTTTAATATTTTATGACTTTTCATTATCTTTTACTACTCTTGTTAAATTGAATGCTTCATGCTCTGTCAGAGATTGAGAATATAAACATTCATTAATTAATTCCTGACGTGTGTGATTAAAGGATCTTTTGGACGATAGATTTGAATATGTTTTAGTCATCGTAACACATTTCAATTATTCTGCTGTATATTGTGATGATTATCATTTGTACTTGCACCCTCTGTGTGCATGTGTGGGTGTGTGTGTGCGTGGGTTTGTGTGTGTGTGTGTGTGTGTGTGTGTGTGTGTGTGTGTGTGTGTGTGTGTGTGTGAATGTGTGTGAGGGTGAGTATGTGTGTGCGTGTCTGTTCACAGGTGTAAGGTTCACCGTGTGAAAACCTTTTCAGTTGGATGAAATTTCATACCTGTATTTCTCAAAGGTAATCAGTTAATTACAGCCTTTAAATATAATGTGTGTTCTCCCTAGTTTCACTCACTCTCTCTCACAAACACACAAACACACACACACAAACATACACTGATAGAAACCCAAACACACACACATTCACACAGCCATTCGAAAAGATTGCACAGTTCTCCTTTTGCTCCCATGTAAACACCTGCTGTTCTGTTCGTTACCCCTTGCCTGAGAAATAATGACTGAAATGAAATGCTGAATATTAACTGTTATTATGATTCACTGTGAAAGGAAAAGGAGTTCAATTTGAGTTTCAGACAACATCTGAATACTTTTACAACATTAGATGTGATAAGAAATGGTGCTAATGCAAAAGAGTGTCTAATAGTGTTCAAACAACAAATTAAGATGTGGGGGGGCACAAGCTGATGATTAGACAAGGGACTGTAAAGTGACTTCTAGCGATAGTGTGAATACAAACACACACAGGCACCCACACACACACACGCACACACAGAGAGAGTCAATTAACGCGAACATGTGTCTTCAGGGAATTATATTTCAATTAGCTTTAGATACTTCTAGGCTTCCTTTGAGACCACAAACTCTGAAACAAGTGCATAGCTGTGTTATTTGTGGATGCAGTAAATCCTGCTTTTCAATTAGTATCATGCCATAATTCCATTTCGTTACATAAGTACAAGTAAAGCAATTTAACACTGAATCAGTGTTTTGTGTGATATTGAAAAGCTGTATCATTACACTGAAGCGTAAACACAGAGAGCGGCTCGTGCAGATCCAGCAAACCGAGCTGCATTCTGAAGTCGATTTCAAACAAAATTATAGCAGTGAGAAATTAACAAGTATGAATATCTATTAGAAATGCGTAATAGCCATCAAGAGGAAATGAACACTGTCATTAAAAAGGGATATGAGTCATTTTGGGGGATTACTTCGTGGCATAGCAGCATTTGGAAACAGAATGAATAGTGACTGTAGGAACACCTGAGGGATTTACTGTGGATACGGCTTTAATGGACCTGGAGAGACCTAGAGAAGGGAAGAGATAGAGTAGAGGAAGAGAAGAGGACGAGAAGAAAAGCGTGAAATCTTCGGTCCTGAAAATAGCAGTTGTATCTTTCTGTCCCTTCACCATTCTTCAGTCCCTCTACATCAAGCCTTTTACAACATACTAGTGCAGTGTCTGTCTAAACCTGCCTGTTTGGAATGGGATACAATGGGCATTCCTTGGTCTGTGGTGACGCTGGTTGCAGCTTTATTTCCGAGAAAGTCACCTGCAGTGATTGAGCCGAGTCAAGTAAAGACGGGCTGCAGAACCCTGAAGCCTCTCCACCGCTGCTGCGCAAAGAGCTGTTCACCTGTTTGCTCAAAGTGTGGTGAGGCTCATCTCAGTACGCAGAACCCCCAACGTGACAACCAATTGCCGTTGTCCTAAAAGTGCTGTTGTCGTGATCAACGATGTCAATCAAACTGATTGACCGCTGCTGCTAGAGAGAACTGGTCGCCTCTTTATTCTAAGTTTATTAATATCGAATGTATCACGTGTCCAAATCTGAAGTTTAAGCCTACTGAAGGCCATAGTTCTTGAGATATTCCACATACAAACCAATTTCTGGAATTATTACACAGATTCACTGCTCTTCAACTCAACCTTAATGTGAATGAAATATGTCTGTGCAATTAGACAGAGACCGGTATCCTTCAATCTGAGTCATAACAACAGCAGCAGTTGGGTAAAAACTAAAAACACTGCCATAACTTCTAAGCTCATCCCATGTTTAGTCCATATTATCAGATCAAATACAGTCGGCAAAAACAAAAGAATCTGTCTGCTGTTTTCTCGCTGCTCTGTCTTTACACTGCCAGGTTTGGTGTGTGCACAAAGTCTGCGTGTGTATTTGCGTGGGGGTGCGCATGTTTTCAGTGTACACACTCAATATGGCTCAGTGCGTAAGAATGGCTCTGTACACAATGCAGGCCCTGCTTTGCTTTGGATGAATTCATTTCTGTCAAGAACAGACACTGAGTCCCCAAACAATATCGGTGTTGGGGCAGGAGAGCTGAGGGAGTAGTCAGAGTCACGGCTGTCCATATCTTTATCTCCGTCGAAGAAAGTGATTACTGTAACATGTGCTACCAAGTCTCCAGACTCTGGCCCTCAGGGACGTGTATGAAAAGGAGCTGTCAGATGAAAGGGCACATAACATAAAAAGAACATTATGTAGGCTAAGACTTGTTAAGAGAGGAGACGATACATGAACCTGTAGAGCCCACTTGTTCAATTCTGTGTGTGTGTTTCAGAGGGAGGGGGCAGAGGGAGACAAAAAAAATGATGTCATTATCTTGTGTGTCCTTTAATTTCTAATTTTCTTCAGTTTGGACCTTCTTTTACCTTTGTCTTGCCTCGAGTGAAAGATTACAGACGGCCTCTGTGTGGAGAGTTTTAATCCAAATAGGAGATTGTGTTTCCATCTCTTTATTCTGGAGTGTCTTTGAGATTAGTGACACATGGCTTGTCGAAGACTGCAGCTTCAGATTAGCCACTCGCTAATCCTTTGAAATTCAATGCTAATACAGACATCAAATAAGCATGCGCGCGTACACACACAGACCGATGCACCCGCGCACAACAATGCAATCGGTCCATGGCTTTTCCAATGTACTGTATGTGCTGCTGCTTTATTCGCATGGTATATTACTGTATATTTAAGCGTTTGAGTCTAAAGGAAGAAAAAGAAACCTAACATCCGGGATGTTTGCATTTCAAGATCAACAAGAAACACTGACTGAAGTTGTAATCACAATGATCCCCAGGTTTCTTGAGAATGATGATGTATCGTATTGAATCAGTGATTATGTTTAAATGGACAGCAATATTCTAAAATAACCTGACAAATTGATGAGTCTGAATAAGACTCTGCCATGTAAACAGTATTTTCTTACCTTAAACCGAATAAGGTTTTACTTAAAATAAGTAATAGTCAAATTGAGACATGTGGAACTTTTTGATCTTAGTCTCATTGTGTAGACATGTATACGTCCTAATCGCATTATAACGTCCTAGTGGAGTTTTCAGGGCTTTCTGCAACATGTACATACAGCGGTGACCAACTGCTTTACTAGCAACTTACACTCTCTTATCACACAAGTCTGACTAAATGCACATTAGTTCATGCTGCGACTTGTACACAGAAATAGCTGCATGTTAACATTGCAGAAAAGCCCCATCAGCTGATATGTAAGCTGAGGTTGCATACTTCTTGCACCTAGTGGGAGGTCTATTTAGAGTGCAAACCCTCTGCTGCTGCAGCTGAATCCACCTGTGGGCTTGTGATCTCACTGTTCTCCATGGGGGGGCTGCATTTGATCTCTCCCTTCTCTCACTTTGGGCTGGCTGTACGATGCACCGTGCCAAAGAGTTGTGACACACAGCCGGGATGACGGAAAAAAAAAAAAAACTTTATCCTACATCGATTCGGGGAAATGTTGATTTAGGGATTAGAAACATGGCTGACATATTGTGTATTTGTAACTAGGAGGTTGTTAGCTCACACCATCACCTTCATATGATTCTATTGGAAAATACCTTTGGCTAAAATGATAAATATTCAAATCAAGCTACCATCATCTTCTTCAATTTAAGCCTGACGACGTAACTGTGATTAACACAACCGCCCATGATAGTGTATCATTGCCATCACAAAGCTAATTACTCCTGAGTATCTGGGTGGATCAATCATATGATTTTACAGGTGCTTGACAAATTTGTTATTTTACTTATGTTGTTACTTATGTATTAAAAATGACATTTGCCTGCTAAAACCTTTGCCTTTCCGTACCTACTATAACTGAACGGCACAGTTAGATGATGATGTCTGATCTGGCTGGCATTGCAGTGTCATTCTTTGTGCTTGCATCCTTTTTCTGGAGGCTCAGAAAAGCCTATAGGAGATTTTCCACAAGCTGGTTTGGGAGCTCAGTGGTTGGCTCTCTGCACTCAGCAGGACATTTGCATACAGCTCAAAACTTGTCCGCTCTCTTGACGGTGACTTACTTGGTGAGTTTTTGCCACCCGTCAATCACACAGCCATCTGTTAATGGGGGTTTATTAAGCTTAATGATGACTGTGGCGTCCTTTCTCTTCCTGCCTTGTTTTATCCCAAAGCCTGAACACTCAAATCAACTTGTCATAGACGCACTGAGCTGAATGTGGCACCAATGCACTAGTTTATTCATATGATATGAAAGAACTTGAGCCGAACTGATATGGATTTTGGGGTAAACGCCAATAACGATATCAGCTGCTATATTTATAATTTTTGAAAGCTGACAATGATTCTTAAGCTGTCGTTATCAAACCCTTAAGATAAAGAAGTGTAATTAACCCATTAAGAGAAATTAGAATATGGTGTGGGGGCCACAGTCTAGATAATTATTGGGAAACACTGCAATATATAGAACTTTAATTTTGAAAATAAACGTAATTTGTTTTACTTGTAATGATAAATGCAAATCCTTTCTGCTCATTATCCTGTAAAATAACATTTTTCATATTGGCAAACATAAACGCTGATGATGCCATATGTCTGTAAAAGGCTCATATCAGCTGTTTTTTATCAGCCAGCTGAGAAATTGAACAAGTGGATGTTTCACTCCTGTTCTGCTCTGCCATGAGAGCGTGTGAGCTCCGAATCTGACCACATTCAACTCCAGCCTCCTCCTCCTTTCTGTTTTAACTTTCTTTAACACCTGGACTAACAAAAGACTGGCTTTGAAATCCCTCGGGAGAGAAGCAATGAATCCAAAGTGGAGGTGTGTGAGAGTGTGTGAGTGTGTGAGTGTGTGTGTGTGTGTGTGTGTGTGTGTGTGTGTGTGTGTGTGTGTGTGTGTGTGTGTGTGTGTGTGTGTTTGACTGTCTGTGTGATTCACATTGAGCCAGTGCTGCTCCACTGAGGATTCCCAGCATTGAAGCTTCATGGCATCGGTATAAGGTACAGAGCAGCTCACATGTTCTGGCCATCAAAGCACAGCCATGAAAATGAATACATCACAAACACAGAGAAGCGGGAGGGAAGAGTGCAAGTGAGCAAGAAAGAGAGAACATCTTGTTTCTCGGGTGTAATCAGTGGCTCTGCAAACACACACACACAAGGCCGCTTGTTATCAGAAGATTTCCCACGCTGCTGTGCTACAAAGCTCCACACCAGGATGGGAGGATGAAGCGAGGGAGGAATGGACGGAAGTACAGAGGGATGGAGGGTCAGCCTTCAGCAGCTTAGACTCACTGCGGGGATAAACACATCCCTCAGCGGGGGTTTGTATTTAGGCTAGCAAGATCAGAGTTCAGAACAGACAGACTAGCAGGCAGGCAGAGCGACAGGAAACAGACAGAACAGTGGAGATAAACAGACATACCAAACAGCAAACAACAACCAGTGTGCATATCACACGTTTTAGTTGTGAGGACGGCACATTCCTCCTCCACAGCCTCTCCTCCCACATTACGCTTGCATCAACTCCTCTATTCTGGAACATCTCACTCTCTCCTCTGTCGCTCTCCCGCTGCCTCTATCTCCCCTCACCTGCCGCTCAGCTACAAGCTCTTACGCAAGAGGAGCATTTGCATAACAGGCTGTTTTCTCTGGCTCCGGCATGGGCACATGAGACGCGGCGGATAATATGTTGACAACTCGACCTGTTGGTAAACAACAACCTCCATCACACCACTCCACGATCACACTATACCACCCATGCAGGGGCTGGTCGGTGACAGAGACGTGGATCTGGATCTCTGAGCCGACGTCGGGCCAGAGGGGCTGAAACAGCTGTCATTTACAGAGCGCCCCAACGGACATGGCTTCTGCAAGGCAGACTTCATTCAGGTGGAGGCTGACCTGCCTGCTGTGTGGAACCTATACAATAATAGGTCTTGCACCGAGAGATGACTGTTCAAATCAAGCAGCCTAGCATTATCCTCTTCAGGGTGAGGGAGAGGGTGGAAGAGGAGAGGAGAGAAAGAGATTGATGCGAGTGTGTGTGTGTGGCGGAGAGACACAAATGAAACGAGACGAGCACGCTGCTGTTCCCTTCGTACCTATGTCTGTGTTTAGTCCAAATCTACATCAGCAACACAAACGGGGCTCAGTTTGCAGGAGCACAGGCAAACGTGCACACACACACACACACACACACGCTCATGAGTGGAAAAGAATGGCTGCAGTGTGAGCTGTCAGATATACCAGATATCCTAAGAAACCTCATTACATACCAATTCATTAAGTCAAGAACGGCCTTAATCATGTCTGGTTATTAAGGACGGAGGGCTCTCATTCTCCCCCCCCCCCCCCCCCCCCCTCGCTCTCTGTCATGTGCACACACACACACATGCACTTCAAAGAGACAACAACAAATGATCAAGGGAATCAAGCACAAATGGATCTTTCATTTGGGATTTCTCATTTACTCGTGTGGAAAACAGCAGTTAAAGTCAAGATGATGCTAATTTAGTCTTTCATGCGTTTGTTATCCGGTGCCTTAAATACATCGGGGTGTGACGTGGTGGGGGGGGGTAAAGTGGACTTTATACCGCATGAACTGAAGCTCAGTGTGACGAATGTGGCCCCCGCTGTCAGACTGACAAGTTGTTTCAGGGTAAAACCATCACCCCGCCCGCCCGCCACTGTCAAACACAATGTGGGCGTCCAGAGACTCAGGATGTGCTCCCTCTTTAATTTCACACATAAAGTGGTAAAAATTAAAGAAAATTTATTTTTTTCATTTCCATGGATGTGTCAAGACTTGGATGCTGTGTTTGAGCTCATTAACTAATCACCACAAAAATACAACTAGGCTTATTTCATGCAAGTTTGTACCAGACAGTGGAGCTAGTCTGAAATCTAGAAATATTCCAAACAGCAAAAACAGTACAGTAGCTTATTTTTAAATATTAGTTACAATAATTCAAACTTGAATTCTCTTTTCATAACCGTCAAATGATTGTAGCCTAAGAATTCTCTTTCATATTGACCCATAGCCTTTAATCTGCTGTCACTTAGACATTTGTCTATTTAAGGCGTACATATATTAGAAATAAAAGCAAAGCAAAAACGTCAAAAAGATGGAATATAATGGCAGTGCTTTAGCATAGGTTCTTTCCATTTAATTTCTTTATATCACTGTCGTTTATTTATTGTACGTCTATGAAAGCACATAAGGAAGCTGAATTCAGAGTGACCTTGACCCCCAAAGTCACCTTTCTGGTCCACAGCCGGTGCTCTGACTCCCTGTTTATGGTACAATCCTCACAGAGTCTTGGAGTCAGAATAATATTCACATTGCCTTCAAATCGGTTTCCATCTTGTAACCTGGGCGGTTAGCAGAGGTACACAGTGGCAAATATTAGATATATGAGGCTTAAACTGAGAAGAGGACCGACTTTAATAATCTCAGCAGAGAATAAACTTTGGAGAATTTGAATTTGGAGTCCTGTCATTCAGATGAGACGGACACACGTGAATCCACAACTCATCTGAGGTGAACAACAACAGCAGCAACCTTCTTTTACAACACGATGCGGGCTCACAACACACCGGAGCTGCACTGAAGAAACAACAATACAGAACATTCTTGAATAGAAACCTGCGGGCGTGAGAGCTGCTAAAGTTACAGACACCAGCGGCAGCGAACTGTTCTGTGCGTAAAAACGCGTCCGGCGACTCTGACTCATTCGAGTGCTGCGAGTCAGAAACAAGCCGCGGAGCTGCTGGGCTCAGGGTGAAGGTGTGTCCTGCTCCCGGAGGGCGCGTTTTCTTTTTACTCATCGCTCACGCACAGCACCTGACAGCGGGGATGATGCGGGAGAGGGACGCACCACCGTGCACGGCCTCACGCAGGTCGTGTCCTGAAGGATCCCCCCCCACCCCCCAACCCTCCTCCTTCCATCCCCTGAACATTTGCATCCAAGCTCCCATCATTACACCGCGCACGTTTGCAGACGAACGCGCGTACGTACACAAGCACAGGGCACACATGGGCACGAGGATAGAGACACCCTGTGAGTGTGTGTGAGAGAGAGAGAGAGAGAGAGAGAGAGAGAGAGAGAGAGAGAGAGAGAGAGAGAGAGAGAGAGAGAGTGTGTGTGTGTGTGTGTGTGTGTGAGAGAGGGGGAGAGTGTGTGTGTGTAAGAGAGAGAGAGAGAGAGAGAGCTCCGCATGTTTCTTCCAGGACCCTCGTGTGACCGCGCGTTCTGCCCCTTGCTCCCCCTGCCCCTGCTGCTGGCCTGCACCATTGCGCGCGTATAAAAACACACACACACACACACACACACACACACACACACACACACACACACACACACACACACACACACACACACACACACACACACACACACACACACACACACACACACACACACACACATTACGCACGTAGCATACACAAAAACACACACACACACGCCACCCGCCCCGGACTCACCTTTAAGAAGAATCCCGTAAATAGTGTAGAGGGTGAAAATCAAATGACTCTTGAGATTCATCCTGTCTTCTGCTCCGCACCTCGCTCCTGCTCCTGCTCCTGCTCCTGCTCCTGCTCCGTTCCGCACTAAGCTCTCCTCCGCACCGTCTCTCCACGCTGGAGCTCGGACCGGGGAACCGGGACGGCTGTAGTCGGCTATCCAGGTGGAGTTGAGGCTGGGGCGGGCGGCGGGTTCTCTCTGCGGGTCCCTGGGTAGAGGAGGGTTTACACACACACACAGGCGACTTCTCGACCCCGGGGGACTGGTGTCGCCTTTTGGAAACGGAAAAGGCTCCTCTGGGTCCTGGCGCACCGGCGGAGAGGTGCTGAGTTACTGGGGCTGAGTTGACGGGACTGGGAACTACGAGGGTCGGGCTCGCGCACTGGGAAGAGTCGTGGTCCTCTGGTGACAGATGCTGCCTGACGCTGCTGAACCTGCCGCGCTCCTGCTCTGCTGTGGCGCACACTTCCACGGCGCAGGGAACACGAGTGGAGTGTTTGAGTCCCGCCCACCACAGCGGTGATGGACGCCAGGCGTGAACCAATCAGATCCGAGGCTGAGATAGGAGGGGGGAAAATGAGGATGAGGGTGCGGGGGGGGGGGGGGGGGGGGGGGTCACCATGTGAAATACACTGTAAAATTATTCATTTTAATGAAGTGGTTTGTTTACATGTCAGGAAAGCCTTCCCATGTGTTGACTGGAAATGTTAAGTGGTTTGGGGAAGATTGGATTACTCAGATACTCCTCAATGTTAAATCAAATAGTGTGAGATAGTTAAATCAATGTTAATCATATGGAGATAACTCTTTATACATGGATGCCAACATGTAAACAAAATATAAAATAAAACACAAAAATGTGTAAAATAACGTGGGGGGGAGAAACATTATTAACTAGTGCTGCATATTTAGTAACAGCATCATTACATCCCCCCAAAAAACTTTTAAAATGTTCTTCTAGATCAATTAAGTATCTTTCTCTCTCTCTCTTGCTCTCTTTCTCTCTCTTGCTCTCTTTCTCTCTCTGCTCTCCCGTCTTTTCCAGCCACCTCTCCTTTCTCCCTCATTTCTCTCCGCTCACCCCAACCGGTCGATGCAGATGGACGCCCAAATTGAATCTGGTTCTAGAGTCTTCTTACTTTTAAATGGAAGGTTTTATTCTCTCCAAAGTCGCCAATGCTTCCTGTTGGGTTTCCCTATAATACTGTAAGGTCATGACCTTATATGTGGTAATGTATGTGGTGATTTGGCACTGTACAAATAGGATTGAATTGAATTGAAAATACCGGTCCTTAAAACTCAAAGCAACATAGCTAAATGACAGAGTTTAAATATTAAAATGTAAATTTTTTCCAGCAACACAAGGTGCGGAAAAGATGTGGGAGAGCTCATGTGGACGCCTGCTGTCACTTCTTTGAGTCAGCCACTGCAAAACCTGGGAAATGCTTCAGCTATTTGAGTATGATTCTGGATTTCAGTGTTTGAGAGGCTTTACTTCTAGGATGCTGCTTTGACTCGAATCGTCTTATTGTCCTCCAGGATCAGCGTCCAACCCGAGAGACAAGCTAATCCTTTTTTTACAGTGCACATGTAAAATGGGCTCAGAATTCAAAACAGAGGAACAGGCATGCAGACATGCTTCTGAGAGTGAGCTGTCCCTCCACATGAACCATGGGCAAGTTTTATGTGTCATCACTTTGCTGCTCTGATGATCACAGTTAAAAGCGCTTTGAAGAATTGATGTTGACAACTGCCTATGAGCTTTGAAGATTGTCTTGGAGAGGACAATCACAGGGGTGGAGAGGTGAGGTGGGACGTGATGGGACAAAGAGTCGTGTAGGTGTAGGGGACAGGGGGTGGAAGATGTCCACAGCCCTTTTGGAAAAAAGTTGTTACGACTAAAATAGAGTGAGAGAAGGGACCACAATACAAGGCGCTGATGAGACAGCAGTGTGGGCAGAAAGGTGGCCAGGCCACGGCTGAGGTATGTGTTGTTTGCCTCGGGTATATCCAGACGTCTGTTCCGTCTGCAGCAGCAATGTGTGTTCACATACTGAGACCCAGGCTGAGCTCAGAAAGACAAAAAGATGACAGTGCTTTCTGAACACTTGCCAACAATAGTGTCTGTGGCAACAAACACAGGAATGAATGAGGATTGTTAATCACAAAAATCTATTTGAACAGCGACAAACTGCTTCGTAATGCTACATGAATGATTATAAAGAACAAGTAAAGTCTGACGCAACAGCAGACAACACTCTTGGCATATCACCATTGATTTTATGGACGAATCATAAAGAATAAGAACAACGTCTTCTCAGTCAAACAACTATGGCTACATCCATGTACGTTTTTTTTGTTTCAAAACGCACTAACTCTGCAATGGATTCATTTAGCGTCCACACTACTCCACAGTTTTAGAGACACTAAAACTTAGAGGTTTGAAAATGCTCCTGGCCCTGTTTTAAACTCCAGGTCCACGTTTTAGTCTGGACGGGCAGACACAGAGATGTGGCTCGTATCACATGACCCTCCTCCAGAACGCAACATGGATAATCAATTACAATCGTCGCTGACCCTGTTGTCTTTGCTTACAGTTGTTAAATTCAGCATTTTACAACTGCTTACATGCATAGGAGATGAGCTATCATTTTTTATAATCTGTGACAATTCTGAAACTGTCCTAAATACCGAAAAACGAAGCAAAAATGTAGCCATATGGATGTGGCCTAAAGCTGTTAGCAGCCAGGCCATCTTCTCCATACTTGTTCAGGTCATTTAAGGACTATCATATCAGAATGCTCTTATGACTCATATTTTTACTGATTTGAAAAAAAGTCCGATTTAGAATATGTTTATTTTTATTCAGAATTACTAATAACCGGCATTAAGTCTCAGCCCAAGGCTCTTTCTCTTCTGCAAGCTGGTACTTTCAGAAACACACATTTCACAGATCCTGTTTTTTTCTTTTTATATAAACACAACAACATCTTATAGACACACATACTTGTACATCTTACTTTTAACTTTTATAACTATTATCTTTCAAAGGTTCAATTATGCTGCCATTATTTATGAAAACAGATGCGTTCATTTCAACGAATGTAACCATCCCTGGCCACATACTTCCATGTGGCTTATATGTTGGAATGGTTGTCAATACATCAACTAGAAAGCAGTGCAAACTCGAGAGTTTCTGACGATATCAATCATGTCAGCGGTGGAGGAGGTTGTGAAAATGTTCCTCTTGTGTTAGAGTGAAGTAACATCATAGATATACCTGTGGTTTCATGCCAACTCGCAATGTCTCTCCTCAAAAATGTCCATCATTGTTGAAACTTCTTCCTCGTGTTTTTTTTGGTGCATTGTTAACTTTGTAATCTGAATTTTGAGGAAGTCTATAAATAAAGGTTGTAATTATAATTATATTTATGAGGACACTTATTGACTTACACTTCCCCTCGCCCCTTAAACTAACCATCACCATCACAACAAAATGTCCAACCCCTAACCTACACCTATATCGAAACCTAACCCTAAAACCAAGTCTTGACCCTCAAACAGACTTTTGAAGTTGTGAGGTCCCAAAATGTCCTCACTCTGTATAAGAGTCTTGCTCTTCCTCACAAAGATAAAAGAACAAGTTCCCACATACACTGAGTTGTTCTTTGTTTTGAGTAGAAGGTTTTAAATCTGTTTGTGGAAGACATTCTATAAATAAACTTGACTTGACTTGGCCTGCTGATCCCATTTTGGCTCACTCCACCTTAAACGGGAGGGGGTACGGCGCTGTACACCTTGTAATGGCTCATTTCACACTCTCACAAAGTGGTGAGTGCCACCACTAGAGTCATAGCAAGGAACCATGGGGTCTTCTTTAAAAAGTGTTTGGATCCAAGAGAGAGGCCGGTCAGTGGACTGATAGAAACAGCACATTCAAATTTCCGCCTCACCTGGGATTGTCCGAGTGCTCCAGATGGTGGACAGACCAGTCTCTCTCTCCTCCTCCCTCCCTCCCTCACAAACACAACACACACACACACACACACACACACACACACACACACACACACACACACACACACACACACACACACACACACACACACACACAAATGCTGCCACTAATGCACACCCTCCTCTCAGAGTTTCAAGTAACCACCACCTGCTCCTGGCTGAGGCCATTGTTCACTGGTCCACCTAATGTAGGCTGACACATGTTGCCAAGCTGAGGACCAAGCACTTTGGCTCAGATTGAACGAGGAGGGGCACAACAACAATCAGCTCACCTTTCATTTTGAAAATGTATCTCTCTCCCTCTTTCTCTGTGTGTTTGTGTGTTTATGTGTGTGTGTGTGTGTGTGTGTGTGTGTGTGTGTGTGTGTGTGTGTGTGTGTGTGTGTGTGTCTGGTCCAGTTATTACTAATGTTGTTGTGACCTACATCTGTTTACTTAGTCATGTTATTTGGACATGTCTTCTTTATGGGCACAAAAGGAAGTCTCAATTAGGTAAATCAATACATTTTAAGGTGAACACATGCTTTGAGGGTCAAGGTCAGGTTTAGGTTAAGTGTAGGATTAGGTTAATGTGAGGTTAAGGTTAGGATTAGTCAAGAAGTAACTGTGGTTGAGGTCAGTCTCCAGAAAACTAATGTAAGTGGAGACACAACCATGTGTGTGTCTGTGGGTTAAATTTAATTATTCTATTCTGCACAGAGTCATTAAAATCACAAATGTAAAATGTATTAAAAAGTTATCAAATAATTAAATAACAATATTATTGATAATAATAATATATTTAATAATATTAAATAATTAAATCAAAGAAGGGATCACAAAGACCTTTTTATGTATTATTTAATGTTTGCAACACAAAAGGTGACTTGCATTATTTGTCTTTATTTCGGGATTTAATTGGAAAACACAGACAAAAAACTACATTTTTAACCACACAAACTTTTGAGAAGATCACACACTAAATCTCCTTCACACTTTCCTGGACTCATGACATCTGTTAATAACGTATAGAAGCTTGTGCTGTGACATCTGGAGGCGCGTGGGTGTTGTTGCCAATGATTTGGAGGTTCGTGCTGCTCCCTTTCCTGCAGCACTCTCCTGCCATCTCATTTTTGCTGCTGCCTGCTTTTGACTGTGCGCTTCAAGCGAAAAAGCATCACCTTGTGGAGGAGTTAACAGTGATCTGGAACAGCTTATAAGCATGAAATGACAAACCCATCTCAACATCACCGCTGTTTACTGCCGGAGCTCATCATGTTATGTGTGATAGCATTTGCTTTTAGGTAAGTTTACCCAGGTATGTGCAGTTTAGCAGAGAATGCCTGTCAACACACGTATTGCACAGCTCCTGTCAAAATGTGAAAATTACACACGCTCCGTGCTGACAGGGACAGGAAAAAAGGCACATTGATGAGTTGTGCTGCTGAGCAGATGGCAAACTGTGAGGAAGTAAATGGTGTGTAGTCGCTAACGCAACGCAGCAGTAACTGAAAAAGGCTTCACGGCCCAGTAGCTGCTGTCCAGAATGAATGTATAACTCCAGCATGACACAGGTGGCTTCTCTTGCAGACACCTGAGCGGTTCTCTCCAACTGTGTGTGCAGTATAAATGACCTTTCCCTCAGATGTTGGCGAACGCGGAGGGCCACGGAGACCAGAGGCATTGCAGGCTGCCGCTTCGAAAAAAAAAGAGGGGAGACTTTCCGTCAAGTACGACCAAAGCTCAGCAGCGGTGTTGGGATCAGAGTGGCACACCAATTGTTTCTGTACCACTCACTCGGAAAGTGTTCCTGCACCAAACTCTGAATACAAAGAGGATGGGGACTGCCCTTTTTGTTAATGACCATGGCACCATTCCACGTCCATTCAGAGGAGTAAACAACTGTGCAGATGCATCGTCTGGACAATGTTCACCCTCGCAGTTGGACTGTAGTCCTGTGTATGATTTAACTAATGTTTTTTTATTTTCTGGGTAACATTTTGATTTGACAGGAAATAAAGAACATGTTTTTAGTTGCCTAGTAACAAAGGTCAAGTTCATATCCGGGCGCATTCAGAAACAAAACCTTTACTGTTGTTGGCTTCACGGCTGCTGACTTTTAAAGACCACACCGATGGTTCTATTTGTTTTAGCCCATTAACGAGGATTGGTAATGCATCACTTTGTGCACTGTTAAGAAAGAGAAACCTTATTCTAATATATATGTGGTTTATATGTATATAATCTCACTCATTCACACACATAGTACATACAGTATACCATACTGTCCCAACACACATGCTCCTCCTCTCTTGTCGTGTTCTCTTCAGCTGCTTGCAGACGTGCACTGAACTCCAGGTTATCTCCTGAAATCATCTGGAGGGACTGTATCTGAGAAAACAGAAGCCGTCGTTTTTCCTGTCAGCCCCCTAGTAGTGTCCGAATGAGCCCATGTGTGAACACAGCAGGAGACTCTCCAGAGGGTTCCAATATGTAGCAGATGCAAAAATTTAGACGAACAAAAAACAAAGAGGACACAAATATCTTAGGATGAAAGAGAGGTGCCATACATGTAGAGGACGCCGACGAAGACGTCAACTTGGAAAGATGAGATTCGAGAGCTTTTGGTAAAATGGGCCGACGCAGTTGTCAATGTTGTGCACTCAAAAAACATGTGATCTCCGCAGCTGAATTTGTGTCCTGCCTCCTTCATGCAACACCACCTGTCGCCTGAACGCTCCGGACATTCTTATGATGAACGCGTCAGACCGGAAAATCTTCCGCCTTGTTCGTCATATGAGAAAGACGAACTCTTGACAAATTCCAGAAGCCATTGTACAGACATTATCCTGAGTTCATGTCTAAAAACGGCTTCATACACCAGCATCAGACATGCACTGCTATTCTACACTAACACACACAACTGTAGTCATACAGTCATACTCTGTAGTGGGCGAATGAGAATAGAGAAGAGAATAATGGACAATATTATACAAAGTGACAGTTTTGACTGATTGATGTAATATGGATTTAATTTGACTGTTTAATTATAATGTAATTGCTCGACAAACTTAAACATTATGGTGAGAGACAGACATATTTTTTCTTTTATAGCACATTAGAGTTCTTCTATAGCTAAGCTGTTTGAACCCATGTACACGTTAATGGCATGACAATAATTCCTTCATATAATGTTGCTGCCCTTGACTTTTATTCAATTGTGTTTGTATTCTTGTTCTTTTTTCAGTCTTGGTGGCTTATTTTAAACATGCCTTATGAGAATTGAAACTATTCTTCCTGTTGAAACAATCGTCCTTTAATTAAACATTAGTCCTTTTAAACATTACTCTCCTCTCCCACATTCATTATTAGGATCTGTCACATGCTATTACCTTTTTTCTCACATTCACTACTATTGTCCTTTATACACAGTGCACTCATCATTTTTGTCTTTTTTAATCTCACCCAGGCACACATTTATTCTCCATTATAACCAATATCATTTTTCTTCATACTCACCACAGGTTTGTCTGCATTTCAAGGGAGGGAAACCCAACAGAGGCAAGTGTGAATTTCAGAATAATGTTCTCACTTGCTCATTTTCTCGTCGGATCCAAAAAAGTGACCACGTTTGTTGTTGATCATGTTTAAGTGTAACATGTTTGAGAGATAGAAAATGTATCTGTGTGTGTGTGGTCCACGTATCACTCGGGTTGTGGGACCTAAATCTATTTACAGTCACATTATGAGGACAAAAAGTCAAGTACCCATTATGTAAATATATTAAATTGTAAGTTGAGGACGGATGTTCTAAGGTGCAAAATCATCCGGATCATTTCCAAGTCTGTTTCAGAATGTCAGCGGTCCAGTTTGATTTGCTACCGGCTCTGAGACTGGCATATTAATGAGAAGAAAACTCATTTCTGTGATCCAATTAATCCCGAACAGCTCAAACAACTCTCTGGAACGCCCTTGACAGATGTAAAAAATGCAACAAATCGAACCTTAAAAATTTAATGATGGATGAAAGAGTGGGTAAACTTGATTGAACACATATCTATGGTAACTATGGTTAAGGTTAGGATAAATCTCCAAGAAATCGATGTCTGCGTGTGTGTGTGTGTTTGTGTACGTATGTGTATGTACGTATGTGTGTGTGTGTGTGTGTGTGTGTGTGTGTGTGTGTGTGTGTGTGTGAGTGTGTGTTTGTGTGGATGGGTTTCAATTTGAGTCATAAATTCAAGCCTCCAAAGGTCAGAATCCTCTTCCTGTATGTTTGTTACTTGTGAAATGTCACATTATGTGTTGCTGGTAGTTCTGCTTCGCTTGTGTGACACAGTAATTTCAGAGACAACAACACCTGTACCAGCTCCCGTCTTCCCCTTTCTCTCTCAAAATCTGCATTATCAGCCTGGATTTAAGACTTTGTGGATTGTGTTAACAAAGTTATGGGCAAAAACAATGCACCTCTTCCATCTTATTGTTACTGAACATCTTAAATGAGACCTTTTGCAACATCCTTGTTCATTTTCTGTGAGCAAAGCAAGAGCATGTTTCATACATTCACACATAATGAGAACTGAAGGGTGAAGCCTGACATCTGTAGACAACACTGGACTGTGGTGTCGCCTGCATACTTGTGTTTGTCTCTGTCTCTGTCTGTCTCTTTAGTTGTTATTTTCCAGCCTGCCCGTGTGTCTGTCTGTGTGTTTGGACACAATACAACATCTGATTTGGTCAGATCCAGCAATGGTCTGCAGGGAAGTGAATACGCCAACTGTTTCCTGGCAGTCGGGGAGAAATTATTAGACAGTCCATTTAAGTTACACCCCCATTCAGCTGAGCATTGCCAGGAATGCCAAATCAGTGGGAGTAAAGCTTGGATCAAGAGCTAAAAGAGGCTCTTTCCAACCACACTCTGCGATGATGGAAGAAAAAAAACTGATCAGACGACGCGATCAGAGGACAAAGAGGAAATACTGAATGTAATATGAACATAACTGTATTAATATGATGATAAATGTAGACTTTAAGGATTCACAAGCAAGTGCAGTATGGAGTATTGGGAAATTACAATAAGATATAGTGTGGAATGAAATTACAACAGATTATGGATTTTTAATGACTTCAGTTTAACAGTATGTTTACAATAGACTTCAACAGTGTGATTCTGTCACATTCTGTCAACTTCATTCATTCTGTGATTGGAGTTTTTCATAATATTTTAACCATCCGAGGTAGACTAACCACAAGCTACAAGTGTATTAAACAATGTTATGTGCTCCTGTAGAACTGCATTTTAAGAAAAACATGTTTTTTTCACAACGTCAAGAGGAAGTACTACACTACCCGAAAAGCGCTCTATAAATACAAAACCATTTACCATTTACCCACAATCCATAGGTGTGACAGCGACGTCTGGGATTGGTGGGACTCACTGTTACCATAGCACTTAAATGGCACTTACTTATAGCACTTTGTAGTTTCGCTTTTTTGAAGAAATGTTACTTTCTTGATTCTTGTTGTTCTGGGTTTGTACCCTCATGGTTGAATGCACTTATTGTAAGTCGCTTTGGATAAAAGCGTCAGCTAAATGAAATGTAATGTAATGACCACAACCGCAAAAATCATGTCGGCTACGATTGGATGTTTCAGCGTTACTTTGTTTACCAGGATTTCCCCTTCTAACATGCTGTGTTTTTTAGAGCCGAGGAAAAGACTCTTAATGGGTGAAAATCCCTTAAACAAGGTTAAATTCAAGAAGCACTGGAAGTCACTGGAAACTGATAATTTGCAAAGGTTTATGTGACGCATAGTTTCACACCTTTGACTTTTTTCCATCTTCCCATATACCTAAATCAAATGTTTTATGTTCACGATTCACCTCGTAGCTGGTCGGCCTGGTTCCCGGCTTTAAATGATTTTTATAAGAATTTACTGAAACATCAACGGAGAAAATGAATTGGAAATTTATATGTGGATTATTATCAAAGAATTTAAAATGATTTCTTTGATAAGCTGCTGTTAATGTTGAAATGTTTAACTCTTTGATTTCTGTGTTTTTACATTGGAGTCTTACGCGCTCACACACACACACACACACACACAGTAATATGTTATATGTGCCATCATTGGTCATTTATGTGTCATATGAGTGTGACTGTCCACAGCTGAGGTATCCAGTCGGGCCAGAGAGCTCTCACTCATGCAGAACCATACAAATGCCACGTGCACGCAAACATGAACATGTGTACTGCAGACACATGAAAACACACTGAGCCCATGTGTAGAGACCAGATCTTGCACAGATTTTGGGATAATTCCCTGGAGAGGTGGGCCCTCTGCAAACACACACATGCACCTACACGCACATACACACACACACACACACACACACACACACACACACACACACACACACACACACACACACACACTCACTGTCTCTCTCACTCACCAGCTCTAGCCTCTAGGTAAGGGAAGGCTCACGAAATTGAGTTCACGGTGGTCGCTTAGCAATGTTGAGCAGAGGGTGTGCTATCAGGCCAAATTGTTCCGGTTCCTCTTGGCTCCCCTCAATTCCGTTTGACTGTTCAGGGGTGGAACGATGGCACAGTGATCTGGCGGCACTGACATTTAGAAACGAGGAAAGGGGAAATAAAAGGGCCGAAAGTGAGTATTATCAGCTCCTCACGTTGGAGAAGCTGGAAAGTGGACAAAAGAAAAACACAGTAGATCTTTTCTGTTAAAAGAAAAGGAATAGGAATTAGTTTTATTTGACAAGTGCACATGTTCCTCATCTTTTCCAGGAAACATTTTACTTTAGTGAAACAGCACTTCTCTTAGCAAAGTTACTTTTACAGTAAAACAAAAAGAACAAAGTTAAAAGTTCACAAAAACAACCAAATATCAAATGTTAGGATTCGCCCTCAGTCTACAACTTAAAAGTGAAACCTGGAAACCAAGCGTGACCACATGGATGCAGAGTCGCATACAAATGCTCACACTACTTAAAAGCCCAGGGGTGTATGTGGCTAATTAGCAGATACCATTTTCCGAACCTCACTCTCAGCACTTTTCTACCATTTTCTTATGTTAATTCATTTGAACTCAGAGGTAAATGTAGGAATATGGGTAATTTGGCAGCTCCTCTGGTCCTACTTCATCTCATTGTAAAGGACACAAATTACAGGTACAGTCCAATTTTCCTTCAGCTTGTGGGAACAGAGCTGGGCGTACAATCTGCTAAATTCTTGCCTAAATGTACAATCTTGTCTAAATTACCTCTCACTCCCTAATGTCATACAGTCTGCCGAGAGGGAATTCTACATGAAAAGCAATTCAATTTGTAGCTTTTACAGATACACAGATGTGAGTTGATGTGTATATGTGTTTTTTATCGCTGCTAGGGGCTGCTACAAAACATGGCTCCTATACTGATCCAGATGTTTTGCTCCACTTGTACCTGTTTGCCTGCGAGTAGTCTACCCTTGACCGTGTATTCACATCTTCAAACGTCATTGCCAGGTAAAACGTTTTATGCATTCGTAAGTGGTTTCTGTCAACCCAACAGTTGCTCGTGCAGTATTGTATGTCTCTTTACAGTGAAATGTTATTTTGATTACTTTAACTAGCTGTTTATCTCCTTCACAAATTCCCTCCTGAGAGACTGATTTATCTGTCCTCACCAAATATTGTGTAAGTGTTAAGTGTTGATAAGACTGTCTTTAAAAAACATGTTTCTCTTTTTATTCTCTTTCACTTTGCTCTGTCTGCAGCATTTGTCCAAATTTTCAAATACCTGGCTGTACATTTATTGGTGAAGGACGTAAGTGATGCACTACAGTGTGTTTCAGCAGCAATAACTTAAACCAACTAGAAGGGGGGTTGGAGATTACATACCTATAAAGAGAAGAAAAAATATGTCTGTTTATGCAGATTCACTCCATTTAACGGGTTCTTCCTTGGGTCATTCCTAACCAACGTCATGGTTCAGCAGTTCAACAATCAGAGATACAAATGCACAGATGTAGGTAAAGGTAGGGTTAGTGCTGTTTTATCCTGTACGGCATGACACCGCTGGCCTGTGAGTCACGCTCTTCCAGAGTGCTGCGTTTCAACCCCAACCTAAAAATAATACAGCAGCATCCATGGAGCTTCCAAGTAGCAATTGCAGTGAAACGCATCTGTTGCAGAGGGAAACAGAAGCGGCAGTGACATCCCCTGAGGATCTCGCTGATGTTTTGTAGAAATAATTATCTGTCATTCGTCAGTCAGCAAACGTGTGTGTTAATGCATTGATGATTAAAGGGAACCAATAGAAATACCAAGTCCCCTTATCTGCAGCTGATGACAAGAAGTCTCACATGAGTAAGATATTCATCTGTCCAAAGGAAAAAGACGTTTTTAAAAGAAGAGAATTTTTATAAACGTGAAATTAAAAACAGACAAGATGTATATCAACACAATCAAAGAATGCCAGTGATTTGAATCAAATGCATCGTGTCATGTTTGATAAAGTAAGAAAGCATTTGCCAAGAATGTGGTGCAGCTGGGGTGGTGACACGGCCCTGGGAAGGTGACAACTGGCATCCGACTTTAAATAACCTGGTGTGATTTCAAAACTGGAGTCATGAGGCAGAGCAAGAAAGTTGGTCTGGATGTAAACGTTTGAAAATATATAACAATATCCCCACACTGCAGCTGGCAAAGCATTTTACTGTGATATAATGTATCTGATAAGGAGACAGAGGAATAAAGAACATGTGATGATGTCTTCTATTATCCGGCCTTTCAAACCATTATATTTTGGCTTTAAGAAAATGGGTTGTCATCACTTGAAAAATGATAATTTGTAACAACAGAATTAGAGTTCATTCATCTTTGCATCAATCAGGATTCAGACATTTAAAAGATGCCAGATTTCCTCACAGCCCTCGTACCTTTGTGTTGTGCTTCTCTTGCAGCCAGAACAGCTGTTAATGCTGGTGTGGCGTACCTTTTCAAGTCACTGTTTTCCATTTCCATCCTCCCCTCTGCCTGCTAATTCATTAAAACTCTTCTGTTGCTAGTGATAGGAATTTCAACAGAACCAATCTCGGCTCATTTGTGTGAACGACCGCCAGTTGGCCCGTGCAAACCTGGCTGCCTACACAGACTGCAGAAGGAGCCGCGTCTCTCCAGAACTGATCCGGCGACCTTCCATCAGAACGACAAACGCAAAAACAGAAAGCACGGGATGTCACTTAACGATTTCCGCGTGGGCGTTATCACCCCATTACAACGAATATGCTGCTCATCTGTGCCCTGCTGTGCTCCAGAATTCCTCTTTTTCAACAAAAGCAGCATTAATATTACTGTTGGATGACAGGGAAGTGATTGCTTTGAAAAGCTTCTCAGCACTTCACTACCAGACATCACTGATCCCACAAGGATGAATTCGCTGTGTCTCATTGTTACCTGTGCGGTGGATCATTAATGAACACTTTAAATATTTAGTCACAGCTTGTTTATTGATCAAAAATTACATTTCTTACTGCTATTGTAAAAAGTAATAACACATGTGTATCATCATTGAATAATTGCATTCATTACATAATCCCATGTGACTCAAATCCATCTTTTCCATTTGTCTTTTTACGAAATAAGGAAAACCCTCCCTTTGATAACCATTGATGTACATTAAATGTTGCTTCAACTTCAAAACACGTCCTCATAGGGAATCATGTGCACTTTTTATTCTGAATTCCATTTAGTCTATAGTCTTATAAGATACAGCAACTTAACCGTACCCTCTATCTCCTCTACCTCAAGGGGAACTCGCTTTGATTTTGAAGCTATATCCTGCAATACAGGGAAGAAAACTGTGGCAATACTTCAAGATACAGCTTTGTCAGGTCTAGCAGATGGAGAACAGGGGCTGACGTGGATCGAAAGGCATCCAAGTTGACAAAGTTGGCTTCACTGGCTGTTTGAGTGTTGGTGCCATAAATTCTAAGGTGAGCAAGTGAAAGTCAGCGGTCTAGTGTGATTCCAGTATGCGTATGGCAACCACACCTCAATGCTGCTATCAATTTAGCTCAAGATGGTGGAGCTGCAGCAGGAGAACAGAATATGTGGACACATTGTGTTCACTGCACCTAGGAAAAAGCCAAGGATTTGCTCAGTGGTGCACTGGAGACTTGGTAATGAGAATAAACCATGTGATTGTTCCAAAAGTTATAAACTTGTTTAGGTTTAGAGTATTAAAGCTAGGGTTGGTAATCCTGGAAAAGCTGGTAACAGCAGGCTGCACTTTGAAAAGAAATGCAACTGATACATCCCACCCACTCCCATCAGACCCCTCGTCAAAGCTATGACCCTAAAACACATCAACATGAGGCGTTGAAAGCGCCAGAAGCCGACTTTTCCCTGACTCGCTCGTGAACTTCTGACCATCATCTCTGCTTCTATGACTCCCTAGCTTGTGAAGACACGGGCAGGCAGGTCGGTTAATGACAGACAGGTATGCCAGCCAATCATTTAATTCGGTTCAAATTAAATGATTGGTTGTGTTTATGACAGTCCTGCAAGGGTAACAGACACTGGCTCATTGACAACTTTATTCATTGATGGCTATCAGATGTGAAAAGTGTTTCAGAAACAACACCAGCCCTACCTTTAAATCACGGGCAGTGAGGAGCATTTGACTGAACAAGCCGATCTGGGCTAACACATCTGTCAGGCGGCTCAGCATGGGCACACAGCCGCTCTAAAGAGACTGAGATCATAAAATCAGATATTCAGGAGTTTTGTCATATGAAAGGAAAGTAAAATCCCTGAGCTAACCAGTGCAGAGTGGTTGGCTGAGTTGCCGTTTACATAGACGCAACTGCCGCCATGAATGATGTGAATAAAAAACTGCAAAGGAAAAGGTCATTTTGAGATGCACAGCCTGGTAAAGGCCTCTATGAAGACGCTGCCGTTTCTCTCCCCACCTGTGGAGAGGAGGAACACACACACAACTTCCCACACTGAAAGAAAATAATCCAAATTCGGATTTTCTCGTGCAGCCATGTTGAAGCTGCTGCATGTTGAGTTTTACAGGCAATTTAAAGGCTTCAAAGTAGCGGAACCTGAAATACTCAAAATCTCCCAAACCTTTATGTAGACAGTGATGTACAATTTAAAATTGTAAGACTTTCAGTTTGATTTACTGCCGGAACAGTCCATCAAAACACTGCCATTACTGACAGTTCTCTCAAAGAGGAGAACTTCCCACACACAAGGAGTGTGGCTCAGAGGATGCCAATTCTCTTTGGATCAACATACAGTACATGCAACAAACAACATAAAACTATGGGAGCTGATGTCTGAGACAAAAAACAGCTTTGATTTCAAATAATCTTTCAGTGCTGGACAACCTAAACCACTGACAGCTAAGAAAACCTTGCTGCTAAATAGAAACCTTTTGGACTTCATTGATTACTTCCTCCTCTGTGTTAAAGTCTGTGTTTTATCTGTTTGTCAGAAGGATTACGCAAAAACTACTGAACTGATTTCAAATCCATTGTGGTGTGGATCACGTTCTTAAACATTGTGAAATAGGCTGTTTTTCAACATTTTCATTGATTTCTCAGGAAATAATTAACCATGTTTAGGGGACTGATATTTATGAGTATACAGTTTGCTGCAGATCCAAATAATAATCTGGATCTAGTGAATTTAGTTTGTATGTGTTCAGCAGTATATGTAATGTCTTTTCTTTCCTGTATGTCATCTTTTAATTATTTTTTCTTTCATTATTGATTCAAATGTGCAGACGTCCTTGTGTTCTGAACAGCCCTGAAAGAGTGTTTTTCAGTTTGTATTGAATATTAATCATTTGTTTGCTGAACATGTTTTCCAAAGCAACTTACAATATTACAATAAGTGCATTTTACATGTATACGGGGCCATTGAGGGTTTCAGTATCTTGCCGAAGGACACCTCGACATGCAGGCGGGGAAGACTGAGGATTGAACCGCCTGCCTGCTGGTTAGAGGACGACCACTCTACCCCTCAGCCATGTAACACATGTCAATGCACAGTGTGGGTGCTATATGATCAACCAAACATTCAACACTAATAACAAGTCCTTGGCAATCAAATCACAGCATTAACACAATAAATACTAACCTTCAAATATTTATAATACACACAAACTACATTCATTACCAGTGTACTGTACTGGAACAACACAGCAGTGACACCATCCCTTCAGGATGAACCTGTCCAACCACACTACATTGGTGCATTGTAGCCACATAATTTCACTATCTTATGTGTGTTTGGAAATTACAGCATCATGCAGGGCAGTGGATGATATCTATTTTTTTAAGAAACTGATGTCAAGGCTGACGATGATAGTTTAAGATTATTAAGTTTATGAGCTGGATAAGTGAGTTCATGCTTTTATTCATTCATTAGGAAAAAGGCGTTGGAAGTATACGACAGACATTGTAGAACAGCTGCTGGTTCTGGCACAATCTTTGTTATCCGTAGCCTACTCATCCGGCTCATGTAAACCTGTGGCAGATTGTCCAGTGGGTTTAACAAGAGCTCTGCTAGTAGCAGCTTTTTGAGGAGACAAAACCTTCTCTCACCAAAGGGAGCAACATAGAATAAATACTCCGAGCACTTGATTTGTGGTTTAGGAGCATTTCATATGTGGCAACCAGACACAGCCTGAGCCTGATCATATTTCTTACTTCTCTACTGATAATTATCCCATTAATACAAGTGTTCAGTGCTTGCACTCTATCAGCTGTAAATGTCTGATGTGCAATGCCTCGGATTAAGATTTTGATACACTTTCTGAAAACGATGTGTTTCCATGATTTCATGCATTTACCATTTTTTCGTACTTTATATTGCAACAATCTTTCTAAAAAGGCTCAGAATCTTATAAAATCTGTGTTTTTTTCTGCTGATATTCTCAGTGTCCAAGTGTCAATTGGTGACTAATATCAGCAGAATTTATTGACGGTATGTTAAGATATGAGAGGCTCAAGTGATAGTCTCATGAACAGATGCATTTAGAAAAGAAAAAACAGGTATGCAGACAAAGCTGAGGCTGAAGAGCTTGAATTGATCGGGGGATTCAGTCTGTAGAAGAAGTGAGATAATGGGATAATGTGTGATTAAAGGGGGTGTGGGGGAGGGGGGGTTGCTTTGATTGATTGTGTATGGGGACTGGTCAGCTGGCTTGTATACGTCAATAGACACCTGGAAAAAAAAGAGAAAAAGCGCCGTCTAGGCAGGGTAACAGGGGAACGTGCCAAGGCTTGCCTGTTGAGAGCCAATGCACTGTCAGCACCTTTTTTAGTCACTGTGCTGTCAGCTCCCCAATATTGGACTGGGAATTCGAGCCGCGACGAATGGGGAAGAGGGAAGGAATACTAAAAACACAGACAAACAATCTTTGTAGTTGTAATAACTTGGTCACCCACAACCCCAACCTCCACCCTTTTCTGTCCCACAGCATCACACAGATTCACACAGAACATTATTATTAGATGTAAATCATCTGAAGCACATAACCTATAAACAATGATATTGCTTTTGTCCCTTCAACTTGTGGGCTTGTGGTTGGGGGAAAAAAATAAGGATATAGTGAAGCTGACCTTATTAAACATATACCCATAGGTGTTATAAGATCGATATGCGAGTTGTCATTTTAAATTATGCATATAAATTGATTATTGAAAAATTAGGTATGTGTTATGTGTTCTAGACGTTTTTTATTTTCAAAGACTACAAGAATCGGTTCATTCGTCACACAAATTATTCCTTTATTGCTCTTTAACACTTTTATAATATGAATTGAGTATTTTTGGTATTATTATATTCTCGATTTCTGAGAATATAATAATTCTCTCTCTATATATATTCTTTATTATCATTTTTACTCAGTGTTGAATAGGGTCTTTGTTTTTGATAAAATATTTCCTTCTTGTTTATTATAAGGAGCTCTGTTATTTTATCAGGATTCACTGGTAAATCTTTCTTTGCATTATATTTTCCTCCCATGTCAGATTTTGATAAATGAAACCTGAAACCTGAATAATCAAAAACAGAATCTCTTGGTCCCATTTCATCCTTTATCCTCTAATCTTTTCCAATTAACCCTCGCATTCCCTTTACATCTTAATTGACTGTTTTCTCTTCAAGCTCCAAATGCATGCTACAACATGAACCCGTGTGTGTGTGTGTGTGTGTGTGTTTGTCTGTGTGTTTGTTACAGAGGAAAAAGAGGAAATGAATGAGTATGTGTCTCCGCTTGAGTGTGAGAAGGTGAAAGGAAAGGGCACAAAGTGTTGAGCCTCACTTTCCTGCTCCCTGGTCTCTGGTGGGAAGCCAAAATGAAATTACCTCTTCCTGCAATATCACCAATCTGACTCAGCACCAACTTATTGTTCTTTTCTCTTCATTCCTATTGCTCTCTAGTTGCCTTTTAGTATTATCCTTTAAGACCTCCTCTGCCACAGCACTGTGCATGGCAGAGGAATTCAACACAAGGTCCCAAGTTTATCCGTTATTTTCTACTCGCCTAGTCAGTTCCACACACACACCCACACACACACACACTGCCTCGATCTCTTATGTTTTCACCCCACGTGTTTTGTGCTGTTGATGGGCTACAGAGAAGTCATTAATTCCCAGCACAGTGTGAGCGAGAGCGTACACCAGAGGAGAGCGGGACTGAGGCGTTCACAGCTCCGCATCCTTCTGATCCCTCAGCCAAAAGAAAAATATCCCCATGGGCCACAGCTCTCGCATGAGTGTGTTTCTGCGAAAGTGAGGGAGTCTGCAGGAGAAAGAGAGAGTGATGGCTACTCTAAATCACAGGTATTGTTCCAAAGTTAGCTCCCTTGGGGTAAACTGACAGCTAGCTCATCACACTTGACAAGAATGATACCTGGGATTTTGGGATGTCTGGAGTTTTTTGAGCACTCTAAAAATTCGGAAAAAGCCCGCGTCCTCATCATGTACCAATTTTGTGATCGTCTGCCTGATTAGGCACAGCGGGGGAGTTTGAGTTGTGTGTGTCCAAGAAGAAATTCTATAACACAGATCCATCAATATTATTGTTTATGAAGACAATATAATTTGTTTGTCTTTTATCGTGCCAAAATTATAAATCATATTGTATTGTGTTCGGAGAGTTTTGTAGCTGTATCTCAATCAGTGTGTGTAATGCACGATCCAATTTGTAAATGTGTAAAAGAATCTGCAAATGCCCACCAAGATCTGTGTGTATGTACAAAACTCTGCAAATGTGTATTCACAGTCTGTGTGTGCATTATCAGATTTGTACATGTGTAGGCAAATGTGTGCATGGATCTGTGGATGTCTAGATCAATCTTTATTTATGTGCATGGATATTAGTGGCAGCAAAGGCTCCAAGAGCTGGAAACTCAAACAGGCTGTTGTGTACCATGCAAATGCCTCTGGAGAAATGTCCATAGGTCCTGCAATACCCTGCCGACCTGTCCAGATTCAAAGTCAGCGGAGATTCTCTCCAGCTTGTCCCGAGACCCTCAAAGGATACGCAGTATAGATAATGTATGCATGGATGGATGAATTTGTCCTTATCCACTGTACAAATCTGAATATGCAAAACACACACACACACACACACACACACACACACACACACACACACACACACACACACACACACACAATATTAGTCCCATCTCTTTTATCTTCATCTATACAAGTTAAATACTAAAAAATAGTCCCAAACACTGGAAGGAAATTGTGATGCTGGCTGCGTCTCTTAACAGTTTCTGTTCCACAAGAGTGTCTGAAGTTGCTTTAGAACTAAAGTTAAACCAGCCCAGTGCCAGCAGGTAGTGTAGTCACCGCAGCAACAAAGGCAGAAACACAACAAATACAATCGCGCTTTTATCGCTATACGCTGCAAAATCCCGCACTGACTCCAAGCATTTTTCAAACCTTCACCTGAACCCCACACAGAATGTAAACCCACACTGCTTCAGCCTTAAGATAATACATGAAGCTGAAAAGTGTGAAAAATGTCAACTTAATCTTTGAATGCACTTCACAGGGAAGTGTACTCAGGACTGCGTCTGGGACACTGATGATGGCTGTTGAGCTGATGACACGTCTCCTGTGGATTATTGTGTTTGATGTGCAGGTGTAGGAGGTGTAGAGACGCACTCAAACCTGCCTTTGACCCGTCTTTAGGTGCCGTTGCATCAACTGCCTGAAATGTGATTGGAGATGCCCACTTGACAAATATGTAGATATAGTAGGATTCATCCACAGGGAGGTCTGAGCTCGTCTTGCTCAAGGACACTGGAGTGGGGGGGGGGGCTATTAGCTCTACACAAAAGCCGATCCAGCTCTGGTGTCGATGAATGATGTCAGATTCTCTTGCAAACATCTCAAGGGGGGAAAAAAATACTGATGCTGAGAGGATAAATTGATGAAAAGAAGTCAGAAAATATATAATTTAATTCTGACAAATTGTAAATAAACCTTGAAGACACATTTTCCCTTTAAAGTTGCTCCACAGCCTTGTTTGTGTGCTAATTTATAAAAGTCAGCGATTTAATTTTTTTCAGTCACTCTGCTCCTCTATTGTCTTCTTATCTCGGCGGTTGCCTCAAACTTAAGTGATCTGAAGCCCGGCCGAACAAGCGAGAGGAGCTGTTTGTAGGCAGCACATTGCCCGCTTCCTTATCATGAACTTCCAAGACTGATCACCTGTCAGTAAAAGTTGTTAACCTTCGCGGGCCGGGCGGTGCACCCGCTCAGCTGTGTGCCACATCGCACTGTAGCAAACGCTTGGATTTGAGGTCATTGTATGTGCAGTATCCCTGCTCCACTGGATCCCCATTGGCACTTGCTTTAAACACAGAGAACCAGAAAAAGACAAATTTCCTCAGCGGCATATATGATACAATATAAAAGGAATTGCTTTGAACTGTTGGGGATGCTCCAGGGGTGTTGTGACAGATCTCGCCAAAGTTAAACCAGTGAAATAAGTTGCCTGGGGCCGCCCTTGGATCATTTAGAAATCTTAAGACAATATAATACATGACTCCATTTAAAGAAACCTCCAGCTCACCACGGGTGACTTTATTTACTTAATCTGAGGCGTCCGTGTCTAATTTTCTCAGTGGTCGTTCGCTCTCTTTGAGTAATTAAACGAGCCAATACAGTACAATCTTTTCTCTGTGTGATGCTGCTGCTGATTCAGTACAGTTTGTGCTTGTGTGCGTAAACAGACATCATTACAACTGTCATCATATAGCCAGAAGCGTTGCTTATTTACTCATCCCCCAATTATTTTCCAGTCCCTGCTCTTGCTCTCGAGCCATTGCTAATTTGGATTATACAGTAAGTAATGTCTTTGAACCAAAACCTCATACCAGACGAGTACTGGCGGTGGGTCTGGTTGAAGGTTAGTGACAGATTATGCTTTTGATTAATCTGTCTCTCACCTTAACAACGGGCTGCCACTGTCTGAACAAAAAAGTTTCAGAATGCTGCTAGTGGATATTTTTTTGCAGGATTATTTATCGGAAAATGAATGAAACTTTGTCAGTGAGTATTTTACTTATATTTTTATATTCACCATTGCAGCCTTTCTGTGTCTGTTCTCTCTCTCTCCAGGAACTCGGTACCCGCCGTCCCCCTCCACAGTGCAAATGTAGCTCAGGTTAATTGGTGACTCTAGATTGCCCGTAGGTGTGAACGTGAGTGTCTCCATATGTCAGCCCAGCGACAGACTGGCGACCTATCCAGGCTTTACCCGACTTTCTCCCATGTCAGCTGCGATTGGCACCCCCCCCCCCCCCCCCCCCCCCCCCCCAGCGACCCCGGAAGGGGAAGCGGTGTAGCCAATGATGGATGGATTGTGGTAACATAAAATACTTCTGAGTAGCATAGGTTTTCTCTGTTGTATCAAAGTCTCATCTGCAAACAGTATGAACAATAGTTAAACCAGCTTGACCCGTGTTTTTTCTAATTAACTAGATGTGGCGCTGTAGACGTGATTAAATATGTAGGATCATATTTCAGCGTATTACAAATAAATACGAAAATTCAGAGATTTAAAAATATCAAGTAATCATGCAGCACTGTGACTTTATGGATGTTGACACATATCCTGCTCCGAGCAACCCAACAGACCAAAAAAATCAAAGACGTGAAGCACGATGGAGCCGGCATTCAATGTGAAATAGCTCAACTGCAGGAGGCTGACAATGGTTTGTGATACCATTAGACCATTAGAAACCAGTTTGGTGCTCACATGCAGCAGCTCACTGTTCTGCCTCCTCTCAGTGCTGCTAAGTGCTGACAGGAGGGCGAACACATTGATTCTTTCAGCTGCATGTTTCATAATCTGTGTTTGTGTGAGATCTTACTGATTTTTCTCCGAAACAACGTCAGAGAAATGTGCCAGCCGCACACAACAGGTTCACATTCAAGCCTCTTTGGATCAAATGATGCATGTGGTTCAAACTGAAATCCGACGTTTTCTCTTAACCTTGAATTTTTTAGATACTTTGAGATTTTGATCAGCTGAACAGGTATAAGATTATAATTTCCACACTATGCAGTGTTATTTAAGCCTTCAACTTTTGACGTACAAGCAATCTCCTCACTGAATCCTTCAACTTTACTGTCCCCTCAAATCGTTTCTATTTTTTATAAGAGTTGGTGAGCATGTCTAGCCCCAGACGTACCATAAACCTCGGGTTTATGACAGAGGTCCAGATGATGATGGGCTTGAAGGGTTCCTGGATGCTGACAAACTTTCTGGTCATCAGGCTCGCTGAGTTTACAGGCCCACCCTGCACCATTAACACACACACACACACATTCGTGCACACAGGCATAGAGGGAAGGAATCGGTTTGGTGAAGACCAGCTGCTGTTTCAACACGGCACAAGAATGAAAAAGCTTTGGTGCAGTGTACGCAAAAAAATACTTTGGAGCAGAGGAAGTCCACCCCCCCAAACTTTCAAAAGGGCAAAATGATATCTCTTTAACGTGCTGACAATGTATTCATCATTCAGTTTGAGGTTATTATGAATAAATAAGCTGATATTAAGTGGCGTTTCCTTCTAGCATTATTTACATACCTCAATCTGCTTTATTATTTGTAATTGCTCAGCCATTCGCCTTCCTTGTCATCATTAGTGAGGTTTGCAGTGTTTGACCCAGCAGGCAAAGGCAAATCAAGCCATGGGTCATTACGAATCAGCATGAAATTAGAGGTTGCCGTACCTTTACTCCTCTTCAGGCAAGTGCATCGCAGCTGGAAAGCCTCTGATTCTAAATCTACTGACTCACTTTACAAAAACTGGTGTCTGGTTATGCTCCTTCAGCTCCAAGTGACAACTGTAATTGCAGAGAGGGCAACTGCACACAGGCAGAATGACATCTCATTTTGAATCTATACTAAAATATATTTCACACTAAAATATAAATCTTTACCCTGGATCTTGATCATACAATTTCTCAAACTGTGGGTGTGATTCCCTTTTTGTGTGACATGTTTTGATCCATTTACAATTGGATAATTAGAATATATTGTAATAGGCTTGTGCCATACCACCTCAGTGATGCTGCTATATTATGGTGTTTCAGGCTGCAAAGCAAAATTTTGTGAAAATAGCTGAAGTTTGAGAAGATGCCACGTGGACCAATGTTTAAACTGTTTAAACTCTATATTCCTTCATTTTTATTGTTGCTCTGTAAACGGTAATACCTACATCACACTAATGTTTCTTATTTCTCACTGTCCAACTGATTCCAGTTGATAGTGAAACACATTTGTAACCCCCCCAGAATAGGTGTATTGAATGTGCTTTTATTAGCCTGTTGCTTCCAATAGACTTAAGTAAATCTTGTTAGATCAAACTCTTTGCTGGAATTTGTAACTCTTAATTTTTAAGTAAGAACTGTAAGGATAGCACTAAAGGCAATTCTTGAGCAGTTAATATGAACATGTCAGGATATTTTTTTTAAACGATTTTTATTATATGATTTCATTTGTTTTATTGACATTGGATATTTGTTGTATTTTTTTTCACAACTCTTTGTTGTGCTTACTTCGTTTATCTAAAACAACCAGTTTCCTAAATTCTACTGAGTTAACACAACTACTCATTAAAGTTACTTGTTTTACTTAAGCTACTAAAACTTACAAAGAACTATGGCATTTTACTTACAATTTTTAATTTGACAAAATCAAGTAAATACAACAAAGTATTGAGCGAAGTGAACACAACTTAAAACTATTATATTTACATACATTTTCAAGGCAATTGGTTTCCTAGATTTCTTTAAAGTATAATCAACATGTCAGATGTTACAGTGTGGGATTCACGACTCTTTTCGTGCGTCTGTTAAAGTTTGAATAATTGGAGGAGCGTTTTGGACATATATATATATATATATATGTATATAATAACGTCCTCTCTCTGCTCTCTCTCTCTTTGGCACAGTATGCCTTCTATTCTTTTGTAGCCATGCTTTAGAGCAGTAAACAATAGGGGGGAAAAAAATGAAAGTACTTATTGGAATAACATTTGAGAAGTTTACACCTGACTTGCTCCTATTAATGCATCTCCAGCTGCTACTGCTGTACCTATGGCAACCAAAAGATACCGTTTCAGATTCATCAAAACTATGTTTCTGTGCATATGGGATCTTTTTTTTAACCTTCTGCAGGTTATTAGACACCCAATGGGCTCAGCTATGAAACAAGATTGATTATATTTGGCTCTAATGCTTAAAATAACCAGGTCCAAGTCATCGGGCATGCTGTTTGTTTCATGGTCGAGCTTTGGGGACTGGCATCCAAAAATAGATCAGATCATCATATCCGAGGACGGCTAAAAGAAACAAAGAAATGAGATTCAAGGTGAATAATGACGTGCAGGGGAGTTTTGAACTGGAGAGACAAAAAAAGAAATGGAAGAAGTCTTCTTCGGCGCGGCAAAGTGAACAGAGATGTAATTGATTACTGTTATCAGTGGACAGGCAGTTACTGTAACACAGATAATGGCAGCCATAATACACTTCCCTGCAATATACTGTTGGAGTGATGGAACCAGACTGATAGAAAACTCAGGAGTAAGGGGAAGAAAAAGAGAAGTAAATGGGGGATGCAGTAATCTATAATAGTCTGAAATGATTATTGAGACAAAGCAGAAGAGACAGAGACAGAGGGGAGCGATGAGGAGGTTCTAATAATATAATGGTGTATTCATATATCAGTGTTATCCTTTTCAGGGAGGTTTGATCTTTTTTTCCCTCACATGCATTCAGCCCAATCTGTTCCCCATATTTTCCTCAGCAGCATTCTTTCATCTTATGCAGTTTATTATCACTATCCATCTATTCCATCCATATGACGTCCATTCATCTCCCCTCACCTATTCTTGCCGTCTTCACCCCACTTCCCCCCGATCGGCTCTCAGCGAACACCTGTCCTCACCTCCCCTAAATCAAGCCTTCCCCCGTCTCAGCTATCCTCACTCCTTTTTGTCTTTTCTAATCATTCTCACTAAGCTGCTATGAGCCTCTTTTGTCTTGGGCTGTACAGAACAGATCAGAACAACACTGCCGCTGCTGTGGTTGCGGGCTTATGACAAGAAACTGTTATGAGCCTATTATGAGATGTATATATATATAAACACACACGCACATTCACACAGACACAAAAAAGGAAAAGCTCACTTTCTCACTGTTACAATGTTACGAAATATGCAGGGACCTCCATGCACAAAGTCGGACTAACCCACAGAGAAGCACGATGCATTAAAGCGATCCTGCAATAATTAATGTTCCTGTGTGACCCATGTCCCCTGATAGCCCACGCCTCGGCTGTAGATCTTTTGACTTTTGCAGCCCTGTTTTGTTTAGTGGTCATCTGGGAGCAAGCACACAGGCACACACATGCACACGCACACGCACGCACGCATGCACACGCACACACACACACACACACACACACACACAAGCACGCACACACAAGCACGCACACACACACATGCTGGCCCTGCCTCATAAACTTTTACAATTATTATGATAGAAATTGCACAGGCAGGTGGAGTGAAGGCAGTGGCTGAATTCAGATGTGTATTGTTCAGACTTTAACATGCATTTGCTTTGTCTGTACTGCACTGGTGACAATGGCTACTGTTTTTTATTTTTGAATTTGTGAAATAAATAAAACCACATACTGCACAGTATAGATTGATAGGTTGTTTGTCCCTGTGTGATGTGACCCACAGCAGCATTGCATCTTAACCAGCGGGAGGAGATATGACAAAGATACATCAGTAAAAGTCGTGGTTGAAAAGCCCATAATATTTTATGCTGTAATGATGCAATGGTAAACCTTTGGTTATAGAAAGATGGTGGTGGGGTTACAATAAGGACATCATTATCATCTGTCTGAAAGGGAAACAAACAGCCCACTGTGTTGTAGTCCAATGTTTGTTCTTGTTGTTGTTTTCTCAGCGGGCCCGACAAAAAAATGACAATAATCATCAAATCCAAGTCAGGTCCTCTATTTTCCCAAATTTAATTAAGACAGAAAACAGCACCATTGCCATCACACTACACAGTAGCCAATGGAAACAACTGGGATAGATATTGGCCCATCTCTGGAGACAGGTGTGAATCAGGTGTTACATTCTCTTGAAGTGTCCACAGTGAAAACTAAACACACATTATAACCATGTTAGTGCAAAACAGGTGCTGTGTTAGCCCCATTTCACCAAAGAAAGATACAGACAAACAAAACAAATCCAATTGAGGCTAATTGTCTCCCTCAATACGTTCCTCTTCTTATCAAAGTGTACTTATTTAGGGATTCCTAATTTTGATATGGATATATATAGCTTTAATTTTGACACACTGCTACAGCATCTCTTTTCACTCTCTGTCTGAAACGTTACATCTTAGCCACTACTCCACTTCACAAAATGTGAACAAATGAAATATTACTCCTCTTGCCCCGATGTTTCCTGATAAGCTGTAAACACCACTGTAGCCACGGTAACAACGATGTGAATTCTGCTGTACCTACTCAAGAGTCAGGATAAAACCAGTCGACTGAACTGAAACACTTTAGAAAACAAGAGTGGAGCAGGACATTAACAGTGGCAACCTTTTATTCTGTTGCTTCATTGTATTTCCTGTCCAACATTATTATGTAATCCCTCTACGTCCATGTAAAAACATGCATGTTTCTTGGCACCATAAATATTTTAAGAAATTCCCTCTCAGCAGACAAATATCATGACCTTGGCCTTTGGCCTATGACCACCAAAATCGAATCAGTTTGTGCTTTCGTCTCACTGAACGTTGTTACCAAATATGAAGATAGACCCTCAAGGCTTTCATGAGATATCATGTTCACAAGGCAAGAAATGTGCTTTGTGAGGTCACAGCGACCTTGAACCCTCAACCTTAGATTGCCAAAGTCTAATATGTTCATCCTTGAGTTCAAATAATTGTTTGTGCCAAATTTGAAAAAAATCCCCAAAGACATTTGTGAGATACTGTGTTCACAAGAATGGGACAAACGATGCACGAACACATAACCCCCCGAAAATAAATGAGACAGCAAAAGAAAAATAGAAGCTGCACATGGAAGGTGTGCACACAAACAAAGAGCATCGCAGACGAGCGGACGCGGTTACCCGAGCCGTGGCTGGCGGCTCATTACTTCACACACCTGGCTGCCATCCAAGCCTGTTAGAGGCACAACCGAAGACCAGCGACAATCAAATTACTAGGAACACACAGCAAAGTAACACAATCACTCCTCCAAATGATTTCTACACCTTGTTTGCTGGAGATCTTAGAGAGCAACCCCCACCCCAGCCCCACTTCTGCTCAGCGTGTGACAGAAGCTGAGCAGAATCCTCTTTTTGTTGCCTTTTTTAATCTGAACATGTTTGGACCCTGTGTGCGTCACCTCTGTGTAACCTGGGGGGACACACACCTCTCCCCTGCGGTTTTCTCCATCATGCCGCACCCTAAGCCGTTATGGATCCGGTGGAGCTGGGAGACGTGAGCGGCGGCTGTGGAGGTAAAACTGTGGCCTCACGTCAGGCTTCCTGGAAGACTGCTCCAACCAAGACTGGCAGCGGGAGAAACCAATGTTTGGATTGAGTTATATATATATATGTGTGTGTGTGTCTTCTAGATTTAGATATGGAGTGCACTTTATTAAAATAAATGAGCAGGCCTTGAGGGAAAACTCCTTGGCCAGAAAGCTTCAGCAGAATAATGTAAATGAATTTTCGAAGGAAATTAAAGTTATAAATATATATCTCGGGTGTGAAAAAATAAAGCACTTCTGCAAAGATAAAACATAACAATCGTCTTCCTTTAATAGAAAAGAAATAAAAACCTTCTATCTTTTATCAAATTAAACATGTTGGTAATATTTTAGAATAGAAATGATACAGTTAAATAATTGTTTCTCCTTTCTATCAGTTTGTGTTTATTTAAGTTAAACTTTGTCCATAACCCCTGGTGATGTATTAACAGAGTTATGTTAATTTATGTGTGAACCTTATATTGTTTTGCTAATATGTAATAAATAAAGATTTAAAGAAAACTGTGTGTGGTTCATTTGGTGCAATAATATAACATATATATTATAGACAAAGTTTTACAAAAACAAACTGATAATGATAAAGTAAACTGATATAATAAGGACAAAATAAGGGGAAAATTATATTCAGTTATTTATATATTAAGACTCATTTCATGACCAAAATGATTCAAACTGATGTGTTTAACTCCTGTTGTCGACTTGTGACATACAGTTTAATATAGAAAGAAACAAAATCAAGACTGTGCTAATTGATCCGAGCCAAGAATCATGTATCTATATTCAGAAAGACACACACAGCTAGATTTTTACTAATTGTTATAATTATTTACATCATTAACAATATGTATAATATTCAGATCTTTTACAATATTTACATGTGTACGAAGGGGGGGGGGGGGGCGGGGTTCAGAGGTTTGTTTTGAGGAGGAGGAAAAGAGTGAGGGGGAGGAGGGCAGGGGGGAGGAGGGGAGGAGTGGGTGAGGTGAGAAGGGGTGAAGGGAAAAGGCTGAGAGGTTTCAGGACAAAAGTCCACTCATCCCTCTTTTCTTTGGGTAATGATTTGTCTGCTGGTTCAGAAGTTTGTCTTCGTCCTCCACCTTCACTGTCTCCAGCTGCTCCACCTTTCTCCTCCACTTCCTCTCAACACTCATTCTCCATCTCACTCAGCTTGTCCAGGCAGGCGAGGTATGGGCTCGTCCTTATGTCTCACCTCCTTCTCGAGCTTCATCCGGACTGAGGTGGCTCCTGGTGCCGACTTGTCTCCAGACTCCTACACTTGGCCTGACACTCAGTGAGCTCGGCCAAGCAGTCCATGTAGGCTTTGCTGCGAGCACGCCATTTCTTGGTCTCTTTTTGTTAGAGATCATCTTTGTCTCTCAGCTGCTCATGGAGCTGCTCCACCTGCTCCTTCAGAGACGAGTTTCCCTCTTTAAGAGCCTTAATCTCATCCATAGCTCTACTCGACACGAGTACTTGCTGCTTCGTGGTTCACAATGGAGAGCAGATTTACTTCTAGATGCTCTGAAGAAACTTGTGCTCAAGCTCAAACAAGTTGATGCACAATTTTCCTAATAATAATAATAATAATACATTTTATTTAAACACTTATGATCTACTGTGTCAAATGCAGCAGATAAGTCGAGGAGCTTCAGGATAGATTATAACAACCAATGTGTCAGTGCTTATGTGAGTGCGAGGAGAAGAGCTGAAGCTGTAGCAAGCAGGGGCTATTCGAGTGAGAGCGCAGAGTTTTGAATAAAAGTCCTGCTTCCAAACTGAAAGACCCTCACCCTTGAATAAAAAGAGGAAAAAAAAACATACTTCAATCATTTCACGGCCCCTGAGATTTATCATATTGAAGGGGACCGACCTGCAGGTTGGGAAGCACTGGAGAGAGAGAGAGAGAGAGAGAGAGAGAGAGAGAGAGAGAGAGAGAGAGAGAGAGAGAGCGAGCGAGAGAGAGAGAGAGAGAGACCAGGTTGTCTGGGTTTAAGTCAGTGCTCCTTTAACAGACAGGACTGACACTCCTCTGAATCAGTGAGTAGCCTATATTGTTTCTGTGTGTGTGTGTCTGTACTTGATTTTTGTTGTTACAAGAGACTGCTTGTGTACAGGGCCCAGATTCTTGTGCTGCGCCCCTGCCTGCAGGTAATGGAGGGTAAATCTAAATTAACAGGCGGGCACAATATAGAAACTATTTCTCACATAAAAGTAGGATACTTCCTGTGCCCCCCTGGCCCCATCCCTGGATCCGCCCATGCTTAGTGCTTGGCAGTGGACACATTCATTTCTAGTCATAGCAGCAACAGTGTTTGAATAATAATTGTCATTATGGAAAAAAGACTCTTCTTTGTTTGTTCTTCTAACCCTAACCCAGGAAAGTAATCACTTGTATGGATTATTTTTCAGACATCTTAAAGGTAATGCTAAGAAATATAATTAGATTTACCTTGATTATAGGGAAGGGATCAAGCCTCAGGATGTAATAGTGAGGCACAATAATTACAAATTGTGTTTCTAAAATAAATTTATGTTGACACAGCACCTTGGCAAGATTGAGAAAAACAAACAAGTGTTTATATCCCATGTGTGGGCATATATAGAATTGATTTTACTGTATTGTGTGTGCTGAGCTTGTGTGTTTGAGTGTTTAAGTGTGTTCGTGTGCAGCCGTTTCCCGGCCGTCTCTTCGACCTGGGCCGACTTCTCTGTGTGGTACTTTCCCGGCCATGCGTGAGGAAGCCAGAGCTAAGCTGGCTCCGTGTATATTGATGGGAGAGCGGAAGAGAGGTTTGCTAAATTTGTACAAGTAAACACTGCAATAATTTTCATGTATCACTTGAAACCAAAATGAACTGGGACTGCCGAAGATCATTAGGCTCTGCTCTGCTCTGACGGCACATTCAACAAAACAAGCGGAGCAGTGAATGGCAAATACGCGAGCCAACGTTCCCGAGCACGGGATATCAAACCTATTTGGCTCGGAGTCTGCAGCTTTTAAATCGGCTCTCTGAACTTCCAACACCCTACGTGCTCTTGGCTGGGTATTCTGTCCCCAAATTGCTTTTTTGGTTATGCCAGTGGGTGCTTGTTGACATGGAAAATCTTTCAATGTTGAAGGAGTGAAAGGAGAGCGGAGATGTTGTAGAACTAGGAGCATGATTGGGTTCAGTTTGGGTTCATGATTGAAAGCGTTTGGTTGATGATAACAAGAGTGTGTTAATGCTGTATATTTATCCTGGAAGCCTGTGGATGCTTGTTGACTTTTATGACTATACCGCCATAATGAACTATTCATTTTAATTACATACAGTATGTGAAGACACTTTACAGATTATGGTCAAGGCCTTTTAATAATATAAAGAGAAACCCAACACTTACCACAATGAGAAATAAGCACTTGGTGATAAAGGAGAGAAGAAGCCAGCAGAACCAGACACAGGGTGGGTGGGCAGGAGGAAATGAAGAGAGGAGAAAGAGGAGGAGGTGAGGGAAGAGAAGGCAAAGCAGTTTTATTTATTTAGCACCTTTTATGCTGTGTACAAAATTATAGGAAAATCAATTTAAAATACACAACCTAAAATAAATAAAAATGATAAATCTGTATAAAGAAATAAGTTAAAGGAGTAAAATAATACAAACAATATAGATCGAAATATGTAAAATAAATAAATACAATGACTCTGCTCACTCTTATGCCAAACTGTTCAGTGACATAGTTAAGAATACACACACTTTGCATGTTTAAGACACGTAGGAAACATTGTTGATTACACATCTTTAGCCTCACACATGCTCTCTCTCTGACACACACATCTCAGCACATCCAGAGAGGTCGACAGAGATAAAGCAGCACATCAGCTCAGAGAGCCCCGAGGATGTATTTTAGCTGACTAGACCACTTATGGCTCATTATCCAGTCTCGACTCCTCTGCTCAACCTGAGAGGGAACTGGACGCCAGCATTAAGTCTGTTAATACCAGTAGCCAGGTTTTACTTACAGTGCATGTGGATGCTAATCACTGGTAACAGTTTAGATTAGAGCCCACAACATACAGTGAATAATTACCCCAGAGTGAGAGGTACTTGTGAAGGTATCTGCTCTGACACATCCAGGTGTTTGATCATTTTATGGTCATGTGAAGGTAATAGATTAGAGTATAAATACTGCAAATTGCTCCAAAGCATCCAGAATAACTACAGTATCAATTCTGTACAAGCCCAAGTACATGTATGGATACATAATATAGGCATGGACCAGTGTTTGTGTCAAATATTACACCATGGGTTGCCTGATATCTCCTCCAGTGGATTCCTCTTCCCGCAGCCGCAGGTTCATTTCCAATCCGACTGCATCGCTTCCTTATTCTCTCTCCTCCTTTCACAATTCGCTTTAAACACATTTACAATTCTGAGACGTAATAAAACATTTAATATTAAAACTGAACACAAGCGATACATCTGCTTTTTCATCTTTAAATTTCACACTGTAGAACTTAAACTGACCGTCTTTTTTAGGAGGATATATACATCTGCTGTTGGTGCTCCTCTGTCATAGCTCTGGTATCCTTCAGTAACTAAGGCCCAGTGTGTGGATTTGAATCCATCCAAGGTTACTGTGGTTACAAGGTATTTTCAATTTCCCAAAAAATGTAATCTGTCCCTTAACCTGCTGGTAACAAAGCATCTGAGTCCCAGACGACCACACTGTCAGAGAAGTGGTGGGTTTGAGTGAGATCTAGCTGAAATCTCTCTGATCCCAGACTTTTTAGCCCCTTGTTGTACCTAAGAGCTCTTGTTCCATAATTAATGATAACATGCAAATTTTTATCTTAGGTTGAATATTGTGCTCTGCTTCATTATTCAGTGTGAAACGTTTGTAATGATGCCAAAGCAAAGGCCATTGTGTTCAAATTGAATTTAACCCAGACCGGATTGTCCCAATCCAATTACACATCCTTAGTCACCAACCAGTCCTGAATACCTGAGTAGCTGTGGTTGCACCCACGTGGCTCTCAGCCTTTTTGCAGATTAAAATCAAAATTTACAACTCCCAGCGTGACTGGTTATCATCTCCAGAAGAACCGATGTCCAACCTAGAAATCCCCCGTTAGAACAACCAGAAGTGAACATGCATTACTTTACACTATTTGAAGACCACACCACCCAGCGGCTTGTTCACAATTACCAGTACAACTTGGGTAAAGACCTGAAGTATGATGCAATCCAACTTTAAAGTCACCAGCTAACAGACAAAATGTAAAAGAAAGATGGGCCATAGAACTTGAGATTATTAATATGTTAAGCAAAAAAAATTAGGATGTCGGAGTGTGATTTATTTATATATTAAATAATAAATAAAAATTGAAATAAAAGAAGAACCCAAAATCTGGATATTGCCCCTAACTCCATTGTAACAGTGCAGGGGAATTATAAACCTCCGTTTAATCAATCAATGACTGTTTTTCTCTCTTTTGTTCTTTCCTTCCTTCACAGTCGTGCTCCTCGCAAATTCATCCATTACACTTCTGCTCCTGTGCACAGTATGTGATGAAGGTTTCTCCACGTTAAATCAGTAATGATATTGAATAAGTGAAAAGGACAAAATAGGAAAAAGAAAAATGATGAACGTTTAAACCTGTTTTGTTTCTTCAATCAATAAATGTTAAGAGATCCTACAAGGTATGCAAACTGAAGCATGTCTACAGTAAACTTGTGGTTATTAAGCTCTGCGGCCTCACATTCTCGTCCACAAGCATGTTTCAGTGTTTGTGTTGCCTCCAGCTTTGTTTGATCAAAGAACATCAGTTTAATTATCCTCAGAGCTGGATGGAGAGGAGCTTGGAGTTTCTTTAAATTGAAATATGAAGAGAAAGAAAAAGACGGAGACACACTCGCCTTGTTTTGTGTGTTTAATGTAACACATTTTTGAGTTAGTGGATTAAGCCTCCTCTGCAAGGTTCAGGGAGCAACAGTCTCCCTTTGGTATTAATTGAGGATACAATAGTGGAACTCTCCACGGGCTGCTGAACGTACAGACGCTCCAAGGAGCAGGATAATAACCAACGGCTGCTGCCTGGAATAAAATATCTCAGACAGTTTAGGATGTTTCGACATAAATTCGAACAAGTTTAACTCAACTAACGTGAAGCTCATACCAAGGAAAACTCAGTAATAGCACAATAATCCCCCCTTGCAAACCTGCCACAGCCAGCCTGTCGTAATGAAATGCGCTCATGTTACTCTCTGTCCTTAATCACTGAAAAAAGTGCAGCCCATCGAATTTCCATCCTCCTCTTACGCAGCGTGAACCTCGACACGAGTCATGCTTCACAAATGGGGGAAATGAATGAAAAGGACGGGATAATTCCAGATACATTTAAATTCTTTCTCTTTATTAGTTTTATCTCAAGTGTAATAATGCTTTCAGGGCCAAGTGGAGTCAGGCCGGAGGAAAATGAGGGGCATCTGTCAGTGAGCGCTCCCTGTACACGAAAACAGATCCCAGGCGCCTGTGCTAAACACATCATGCACTTAGACACACGATTCATATGCCAGAATAACACTGAAAAATATATATAGTATCTCTCTATTATCGTTATTAGTTTATTTTTGACTCATTATTCTGCTCGTGCGTGTTTGTGCACTCACTGGTTTTACACAGGTTTAATCAGTCGGTGCTTTACAGCCTCAGTCTTCCTCTACAGTGTCTCGTCTGTACGGCTCTGAATATAAATTAACTCCAGCACTTCGACCAATATCTGCAACAACAGCAAGATTTCAAGTTTACATAATAAGAGGCATGCTCTGACACATGCTGATGCACGTGTAAACAAGCATGTATACAGATTGTTATACTGCTATATTGTATATATACATTTATATACATTTCTCGTTATCTTTTAAACCAATCAACAACCTGACATGCTCGTTTTGAGCCAATCACCTGTAAGCTGGAACAATATTAAGTTTAAAATGTTCTTTCTCTTTCTTGTCATACCGCTGTCAGTTCATTACCTCGATCAGGGTTCAGGGGGGGGGGGCGACCCACCTCAACTCTGAGTAACCCAGTTATCTGCCTCCAAACCGTCCAATCATGAGCCCTTTGAGACATCCCGCCTTTGTGCTTCTCCACCAGTGTCTATTGGCTCCAGGGGATGTCGCATTCATATCCGAAGCACCATTAGTTCATAGGACTGCTTCCATGGTGTTCTACTTCCTGCTGGGGTCTAAGCGCCCAAGTCGATTCCTCTTGTTCACAATAAATTTAATTTCATTCATTCTCTCCTGATTGAGAGTATTGATGTCAAGTGTTGGGGGTACTTATAAAATACATGCCCTTAAAGGTAATTTATTAGATTCTCTGTTAGATTACTCAAAGTAAGTAATTCAATATCGCATATATCACTGTTAATGAATGTGGCATTCATGCAGCACTGCTACCTGAAGTCGACTGAACCCAGGAGCCACTCACATGGTGGTATTTCGTCTGGCAAAAGGGAAGAACATCCAATTTATAGTTGACCTTTTATTTTCCACAGCAATGTGTTAGAGTGAAACCCAGTAAACAAGACAAAAATATAACCGTTAATTTAGAGTTGCTTTCTCTTTGCGGCCTTGCGATGAAACATCTTGAAATAAAATAAAAAACAGTGTCCGAATAAGCTCATATATAAAAATGCTGTCGCTCTCAAACAGTTGTTTAAGTTTGAAGACATTTAAGTAGCACAACGGAATACAAGGATCATGTAAGAAAAGAAAGCGATTCCGTCATAATATTGCGACAGAGAAAGTTGTGATTTATTGAGAAATAAATGAGAATTTAGAGAAAAGAAAAAAATCACATCAATCATTTCAAAGTCCTGATACTTAAGATAATCTGGTGCTGATTCGCCAAAAATGTATTTTGTGAAACTTACACCATAATATATTTTAACAAGATGCTCATCCTTCCTCATTTTATCGCAGGCAACAGAGTGATCTTATTATTCTCTTAATATGACAATTTTATTCTTGTAAATAACGACAATTTTCTCATAATATTGTGAATTTATTGTTGACTTTATTCTCAAAATATTCGATTATTTTCCCCTGTAAGTGGATTTAATACTGTGTTATAAGCTAGCCAACAAAAAATATTGGATGGAAGTAATTTGCCTGAAATAAAGTACACGTGCACTAGTAAAGCTGCTGGTTTTCCAACTTTTTAATTGTTTGTTAGGACAGAGCTTCTTTGCGAACTAGCCAGCGTGCAGACGATACTAACAGGCTGATCTGCAGTCTGCTAACGGTTCGGCTCAGTAGGTGGCTTTTATTCTAAATATGTAACTCCATTACATGCATAGCCTCCTATTAATCCCCAGCACTGTATGTGTCAATGTCTTCCCTTCAAAAACACAAACGTATGCAAGTGTGCACGTTTACATGCTTATACTCGCACACACACGCACACAAACACACACACACAGGGATGGTGCTATAAATTACAAAATGCAACTCCCTGCTTATCTCAACATTGATTAAAAGGGAAAACTGGCCATGAATACCATCTAGAGCCCAAAATGGTTGGAAATGAATAAATCATAGCTCTTATCCCAAACAGCAGAAGGAGAAAATGAGCAATATCCTAGAAAGCTTTAATTTTTTTTTCCCAGCGTAAATACGAAAGGGTTGTTTCGTGAATTCTAAGCAGATGCTTACCTGATTGGAATTTGATGCACAGCAGCAAAGGTGGCGTTATGGGTAATCAAGTGGGAGAAGCACATATTAAAATACAGTCTTTAATTCCACAGTGAAGAACTCTTTGTAAATAATGTAGATGCTACACTCCAAAAACTGAGTTGACAGCACATATCAGAGCCCATATTACATGGAAAAGATAACAGATTCAATGGTTTTAAATATTGGAGATACATATTAAAGTTTTTATGTTTAACTTTTTTCCAAATTGATTATCAAAGAGTGACCCAAGGAGTATTTATTATGAATGCACCACAGTATATTCCAATAGCAGGCTGCAAGCATTCAAAGCAGGGCAGGTAAAAAGAGTTAATCAGCTCGGCCAGGATATAGATTGTTTTATTTTTATCTCGCTCATTTGCAGGCGCAAATTGGACAAATGGCTCCGTCTGTTTCTCAAAGTGATGGAATGAATCGGCCTATTTAAAAAATGTAGGTTATGGCAATTGCTCTGATTAATGAATTCCAGGGCAAAAAAAAATGGAAATGCATGTATTCATCGCAGATCCAGCTGAATGTTTTTCTTTCTTCCTCCCCACCGTGTTTCCACCTCATCCCCGCCCCGACAGAGCCCAGCTTCACCTTTTGAAATATGAAGAGCTTGAATAAACAAGCGCGAGCACATCACAGAGCCTCACACTGACTTACTTTGATTCCCAGTTGTATTAGTTGTGCAAGACATATAATCTTTGGCACGGCTGCTCTTTTATCTCCGTTGTCTGTACTGTGAGCATGACCGAGAAAAAGAGGACAGATGGAATAAAGTGGGAGCAGAGCAAGGCGCAGGGGCGAGACTCTTCATCTTCAGTGGTAAAGAGGAGTCAGTAAATGCTGTTAAATTGTGTCCATGTTGCCAGGTTTCACAAAAGCAGGAGAATGAATCCAATCATGCGGAGGGTTCCTGTGAAGTCAGAAGCAGCTGTCAGTAAACGTACTCACAGCCCGGGCAGGTGAGCTGTACATTTGAATTTCACATCCCTTTGTTTAATTTGTATTTCTCTAATATTTCCGATAGTCGGTGAATGCTGTGCACCGATGAACTTCCGTTTGCTCTGTGATTAACACAACCTCATGTGATTTCTCTTCTCCAACTGAATGTGATTGGGAAAATTTCACAGAGAAAAACTGAAAAGTGGATTTTCATTTTCTCTGACAGTCTTGAAGGCATTTCTGAAATCGTTTTTTAACGCTCTTTGGAACAGCCGGGAACCCGCAAAGCTGGAAAAGAGCCATTTGCATCACAGCTGCCTTCTCATTGCGTTAAAAATCCATGTAAGGAGGATTCCTCTCAACATTTATACCATTCAGTGTCTGGGTTAGGGGTTTTGAAAGATTTGCTTCAGTAATAGACATATTTTAAACCAGAGAATGGAAACCTCTGGATAATTAGAACATCTGAGAATATTTTAAAATTTGTATTATTCTTTTAAGAGAAGTTTAAATTTTAAAAATCTGTAAGAACTGCACAAATCTGTGTTTTTATTCTCACTGATACACTGAGACTGCAAAATGCTTCTGTATTTGTTAGGAACCTTTTACGAACCTTCTCTGTATTTTAAAACCGTCACTGTGGAGCACAGGAGCAGAGACAGGGGAAGGTTTAAGATATTTATTGTAAAACTTAAAAGAATGAATAGACTGAAACCAGATCTGGTTCCGGTAAACAGGGCAGGCTCTGAGTCCGACGGGAACAGGCAGGCGGTCGTACAAACTGTTCTACTCTGTGAGGCTGGACGTGGCAGAGCACAGCAGGCGGCTGCATGAGGATCCTCCAGTGCAAGTAAACAGGCTGTTTACTTGCTGCAGGGAACTCAAACAAATGAGAAACTTTCAAAATACAAAGGCAGAGAGTGACTAAAGCATTAGTACCACGACGGTTGACTGATCTGAGGGAGTCTGCCCGGATGAATTGGAGACTTAGCGCTGCCATCGCATGGGGTCGTGTTTACGAGATGAGTGCATTGAACGCCCCCTTCCTGTGGTTGTAATGACCTTGTACCATGGAAAGAAATGGAAGTAAATTAGGTCTAAGTTGTTCTTAAAATTAGAATTAGATTAGAAGTTATTATATTGTATTATTAGTTTGTAGTGATTCATTTTAATAATAAAGCTTATCTTTGTTATGTCTTAATACATGTAAATACATGTTAATGAAATGTTGATGTTTCAAACAGGCTCTTCTTTGCCCTCTTTCATCATGTTTTTGCATTTTCTACATTACATTACCCGACTGTTAGCATCTCTGGCTTGAAGACACCGATGGTAATGTTAACATTAGCGTCCACGTTGTTGTTGCCTAGCAGCAGTGATCTCTTGACTTAACCACTTGAACGCCACATGACTTCTTACACCCCACACACACACACTGGACTGCAGGACCAACAATATGGATATGATCTCATGAGTGCAGGCAAAACATGAGAAAAATGGGGAAGGTGGAGAATATAGAAACAGTTTCCGTAGTTACCTTCATTCCTTTTATCGTGCTTTATGTCGTCAGTGGGTTAAGTTGTAATATAATTGTTCATTTTCCCTCCGGTTCCAGTCTGCCATGCCCCGTGCCGTCACAATGCGTTGACCTTGCATTGATTCTCTTTGACTCCATTTGTTTTTACATTCGGTTTGAAACCACAAAGAAATCGTCAAGCAACACACAAGAATAACAGCCGACTTGGTCTGTGCCCTCCACAGCACATGGTTCTGTGACCCAGGATTTAACAAAAGAACTTGTCAGTACAAGGGCACGAGGGATTTCTGGACCTTTATTCGTGTCTTCAACTCTCCTTGTGTTTATCGCTGTGTGTCTTCTTATTCTTTGGATGTGTGTGTGTGTGTGTGTGTGTTCATGTTGTGTTTCTCTACATGTGAAGGCTTAGCCGACCACACGGTGCTTGATTGGCATGTTTTGCCGTGCAGCAGGTAGCACGGGCACGTCTCCAGAGGCGTCATTACACAACCTTGTTTCTTTTCCTACACTTAGTTGCTGTATTTGTCTGATGGTTAAAGACGTCTCAAAGACTTGCACAGACCTTTAAAGGCAACAGTAAATCCGTGGTCTTCTTTTTTGGCTCAAGTGTCTCAGGAGGACTCGCAGAGACACATTTGTAATTACATTTTGAATAGTAATTAGGTTTTCTAACCCAAAAAATTGTCTGCATGAAATCCTATGTGTCTTTTCACATTTAAGCAGAGGAATGTAAATGTGCTGTTTACACCAAAGTCATTTTTAGGACCTAATAGTCTGAGTGCGAAATGTATGAATGTAATGGCAAGACGAGTGTGTGTGTGTGTGTGTGTGTGTGTGTGTGTGTCGCTCTCTCTCATCTGTGTGTGTGTGTGTGTGCTATAAACCTTTGAGCCATGAGAGCTTATAGCTTTGAGGGCCCAGCCCCTCCAATTAAAACCCGTTAAAGGCAGAATTCTCTTTATTTCTCTCCACAGGGAACCGACAGAGAAGGCTTGTCTGGTTTCTCACTCTACCTAGAGTAATAATTACCTGAGATAATTACTTTCCTCTCTCAAGCAATTAATGCCAAATCCAGGGGCGATGGTTTGGGACTGCGGCGGGGACCGAGGTTATGCACAGGCTTAGGAATTAGCAGCGGGAAGCTTTTATTTTTTTACACACTTTATAAAAACAGCTTGAGACATGAGACGTTAGCCGCCGTGTGCGTATAGCGAGCTGCGAAACTGAGGAAAACAAAAGCGAGCGGAGAGGTGAACCCCAGCAGAATGAAGGGGATCGGAGCAGATGTGGATGTGACAGAGTTTATTTTTGCCCCCTTAGGTGATAAAGTCGGAGGACACCTGCACGTATACACGAGAAAGGTAAAACACCCATGAAGCTGTGCTTGTTAAATGAAACCATAGCTCTCTCCACAGGTATAACCAAACACATCCATCCCTGATTATGATTTTTCTTTTTGTGAAAGATAAAAACAGCATCTCTTGGAGAGGCATTCAAATAAGTGGGATCAGGATCAAAATCATACATGGCTCTTTCTCATCCTGCTGCGTGAGTGTGTGTGTGTGTGTGTGTGTATATGTGCTTATGTGCTTATGTGTGAATAAGCGAAGCTGATAGCCATCACATGCAGCTGCCACCCCGGGCTGAGCGCTCATACACTGGTGCCAGTGTCTCATCATGGGGTATGTAAAACACTGAGAGACAGTGACCCACACTCACAACCATTCATTTTTTTTAATCTTGGATTTATGCAGCTCCAGAGATATAAAAAATACACTCAGCAGGGAGGATGAACACTCATCTAATTGTACGGTAACATACCTCATCAACTGATTGGTTATTCTACTGTATTTTAATTCTCTCATGCACTGGTATGTTAACAATAGAGGCAAGTGCATGAACAGGACCCATAGTTTGGGCTCTGCATAATCACAATCAGCTGCTAATCAGATTTTCTTTAGAGAGTTTTTTTTACAGAGCTGCTTGTAGTGACTCAACCTATACTGTATTGTAAATTCCACTTGTATATAGTATATGGAATGGAAATTAAAGAAGTCTAAGACACCTGCCAAGAGATGTATAATATATGTGTAAGTATATGTATTGTTATAAAATGTTCACTTGTTTGTCAGAAAACTGCCACGACAAACTACGGAATGGATTTCCATAACACTTGGTGGAAGGTTGGGACATGGTTCAAATTAGAATCCTTTTAAAGGGCGGATGCAGGGATTTTTTTATCACTTTGGTCAACATTGCACAATGTTTGACATTTTCACAGATTTTCCAGGGTGTGATTCATGGATCTTGATGAAAAACATCTGACATGTTTAGGGGACTGATATCGTGTGAGTGTGTGCAACTCGGTGCAGATCCACATAAAAATCTAGCTCTAGTGAGTTTAAATGTGATTTCATTAGAGGACTGTTGGGCCTTGGTGGAGATACAGTATGTGTGTGTAACATACAAGGTTAAATAACGTGCATTTCATTTGCTCGGCTACATCTCCAAGAGAATAAACATTCAAATAACATCCGAATGTAGTCACAATATCTTTCGATCCGGTTATTGACTAAAGAGGATAACTCCTGTAAGAAGCGTGTGATGCCACTGCACAGACTGTTGTTCTCACATTTAGTAACACTTTGCACAAAGCACAGAAGACGTTACTATCAGGAACACTTCTATCAGTTTTTAGAAGATGCTCATATCTTGTTGCTTATGTGCTGAAGGGCTGAAGTACATTTACTGACCTCATTAGTGGGTTTCAGTCAATTATTAACAAGCTGAAGTGCACTGACTTGAGAGGGCAAATGGTTTTCTCCGTATTCTTCACATCTCTGTGAGTGGTGGCCATTTATCATTGGTTTGGGGTTTTTTCATTATTTGTAGTCGGCTAAACATTAGCAGATTGAATATCTAAGCTATTACCAATTGTTATACAGCAAGAATGGACTAAAATACTTCTAAACTATACAATACTACATATTTTTCTGAATTGACTTCATTACAGAGGGGAATAATAGGTTATAATCTAATTACTAAACATATATAAATGATCTGAAATCCACACAGATTCCATTTTTGTTGCAAATTGGAATAGTTACATGATACTTTCTAACAGAGCTGGCAAGTCCCATCATTCCCCTTGGTATGTGGGATGTGAGCCAAATCTGGGCCCAAACTATTTTTGCTGTATGGGTTACACTCAACAGAACCAGTAGCTATGTTTACCTCATAAACTGGCAGGCCTACGTACAGTGTAGAACAACATAATACCAATGTCTTTCCCTCACACACAGAAGTAATCAAAGCACATGTTTTAACATATAGTTGGCAGAAAGAAGGGGAACAAAGCACGTGAAATCCTTTCTTCCATCTTTAATAACACGAAAACACTTTTAGGAATCTAAAGAAGCTCGAGGGGAGGATCATTATATTTCTGTGTAGCAGTGACAGAAAGAGAGACAGTTGAAGTAGTTGAGACGGGCAACGTCAAAGAAAGGGATGGCATTTAGAATGTAGAGCCATTATTATTGTTTGTATCCCATTAACACGGGAAGCATGATGACTGTATTGTTTCATCAATAGTGAGCGAATGACAGGGAGAGAGGGAGTGTCACCTTTAGCGTGGGTAAAAAACAATACCTGTAATGGCTCATTGTGTCCGTGATGAACACAAAGAGCCCATCTTTTTCCCAACTGCTTTTGGCTGTCAGGAACAGATAATGTGCTTGTTAAATATTCATCTAATTACTATAGATGAGGAGCCTTTCTTGTGCCGTGAGGTGACATTTCAAATGCCATTCAATAAATCCTCAAGTCCAACCTATTCCTTTTTAGTTGAGGTTCAAATAGATCAGGGGGAAATTTAATGATCCCCACAGGAAAACAGGGCCACTGCAAAAACAAGCAATAAAAGACGTGTGTGTGGAGAAGACTGGGACGGATTTAAAATATGTGGAACTGGAAAAGAAACAGTTTCATGCTGCTTTCCCAAACATGTGAGATCAATTGCTGTGTGATCTTGGTAATGGCAAATCCTCAGTAAAGTCCTCTAAGGGGGCCGTCCTCAGCAGAAAAACAACAGCTTTGGTTGTTTGTTCGATTGCCTAAAATAACCATGACTCAAATGTGCGGGCTGAGGGGAGTGTTGGACGTTGAGGACGAATGGATGTGAGACAGAGGAAGGGGATGAACGTAGAGTGGGAGGGGGGTCGGCCTTGTCCGGGACAGATGCTAGGGACACTATCTCAGGAGATGTGTATGCACAGGAGGAGACGGAAGTAGGAAAAGTAAGGATTGGGCTGAGGGAGGGATAGGAAGAGAGGGAGAAAGAAAGGAAAGGACAGGAGGATTGAAAAAAGCGAGACAAACAGAAACAAAATGTGTTGAGCAGTTATGACCAGGCCTGATTATTGGAATCCATAACAGAAACCCATCCTCATTACAAGGCATCAAAACACGTCTTCTAAATGAAAAGGTGACAAAGTTAACAAACAGGAAGCCTTTTGGATCGACTAATCACAGGCTGCCAAACACAAAATAGCCAAATTACTGTTATTATTATTATTGCTACTATAGTTTTCTCTTTTACTTAGTTTTGATGAGTGTGGCCACTTTGACCCCATCTGCTGGAGTTTTTATATGTTTACATGCTCTCTAGACCACATGTCCAAGTGTGAGACTCCTATTGGTTGAACACCACTGTAAAGCATTGACTCCCTGAAGAAGGCTCTGTGCTCAAACACGTCAGGGTTTCAGTTTAATGAGACCAAACCATGATAATAGAGTTATTTTAATTGTCCACAAGGAGTCTGCAGTCTTTGGGGTTTAAGTGGCTTTTGATTTTGAACATGGCTCTGGTCAGACCTGTTAACTATTTGACTCTGTTGAGGAGGTTATGTTTTCATATGCCTTTGTTTGTTTGTCTGTTAGTTAGCATGATTATGCCAAATCAAAAGAGCAGATTACCACCAAACTTGGTGGAAGGATGCAGTATGGGTAAAGGAAGAACCCATGGAGTTTCAGAGCCGATTGGGAAAAGGAGGTGGATCCATGAGTTATTATTTTCAGTTTATTTTCCATTGAGAGAGGCATTTTCAACATTTTCATTGAATTACAGGATGAATAAACATACCAGGTATGTTTAGGGGACTGATATGATATTTTGTGCAGGTTCAAATAAACTCTAGTAAATTTAAATGTGGCTCCATAACGGGTCTGGTATCTGCTCAACTAGTAGTTAACATTTTGACAAGGACCTCCATGTGTTCAGTGGTTGTTGAGGCTCAAAAGTAGCTTAACATGATGAGTAGCACTGCTCAGTCTCTTGTGGTTGTTCTGGTGATAAAGCATAAAGAATGAGGGACAGTTACAAATCACTTCTCCGAAAAGTCAACAGTAATATCAACTTGTGTCTGTTTCTGTTTATTTACAGTAAGTAACATATAGTGTATAATACTGTATTTTGTGTATTTTATGGTATATACTCTATATAGGACGGTTCATTCAGCTTTCTGAGTGGTTCCTCTATTACCTTGTTGCCAGCAGTCACCATATACCTCAGAAGATGAAAGACAAAAGATGAAAACCTCAGGTGAGAGTCACCAGTGATGTTTGTACTAAAATGAACAAATGTTGTTTCTCATTTTTAGAGCTGGATCTGTTGGATCATTTCTGCACCGGGTCATTCTTTTAGCAGCTAATGGGTTGTTATTAGCCCTGCACCACCCAGTGGCTGAGTGGCCTCGGGCATACAGCATGAAGCAGCCTCGTTATCCATCTCCGCTCTGTGATCACTGTGTTTTCTGTCTGGCAAACAACTCTCATACTGGAAAAAAAAAAAATCACTTAAAAAGATTATTCTGACAATCCAGTAATTTCCTCATTTACATTCAGCTCCATTTTTAAGCCACTGCAGTGTCTTTTAAACCCTGACATTTCTCCCAGTGAATCACTGATTTCGGGTCCTGTGGTGTTGTTTCCATTAGCCGGGTTCATCTGCATTCGGTTAATAAATTGCCTTCCTCGCTGCCCCCTGACTTCTGGAAAAACTTTGCATTCAACGAAGGTTCCTTCTTCTTAAAGTACACTTTTTCCCTCTTTTTCAGCAGTTGACATTTCATTATTCATATTAAATCTGTCTGTGAGATAAAAACACAAACACACACATCAACACATGTACCGACAATGTGCGTCCATCGTTTTCAAATCTGCTTTGTGGATTTAGAATTTGGATAATTCGCCCCTTTCTTCAAATCCCTTTCTCTTTTCTTCTCTTTCTTCACACAGACAGAAAGTCATCCGGCACAGTAAAGTCGTCTGTAAAAGAGACTGACGGCCAACAATTGATGTGCCAGTCTCGTCTCGGCAGCGGCAGTTCGTCCAATTATGTCGGAAATACAAACACGATCACAACAACAATGGCGGGATTACCAGCACCATAAAGAGGAGAGGAAGAAGTGGAGGGAGACAAGTGATGAGGATGAAGCTGACAAAGGAAGATAGATGAAGACCAGCCGGGACTGTGGAAGACATGATGGTATCAACAAATACAAACAAACCTATAGGCTCTTGTGAGATGAAGGCTTGTGACTGAGGTCAAGGAAATGTCATTTTACACACAACACAAACACACACATACATACACCGACACACATTTGATCTGCGATGCGGCACCAGATGGACGATCAGAACTCTGAGCTGCAAGTGGAATTTAGTTAGCTCAAGATTAATCCTCGATCAACCTTATTACCGTCTTTTGACATATTACTTTGGCTTTTTGTGATTTCTGGAATTTCTCAGTATTGTCAGAAGACGTTTTTTAAGTGTTGTATGGAAAAAGGTACACTACTACTACTACTACCAGTACTACTGCAATAATACAACAGCCTTCTATTCTCTTGACCCTGCCGCAGCTTTATAAGAGACCTGTTGTATGGACTTTTCGTCTGTTAGACTTTTGATTTATCTTTGTTTGCATCTTGTCTTCATTATTTCCCGTTTGACACGTGTTTGTCTCTTACTTTACTTCCTGTCTTTGTCGGAGTTTGCTGCTCCTGTGACCGTCTGCACCTGCCCCCATGTGTCACACCTGGGTTCAGTGATCCCTGCCTCCCTGCCTGTGTGTATTGACTCTGTGCTCCCAGCTCTCCTGTCAATTTAAAACCTTCGGATTTTCCTCCTACTTCCTCTTTTCCCCTGGATTTCTTCGTTCCTAGGTTTTGCCGGTTTGTACGTTCTTGACTTTTCAGACTTTACATTTGCTTGTTTTCCTGCTTGCTTTGTTATATTCCCCTTGTTATTCCTGCCTTGTCGTGTTGCATCTGCATTTGGGTCCTAACCTTGCTCTTGATGTGACAGCTGAGCCTCTTCAGCCAGGTTTATGTATGTGTGTATTGTCTGTCTGTGGAGCTTGATTTTCTAACAAAAAGCACTTTAATACAATATTATTTTGAAAGTGGAAGTCTAAGCTATCAGAGATCTTCCAATCACACCAAATAGAACCAATGGAAATCTAATATCTGAAACATTGCTTTAAATCATATCAAATGATCTGAACCTGACTTTTGAGATTTTGAATCGAACTTTCAAAGAGACACTGAACCAGCAGACAGTGCAGGGGAAAAAAATATTAATATACCGGTGTGCACACTTTACAATTGAAAGCATTTTTTGTTTAAACTCTAATTCTGATTAATTTTCTTTTTTTCAGACATGTTCCCATGAAAGAACCCCACCTGTGTACCTATCAGTGCTGAGCTGGGTTACATGTTCAAGATATCTTTCCACTCTGCAGTCTTTTACATTCATTTAATAATCCGTGCCCTTTAGGAATCGCAGAAGAAATAATAAAATATAGATTTTTCATTTGACATTCTGTGATGCAATTAAACCCCACTCTGGACGAAAAAGGTAAGAATGCAGCCTGTGACGTGCGGTGGTTTCGTGGAGGTTATATTTGGTATTGTGGTGGTGGTGGTGGTGGTGGTGGTGGTGGTGGTGGTGGGGGGGTAGAAATAAAAAATTCTGACGTAATGTCTGATGACCAGCTCCACAAACAGGAAACCTGCCAGACAGTTAAAGATGATATGTGGATAGATCAACCTCCTATAAAAGGTTTGCCATGGCTCAATCTAGCGTCCAGTTCTACTGCTCAGATGTGTGACTGTCAGAAGTCACGTGCTTGTGTGTTCTGTCCCCAGTTTCTTCATCCACCATCTTATTTGCTTTCCCCTTCTGATGTGTTGATTTGCAGCTAATGGGAAACATCTGTCCTCCATTTGTCTCTTCATCTGGCCCAAAATGTAGAGCAACTTGTAAGCATGTCCCTTGAGGTTGTGTTTCCAGGTGTTCGTCTCATTTGTATTGCAGTAACCGCTGGTGGATCCAGGGGTGGGTGAAGTAGCCCTGTCCTGTTGGTAGTCTTAAATAAACTACTCACTAACAATATTATCAATACATATTTTTATTTTCTTAGCCTTTCTGGGATACACAATGTGCTTGAACAGAGAACAATTATTGAATCAGGGGTCGTGCATGGATGTTGGATATGTAATTGCCCCTTTATGGCCCCTGATTTAACAAAAATATCAGCTCCTGCCGTTAATCTGTTGTTGTTCTTTCCTGTTCACTACGGTATCGACTTGATTTCAACTTCCCCTCGTCACCTGACAACCTCTTCCTCAGTTCAGTTTGCTGATGTTTTTGACAAACAAATCTTCAGATGTTTTTGTTGACAAAGACCAGCGTTTTCTAACTGATCTGTTTTGTATATGATGGATGTCGCATCTGAAAATCAAAACATCCAATTTTGCATTGTTGAGCCATACAAAGAGTAGCTGTGCATCATTAAATCTGCCTCGGGCTCCCTGCTTTTTCAGGGGGTAATTTCTACTTTTTAAGCACACTTAGTTTCAATTTGCAAAGTCTTGGAAAGTCTTTATCCCACTGATGCTAAAACCTTTTTTGTGTTATACGCTGGTTGCTAAGAAACCTCCAGGATGAGGTTCGGTTCTTTTTGATGCGACGGCACTTCACAGTCAGAGAGAGAGCTCGACTCCATTCAGGTTTTGTGATGGTGCTAGTGTTAACAGCCCGATATTCGACAGAAGCTCCCCAGGTTGAAATCACAGTAAAAAGGAGAAAAGTAGGCTCACAAATGTATTTACTCTCAAAACCGTGTTATAAATGCGGGGTGTCGTGAAAGGTAATCTTATCATAGCAAACTAACGCTCAATTAAAATTAATGCTACGCCTCTAAAACATTGATAATTATTTCAGAATGTTCTGCTTCACTGTTCACATGGGTTCATCTTTCCCTGAATAATTGACGTTAATTTATACTATTAATTAGGTGAAACTTCGTAGTTGTGTGCCAACTTTTTGAACAAAGCCAGAAGTGCTGATGACAAAGACTCAGTGTTCAGTCACTACATTAATATGATCTGATTTTGAAACTCGACTCCTTATTATTTAACTACGACATCTTTCTTACTAAAAAAAAAACAAGAAGGCTGCAACACAAGGGTAAAGGCATTAGAATTTTGGAAAGATCCGCATGCCAATAAAGCCTGTCTGCATTTTAATTAGGACGGGATCATTAATGAGTCATCTGAAACTACACACTCTGAATGAACAACTCCTTTTTAGAATGTGGCACTGGCTGCCTCTGAGGCCAGTGTGCTAATAGAAAAGTTAATTACATCAGAGGCATTCATGTTAATGTATGTACTTTGACAGAAGCAATATAATAAAAGGTTAGAGGAATGTGTTCGAGTCCCCCGAGAGCAGACACACTTAATTGCTTTGTCTTGATTTCCACAGTCAGTCATTTTGACAGTGTTGTAAAATACAGTTGTATATTAATCATTAATGGCTTGTTAAGCTTTGGTGAGTCATCAAGTACAGTTTTGATAGACTTCATATGATAATTTGTGTATGGATTCTAATTGTGTGTGTATTACTCATGTTGTGGGGACAAAAAAAGTCCCCAGAATGTTTAATTTTATGCTTTGGTTTGGTCAGTGTTAGTCTTGGGGACGTGACTGTGTGGGTGTGCATGTATGTGTGTGAGTAAAATGTAGAACTTTGGGCTTTAGGCTGTGGTAACTGTGAATGCATATTTATAGGAATTACAATTTTAGGAAATAATGATTTATAGTCAAACTTAATCAGAATATATATATATCACAATTTTAAAAAGATGGCTGTTCAGAAGCCATCTAGGTCAAAATATATTCACAAAGAGGCGCAGCTTTGAACCTTTTCCATCTGGGAAAAAAAGTAACTTGGTCGAATAAATCATTTGAACTACATCACTTATATAACTAACTGTGTTTGAAGAATGGTCCAATGTTCCACTGTAACGTGATGTTCCCCAGTAAGTAAGACTGAAGATGTTGTGAAGACCGCCTTAAAACTGAGTAACACTTAGCATCTTGTACATGAAGTACTGTGCTGGGTTACTGAGGCAACACTACAAACTCATATAAGTGTTTCAGACCGTGTGCAAATTATAATAAAAACATATAAAGCTGTGTTAGGCCAATAAATACAAGAATGCCATTTAACCTCTATTATGCTGTTTGTAATTTCCATCAGGAGATGTTGATTCACAGACATGAATTGATCTCATCTTTGTATCTGACTCAAAATGTACCCGAAATGCTTTGTACTCGATTTCTCTCAAAATTCTCAGGTTTCCAGTTCAGTGTCAGTGTGTCTTTTTTAGTCTGTAGCAGAGCAAAATAAAGAATTTAGTTGTTGAGTGAGTTGTTGTCTGTTAGTAAAAGAAACATGTTGATGTGAAATGTGTGTAAACACCATTGAAAAACAAAGATGAAAGAACACCAACTGGAAGACGAGGGATTGTGCAGCTGCAGGCGGAGTAGAGAGGAGTCCCTGACCACGGCACCACCACCCAGAGCTGTTTTTGGATTGGAGGGGCGAGCTTCAAAGAGGGGAGCTTCCCAGATGATGATCCTGCAGCTGGCCTGAAGGCACTGGCGATGCCATCGGTGCGACAAGGAGCAGTGTCAATCGGCTGTGTGTTCTACGCCTGAGATTCCGCATGGCAGATGGTTCAGGCAAAGCACTGTTGTTTATTTTTCTTTCCTTGCTTTGTTGAAATGAATGAAACAGCCTCCACTGTAAAATGATGTGATGGTAAATGTAGTTACATGTATTTGGACCCACACCAACAATAAATCCATGAAAGCAAGGTCAGGTGTGGGTTGGATGACTGTGCTGACCCTTCAAATGTATGGTAAATATGGATTCAGTGAGTGAGAGTAAAGTGACGCACATCTCTAATAACCCCGAGCTTGAATGCAACTGAACTCTAGGTGGTTCATATGGTGCTTATTTCTGTTATCAGCTGTTTCCCCAATTGTATTTGGGTAAATCACTGTTTAAATCGTGCCTAGGTTATTATACATTATTATGTATCACATTATTGTTACAGTTGTCCTGTTGTTCATATCTGTTTTTACTTATAACTTTTCTTACATGACATCAGTTTTTGTAAAGCTTATCTGTAAATTAAATTGTATATAACGGCTGATGCTTTGTTGAACTGTATTTTTTTTGGCCTATGTCTGTGTTCTGCTCGTGTGAGTCTCTGTCTTGCTTTTTATTGTAATTAACATGTTTTGCACAATGATTACTGATTTAAACTTGTTTTTTATTTTGAAGTAACATCTGTAGGGAGTATGGAAGCAAAGTGGCCTTTTGCCTATTCCTCGCACATATACACTTATGTTTCTTAATATGCACTGTCCCTGAGAAATGAACAAATCAAACTAGAACGCCACTTAGTTGAGTTCATGCCTCCACCAAGGCCCAACAGTCCCCTTGTGAAAACACATTTAAATTCACTAGATCTGTACTTTCATTTCGATCTGCACCACATTGCACTAACATAAATATCAGTCGGCTAAACATGCCTGATTTTATCAAGATCCTCAAATTATTCTCTGAGAAATCTGTGACAATGTTGAAAAATGCCTTATCTCACAATTTTAAGGAAAGTGAAAGAAATGTCCTGATATGCTCCAAAATGTAATGGGTTCTTGTGTATGTGTGTGTGTGTGTGAGAGAGAGAGAGAGAGAGAGAGAGAGAGTGAGTAATTGTCTCAGTGACGCACAGAGACAGACTCACCATGTTTGAGACCGCGGAGAGAGACCGCAGTTGGTAAGAGTGATGCAAGCACCAAAGTGCACTGATATAATTTGTGTGATTGGTTTTTCAAAATCACACAGAGCTCGACTCAACTTTCTCTGCATTTTTCTCCTATTCGTGCCAGTTTCAACAAATATTTCCTCTCCACCATAATATCTTTGTGTCGTGCAAATTTGGCATTCAAAGTAAGTTTTGATACCTGACCTTAAAGATTGTATGATTTATGAGATCATCTTGTATCAACACCTGGTCTAAAATTTAATTTCTTTTTTCCAATCTTCCTTTGTATCACTGTGTAGTTTTATTGTTGATCTGTTGTTTTATATCAGTTTCATCCAGTGTGTAGAGCCCCGGTCCTAAATCACTTTCAGCTATTATGAACTGCTGTTGTGCATCATGAGATGTCAATTAACACTTGTAATATTGATTGAAAACAGTACTTCTCTAGAAATGCTCACAGTGTGACTGTGTCTGTTGGAGGATAGAAGGAGGAGAGGACAACAGATGGACGGTTACAGTGGACAGACAGAGGGACATACACCAGATTAATCATCTCATCATGTGTGATTAATTTGGAGGCGAGCTCCATTGGCAGGAGAACACAAAGAAGGAGACACCCCGTTGACAGGTCAATATGTTTACACTGATGGATGTGCTCTCAGACATGTGCACACGCAAACACACACACACACACACACACACACACACACACACACACACACACACACACACACACACGTTTCAGTGTATGCTAAGGGAAGTTTAATGTAATTGACATAAATATCAATAAAAAACATTTCCAAATGGGTTTATTGACTAAAATTATCATCTTATGCTTCTGAGCAAGGTTACCGGGCTTAATTTTTTGCATCTTGCATCTTTGCAAAACTAAAATTCCCCATTGAATGGAAGGTATGTGGGTGGTTACAAGTTGATTGTTTAAGCTGATGTCATGGTGGGCTGCTCAGAATATTTGATAATATGTAATCAAAGTGTTGTGCTGTTTACAATGAAGGCAACAGGGAGCCTTACTTGTGTGCCCCTGGGTTTTAATTACGGTTCAGATCCTTGGCATGCCAGGATTTCTATTTTGAATACAAACTGCAGCAAATCTCCAGGATGAAAGTCAATGACGTAGACATTTTCAGGTGTGCTAGTAACTGTGTTCTATATTTGTTGAAAATGTGGCTGGTGTTCTGGCAAACGGTTTCTATTGCTTTGCAGCATTTGTCACATAGATCTCATCTCATAATGATGCTATGATGTTGGCAAAAGAGACGATATCTACTTCAACGAGATAATAAGCTTTCTTGGCTCTTGGTTCAACCCACTGTAAAATTAGTTCAAAAGAATAAAGACAACAAATTTAACAAGATATAAACGTCTGAACCATAATTCATTCGTCGCTTCTTTTTGGAGTTCGGACAAGATCTCCATGGATACTAAATGCAAACACATTATGGAAGTTTACTGGTATGAAGGGCAGCACATCAGTGCCTTTCACAGCAGAGTGATGACCAGCTCAGTATCTAATGGCCTCTCTCATATCGTACTTCAATGAGCCCAGCCCGACTTTGGCAGGAATCAAAATGCACAGGGGAGGAATACAGGCACAAACAATGGTGTGTCACCTCATGGCTGCAGAATAAAGAAGAGAGATGCTTTGTGTTGCTCTCTTTTTCAAACACACAGGTGTTCTGGCAAACTACCCAAAGAGGGTGTATGTGTGTGTGTGTGTGTGTGTGTGCACTTACCCATTCACCTTTACTGTCCTTTTCTGAACTGACCTTGATCACTGGAACGTACTGCATCATCAAAAACACAGACACATCAAAACAGGGAGTGTTTGCAAAGTTGTGAGAAACGCTCCCTGGGGATCAGGCGACTTTTGTGTTGTTCAGGGTCCTGTGGAAAAAAGGGAGCGAGATGGCAGGCGTGCTCCATTGTCAGTCTCAAGGAGATAAAGGGAAGCCTCTTCCACAGGAATGCACTTCACTGTGGCTGCTCACATGTTACAGCAGCCTGCACTCAAGTATTCTTTTCTCAAATCCGAATACAGTATATATATATTGTATGTATGATTATATCTCCTAGTAAAAATCCTTAGCAAAAAGGTGCTGGGAATTTGAACAGACGTTCATTTTCCCATCAGGATAAATTATAACAACTTGGTACATTGGTTTATGAACAAATACCTTCAAATTAACAACATTCCCACCAGACTCAACTCTACTTTGTGCTGACTGTTGGATGCCAGAAATGCTAACACAATAAACTAAACAAATGTAGAAATACCTGCAAAACCTATATCGGGTTAGAGGCAGATGTTTACAACGGTGCAGGCATTTGGGGTAATTGTTCGATGTTGGCAATATTGGATATTAGCAATGCTAACAAACATAGAAATACCTGTTTATATATACATATATAAATTAGTTAATTAACCACTGTCTTGAAAAGTGTTTCTTATGTTTTGCAAACAGCAAAGCACGAGCAATAATAACAACAATAATGATAGATTTGACATAATACTGCAGCAAGCATCAGAGAAAGTTGAACCATTGAGAACGGGTATAATATAGTATATTAATATAAAATAAGAAAAACTCTGACGATGCCAACTCAAGTCATTATTTCCTCCAGGGAAAGGACCTTTCGATTTCCTCAACAAAATCTCCAAACAAGCCAGAGCAGACGTCATCCATCAGGTTAAAGGGATTTTACTTTATCAGTTTCATTTAGTAAATGACATTACAGAGAATTATACAGTGGTTACTGTACTGCATCGGTCAAACTAATGATGCCGTGTGAAGTGTAAAAAAATATCAATAATATTACATTGTTTAATCAAAATTATGGATTTAAGGCACTAAATATGATAAGTCATAGTGCAGATCATGACCTATATTATACGTATACACTACTAGTCGTCAGTGATTGTCTTATGATTATAATTATATTATTATATATTATAAACAATTTGAATGTCATAAATACATTCATCTTTTATGTCCTCTTAGTGGTTATCACATGGGCTTGAATGTTGATCAATTTACTTGAAATGTTTGATTGTTTACAGTGTTTAAAAATGACAGATAATTACCTCAACATTTCAGTTATTTATGAGTTCACTGTGCTGTTTTTCACAAGATGCATAGTCCATCTTATGTTGGTATTCTCGCCACTGAGCTTTAAACTAAAAGCAACCAACAAACAAAGAACAAATTCATGAGGCTTTTTCAGTGAATATAAACCCTTTTTTTTTTCTTTAGAGCTTTTGTAATTTCCATGTCAATAGAATGCCTCTTAGCAAGGTGAGCCATCACACAGAGTAAAGAGCTCTGGAGGGTTTCAAGGTTGATGCTGGATTGAAACGTATATTGCAGTGTCATAAAAGTCACTTACATAAATGGTGCCTCCCTGTGGATGCTCTAAAACAGTATGAGTTCAGGTTCTTTAAGCCAAAGAGCACTTCAGAGGGGTTTTGGACATTTAGAATTGGGTGAATATATATTGGTTGACTCTCTCTGACCACGTGAGATCCATCCAATTTAATGTGAGACGGGATGAATGTGAGAAGTGAGTGCTTACTGTGATACTTCGATCTCTTCTTGAAGCGTGGCTCGAGTCAGTAACGGTTAAGATCGATAGAAAAATCTTTTGGTGCACTTTTAGAGAAAACAAGGATTTGTCAATTTGTCTGTAGAGAGCAATAAATGCAGATACTGACCTAATTAGCACGATACTTTAAAGCTATGTTGAGAGTGCTGTTTCTGATGAGGGATGTATGAAAATTCTAGTCACTGTACAATTTGGATTAATTCAAAACCAGCCATGACACCGTAAGTGGTACAAAACATCTTTATTCTTTATCCGGGGAAGCCACAGACAGTACACATACACTTGTTTCCCTTTTTACACTTTAAATCTTTTAGTAAATATGACAGACGAGACATTTGTACTCTATCTTCTTTCATTCTTGAGAACAAGCTGCATGGCGTCCCCCCCGACCCTTCATCTCTTCCACGGCATGTCATTAATATCTCACTCTGCTTTCTCCATTACTTCTATTACAACACTACTCCTGCATGCATGTTTATCTTGTCAGCGAGTGTAGCACTGGAGGGCACAGCTCACCACCCAGGGAAATAAATAAGCCATTAGTTCAAGTGATGCTAAACTGGTGTCTGTGAATATAATCTGGTCCCAGAGATATTTGCTTCAGCGTGGCCATATTTTTGGGGGTGTGAGAGAGTGCACTTGTGCGGGCTTGCGAGCATGTGTATATATGTGTTAGTGTGTGACTGATCTGTTGATTTGGAGGGCAACCCAAGCAGACAGGGATGGCATTTGTTGCATAAGAGGGGGGTTGTACTGCTTGTCACTGTCACACACACACACACACACACACTATGCAAACTGCATTGCCTGCGGCTTTTCAGCTGCCCCCCCCGGGCCCTTCCTGTCCATCTGTGGTGACAGAATGACCACTCTGCCCCCCGCAACTCGAGCGGGGCCTTGTAGAACCACACACCTCCAGGAACACCACAACAGAAGCTATACAGAAACCTGCCGCTTCCCCGCAGAAAAGCAGCATGAATCATGTTTGTCTAATTGATCACATTCCAGCCAAGCAAACAAACAAGCCTTGTTGCAGTGAACTCGGTTACACATTTAGCCAAACACTTAACACCTATGTCCTTCTCTATATTTGATGTGGGAACATGCAAAGTGAACTTTTTCACAGCAAGCCCTGATATGTGATAGTCTCATGATTTTCACTTTGCTTCCAGCAGCAGATGGACTCATGAAAAACTGTCCAATAAAATCTGTACAATATGGTATTTTAATAGAGATGCAAGATGTTGTGTTAAAAGTTTAGATCATGGGTGGGAAATCTCCAGCTTCAGGGTCGTATATAGCCTGCAAAAACAATTTGATCAGGCCCGCAGGACAACCCCATGAATACAAAAGCAGCCACTCAGAAACACACACACACACCAAAATAATCTCATGATAGCAATAAAAGAAAATAGCATAAAATAGTAGCTAACATTTCCTTCATGGTGGTCCCTACTGGCAGTGAGCTTTTCAGGTCATTGTCAGGGTGAATGAAACACAGTGGCTGATGGATATCACGGTGACTGTCGAGACACACGAGAAATGGAAATGTTAAAGTTAAAGACAAGACATTGTGATCACATACACTTAAATAACAAAAGTTGCAAAGACAAAAGAGCTTGGATAACGTTCATGCTCCTAAATGAAGATTGAGAGCACCAAAGTCTGACAGAAACAATGTTACTCAGGCAAGATGCTGAGTTGGTTTTAGCCAGAATTAGCCAGAATTGCTAAAAACCTGCTGTAGCATCTTCAACAGTACCATCTGGCATCAGACGCCTTGTTAAAGAGAAGAGTCTCCAGTCATCGCATTAGAGAGGTACGTACGTAAGCATGTCCCGTGAAGGATGTTATAAAAGTTGAAATGAAATGAAAAGATTATATAATACATAAACAGAATTGTATGCATTCAAATTGAATACAAATAAATGTACCACTGAAGACAAAGAAATCCTTAAAAAATTCATACATTTTGCTCACTAAAGATACCTGGACATGTATTAAACATCTGTTTTGTAATGTTTAGGGTCCTGAGCTTCACATTCACCTATTGAGTGGCTCTTATAGATTTTTTGTGTGTAAAGGTCCATGAAACGTTTGCATGTGCATGTGATAAAAATAGGGAAACATCAAAAACACATCATGATGTTACCGCTCCACGCTCCATTCACCGCACACACCAACCACCATAAGAATCATAGCTTTCTCCAGGCTATCACCTACCTGTCTCACGGGTATTTCCATTGTTCTGGAGCATTCAGCGGTCAGTGTGCCGCACAGGTACAATCTGCATAATGGTCTGTGCCGACCCTCGCTGACACGGGGCGACAACAGTTATCTGAAGTGAATCCCTGTGGACACAAGGACGCAGAAAGTATGAGCTGGCCTTTGGTCCTGTCACAAAGCAGTTTGTTACCTGCTCTTCGGAGGCAGATGTTCAGACTGCATTACACAGGGATCAATTTCAAATGAAATGATACTGAGGACAGGCAGCTTGGCAAAGGTGTACGTGTGCAACAAATTGACTGATCAAACCGAAATCTGAAAACACGTTTCGAAACACTGCAATATACATGAGGATAAATTATTTATGCTGCTGTACAGCTTCAATCAAGGATATGAGATGAGCAAAGCCCTGATCATTACGGGGATGGCTTACATCAAAGCCTCATAATGTGTGTGTGTGTGTGTGTGTGTGTGTGTGTGTGTGTCTTTGCAAATTCACACTCAGTCTTTGTACGTGATTGACCTAGAGATTACTGCAAAGAAAATGATATGCTGAAGCCCAGGATAATAGAGGTGAAAGTATGTGTTATATGTGTGTGTGTGTGTGTGTGTGTTGTGTGTGTGTGTGTGTGTGTGTGTGCGTGTGTCTGTCTGCCAAACCAAAGACGTGTTTGATTTGTTCTGGAAAACGAAAACCTTTATTAACACCATTGTTAGGGCAGCGTCATTGTGACTCATCTGAGACTGGATGTGTTGACAGCTAATTGTAAACCACAGCAGAACATTTAAACTGCTGGAAACCCTGATCTGTCTTTAGTATATTCTCTTGTCTCTCACTGCATTTGGTCAAACATTTTGCAGATGCACGGTGGTCGATACCACACAGGTCTGATGCCACGCTTCAAAAAAATTGCTGTTCGAATGTAACCTTCAAACAAGTGATTCCATTCAATTCAAATTGCAGTAAAGAGCAGCAGGTTTTAACAACAACCCTTCGCCCTGAACCTGTGCACAAGCTTGTGGACCTGATGAACAGAAATCCCACCGCGCACGACACTCAAAATGTTTTGCTATGTTTCAAATGACATGATGTATGAATATAAATTATAGCTGTCTTAGAAAAATAGGACCATTTGCCGATCAGACTTTGGTCAAGGTTTGGTTAGAAAATAAACCGTTCAGGAAACTGACATTAACCAGACAAGGTTTCTTTTGGGTCTGATATTTATTATTCAGTCAATTCATTTGTCATCTGCTGCTCCCTTCATCTCTATCAGACATTTTCTTATGTACAAATACTTTAAACATTGACACACTTTCCCTTATGTTATTTCTCTATTTCTTCTGATCAATGTTGTAAATACTGTTTTGTTGGTGTTCTCAGTAACTGGCGGCGTCTCGGCATCTATTGCACTTCTGTCCGTCCTGGGAGAGGGATCCCTCACATGTGGCTCTCTATGAGGTTTCTAAGTTTTTTCCCATGTTATTAGGGTTTTTGCTAGTTTGTCCTTACTCTTGTTGGAAGTCAAGAACACAGGATGTCGCACCTTGTGAGGCCCTATGAGACAAATTGTGATTCGTGAATATGGGCTGTACGAATACAATTTGATTGATTGATTAATATCTAAAGTGCATAATTGTGCAGGATTGTGGTTTTTGTCCTCTGTCTTTAACAGTGTAGTCGTGCTAAGATGGGATTGATTCAGTCACAGCATGGCATCAAAGTACTACGTTGAAAAATCCATACTTATACTTTAATCAGTTTTCGGTGCAGATGCTTTTCGTTTACACCTCATGGATCTAAACCTGCATTTGTATGCGTTTTTGAACTCCCAGTTACTCACCCAGTATTCCCACCATTAACAATTACCTCTCTGATCACAGCCTCTCACCTTCTCCCTGCTATCCAAACATGATGGGAGCACTATGTGAAATGCTATAGGCGACTGGTCGAGACCTGTCCCTGCTCCACTGGTGCACACACCAGGTAATTATATGTCGAGAGAGAGAGAGACTCAAAGAGAGCCACAGGCTTGACTCCTCCTCACAAACACCAGCAGGATTTTCAGAAACATTTGGAGCTGTTGGCAGATGAGGAGAATAGACCTGTTATTGGGCCTCGGAGCCGGAGTCAGCTGTTTCCACTTGAGAGCTGCTGAATCCATTTCTGCCTCTTTCACTGGAAACAAGGTCATGCTCTTTTTGAATCTCCTCCAGGTGGCGTTCACTGTTTTCACCACACCTGATCTAAGTGGAGTGCTCGAGAAACATTTCACTTCTGGTGCAGTCGCTAATGTCGCAGGATGTTCCACAGTGTATCAATGGATGACACTTAATGTCGCACTTGTTATAGAGGGCGGAGGTATTTCTCCACTTATTTTACAGAAGACATAACTGACAATAGACGTATTGTGTGGATGGATGGATTGTAGAACATTCTTAGAAGCAATAAGCGCGGCTGTTTCTTCAGTTCTTCTTTAAAAAAGGAGCTGTCGTCTCATTATCCAACTCTGAGATTTAGATATAATATCAACTGATGTTAATTTTGTCAAGTTATGACTTGAAACCTATAAAGAAAAAAAGATTTGATTCCTCACTGCTCATCACCAACTCTGTCAACAATGTGTAATACAGTTGGAAGCTTAGCGTTGCCACATCATAGTCGAGTTTCCCCCATTTTCCAATCTGTCACTCGTAATAACCTTTTACAGAAAATACTCAAACCTGGCAACTCATTTTTCACACGGTCATAAATCCCTCCAGTAAAGGAGGTTAAAATGGCTAAATCGATAGGGATCAGTAAAAATATTGAAAGGGACATTTCAGCAACACCTTGTCGTCGCTAGGCACATGTCCCTTCTACGCCTGTTCTTGTCATGTATGGGAAAAAAGCAGTTACAGACTAGTCAAACAAAAAGGTATTCATCAGTACTTTATGCTTTTTATCCTTTAGGTTTTATGACCCATAATGAAGTGGGCAGGCGAGCCGAATGACACAGTTTCTTTTGTTCTTCTCTTCTCACAAAGTCTTTCAAAGTGATTTCTACTCTCATCCCTTTCCATTATATATCTGGAAATCCCTCCTCCTCAGCCGTGTGAAGAGTCACATTAAATATAAATAGAGAGGAATGATGGGGAGAGAAATCTAATTGTTTATACACCATATTGAATTTCAGAGGTCTCTATTGAATAAATAGGGTGTGATTTCACTGTTAAAAAATTCATGATGAGATTGGGAGGATGTTGATTTTAATTCTGCAGGAACCCGACAGGCCGGGCGGGCAGAGGCATAGCGATGGGATAAGATACAATACAAAACATAATATTTAACTCTTCAACAAGTGCTCTCAAGGGACAATTGAAATAATGTAGTGCAGGGGGGTAATCAAATGTAATCCAGACAATCAGCAGAACTTCCCTTTAAAGCACTACTTTCATACTGCCAACACAAGCTCTGCACATAAATAAAAAATAACTTTTTCTAATCTTATCGCTGAACACGCACGCCATCTCCGTACAAGTACACAAACACAAACACACATTCTCCCCGACTCAGACGGAGTCAGGGAGACTTGTACCCTTTCTTCTATCCCTTTAGGAAAGGATTGCAGGCAGCAGTTCCTATTTATCAGACTGCCAGCCATCTGAAATCAAATTTCCCCTGAAGACACCATGAAATTACAGATATTTTCTCTCCCAGTCCACCTCCCTGCCAAAGCCCACAGGATAAATATCACAACTCTAAGCCTTTCAAGCTGCTATAAGCTGGCACGTTGATGACATTTTGACCAGGCCTGTGTTTCTCCCCAAAGCCTCACTCTAAGCCACACATTCACACACATACGGGCACTGTGTCCGGAGTTTCTCCTTCCTCTTTTCCCCTCAAGCCCCTCTCCCAGTGACAGACTTAGCAGTGCAGTGATCCATGCAACTAGCCGCCTGTTTATCCAGGCTAAGTGCTCTTTGCTCTGCTACTCTACTTTTCTCTGTTGTCTCAGACCTATTTGATTGATAAATATTGCAGCCGGCAGGCAGAGCCAGCCTCTGACCTTAAGATAATGGAAATAGTTTGGGAAGTAAGGGACAAAAGGCAAACTGAGAAAACCTCCACACCATCATGCTCAGTCTGGTTTGGAGCAGATATGACAGGCAAGATTGATGGAATTAGACAAAGTCACTGTTTAGCTTGGTCCATGCTGTGAGAATACAATGTCTTAAAGGCTCACAGCAAAGTAACGGTCATTTACTGATAGAGCAAGGAAAGCATTTGTGTACACATTGTTATTTAATTTACACCATGACATACATGTATGTTTGTGTAAAGTAAATCCATCTGAATCAGATTTTTAACTTATCAGCCTTGAGAAATCAGGGGCAAGTGGACAAGAAACTGGTCAGGACCTCAACCGTCTGCCACAAGGCTCGAAATGCAGGGGTGTTTGAGACAAAGGAAGTGCATCTGCCATTTTGCAACCAACAAGGGGAGATTAGCACTTTGACGGTCTGCTGCTGCTGTGACCCTCCAAAGATTTGTGACAAACCAGAGCAGAAATGCTGAGTCATAAATGGATGATAATAGTTTCCAGTCAGAAATGTTTTTCCTGGAATATCCACCAAACCCCTGTACACCCTGCCATTCTAAAAGAAAGGGACACCTGAGATTCAACTGGGTGTAAAGGTGGAAATGTTTTCTGTGGAGCAAGTCATCCGTGCAGACCGTGACATACAGAACCTGTAGAGTTCTCCAAGAAAGCAGCATGAAGGCCAGGGAGGCAAATGTTCTCTAACAACTTTCGGAACATTGATCATTAGATTGTGCCAGAAACGGGAGGAAAAATTGCATCCACTCAATATGTTACTGCTAATCAGAGCTGGAGCTGATACCTGTGACTGCTGCCCAGAGATGAATGCTGATTGTACCTCTTCCCAGTGAAGGGAAAAGCCAGATGTTAGAGGGAGCCACTGGGTTTGTGGTGTGGTGTGGTGAGGGGCTATTGATGGCCTTCTTCAATCCTATTTCACATCAGCTGTCCTTTTTATCCAAAACATTACGCTAGCATCTAAACGGTGTTCCTTAATTGGTGGTAATTGGTAGTAATTGGTAAATTGCTGTGTCTTGACTTAATGAGTTGGCCTTCTTGAGTTAAATCATAATTTCTTTCAATAGTTATTTCTTTTCACTGATATCTGGAGTACTTGCACTCGATGGCTTTTCTTGTGTTTGGTTGTGTGGTCTCTTGGAGGGACCAGTATCTGTCTCGTGTTTGCCGTCAGACGCACAAAAAGTCATTCGGTGAACCCGACATGCTTTGTGTGTGAGTCAACCTGAAAGATGCAAAGGAGGATCTAAGTTGATGGAACCTGGAGTGACACAGCAGGAACCTGCAGTTACACACTGAGTGATGGAAAGATGTTGGAGGCTTCCCAGCTATCTCTGCAATCTGCCACCTGAAGAGTAAGTGCTTATGGAGCTAACTGGAAGTGACAAAGCAAGACAAGTCGTAGGGGAAATGTTCACTCGTTTTTTTCGAGAGAATGTAAAGTGGGTAATTTGAAGAAATCATAAAATGGAGTACAAAAAAAAGCTAAAATGATTATTAGTGCGGCATTACCACGTTTTTGTAACACACAGTGTTCTAAAGATATATTGAAGAAAATAACTGACAACTATAAAGTTAGGGTGTACACAAGGTTGTGTTATTACCATGTACTTCAACTTCAGGCTAAACAGTACATGTGGAATGAATAGATGGCAAAGGCAACTATAAGAAGCCACAAAAGAAAGAAAACAAGCCATCTCCATCACAGCTTCCCAGTAAAGTGGAGCATTCCACTTAACACATACAATCCAGGATGCCTTAAGCTCTTGATAAAACATTGCATTTTGCAATGCAGAGTGTTGATGAGCCACTTTATTATTAGAAAGTTAAATTGTTTTCTTCTCAACATAAAAGAAAGGTGGTAGACTTTGGCTTGTGGGAAAGAGCAATTTGGTGGCTCAGTTCCTGGATCCCCAGAACCCAGGTTGCACCAGGAAGGGCGACTGATACAAAAAGAGAAAAATCATTTATGTCTGCTGTGGCAACCCCTCATGGGAGCAGCTGAAAGACAACGATACAGATCAAGATGCTCTGATACATTTGGTTTTCCGTGCCATACCAGATTCTGAATGGAAAATGTCTTGTATTATCTTCTAGTGAAACTGCTGTCAGTTCAGTTATTAAATTAGTATCTGTTCCTATGTTACAACATTTCAGTCCTCAGGAATGAAGTCCAACCCTTATGTGTATAACTGTTTTAAATGAAGGTTTTTTTATTATGCTCCATTGCTACACTTGGAAATGTGATATGTAAAAGTGTTAACTTACAGGATAATGAAAAAAGACGACACAGAGGGAACCTGTGAGCTTGTTCAGAGACACAACCTGAAGTTGCTACTGCAGCGGTGCCCTCTCAGCATTTTGGTGGTGTCATTGGTGCTCACTCCTTTGGTCTGTCATAAACTACCTACACCAATCCACCTCTGGGCTCCGAGTCCCCATGTTCCCCATGGGGAAGGTATTATTGTCACCCCCTAATTGCTGCAGTGCTGAGCTTGGCATATCCCCGTCGGACGCGATAAGGACATTGCTGAAAGTATGTTTTCAACAACCCTTTTTTTAAATGCCTATCAAACTATATATGAATATTTATTTTACACAGGAACAACTCATATTAATATAAATGTACTTTTCATACACTGAAATGAAATCACTTGGTCTACATTTCTGCTTTAACAAACTATGTCAGCACAGCCACGTAATGTTAAAAATGGAGAACTGAACATGTCCCATCTGTGTGTGTGTGTTTCAGTCTCTGGTTCTGCCTGAGTCATCAAAATAACTCCTGAAATAAGTTCACAAAGTGAAGGTAGAAAGGTGAACCTGTTCAATCACACTTCCTCCACAGGAGAGATGGGTCTGACTCCCAGTTTCGTCGGACACATTTGATCAGCAATCTCATCCCATATTCTGTTATATAATATCTGTGAGGCACACACCAGGCGTCAGCTCAGAAGCTGCTTCCTCTGCTCTCCAGTCTCTTGTCCATTTATTTCACTGTCTCCTTTCTTCCAGCTGAGCTCACGGGGGCAGTGACCTCATCTAAACCCAAACTCTGTGACCGCTGGGCTTCCTGTGTGTCTGCGAGGAGATATGAGTGCCAGACACCTCTCTTATTAAACTTCTGTTTGGCTATCAAGCCAGGGGGCTACGAGACAGAGACGGGTGGGCTGGACCAAACTGAGTCTCTTTTGTCATCTTCAACATTACACTCTAATTGGCTCCCACAGGTCCCGGGCCTGCTGAAAAAAAGAATTTGCACACACAGGCACATAAACACGCACACATGCCCACTAATGATTTCAAGATGTTCAAATCTACAAAAATACCTAATTTGAGTGATAACAGTTTCTGTCTTTGGAGTGTATTTAATAAGGGTATGTTGAATATTAATACTAGAAGCTCATGAGGTTAAGTTTCCATCTCGTTTTCTTGTTAAAAAATATAAATATTAAGTTGAGTGCAACACAATCCACTATTGTTTTACTTTTTCGTTGCCCATGTATTATGTATTGGGACAAACTCCCCTGTATTCTCCTGCCAGGTGTCCTGCAGGCAATCTTGAGACACGCACTACATGTACACCCCCGTCACACTATGTAGATTTGTGTGGCAAGCCTCAAGAGATAAAAAGAGTTTTTGGCCACGGGTGGTGCTAGAAAGAAATGCTCCCCTCTTTTGTTTGTTTATCAAACTCTAATGTAGGCAGAGGAGAACACTCACCTCCCTTTTTTTGAGATGGGGGTGCACTGTATACTTTTATTAGATAGATGCAATAGAAAGAGAACAGGGGTGAGAGAGACGTGTTAGGTCAGTCTCAACAACAAAGTCATGGGGGTGCACAGCAATACACATTCGTGCTGACACTTTCACACTGTTCCTGTGATTAACAGCTGCTGGGAAATACAATGCAACCCAGTTGTAACACATTTTTTCTGAGATGAACTGAATGTTAATATAACAGCGTTACGTCACCGTGACGGGATTAGTTAGAATTACTGTCCCACCATTTAACTGCTGCTCTTAATGGAGCTGGTCTATGTAATTTTTCTCAATCTAAAACAGGTTCACATTTTTGCAAGTCTGTCTTGAAACATGACTCCCATGTCGTCATGTGTGTCGTCTTGTCCATACCAGCCAGGAAGTGATCTTTGCCTTTGTACTTTGAGACAAAATCCACAGCGATCTGTGCACACATGCAATATAAAGCTAAAGACATGCCAATGAGAGGCAGCAGCTGATCGACAGGACTCTATTTTAATGACCAGGTCCGTGCAAAAGCCAACTTTGGTATATTCATGGAACTCTTGTTTTTTAAAACACCATTATAAAATGAAGGAATCTATCTATCTGTTTTCTCGTTAAGCATGGAGAGCTTCACATGTTATTTTGGGCAGACACGTAAAAAAAAATAAAAAAGGTTACCCTGTTTTTTGGGGAACAGAGAAAGGGATTGAGAAAGGGATGGGCGGCCCTGAGGGAGCTATTAACGAAAAGTTTTCATTGATCAAAATGTTTCATGAGAGCGTGCAAACAGATTTTAGTGTGACACTATCCACTACGCCTGTTGACTTGCAGTAGAATCTGTAGAGTAATTAATGAAAGTTTGAAGCCTGCTGCTGATCATACACAAGTAAACTAGTGGAATTGGTGTGCAGCATTGTGGCGTGTGGATCCTGATGGAGACTTGAAATACAACAGAAATCAGTACAGATCCCTATTAGCTTATTAATCTTCATTCAATCTGACTGACATGACCTTTTTCGTGCATGGTGATCGGTGGACTGTTTAATAAATGTAAATTAAAAGTGGAGAGCAGCAGCTGCGTGATTTCGAGGAGGTTTAAACAAGCATGATTATACCAAATAAGTGTGATAACAAGTGTGCTGGCACTCGACCTGCTCCGAGCAGGCAGGCAACAAATAAAAGGTACTCGGTGTTGGCACTCTCCAGTGTGCCCCAGGATTTGTGTTCCCATTCTCGCTCCTGCTCCTCTGCTGCCACTTGGGAATACACCAGTTCACCAGTGCACGACTGTGTTTTGCCCCATGTGCATGGAAGGAAATAGAGCACTTTGTGTTTTTAGTCGAAGGTTCCTGTTTTTTGTTTGTGTTGTAGCTCAACAACTAAACACTGGTCTGAGTAAAAAAGTGGAAATTCTGCATTGCAACATTGAAAGATTTCCTCCCTATTACTCACTCACATCACCTTATGTCTGGGCATCACTGGGAGCCAGTGCAGCGTTTCTGGTATGACCACAGTAATTCCTCTAATAAAAGCCGGCCTATGTACTCAACTAAATGCCAGGACTCTACTGTGCATGCATCTGCCGTTCCTGCCATAACAATAAAAACATTATTAAAACATATGAATGGACTCAGTCAACAGAAACGCTGAGTTCTTTGGAATGGGTACAGGAGGTGTTGCAAATATTTATGTTTGTGGCATTTTCTACAGACAGACACTGAATCTGATAGAGATAGCCGAGAAAATAGGTGTGACCCCGACTCTCTAGAAGAGCGTCACAGGGGCGTCTCACGCAGGGGCAGTATGGCTGCTCTACCCTGATACCATCGGTGCTGAAATGAAAACAAAATGTGCCACTCACACATCCAGTGTGGCATTAGGAAAGGGTTTGCATTTACCAGTGAGTTTGACCAGGCTACAATCGTGGGCCACATTCTGATATCAGCAGCTGGCCTGGCCATGTGGCACTCAGAAAAGTCAGCCAATCAGAAGAGACGCTCTAAACCTCTCTGTCTTTAAATATACAGATGTTAGTGTTTTGTTTTAAGAAGAAATGCCAATCTATCCTATATCCAATCTCAAGCCCTTTCCTATATCTATAAAAAACATTTAAAAAATGACTATGTTGTAAAAATGGTGGACCATAATGTTACGGCTTTCCTATTTAGGTGAAAGGGATTGAATATAGAATAATCCTAGTGATGTTTTCACTCGTGTGGTTCATCTAAATTGTATGAATTGTTTGTTTTTTTTACATTTAAAAACTTTATATTTTCATCTGGAGCAGGTCCTCTCTACGGAGGCAGCCATGTTTCTTACAGTAGCCCACACTGGACAAACTAAGCACCCTTTTGAGTTTTTATGACAACTGAAGGCTACCACAGGTTCTCTTTCGTGTTTGTAAGGGGAGGGTGAGGTGAGGGGTACTCAGCTGCAACATGCAACTTCACCACTAGATGTCACTAAATTCTACACACTGAACCTTTAATGGCAAAGTTAAGAAATATATTGTTCTATCCTTGTAATTCCATGCTGAAGAAATAATTATAAAATAGGTGTGAAGACGATGGACAGATGCAGGTCAACAGCTGGACAGCTCCATCGCTGTCCATCAACTACACTCGTACATTTGTCAATCAAGCCTCGGACCCAGGAGGCTACATTGTTGAACACATCCATCAAGGTTACGTATTTTTGCGAGTTGCGATAGGAAATGATCTTTGATGGCAGCGTGTTAATAAATGACATGACTCCACAGATCCATGTGTCGCAGCATAAATGCAGAGGCTCTGAAGTGCCTGCAGTCATGGCCGTGTGTTCACTCTGTTCTTTGTGACTTTCCTCTTTGCATGAAAGTATCAGTCATCCCTGGAAAATGAATAAAGTGGCTTCATTTAGGAGCCTTGCAAATTATACCCTGTTCCTGCTCAACGTCGCCCGAGTCCCCTTGGTTTTTATACGACCATCCTCGTCAGCTAAATCATCCTCCCTCCAACACAGCCTGCCATCAACCGCATCCTGATGGCACATTCACAGACTATAGATGAATTCACTTTCTCATATAACAATGTTTAATTACACCGCCTTCAGACCGGCACCATCAGAGGCAGATATTTCTGTGCGTTTGTCTGCAGATATGAAGTCTATATAACAGTCTGCTGTCATATTCATCACCGCAATAGATGAAACTGGGTTTAATTCCCCCCCTCCGTTAGGATGTTATTACAGAGGTTTACTGAGATGGAGAAGAATTCTGACACAAACACACGCACACACTTGCACCCAGAGTTACACACACTACACACACACACTCAGCACACAATTACACTGATGAGAATTTTGCTCTCTGTTGTGCTGTTTTCATGCACATTTTCTTTGCCAAAAATGTGCCCAATATAAGTACACCTCTCTTGCACACTCCCATAGGAATAAATTCTTGTAATTGTGATTAGGGAAACAGAGATTTGTATCTTGCTAATCCTATTTACATCCCTGCAAGTCTTGTGCCAGATTGTGCCAAGTGTCAGATTAGTGCAAATAAACATCTCATATAAATGGAAATGGTTCTGAACGTCCCCCACAAGCACTCTTAAAGGAAATGATTATTGCACTTATTACTTTTCTTGCTGGTGCCAATCTTTAATGACCATCTGAACTCTCAGTGGTGTCTGAGCGCTCTTCTGCAGCTCCGGCCTTTTTCTTAGGCCTGCCTAATTGGTGTAAGTGTTGCCATTGACTGTAGATGAGAGGCCGCTGCTTATATCCAGACACAAAGGAGAAGCCAGGCGACTGTTACTGGCGAGACCAAAGAGGGTGGAGAGCAGATACAGAGCTGACGGAGAGAGAGACAGGGATGTTTTTTTATTCGTTTTTTGTATTTCTGAGAATGTGTTCTCTCTCTCTCTCTCTCTCTCTCTCTGTGTGTGTGTGTGTTGCATGGGTCAGCAGGGATGTGAGTGAACAGTCAGTCATGCCCGTACTTCTGACTTTTTGTCAGGTGAGTAGCTACGCCCCCCCCCCCCCCCCACCCACACACACTCCACCACCACCAAGCTGTCATAGCTATCAGTTACATTTTTATGCCTATCAGTCACCTGCTTCCCTCCTGTCAATCACTCCACATCTGTCGACAGATGTCTGTCAATTTCTTTTCAACTCAACCTTTCTGATTACCTCCTCTTTCGCTCATGAATCCAGCAGTGGGCCTTCGTCTGGACCCATGTTGTCCCATCTCAGTCCCGTGAATGAATCAGTGAATGATATGTCTTGTGTTTCTTTCTTCCTTGAGTGCTTGTTTGAAACAGGTTCAGGGAGTGTTGCAAATAACCACTGGCACAAGAGTTTCCTTCACTTTCTACATCTTCTCAAGCTCCTCTTTCACCCCTTGGTAATTTTTGAGCTTCTTGTGTTCCTTCGTCTTGATGTTGTTGTCACTTGGGGTCGCTACACCACAACTGCCTTCCTTTGCTATATGTTGACCACCACTATGTTCGGTTGGTTTGTCATCACCATTTAATCTGGATCTGGAAGTTCCACAGGATCTTATCTTGGTCATTCTCCACCACCTTTGAAAGTGTCTTCCATTTGACCTTGGGACTTCTTGCCCATACTCAGTGCAATATGTAGCATATAGTAAAAGCAAATATGTAATATTTACTAGCATAAAAACATACGCAGAGATTTTATAGGTCTATGATAAATGTATATGTATATTCTTACACTGTAAATATATCCTACTTTTTTACAGCAGTTTCCAGTTTTTAAAACTTATACAAAATTTAAGGTAAAATTTATTTTTATGTAAATGTATTCTTTTATATCCAAATTCTGGAATTCTGGATACAATTTTCCATTTGTATGTTTTTTATATATTATGTTAATTCAAAAGAACGGGTGGGGGGTGTTTTGAACTAAGTAAAGGGTAAGGAGTGGGAGGGAAAGATTTGGGACTGAGAGGCGGACATAGGGTAGGCCGGGGGGGTCGGGAGGAGTGAGTATGTTAAGAATGGGTAAAGCCTCAGGGGAAAGGTTGAGACGATTCAGTAGTCACCTATTATCCCCTCTATCCTTCTTTTGGTGTTCCTTTCTTTTATTGTTCCGGGTTGTGGGTTTTTCCAACAGTGTCTTCTTCAAACTCTTCCCCTTGACTTTCCAATCGTCTTGAGGATTGTTGTAACCATATACGTCATCATCAGTCTCCTCCTCATTTGTGTCAAAACCCAAGAAAAATAGGAAAAAATTGTATAGTTATTGAACATGAAAAGATCAAGGAATCAGGAACAAGCTGATTGTTATACTGGATTAAAACGATTCATTGAGGCATCATAACTGAAGCTGATTTTTCTATTTCCTGTGCTTTACTCTGGGCCAGCTCCTGGCACACGCTTGTCTTTGCTATTTCACATCCCTCCCCTGTGCCTCACTGTTCTTCAGCTCATCTGTTTGTTTGAGCTCCTCCTCAAGTGTCCGTGTTGCAGCAGGTCAACCTGGTCCTTTTCATTTTCCTTTTTGAGAGACTGCACCTTTGCGCTCCACATTTCCTCACTGTGCTTCGGTTTGTTCTCATTTTGAACGAGCTCTGCCAGGCAGTCAACGTTGGCTTTGGTGTGCGCATTCTCTCTTTTGAGTAGCTCATTTGTTTGTCTGAGCTCCTCCTCGAGCTGGCTCTCTCCACTTTATCAGCATGTCAACCTGCTCATTCAGAGCCCTATTCCCCTGTTTGAGAGATGCCGTCTCTGTCATGGCTTTGCACAGGTTGTCTCTGAGGTCCTTCACAATGTCCTGGAGCTGCATGTACTGAGAGGCTCGAAATAGGTTTCCTCCACATGCCTGAAAAATGGAAGGCATGATTAAAATTCTACTCCCACCTTAACATTTATTTCATCAGTTTAATCCAATTTAGGGACCGGACTCCACGAAACACTGTTCAATAGAGTGCTACGTGTCATCACAGCTTGGAACTCAGATTCATACAAATGAAAACGAAACCACAATGTAATAAAAGTTTTGGGCTCCACATTTGTTTTCAGTTTGAGTTTGTTTGGGGTTAAGATTGGTTAACCGCAGCTTATTTTAGTGGAGCTAATAACTTATTACACACATACTTGGTTAGTTATGTTACAATGCAGTTATTACCACAGAACATTAAATAGATAACAGGGAAAAGCAGGCTGACCAAGAGCATTGAAAAAAAGCTGCATGAGGAAATCTTCCCAGGTTTCTTTGTGAGTCCATTTTTGCAAAGGAAGTGGATTGGTAATAAAAATGGTCCAACGTCATATCTAGCAGATATGTAAGACTCATTTCTGATATGGTGGGGGGGAGTTTGTCTTCTCAGACTGGGGCTGAGAAATCTTCAGTGACTGGTCAGAGGACCTGAGTGACCTTGGTGGGTTATAGGGAATTTAAAGATTGGACAGGTATGAGGGAGCCAATCCATTAAACGCTTTATAAATAAATAGTGACATTTAAAAATGAACTCCAAAACCGTCAGGGAGCCAGTGGAGGGAGGCAACGACAGGGGAGATATGCTCGGGGTTTTTGGAGCCAGCCGGCAACCTCACAGCAGCGCTCTGCCCATATTGCAGGCGTGACAGGGAAGACAGAATGACTCCCATATACAGGGAGTTACAGTAGTCCAGGCGAACAGTAATAAAAGCTTGTATTACTTTCTCACAGTCTTTGAATGATAGAGGCGCTGCAGCCATGGACATTGTGAGGAAAGTGATCTATTTTTCGAACATTGGAGCATCTAAACCCTTTCACGTAACAATCCATACAAAAATGGGAACCTGCATGAATATGAGCATCATGTGTCTCCTTTAAAGAAGGGCAGGCCCTATAAGGTGGAACAGGCTCACCCTGGTTATCTAAGTATGTGTATGCAAAATGTTGGTGCACTCATTTTCAAAGATAAGCAGCTGTGCCCATGGAGCTGTTAGAGGGTGAAGCCTGTGTGAATGGAACTCTTCTTGTGCCAATTATTTGCAATTTCTGCCAAAAGTGATTGGCTTGTGTAAATGTGTCAGTGTGCACACAGGGAGGTAGAATGAGGGAGCGTTGGCTGAGTCTGGAGTGAGGAAGTGGATTTTCATTTGTTTTTTTGCTGTGGTTTTTCGGCAAGCTAATTTGTACGTGAATGTGTACATGTATGAGCGGGGGGGAGGGGGGACTTATAGGTGATTGGTGGAGAACTGGAAAGCTCAACGCATTCATCAGTTTTCTAGTGAGGCAGCGTGTCTACGAAAGGGCAGCGTTATGTTTCTCTACCGATGCACCAAACGAATGTTAGAACCAACACGTGTGTGTGCCTTTCTCATAGGAGATAGGTGACGGAGGAGTATATGTACGTGTGTTTGCATGTTTGGGTGTTTCAGTCTGTGAATATCAAAACAGAGTGCTTTTCTGGAAATAACCAAACGGTGTTAGCTACTCTGTGATCAAACTGATCAGCCAGGCCATTCCTAACCTCCCACGTAAATAATGCATCACCCCTTTATAACAAACCTTGTTACTTTTTACTTTTTTCTTTTCTCTTCTGTTTTGTCCTCACAGACATACGTAAAGCGTCCTTGGCTCCTGTGAAAGGCGCTATATAAAAGCAAGTCATTATTATTATTGTTAAGAGGTGATGAACCTTTAGAACCCACAGGCTACACAGCATCAATAATTTAAAAAAAAAATCACTTCCACACCCTTTCCTCATAATCTCCAGTTGGCTGAAACCAGCATAACCCCATAATATCTGGCACAGGATACGTGACCTTCCAGTTGAAACTCAAGGAAAAGCCTCCATGTGCCCAGATTCAGTATGTGTCAGGAAGCTGTCTCTGACAAAGGCAATTTTAAATGGAAAACATTAGAGCATGAGAATGATTTCAAAGCGTTCATTTAAATGTTGCCTTTTTAGTTTTGACTCTAATCTCAAATAGCTTAATTGGATATATTATGCACTTTCTGATCAAGCCGACATCTGCACCATTCTCTTTACGTAACTTTGAGGCGAGGTTTGGAAAGACTCCCTCTCCACAGAAAAAGAAACTTGGCAGAGCTGACAGGGCGCATTGTCTCTGCCTCTCTCTGCCTGCTGGAGAGAGCCACTAACTGCAAATGTCGCAGCTCTCTCACGAGAACCATTTAATTGATTTGTATTGGAAGGCACCTTTGTAGTGTCTGTCGAAAAGGGCAAGAAGAAGTGTGCTGTCTGTTCGTGTTAAATCCAGTGCACCGGCAAAAGAAGGAGAGAAAAGACAGTTACAAATTTTAACCACGGCAATTTCTTCTAATTAGTTGGGGCTATTTTACTTACCAATGCACATGCACACACTCTGATGTCAATGTGTGGTGTGCACTGTTTTTTTTTTTTTGTTGCTTTAAAGTATACTCTCTAAGATCAATGTTTGTTTGTTTGCCTAGTGAATTATTAATTGCTTGCTCGGCGAGTGAGGTATTCTTCTTTGAAGCTGAGCCATCCAACCTTGCAGATTCCTCCTAATGATACAAGTCCCAGTGTTTTCCATACGGTTATAAGCCAACCAAGCTAGACTTGTTTGTGATGTGGTCTAATAACATTACACCTCTTAAAACTGAGAGGGGGGCGAACGTCTCCTGGAAAAGAAAGGTGCCGCTTTTGTTCGTTCAGACATCGCATCCAGCTAACGGTCCTCGTACCTGCGCTATTCACTGATGAGCCGTTTGTTGAATAATAGAAGAACAGCCCTTGGATGAAGTCGGCTCAGTGCATAGCTTTTCTGTAGCAATCAATATTCCTCTCTATTGTTTCTCTTAAAGCAAGGATAAGTTACGTCTGTCTCTCAAGGATATTGAAGCATTGTGCACCAGCATTGAGAGGATGAAAGAGTGAATGTGATGGGAAGCAGGACCGATACTGTATTAGTGAATCTCAGCGGAGAGAGGTGCTGGTGATTGTAATTATATAAATGACAGGAAAACAACTATATCCTTGTATTTGGCTATTTGAAAGCTATTTAAGTCCTCAGGTCCGGTCTCCAGTTTTGCACATAAATGAAACATGGGGGGGGACATCTGATGGTAGACTGAGTAGCAGGTTATCCTATTCAAATTTACACCTTGCATGGGGATAAGTCCCACCATGCTGACCTGTGCTAGACAAGAAGACAACAGAAGGCGGATAGGTTAGGACAGAACCAAGTCTTAACATGGTGCGCAGTAGGAAATCTAGAAGACAGCACGGGCGGGGGATGTGTGTCTGTGGGTGTGTGTGGGTGTGTGTGTGTGTGTGGTTGGATGCATATGAGTGGCAACTGTATTCTCTTGTCAACCATCTGGGTGTGGAGCAGCTCCAAACCTGAGGCTCCAGGGCACCAAGGGGGGCCCACTGGTGTCCTTCCTCCAGACAGAGGGCTTGTAGACTGGGGAACCATCTGTAAGAGAAGACCTGGGGAATTGTGGGTTCAGACATTCACAGTGTTATGCCGGAAAACAGACGGAAACTCTCAACTGCTTCCTCCTATTCCAACCAAAACAAGCCGTGTGTACTCAAACACACACAACCACACATTCAAATGTCCATGTCTGTCATCTTGTCACGGAGCAAAATGCCAGAGTTAGACAGAGAGAGAGAATTTGTTTTGCAGGATAATGGGTTTTTAAATTCATCTCAAAATTGCTCTCGAATATTTACTCAGATAATAGAAAATCAGGCATGTGTCTATGTGTGTGAATAGCAGACACAATCTCTAAAATGTAAACATCATTATGCAACACAGAAACAAAAGTTATATAAATGAAAGGATAAAGAGTCAAGTCATAGAAATGAAAGGATTCTTGTGTTGGAGTGTGGAGGATGAATTCAGTAGAATAAATGAATAAATGCTCTGAAGTCTGGTGGGATCGCAGCACAGTCTTCTGCACAACTGGCCAAATGGCAGCAAGGAGAAGAGGCTGTGGCTGGGTACTGTCTTTGGTGAGGACTACACATTAATAAACTTTCTTTACCAGGATGGAGACATGTAATCTAAATAAATACATATACACACAGCAGCACATCTATTTATTTACCATCTAACTAGTGTTATCTATGAAAGCCAGTGTTGAGCAAGTAACTTAAAAATTTAAGCAATTACTCTTGTTTCACTTAGAAAACTATTATTACTCGTCAGTGTTGAATATTACCTTAAAATAAGCTTTAAACAGTACAAAGTAATGTTACTGTGGTGTGGTAAACTGCTGTGAGTGGCCTGATGGGTTGCTCAACACTAATATACAGCAGCAAGATTATTTAGAAACATAATTCGACTCACAAACATAAGGAGCAGAAAAAACAAAGACCCCAATGAGCAACCTTGTGGAATCCCAGTGCATAGACATTTCAGTCAGACAACTCACGTTCAAATGTTTATTGCAACAGTAGAACAGGTTTAGTGTTTGGCGTCTAGGCTCCAACTTAATCACTCCCCCCATATGATTACACAGGCATGATGGGAGTGATGAGCAAATACTTGTAACCCCCCTGTCGGAGCCTACAGGTGGATGCTGGGGTGGTGGAGGGGCTGAAGCAACTGGTAGCAATACTGCAGCAGCAGTGCGAGCAAAGGGGATGATGGGACATTTCTCTCTGCTAAACAGACCACCTGATAAGGTGGGTGTGTAGTATAGATGGTTGTGGAGAGTGAGGTATGTCACATGATGTATGTCACATGATGTATGTCACCTGATTGGAGCAGCGCAGCTCGAGTTGATTGCCTGAACTAGCTCGCAGGCGTTGCTCCACGTATGGTATAGGGGTCGTCATAACTCATAAAATCATGCAATATAACATTACTTTCACTTAATTACATACTTTTTTTGTGAATATTTATTATTATATATATGTACTTTGTATAGCAGACTTCTGCACGACACACGCATTAGCAGTGTCATATTCTCGACACAACTGACAACCAAGACTGACGTAAAGCATGTTCATCTGATAATGACTATGATGGCTGCATACGCGTTTTCACGCAGCAAGTCATGATTTCATAAAGACAAAATGCAAAATGCAAAAAAAAAAGATCTGTGAACAGGGGAGAGAAGGAGCTTTGATGACTTAAATACAATCATTTATGAGCTTCAATCACTCAGATGAACCGATTATTTGTGTAGCAATAATGAGTGTAATTATCATTGTCAATGAAAAGGATTTGTATCTGTAATTTATGTTAATGAATCATTTGGTTGTGAAAGAAGCTAAATGGCCTTATCAATGGACCCCCACCGCCCCTGACACAAGATGATTGTTGCTGGCTGGAAGGTTTATTGTGGAATACAGCAAGACTTATCACTAGATTGCAAGATGGGAGATTATAAGGAAAGGCTGAGGGCGGAATTTCCCTTTTGGCATCCGAACAAGGGGCCATTTTGAATTGTTTGAATCGAGGGAGGGGGGTGTCTGTGGCTGTACACCTTACAAAAATGAATCATCTGCCATGTGTCATCCTGCACATTTGTCTTATTTTCTAGTCAAATATTAGAAAAACTGGGAAAAAAATGAAAAATAATGCTTTGTAATGTTTGAGGAACATTAGGCTTTTTTTGTGGAAGTGGAAGATTGAATGTTGTCACATCATCAACATCATGAATTGTGTGTAAAGCCTGTTTTTTCGCTGCACTTTGTCATATTAAGCTTTCATCAGCAAAGCTTTTTTAGTTTTTTGTGTCTTTGAGGTTTGTTAAAAATGTATCATATAGTCATTAATATTATTATAACACAATGAAACTAATCTTGATATAAAAGTTAGCCTTATGATGTATGCTCTCCATATCTTCATTTCTTTTCTTTACAAAACAAAAATGGAAATTAAAAACAAACACCAGAGAAACAATGTTGAATGCATTATATTGTTAACCTATATTTGTATGTTATAAAAAAATACACTCCTATTGTCCTAAATGTATGTTTAAACTGTGAAAAAAAAGCAAATCCATGCAGACATGTATATCCACACTGGGAAACCTTCCACAGAAACGTTTTAAAACCTTCAGTATTACCCGACACTGAGCTCAGGAGGTTTCAGGACAGCTCAAGTCCCTTCACATTTTGTCCTTGTCAAAATGAAATGCATCCCTTCTCAACAAAATGTGCAGGTTCAAATATTCAGGATACAATAATGGATTTTTAAAAGAGTGGCGCAAATTGCAGTATTTCCTCCTGTATCCTTTTCAGAAATGTAATTCAGGAACACTGTGTTTAGAGTCTGCATTTAAGTTTAAAGTGCTCCCTGAACCCAACCACCCACGCAGCACCACCTACCCTCACCTCTGACCTATTGATGGTACAGTTGAGCATATGAATAATTATTAGGGCAACTCAGAATAACTCAGTGTAAATTTCTACTTAAGAGACAACATAAATCTCATAGTTATTCATGAGAGAATCTGGCTGGATATGGAAGATCAGACCATGGCCTGAGCTATTCCCATTATGCCCTCATCTCAAGTTTGGGGGCACACAATTACCCACGTGCATCTGCAGAGCTACTTTATTAGCTCTACTTCACGAAAGACCCAAAGCTTTTTTCAGACATGAACTCGCTCGGATGTGTTCACAACAACATGTGGCATCGCTCTTTCATAGGTATTTGTATTGTTTTTTTTGTTGTTTTTTCCTGTCGTGTGTATGAAACATCATCAGCATGCACACCCGCGAGGATCTCCTGCTTGTGTTCTCACATTGGCTCCTTTGGACACATACTGCCAAAGGCTTTTTACCAGGGAGCCCAGTTGGCTGCAGGAAGTCTGCAGAAGGTCCGGAGGCTCTCACTCACACATTCGCGTTCACCTGTCAGGAGAATATTCCGAGTAAAGTGGATGTCTGAAAGCAGCCTAATTGTATGCATCCCTCAAGACACCGCCTCTTTTATGAAATATTCTTGCCTCTATAAGCTGCAAAAGGGTAAATTAAGAGAAAGCTGAGGAGGGTATCGTCTTCTTTGAGGTATGTGAATAGATACTGGTGAGCCAGAAGGGGTTAATAAATATTTAACAGGGTATTTAGGCTCCTTTAACCAGTGGGGTGGCTCAGGTTCTTTGCACACTATATGATCCTGTCAGTATAGCTCTCTTTTTGTGTGCAAATGCGTGTCTAGAGGAGCGGGGGCATGTGTGTAGGATGCCAGTGTGATTGCGTTTGCACGTGTGTTTAGTGTACATAAGTTCTAATTATGTGAACATGCTGCTCTTCACGTTGAGCTCAAGAGGCCTGTGTGCTCCTGAATCCCTCTCGGCTCCTGAACAACACTTGAGGGGCCAAGATTGTGTGATTGTAAACGAGCGTGCAGCTAACCGTTACTCAAGACGCTGTCCTTCCCCTTTAAACCCCTCGAATTTGATCACATAAATATTATTATGTCTCCTTCACCTCTGCCATTTCAACAAACTCTTCAGTGTGTGTGTGTGTGTGTGTGTGTGTGTGTGTGTGTGTGTGTGCAACTGTAAAACAGTCCTGAATGAACGATATAACTTTGCAGGGGTTTAACCCAGACCCAATATAATTCCATAACTCTTACTACAGGGTGGGAAATTACATATCTATCTATCTATCTATTTGTTTCATATTTTTGTTGCTGTGCTGCACGGCAAGCAAACTACCCACTCTACTTCCAGTGACCCCGCTCCAAAGGCGTGAACACACACACACACACACACACACACACACACACACACACACACACACACACACACACAAAACACACACACTGAAACAAAGTAGGAACACAGTCACATTCTTTTACTAATTAGATAAATAACCTTCATGAAATTTAATTAGTGCCGACTTGCAGTACAGTAACAATAATAACTTTGCTGCTCGCAGCAGGGAAAAGGATTGTGGAGAAAAAGAACAAAATCTGGCCTTCAGTAGTGAATATATCAAATTTGCACATTCACCACAAAATGCTGAATTAGGTTTGTCCTGAAACTTGTAAAACACTCGCCGAAACAATTAATACAATGGCACGAAAACAAACCAATTCATCTTAATAAAACTCCCACTTTTCCAACTGACCAGTTTGGTGAGTGATCATTTGTGATTATAACAGCAGCAGATGTGTTTTAGTAAAACCCACATTTATTGCCCTCGGACTCTGTTCTTCTATTTATGGCAGTTGACTGACCTGTAGCCCAAATTTCTTATAAATGCACAGGACAGGAGGTAAAATTATACTCAGAGGTAAAATGATACCAGCACAGTTGTTTTCAAGTGTCTTGTTTGCCTTAATGATACACAGGCACATTAAAACAGTTTCTTCAATTATGTGTTATTTTATGTGACAATTGCAGCAAATAAAAGCATAATGAAAAGGTAAGGTTGGCAAATTCTACCTGCAGTTTTATTCATCATCCAGTATAGAAATCTGCTATGATGCTGCACTGTTTTTTTTTATATCACAATCACTAATTGCACTAATTTTGTGTCCTCTTGCACAATATCTGTAGAATGAATATATCAATCATATACATTATTATATTATACCACACTATGCATCTTATTGTGAAGTTCAACCATTTACATATATATATATATATATATATATATATATACCTGCATACCTTTTTATGTTTATATAATATATTATTGTATACATATAAAGTTTTTACCTTACCTTATTATTATTCTTTTGCCTTTTTTACTCTCTTGTCTACCTCCTTCTGATTATCTGCTGCATGGGATCAAAAGAGTTTGATCTTTTTCCTTATCCTATATTGGTCAGACTGTTCATTTACCTTTCATCAGTTCTCCCTTCAGAGTGGGAGACCACACAGATGAGCAGCTGTCATCAAGTCTTTGCTGAGCTGGTGCCACTGACTGTAATTGTGAGACATCCTGCTCACCACAGTGTCCACAAGACTTGATCCCTGCAACCAGCAGATCTGACCTAGATAGGGAAAACGCTGGCATTATACAGCTTCTGCAGAAATGTGGAAATACAAAGGTGACATCATGTAACCTCTTACACCCACGCTGAATCCATTTAAACAGCGGTATCGCATTAACAATTCTTTAACATTCCTTTTTGCTTTTGTAGAGGAGAACAAAAGCTTTTTAAGGGACCACAACCCCATGCTGCTTGTGTCTCATAACTTGCCACTTAACTCCCAATACAAGTTTTGAGGAAAATGGTAAAATGGTTTGTATTCATATAAATGGTTTGTATTTATATAAATGGTTTGTATTTATATAATGCTTTTCTAGTGTTGATGACCACATAACCCATTCACATTCATACAGTGCATCTATTAGCAGAACTTTGTTGTTCTATGAGGGGCAATTCAGGGTTCAGCATCTTGCCCAAGGCCACTTGCTGATGGGGAAGACTGGGGATCGAACTGCCGACCTTCTGGTTGGAGAACGAACGCTCTACCACTCACCCGCAGCCGCCCGGTAAACAACACACTCAGTTAATCTCCCTGCTCCTAATACAATTATGCCATTCAACTTTTCGTTTAAATCATAATGTCACTACGACCATGTTATAGCATTTATGAAGAGGTTATGTTTTCACCCGTGTCAGTATGTTTGTTTGTTAGTTCATTTGTTTGTTTGTGAGCAAGATTACGCAAAAGTTATTGCACAGATAACCGTGGATCAGGGAAGAAACTAAATTTAGGTGCAGAGCAAGAAAATTGTTAAAATACTTTCTTACACATTGCAACATAGGGTGTTTTTGACGTTTTAACTAATTTCACAGAGAATAATTCAGGGATTTTGATAAAATAAATCTGCTATATTTAGGGGCTGATACTTGGTGCAGCTTGATTGTATTTAAGGGAACGTCCCGGCCTTGGCGGAGGTCTACGCTCTCCTGCATGCTTCTCTAATTCAACTTGAAGTGTTGGTCTCGTCCAACTTTAAACATCTTTTACAAGTGCAGATAAGTTTGAATGTCAACCTGCTCATCGGCTCTCACTCTCCATCAGGTTATTGGGGAACCTGATATTTGCACAGGAGGTTTACTGGCCTGTTAAACATTCTCCTGAGCCACAGTCTACAGACTGATGCAGCATAACAATTGCTAAATTGTCATTTATTGGAATAAAGAGACTCTTACCAGTTGTGCCCTGCAAGTGCCTTATAAATAATTGTGTGATTATTTTGAGTGTATATCGAGTGCATGTGGAAAACTAAGATAAGCTTTGGCTGCCCCATCAAATTGTGATTAATAACAGCTACACTATTTTAATGCAATCCTGAACGTTATGCACATTTGTCGCCTGCATGCAAAGTTGCACAAATAAGTCACCTATTTAATATCATTGTTTATCCATGATAAATATGTATGAAAGTTCCTGATCCATTTTGTAGAGCTGCTTCTCTCCTTGCCCCTGGCTTGCTTGTTATGCCTTTGGCGCCTTAAAGAAAATGACAAGATTAATGCCCCATGTTTAGTTTAATTTCCTACTCTGCAACAACAAGTTGAAAATATTTGGTGAATGCACTCTTCCACCTCTATCTGTTTTACACAGTGGTATAAAATCTGCTTGGACATTTAATTTGGATTTCAAGACAGGGTAGAAAGGCCCATTGGAGAACGGCCCCAATGCCGTCAACACCGATGTTTATATGGGCTTTGGTGTCAATATGATCATTTTGTAAATGACTACATTGGAAAAATGGGTAAACCAAATTACAGTTACAAAGCAGGCAATTATCAATATCTTTACACTAATAATGTGTTCCAAACATCACTGACAAAGAGTTGCTCATAGAGATGTATCATCAGGAAATAATTACTTGTTTGCAACAGGCAGGAGATATGAAACACCAGAGCATCAGAGCAGGCCCAGTTTGTGGCTAGCAGGTTTTGTAAATGCTGATTTTATGGATGTGGGAACAGGGTAATGTTTATTGCCTCCGACAAGGAGGTTATGTTTTCGTCTGTGTTTGTTTGTTAGTAAAAAGATTACGCAAAGAAAATGGTCAAAACGCTTTTCGTTAAACTTTTTGAAGGGGTGGGGCATGACCCGAGGAAGAAAACATTATATTTTGGTGTGGATCCAGGATTTTTCTTTTCACTTTCATTAACATTGTGAGATAAAGTGTTTTTCAACGCCTCAATTGATTGAATTCATGGATATTGATTTAGACAATTCTGGCGTATTTAGGGAAGTGTGCATGACAAAAATCCGGACCTAGTGAATTTAAATCTGGTTTCATAAGGGGACTGTTGGGCTTTGGCAGAGATATGCACTCGTCTTGGTGCTATACTCTAACTTCTAATAACTTTGTGATAATATTCCAATTGAATCTATGAACAGAAGTGGCACCCACAACTACAAACTGCAAATTTACAAGTAATGGCAGGTGTTGTTGGTTGGTAAGAGGCGAGAGCTTCTCGCAGGTGGAAACCCAGCCTGGCTTGTTTTAAAGTCGGCTGTCATTAGCCCTGGCAAGGACTGAGCCAATCACCAGTTTGTGGCAGGAACCTTCAGACAAATTGCCTCCTTGTTTTTTCCTGCCAACCATTTGCATATGCACGAACGCATTCAGACACATCACAGCCTAAATTCATTCACTCTCGTACCGAAGGTGCACACAGCACAATAAAGCCACCGCCATAACACGGGCTAAATCAAGGATAACTCATAATCAGTGAGGAGATAAGTAAACAGAAGAAAACAAAAGCGCTTTTCAGTCTGACACGACAGAATGTGCTACGTGTGAGCGTGTCCTGTGTGTACGAGCATTCAATGGAAAAGCAGGTATGACAGATTGTGTTTCAAGGCACCTCAACAGTCGTGTACTAATCAGTGTAAATAATTTGCAACCTTTTACAGCTGATCATATTGGTTCCGTGTGCAGGGGTGCGTATGTGTGTGTGAGATTGTGTGTGTGTGTGTGTGTGTGTGTTAAATTTCAAGGTAAGCTCTCACGGTTGCGAGAATTTAATTCAAAATTGATCTCAACTCATTGGGCTCTATCAGAATGAAATTTGAAAGTGTCACAAGGGGAAAATCATAAATAAAACAATCGGGTTAAAAGTGGGAACTGAGCAGAAATGAGAGAAATGAGAACTGTAACACGGGAGATGATTATTTTTAATATATATAAAATTATTCACATTATATGATCATTAACTTCATCTTCTATTTTTGCGTTCCAAACACGTGAGCTTTGTGCCTGGCACTCCAGCAATTAAATGATGATCAAGAGCAGATCCTCCACAGATGATACCCAAGGGGAAACTGATGTTCCTCTGGTGTACATCACGTATGTGCATGTGAATATCCGTCCATTCATCCATCCTTCCTTCCATAATCTATACGGCCCACCTGATTGGCGAAAGCAAGTCGCCAGGTACTCAAAGGGACAACATACAGAGACAAACAACCATTCACTCCTACAGCTCATGTAGTGACTGTGGTCGGAAGAGGGAGTTCCTGTAGATAATCAACACAAATATGGGGAGAACGTGCAAACTCCACACACAGACCCCGGACGGGAACCTTCTTGCTGTGACGGCGACAGTCACCACATCATTGTGCCGTCCTGAGTAAATATACAGGGACCTAAAATCGAAGCAATTCAAGAGAAATAAAGAACTGAAAACGTTGGCAAGCATGACGGGGAGGGAGAGAAACAAAATGAAGTGAAGCTGAACTTTATTTGTTGTTTATTTCATAGAGGGTTCTTGCTGAAGTAGAGGAAACTACCTTGCTGCACAGGGAACTTCCCTCCAGGTGCTTTAGGTATTGGTTTGATGCTTTTTTCTTCCTATTTCCAAGCAGATAAATCCCCTCCTTTGAATTGTAAAGGAAGCATTCCTTATTTTTTTGCAAAGGCAATGATTTTATTTTAGTAATCTTTGATTTTGACCCTGTATAGTAAAATATTGAAAGTCCTTATATAGAGAAACATAGCTGTGCTACTTTCTAGACCCTATTGATGCAGCAGAATCAACATGAAACTAGATTGAATGGAAAACAGTCACTCTGCATGTTCCACTACACATTTTCTCAGGTGAACAAATGTATAAGAATCACATATGTAGGATCATTTCTAATAACTGCAGCTATCTGGTTCTGCAGAACCACATGCAAATGCATAACAAGCAGCTTTGTAAACACAGAACCCCCCCCCCCCCCCCCCCCCACTGTCCTGCCAAGTAAAACATAATCTCTGTGCATTTGTGTTTTCCTTTCATGTTCATTTCATCTGTATCACAAACGCTGCATTTTGCCATTGAAATTCTGCAGGTATCACCACAATGCAACGGTGGAATAGAAGCATTTATACAGTCTCAGTCATTTTTGATTATCAACTTTAGATGTGACAACCGTCCACTATAATCTACCCCTAATGTCAGGGTGTGGCATCGATACCAGAGCAGCTGCCAGAAAGGATACGGCCAACATTACTTCACCCATGTGGTTTGTCATTTGAACCGGTGAAAGCAACAATCGCCTCAAATCTAGAAGCCTAGTCAAAGTAAACATGACTTTGATGTGAATTGATATTTTTACCTGATAATGGTGCTTGATGAAAAGTCCGGTGGAACACCAAAGTCTTCATAAATCATTCTGAGGGGAAAACATGAACGACTGCACCAGATTCAATGGCAATCCTTCCAGTATTTGTCAGGACATTTCAATCCAGAAATGTCAACCTGCTGCTGGCACTAAATGAAGAGTCATGGGGTCACTAAAATCAGTGGGACAGGAGCAGAGATTTCCACAGGGATATCGAGAGGCTGCAACCAGAGGGGGGGGGGAACAGCCAGTCAGGGGAACTGCCCTCCTGGAGAAAAGGGTCAAATGTGATGACCCCTGGTTGATTATAATACCACTGTGGCATCATAAACACTGATCTCAACTACTGTATATATTCACGAGTTTGTCTACGTCATTGTCAACATGTAGTGACCTGGAACTGCAAATATATCCGTTCCTTTAATATGCCTGATTCCTTTTCCATCAAGATCCATGAAGTATATCCTGAGAAATGAGCGGAAATATCGAAACACACTCTATCTTGCAACGTTAAAGAAAGTGAAGGGGAAAGAAATCCTGGTGCCACCCCCGTATCTGGATTCTCACCAAACTTGAATGGGTTCTTCCTTTGGTAATGCCTCATCACTCCACACAATTTCATGGAAATTGGCCGCAATACCTTTGTGTGATCCTGAAACAAACCAATGCAGATGATAGCATAACCTCCGAAAGGAGAATTAAAATGAACAGTCACCTTGTGGCACAAAGCAGGATAAACTTTGGATAGATAAACTACAGTGTAAATGTATGATGTGGAAAAACATTTTGCTGGAAGTTCCATTGCGTTCTCTTTAAAATAAGATGTGGAGCATCTGACATTGCAACCAAATATTGTTGTAGAAGATTTTTACAACAGCAAAGTCACTCCTAACTCAATTATTAACTAAATTGTCAGGAAAATAGATAATATTCCTGACATCAAGAGGGAGGTCAGTACTTCCTCCTGTCCTCTGTCCTCCCTCTGCTGCGGCTGTGATTCACTGTCTGTAGGTACCACTGGTAGATAAGTTTGCACAAATTAGCCCCGATTTGTGGCAAAGTGAGGTCATCACTGCCACTACAGACCTGAACTTTGTTTTAGCCTCTCCAAAACAATTCACTGTTTGCTTCATTAGCACGCTGTGTCTGTGTAAATCATGGCACCAGGAGACTGCGGACGAAACTGTTGAAAATGTTTCCCCTACATGTTTGCTGAAAAGGTTGTTATTGGTCTTTTATCTTTTTATTACACTTAGTAACAAGCGTAGTTGTCGTCAATTCTCACGATGGTTCAGTTTGATCACAGCTTTGTGTGTGTGTGTGTGCGTGTGTGTGCGTGTGTGCGCACACGTGTTTTCCCAGTCCTCATTACTCATGTTGTCAGGACCTAAATCTGTTTAAGCAGTCACATTATGGGGACTTGTCTTTGTCATGATGACAAAAACAAGTCCTCATAACATAAATCAATTAATTTTACATTGAATGTTTTAATGTGTGTGTGTGTGTGTGTGTGTGTGTATGTGTTTGGCACATGCACTGCAGCCCCTCCCCTGGCAGAGAGCAGAGGACAAACAGGACTTTGTATTAAATTATGGTCGATTATACTTATCAAACACAGGGAATTAGAAATAAAGGCCTCCCTCTAATGCAATCCTGACTAGAATAAAGGCCTGTCACCTCCTGCAGTTGAGATAAATAAATGCCTTTGTCACTATTGGAGGATATATGATGATTATGGAGAGCTCTGGTACAAAGTTTAAGTATTGAATGTTCCAAATCCTTGTTCCACTCCTTGTGGTACACGTGGCAGTATTTCATGGGATCACTGAAGCACTATTAAGCCTCTGGGGACCTTGATCATCACATTCCACAGCAATCTATCAGGGTTGTCAAGACATTTCATAAAATAAACTTCAATGTCAGCATCACGGTGGTGTGGGGGGGGCAATGTCAAGTGATCACCAAAATTGTTAAGGTTTATTTTTAGAGACCGTGAATGTCTGTGCAGCTCTTATAGCGATCCATCCAATATTGATTAAAGTTCAGACCAAAGTGGAAGAAGAAACCAACAGTTTTGCAGTTTCCTTGAGCCTCATTGTTTGACTGGACACAAATTCATACATCTCGTATCGTCTTTGTTTTATGTTAATATACTATTTCACATAAAGAGACAGGTTTTCATGGTTTGTATTTTATAGAACCTTCCAATGATACAGGTCCGCTGAATGCATGCTAACTCTAGTGTGACAAATACAATAAGAATGCTGCAGTTTTCAATCAATCAACCTACCAGCGGACCAACAAACCAAGTAACCTCCTCAACCGACCAACCAACAAATACCCACTGCAACATATGACTTGACAAAGTGGGATAAGGAGATTCTGACTCAATGTATGCAGACAATAAACAAAGTGTTTGACAAGCCAGTGGAGGACAGTGTGGAGTCGGCCGTTGATTTACAGAAGCAGCTTGCTGTTGACCTTTCCACACTGGATGAGAAGTTGTGTAGCACTGACTGAATACTGAGCAGCAGGACTTGTGAAATGAGAATCCATTTTCTGAGAATTGCATTCGATATTAGGCTCCAGAAAAATAATTAACATTTAATAATTATTTTGGCGGTAATCTTTTTGATTAGTTGTTTCTGCAGCAGCACAGCAGATACACCCCTGTGCACTTGGGTTACACTTTTGTGTTACAGTAAAGGCTCATTTCACCTAAATCCTCCAGGTATAGAGCTAGATCATTCAAACCAGCATGCAACCCCATTGGATTGGTGTCAGAAACTTGGAAAAAACTAAATGTTGCATGGCTAGATACATTATCCATTTAAATGTGTAAAATGTGTGTTTATTTGTTTCTGTTATTTTTCCTTGCCAGGATTCTGGTGTTACTTCTTGTAGTTTGATTCCGTGCAATCCTAGAATCTGGATCATGTATGTGAACTGTGCAGTTGTGACCTTTTAATTCCACCTTCATCTTCACCGTCTGTCTTGCAGGACCATGACTTAGGAGGAGAGCTGCTGAGATAAAAAATCTCGGGACAGCCACCCCATATCCCGGCGCAGACAGATGATGACACACCAAAGGTCACCATGATGAGGTTTCATTGCACATTCAAAGCATGCACGGCTGAGAGCGCTGCTTGGAGCAGGGGCTTTGTGATTTTCCGAGAGGCACCTTTGTCTTACGGAGGGGATGCGGACGCCCGAGTGCTATTGTTTCATATGGTGAGTAAAAGACTTCCAATTAAAATTAACGTGCTAAAACAAAATCTGAACAACCCAGAGATGATTAGATGTCCTCTCTCAGCAGCTGCAGCGTGCTCATCAGGTGAAAGAGATAAAACTGTCAACTCATATTTTCAGTGAAATCAGACGTGGACGTGCGCTCATATTTCTCATGTGTTTCTCCTTCTCTCACTTCTTCCTCGAACATGTCACCGTTGTTCCACACAGGGGCTTTCAAAGCCGTCCGATTTCTTTTCCCATTGACCCTGTCTTTCTGCATGAATAATATCCCATTAAATCTGCAGTGACAGTTGAACTAAATCACAGCTTGGCTTTAAGGAAGCCATTGAAAAGGAAGCGAGCTAAGACCTTACAATTTTCCGGGGTCAGATGGGGCTGTGAGAGTGTGACGCGCTTAAGAAGCTAAACATGGGACCCTTTACCTTTTACAGTGATTTAAAGTGGTCTTTTTCAGAGCCATTCAAACGTACCCTGCCAGTCTTTTATTGGTAGTAGGATCTTTATGAAAAAGACCGGATTAAGAGAGATGATACTCAACAAACTCTTACTCCTTGGCTGAATGTCCTTTTAACGTTTTAACTCAACCATATTGTAAGGACAGATCTATTTTACTGATATTTGTGCGCTGACCTTTCTTCACCTGCTGCTTGAATAGCTGTTTACAAACTACACATTGCAAGCTTTCACAACTTTGAGGCTCTGGATATTTGAACCATGCTCACTGGAAAGAAGAAAAGATGGATGGATGGATTTGTGATCGAACCTTTAATTAAAATTACAGATTGTCTTTATTTATAAGAATGATCCTATCAGATAACACCTACTAAACAAAAGGAAAACACTAATCTATATACGAACATGTGGTGAGCAATATTTCACCATTTGTACTAACACTTATGGAAAACATAATTTTGTCTAATTGAATTTGATATTCAGATTTTGACTCCAATGACTCAAATGATTGTCCTCACACACAACACAGCAACAACAATGAATGTTTATGGGAATTTAGTCCCATGTAGACATTATTTTTGTACTTAAGATAGATGTGGAAGCAGGATCAATTTTAGAAGTTGGATTATTACGATTATTTATCAGGTTAAGCAAACAGTCTAATGGTCGATGTGACTTTCCAGACTAAATCTACCATGGTCTTTGCCCAACCCATTTCTTAGCCTTTAGATCAGTCATCATAACGATCCACTAACGTCATTCTGATCATCTGATCTACGCATCACCATAGGCCTCAGATTATACATGTACTCTGCATATTTACTAACACACACACACATACTGGCCTACATGCCTGAACTGTGATGTAAGTGGGGGAGGTTAATATATCTTCTGTGTCTGTGTGTGTGTGCGTGTGTGTGCAGGGTTTGCCAAGGCTGCACTCCCACTCATTCACAGCAGGAGGTCCTTCGCTTCAGCTCGCCCTAATAAGGGTCACGGCATGCAGACCTGCTCTACATGCGCAGCGAGTACACTAGTGGGGTGTTCAAGTTGTGTGTGTGTGTGTGTGCGTGTGCATTTGTGAGTGTATGGATGTGTATGAGTGAGTGTATACCGAGATGAATGGCGGTTTGCAAGTTTGAGACACAGCAGTGGAATTGGTACAAGTGGCACCACTGGACTCTGAGGCTTTTAAGAGTGATTAGCTGTGTGGGTGTTCCACGGACTACACCATTTTATAGTGATAAAAAGATACAGATACAGTAAAATGTATAGTTCCGTCTTGCTAAGATCCAGCAGTTCGCAGCACACCCCCCCTGATTAAAAAACCTTGGCAACACCAGTATCTTCTAAAACATCAAAATGTCTCCCTGACCCCATCAAATTTGGCTTAATGAAGTATATTGTTTATAACGTGACTACACTGCAGATGCTATTATCTGTTCACTGATGTTATTTTGAGGTTTGCACAGAAACTTGAATCGCTCTGCTTATTGGATTTTGTGTCGTGCAAAACGAAATGTAAGGTTGTGTTTTCACCCCTGTCTGTTCGTTTGTTTGTTTGTTGGTTTGTTCATTTGTTTATCAAAACTACTGGACAGATTAATTGATGGAAGGATGTGGCACGGGTCAGTGAAGAACCCATTCAATTTTGGTGCGGATCTGGATCAAGGAGCAGATCAAAGAATTAATTCATTTTACATTGCGAGACAGGGCATTTTTCAACATTTGTGTTGAATAATTCATAGATCTTTAATTTAGAAAATCAGGCATGTTGAAGGGACTGACATTTAGTAGATAAAACGAATAGAAATCTGGATCTAGTAAATTTAAATGTGGTTTCATTGTTAGGCTTTGGTGGACGGTATGTACACTCGTAAGTACCATTCTAGTTTATATTTGATCTATTTCTAATAATGTATCTTTGTCATATCATTTATGAATCTGTTGGTGATTTCTGTATATAGAAAATACAGAACATTTTCTTGATTTCTTCATATCATGTCCATCTTCTGTTTGTATTTGCATTCACGTAAATGCTAACACATTTTCTGTGTCATACACCTGCTGGGGCGGAATCTACCTCTGAATTTAAAAGGTGTTTTATGTATAACATTGCCTCACCTTATGAGATGAGGTAAACACTTAAAGAGGAGTTCAGCTTTGGGAGTATCTAGTTACATAAATCTCATTCAAATGTTCATTAAATGGAATTCTGCAACATCACAGCTGATGCTCCTCCAAGCTTGTAAAGTAACAATGTTAAACCTGTACATTTGACCAGGAGCTCCTCTGGGATCCAGTTAGAAAGTTGGATATAGGTTAAGACAGTGATGACTCCATAGGGATTTTGCCACTGGAAGACTTTATATAAAGTGTGTAATCTTGTGTGGCCTTCGTGTTCTTTCTCTCTGTCTGTCCCCTCAATCTTGCTGCACCGCTGTGTGATAGTGTCGACGTTATTTTCCAAAAGAGAAAACACTGTGTTTTACTGAACAGATGTCAAGAACCAAAGGAAGGAGACGGTGTTTCAGATATGATTTCTTTAGAAAACATGATTTGGGGAAAACTGACAAAAAACACAGGATGATAGATGGTCTTTATCTGAAAAAGAAATACTCTCCTTACATGGGAAGGCGTTTGATTGAAGTAAATGAATGCTAATGTGGCTTGTAATTGGGGTTATACAAAGGTTTTGACATAAATGGTCTTGTCACAGCACTAATATCTTCATGTCATGGCTGATAATTAATAGGTGGTGGCAATTTAGGCCAGGCCACATATCACCAGGTTGTATTTCACTGCTTTGATACAGATTATGTGTTGAATCCCTCTCTGCTATTGTGCAGAGTAAATTCGTTTTTGAGCTATGCTCAAACGAGTATGGGCATATTGATAAATCCTGATTGCAGATATGTGCTAATCATCAATCAATCAAGTATTGGGAAAGTTACACAACTATGTCAACAGCTCTGGCTGCACAGAGAGTCAGGAATACTTCTCCAGGATGTGGGCGTACATGGTTCCTTGCCAATGATCAAGAGAAGACTTCATGACCAGAACCTCAGAGGATTCACTGCAAGATGTAGACCCCAGGTAAACCTCAGAAACAGAAAGGTCCGGCTGCAGCTCACAAAAACCTCTGAAGAGGTAACGGTTGTGTTCAGGAACAAAGTTCTGGGTGCTGATGAAAGAAAGATCAAAATGATGGAACCAGGAAAATGTGGAAAAACAAAGGAGCAGCTCATGACCTAAAGCCACCGGTCAAACGTGGCGGTGGTTCTTTTTACGGCTCGGGCATGTACGTCTGCCAATAGAACTGGCACCGCCGTATTTATTGATGATTTCACTGCTGACATAAGCAACAGAGGGAGTGCGGAGGTACACAGGAGCCGTCTGTGCTCAGATTCAGGAAGATGCAAAAACCTAGTGGACGACAGAAGTTCCACAACCATACACAACCAGAGCAACCACAGGGGTTTTCAAGGTGGTTGTGTAGAATGAATACACAATCACAAAATATCCTACTGAGCAGCAGTCCACGGTGAAGATCAGTTTTAAGACAGAAAGAGCTGAACATGGCTGCAGTGGGAAGATGCTTCTGGTGATGTCATGGGCCAAAGACTTCAGAGTCATTCACAGCAAAGGGTTTTACTCAAAATAATAAATATGATGATTTAGTTTGACTTCCTCTACATCTGTATAATTATGTTTTAACCTTTAAAAATGTGGCGCTGAATGGTTTTCTAAATATAGCATACATTTTCGGTAGTCCCTGGTAACTGCTGTTGTTTTTTTTTAACTAATTTCCATCGTGTTCTGTGTAGGAATGAAACATTTACTGGTTTCATGTAGAAAAGACAATTCTGTGGGAAGTTTGCAAAAACATGCCGATTGACTTTAGGTTAATTGCAGACTCAAAACTGACTGTATGTGTGAATGCTAAGGTGAATGGTTGTTTGTCTCTGTATGTTGGTAGCCTGACTTCAGCCCAATGTCAGCTGAGATTGGCTCTGCCCCCCCCCCTGCAACCCTCAAAGGAATTCCGGCATAGATAATTGATGGATGGATGGATGGAGGTTACACAATGAACTCCTGATGGTTAGTTTTACCAATTTTTAATTATCATTAAACCTTTGTCGCTTCAAATAAACAATGTCCATCATCAACCAAAGTTAGCAACAGTCTCCCGGATGCATGTGTGCAGCTGCAGTTTGTTTTGCATCAGTGGAAACATGACTAAGTCTATATTTTCATCTACAAATATGGTTTGGATGGATATGGGTGTGTGTGCGTGTGTGTGTGTGTGTGTGCGTGTGTGTGTGTGTGTGTGTGTGTCAGAGAAAGAAAAGAGACCAAGAAACAGAGACCCAGTGAAAATATGACAACATGTGAACATGTGTGTTATTTCAAGCTTCTTAAGAGTCCTCATCTCTCACCTAAAGTCATCCTGTGACATGGTGGTGAGAGAGTCGGTGTGTGTGTGTGTGTGTGTTTGTGTGCTTTATTTACGCACTGTCAGCACAAGTCTTCCCTACCTGCCATCGGGGAGCTGATGCCATGCTTTTCTTCAGCTTCACCTCAACATGGTCCCTCATGAATGTGAAATTTATGTATTTCTAACTTTTAAAGAAACTTCTCTCCAGTCAAATAAGTCACATACAACTACTCATAAGTCACATAAACTATTTAAAAATAGAGGGGAGTAAAATATTTATGCCTTTAAGCTCATTTAAACCCAATCCTTTGATTGCGCTGTCTAGGATGTCTTCTTCACCGTTTTATTTCCCTTCTTCCACACTCACACGGACACACACACACACACACACACACACACACACAAAATAAAACTGTTCATCTCCTTCATGGCTCCTCTCTTTTAAGAACATCAGCATCGCCTCCCTCTGTATCTTGACGTGTTGACAAATGTGTAAATAACTCATTATTAGAGGATGAAATGCATGACAAGATCGTCGTCTCCAGCCCATCAAAACACATCTGGATTACAGTAACGTCATCTGATTTATTGATATTGATGAAGACGTTACCAGAGAGCAGGACATTCCCGCTCTGACACAATATTTCACCGTGTCTCATTTGTGGCAGGAATCCATTCCGCTCGGTGTTCTCCCCCTCCCATGCCTTAACAAGCCTGTCAAGGTATGTTAGCAACACGTCAATCCGCACGACAAATAGCGGGTAATTTGTTGGCAGCGACTGAGCATCGGGCGGCCGAACTGATTGTCAGGTTTCCTAAATGCCTTTTAGTGAGGGCTGTGGTTATTTGGAGAATATTTTTAAATAAAAAATAGGCCGTCCTCTTCTGGAGAAAGGGGTGAATTCAGGTATGGTGAAGTTTGAAGGATATCCCCCGTACCAGACGCGTCCAACAGGAAGATGTGTGCCAAGCAGAAAGCAACGTGGAGGTAAATGGCAGAAGAGACGTGGGCCGGTTTCCTCTCCTCTTGCAGATGCACTGCCAGAGTGTAGGCTGGTGCTGAATGAATGTAGAAGCAGTCACTCCCCAACGCCGCGATCACTCTTCCTCCACCTCCACCCCACAGTAGTCTTATTAAATTCGGCCTCAGCCTATTTCCGGAATCCATTATCAGTTTTACTCCATTCATCTTCCACGCACCCTGTGGTTGCCGGGTGAGGCAGTTCCACATGCAAACTCTAGTGGGGGCTCTGAAACCTTGAATGTTCCATCTTTACCATCTCACCAGGCCGATCCTCAAAGTTTGAATCAGTTTGGGCGCCTGATGTGAGAAAGTGCACAGATATATATGATTTTATTCATCTAGTTGTTCATGTGTGTGAGTTTAAGCAACTGTTTTCTGGTGACCATCTGTGGCCACTGTCACCCAGCACATATTGGCAGTAACTTAAGAAGATGCACACGTCGCCCACAATAGGTTTATTTTCTAAAAATGGTATTTTCAGTGTGAAGGCTGGCAGCAGACTTCACACTTAATTCGGTAGCCTTTACTGCTCGAGCCCATGTTGATGTATATAATGAAAGTACATCTCTGTTTTGTTGTTAGTGTTAGAGATATTGTGATTTTTTAGCTACAGAACTAAGCATACCATGTATTGTTTTGTACTTTCTACCATATTGTTCCTACAAGAGGCTCTCACTGCTTTAAATCCACCATTAAAGCCTACATTGATTCATTTCAGTTTCCGACGGTTTGGTGTATGTAAAGATTAAAGAGAGAAACAACAAGCAATAATAAATAAAGAAATCAGTGTATCATTGAAAAATACAAAGTTATGCAAAATACAGTAAACATCGTTCAAGGTGCCTTTACAACAGACTTGCTTCGGCTCACAGGCTCTCTTTAGTATTCCCCTCCTCAGCCTGTGTTTTTGATAAAGCACATTGCCATTCAGGGGTCCTGTCTCAGGGGCTTGTTTCTACACGCAACTTTAATGGGTTGGAAGGGGAAAAAAACAACATAATGATATTTAGAATGTGAATTTGAATAAGATGGAACACGCCAATTAAAGATGTGGTTCGTCTCGGTAGGAATACATAAGTGGCTCTGACTGAATGGAAAAGAGTGATGATAAAAATTTTAAAAAAAGGATTGCAAGTTTCTCTTTTCATTTAAAGCTTTAAATACAGTAAGTCACCTGTCAGCCAGCGGCACGGCTGCAGTGGTGCCGCCTGGTAGAAGTACAGGTTAAGGTCTATTGTATTCATGAGATCTGTTTTTGGTACAAATCTGAGGATAACTGAGCTGTACACCACCTCAAATCATTTAATTTAGGTCCACGATAATTGATTATATGTGTTCAAATATGTCTCAAGATTTAATTAAAATGAAAAAAGAAATTGTTACAACTTATTTCATCCTTGAAATGGCAATGTGTTTTCCCATTTATGTTGTGGTGCCAAAAGCAAATAAGTGTCTGGATCATGGTCAGTGGCAACATAGTTTTGAGTCAGTTCCATATTTTATTCATGTGCTCACTCAAAGTTTTAGAAGTGGATGTTGAACCGTAGGGTTTGGTTATCGGGAGCAAAAGCATTTGGACTAAAGTCAGGGAAAAAATGTAATATTTATTAAATCGTACTAAGCACACTGTGTTTTGTTTGTGAACATCCCTGAACCACAACCGAGTGATGTGAAAATAATGCCTAAAAAACACCGTCAAATGTTTAGTGCTGTAGTTGCCAAAGGCCAAACATTTTAACTACAAGAGATAATATTTATTTTAACAAATAAAATAAAAAAACAACTGATAGAAAACTTTTGTGGGTTGTCAACATTTTCCGTTTATGTTGATAGAAATCACAATTCGAGTGGCATTGCATTTCCTCCAAAAGTATTTGCCTTTATATAAACGTGTAGGAGACAATGTTGTTTATTGTCTTAGTTTTGGCTCTGCATCATTCTCATTGGCAATAATCACATTGTGCTCAGTGGGAACATGGCAACATGTTTCTCGCCCCTTCAGACTTTGTTTTAAGTCACGTTGGAGTGTTCTCACATCCTCAGATCTAATATATTTGGCGATACAAATCTTGTCTAAAAATACATATGTACATTCCAACAATTACATGTAATAATAAACCAGAATTACCCTTTAAGTCAGTGTTGTGTTGTATCAAGTTAAGTTGCATGCAACTGCAACTGTAAACCATGTCAAGTGTAGTAGGAATACTGTGCAGCCCAAATATCTTACCTGTCAGTTCATTATTGAGTGTGTGTGTGTGTGTGTGTGTGTATGTGAGGACGGGTCACTTGGGTCCCCTCTGGCTTCTTTAACTAGAAAGCCTCCAGCTTATTAGTGTCAAACAAGAGAAGTGGGGAAGATGGGATATGGCTCACCAAAGAGGAACCAGGTGAGAGATAGAGGTGTGGGTGCATGTCCTTTTCATTTTCAGCTGTTACATATTCAGCAGGGGGAGCAGGGCAGGGCAGGGCAAGAGCGGGGGACTCTACTTGGTGTGGATAATGAAATAAAATGAGGGTGTTGGTTACAAGCCTTAATGCAGAATAGAGGGGCTTGCAGGATTATCCACTTACACTCCAAGGTTAGTCAAATTTGTTTATCATCACAATGATTACACCTCTTGATTTATAAAAATCAAAAAAGGGCCAGTTGAGGAAGAATGGGGATCGACAGAGCAGTAACACAGACAGACAGTCGGTGTTTACGGTGAGAAAGTGAGAGCATAGTGATGGCACAGTGACAAACGTGCAGGGATGCAGGCGGAGGGAGATAGAGATGAAAGAGAGGTACAATCCTCACACCTGCTATTGGTTTCTCCCTTTTTTCCCTGCCCTCTCCTGCTCAACCTCAGGCCCATTAAATTCACTTTAACGTGTGCTACATCTGTAATGTGGCATCTCAGTACCCCTTCCACCCTCCCCTGGGACGCCAGGATAATCTCTGCTAAGCCTTCAGGAGAGAGGGATTTTATCCCTCCACTGACAGATAGAGAGAGACAGAAACAGGGAGAGAGGGGGGAAAGAGCCGGCTACCGAAGGATAACGACATACATAATGAGTTAGCTGTCAAAATGTTTTTTTTTTCCTCTTCTTCCTCTCGTCACTGCTCCTCAACTTGCCCGGCTGCTTAATCATTTGAGAGTTGCTTTTGCTCTTGCTCAATATCGCATTAAATGGACTGTACTACAGTATGTGTACTTGTAAGGGATTTTCCTCAGACCAGATATCTACTTTATTACATTTGTAGATATTGTAGGAGGGGTTTTGGCTATTGGTAAATACAGTCTTCTGTATCTATTTAACCAGGCACTCTTCCCCATATACACTATTCAGTATTTTACAGTGTACAATCCTCACATAACAAATGGCTCTTAGACAATGAATAAAATGAAATGTGTCACAGACACTCCAGCACTGAGTAACATCATAATCCGATCCATTAGGTCTAATTTACCCATCTGAATCAAATTCACTGAAGCTTGCCCACAAAGCAACATCTGCGCCTGCACCTATCTGCTTGATTTCAAACTCCCTTATTTGAACGTTGTGTCCACACTGCTTTAGTTTTTTGGTTCCCTGATGGCAGAATGATCAACAAACATGCAGCCATCAGAACAGGGGCACCCCTTTTATCTCAAAGCACCTCTCGAAGACTCTCCTCTGAGAGCAACTCCTCTCCTCACGTCTCTAACGGCACAACAAACCAGCACTTTCACTGTGGGCTCTATTTGAGCGATCGAAGCGCATGGTCTAAGACCAGTGGAGCAGCTGCATTTAGGGCGTGTCTGGATCCACTTTTGCCAGTTTAACGTTTGCACTTTGGTGGATTGCTATTATAATGGTTTATCTGCCAGGTAAAATAACAGATGAATACTATGCCACTGACTTCACATTTCTGCTGCACTTCACGTTTCTTCTTTCTGCTGCCACAACTGATCTGGCCTGACTATACTTCATTTTAGGACCAACATGCCTCAGGGTGCTAATATAAATAGCCGACAAGTGCATTTTAAAATGAAAATAAAGCTACTCAAAGGTGAAACCAACACATCTTGATCACCCCCTGGTGGCTGGCTGCAGTACAGGTCATAAACCCTGCCTCCTCCATGTTAGCAGATGAGACATAGGCCAAACTAAAAGATCAAAGCACATGTCAAATTAACTTTATCAAGGGTCGTTTCTGTCATTTCTGTCAACATTGATACTGCAGCGCCACTCTACGGGGGAGACTCTGGCTTCAAATGACTTCGCCAGCACAAGATGGCAGAGCCCATATATGGGATATGTTGTCTTCATTTTTGTACAGTAATTAAACTCGTACTTGCGTATTTAGGTTTACAAAGTTCAAACAATGTCGTTCTTAGCCAAACAATGCATATGGGTGTGTTGTGTGCGTTCACACCTGAACAGCCATTTTGCCAAATACATACCAATGATTAAAACAATTACACAAGGGCATTCTGAATAGGAAAGAGTGTGAAAGAGGAGTTATGTTATTGTTCTCCAAAACTTTTTTACTGCAACAATTGTGAGAGCAATTACAGAGCGAAGTTGTTTGCTCTGCATATCAGCTCGTTCTGGGCCATTTCAAAGCATTTCCCATAAAGCTCAGAATATGGTCTGCACTCTGACTTTATGGGTTCGCTGACTTGACAGGGCTTTGTGATTAATTATATGACATCTTCATTGTTTATCTGTTCTCTTGTGTTTACACAGGGCACTGAGTGTTCTACAGTAACCTACTTTTATGTCAGCTCGCTTTTATTTATTCCCAAGCACAATCTTTCCCGTTTGCTCTCGTCTGTACCCCAGAGCTCTGTCGGGTAGAGTAGAGAAAATGTGGTGAGCGAGGGCACAAATCAGATATCAGTCTGTTCACTTGTGATGTTGTCTTTGTCCCTCAAGAATCAGCTACACCATCAAGTGCATTACATTTTGGAAAAGAGCATACATGTCTCAACAACACAACAGACCTCAAACTCTTTTAAAGCCAGCATACATTAACTTATGATTCTAACAATAAAGAGGTTCAGGACTAAACACAGTGAAGAAAAGAAAACTATTAGTGCATTCGGCAGACTTTAACATGAGTGTGCACGTTTATTTGAAAAGAGGACTATAGTCGGGTTAATGTCAGGTCAGCACAGCAGCTGTTTAAAGTTGACAAGCAGACCCCTTCAGCGCCTAGGAGACAGACATGCTGGGACAGAAAGCCCTCTGCGACCAAACACAGACTGACAGGACAAAGCGGATGATAATACCAGTGGCAATGAAAGCCAGTGTGACGGCGGGGGGGTGCATCGTGCCCAATTATAAAGGTGTGTGCAGGGAGCAACAGGCATGAGGAAGACGCACATTTTGCACAACCCTATCCCCGGCTTTATGGGAATCGTTGTCGGTTAAAGATCATAAAAATATGAACAGAAAGAATCTTATCTTTGAATTGCCAAGTACATCCACCAGGGACATTGGTGGCGGGAAGATATGCTCCCTAACAAAGGATCAGCTGCATTACAGAGTGTAGAAGTCCCAACTGATGAGATAAGTTCTTTTTTTCCTTTGCTTACAACCTTGTTTATGTGCGTGCATTGCCTCGTGTTACCAACTTACTTAGTGACTGGAGACTTTCAGTACACACTGCAGACCAAAAGCAAGTTGGTGAACACAGATAGCGCACATTCGTTATTGTGAGATGAAAAACTCGACATTTGAGGACAGCTACTTCTCCCGGGCTGCAGGAAAGAGACACACGGAAAACACTGCAACGCCACCAGACGACATTCACAGAGATGTTTCTGTCTGGCCACTCTGTGGACAAATGAAATTCTTGAGCACACTACACAGTGTTGGTCACAAGGGCAAGCTGAAGTTTTGCACAGTTTTATGAATTGGTGACTCGCTAGTGGGAAGTGACGAGATGGGACTCGCTGTAGCCTCAATAGAAGAAAAGAAGTGATGGAAATAGAAACAAAACAAGAGTAAACACTGATGATGCGCTCACTGGAGACAGCTCTTTGCTTGTTGCACCAAGCTAGAAGAATGTCTCCTCGCTTGGAAAGATAACATAAAAATCCACCTTAATGAAAGAACCTCTATAATATTCATCTTTCATAGAAGAAGACAAAGTCACCTTCTCCTCACCTTCTTCTCACAGCTGGCACAAAAATGTAATGTCCAGTAGAGGAATAAAGAATAAATAAACTGTGGCTGATTTAATATTTTAGACTCTCTTCTTTGGATCGCTCTGAGCTGACAGTTTCCTTCATCAACCTCAACCTGTCTCACCCACACCCTGTTCCAACAATGCTGTTCAAGTTTCAATTTATTCTGATGCACCACAGGCTTTTTAAAGTCAAACCTTTTACACAGGCCTTGTCCAGCATTAGAGGCTCGCTGGCGTCTCCTTGTTGGCCAATAGAGTCGGTAGCTTATGAGTTCAGCCGACAGGAGATGGAAATGGCGAGATGGTGACTTTATTAGAATTCACAACAACCACTGTGTGTAAGATAGAATTTCTCTGACCTCATTTAGGAGCAGGGTTTTCCATTAGTCAAGTGTTGTTGCTGCTTGCTTAACCAAGGGGAAAATGGGTTTTTAAAACTGCCACTCCTGAATATGTTCAGTCAGTGTGTGTGTGCGTGTGTGTGTGTGTGTGTGTGTGTGTGTCTGATAGCGTGCATCTCTGAGATGACTGCAGTGTGAGTTTGCGAGTACAGGTATGGGCTGCATAGCAGTGCACAGTGCAGCAGGGCTTTGTCTATTGGATTTAATGCTGACAGTAGGGTTCAGCGGAAGGATTTGACAGTCATCACATTCTCAGTTCAAGGTGTAGAAATGGTTCTGTGTGGGAAAGTTAGAATTATTTTCATAGTCTGTGGCGGTGCCTGTCGTTTGAAGAAAGTCTGAGTCAATGAAGTCGCTGTCTGGGAGAGATCTGGATACACTAAGAATATTCAAGATTCTGACGACAGATGTCAAAGAGGTTTAACTTTGGAGTGTATGACTGTGTGTCACCGTGGTGCGTCACAACCTGACAACAAGGCATCTGAGACGTGTGGACGTTCTTTGGCAAAGGGGCACAGGAAGCAACCTTTTTCCTTTGCCCATTAAAAGGACACATATTCTCAGAAAAGCACAAAACAAACTATGAAGAGGACGTGTACAGTATAAACACGTACAACACACAGTGGCTGTTGCTGAGTATGCAAACCAGAACAAAGGATCACAGCCAGAATGAGACAAGTGAATGGCTGTCGGGGGGGGGGGGACAACCCACTAACACAAACTTTCACTCCCTTCAAGATGAGTATCATTTTGAGTCTCAGTCTCACTGGAACAATTAGAGTGTAAGGGAAGGCTGAGCTCCTGTCAGCACGTCATCACTGAAGATTAATTAATTCTACTTAAGTCTGCGAGGACTGCGGCAGCAAAATAAGCAGGGCTGCAAATGAGAGAGAAAATGAATTTGTCCAAAACTTTGCAACAACTTTAATCAAATGTTGTTGGGTCACTGCAGTGTGACTCAAGCAAGGAACTTTAGTTTAATCACATGAGGTCTATTTCACATTGCCCCACCAAAGGCATCTAATACATCCAATCTCCAATACTTGCATGAATAATCACAAACATTTCTAAAAGCGTCTGGTTTGGTTTGAATTTAAACACGTTTTGGAAAATGTCAATATATGATCTAAAGTTTTATCAATGTTTTAGATTTTAGTTGTACAAATTGTCATTAGAAAATTTGAAAGAAATGATGTTGAAGAAAGGATTTAACCATTAAGTTCACTCATTACTTTGACTTAAAAAAATAAGTTTTGCTCAACACAATTCTGACCAAAACATTTATTATAGACAATTTCCTTTTTCAGTGTATGTTAAAAGGAAACATAATTTTGTAGTGGATCTATGTACTGTTGGCGTTAGCTAGTTAACCACTTACACGGCCACCTTTTAAAAATAAAGTCATTAATAATTTGTTTCAATTTAACACATTTAGTGAGGGGCAATCTTTTTAAAGTGCAATTCCCCCGCTTGTTGTTGTTTGCTTAGAAGACATGGTTCCATTCATTGTGTTCATAACAGTCTCACCCTCACACCTTATAGCTACTAATTCATTTTCGTGAGAGAGGAGAGTTTGTCATGGTGAACAATGTGTGTTATGGGGCCGGACTCAGTTAATACATGTTTACATTCTGGATTATTGCAAAATTATCATGCAACAGTGAGTATATATTATCATCCCCCCCCCATCACCACTTTGCTTAAATCCCTGTACATGACATTCAAAGCAGATGCACCGTACAAATAAATTGGTATTTCATTTAGTTCTACCACAGCAGGAGAGGTATAATTTTCAATCTATCCTTATGTGAAAAGTTCACTTGCAGTAGCTTATGCAATTCAGTTTTTCTTTTTCTTTTTTTTGTCTTTTGCCTTAGGCTTTCAGCAAAGTTTGCTCAACTTTTTTCTTCTGCCTCTCTCTTTGTATCTGAAATGAAAGCAAGCATGGACTTGGGTTTTTCTCAGAGTATCCTGGGATCGTCTGTGCAAGTCTTTTGTACTTTTCAAGCACCCCTCATCGTCTCCAACTCTCTCCCCTATCAAAACCCCTTGTGCCTTGTGTTCAGACTGTTGTACAGTAGTGTGTGTGTGTGTGTGTGTGTGTGTGTGTGTGTGTGTGTGTGTGTGTGTGTGTGTGTGTGTGTGCCCATGTATAAATCCATGGGATTTTCAGTGAGTGCACACCATGTGAATGAAATCTGGCATTAAATATAAAGAGCACACGGGCTCATAAATGACAAATGTGTTCTCTCTGGGATTTCCTCCACACGTCTTTCTTCTCACCACCTACTGTAAAGGACCTTTACCATATCTATACAGTAAATTCTCACACATTTATTTTTATACCGACATATTCCAACAATACATTTATTACTGTCTGTCTAATGCTTTATTACTGTCACTCACAGTCGACTATATAGAGGAACCTCTTCACTTTAACGTATCCTTCACATTGAGGTCAATATGATTTCATAATCACAATAAGTCCCTGCAGTTATATTTAGAGCTCGACTGATATGTATTTTTGGCGGCCAATGTTGAAACAAATAATAGGGAGTAAAACATTTCTTATACAGATATATCGACCTATATATACTACATTTTTAAAATGGTATGACTTTGTGCCATAAAGAAGATGAGTTCAGTTTAAACGATTTATTTCTGTAATAAAAAATATAAAATGTTCTGCTTATGTAAGACAACTTAATTCCACAGAGTATGTGTTCTCATATTCTCATTTACAGTACACACACACACACACACACACACACACACACACACACACACACACACACACATTTAGCCAACACACAATTCCCCACACGATTTAAACTTTACATTTCCTCATCCAGACAAGTATAATCAATCTTGCCATAGAAACACACTTCACCAAAATGAAGGTTGCTCTCAATAAAAGACGGTTGCGTCAAACAAAACCAGTGATGACTCGACCGTGTGTGTGTATATTAGTCTAAGGTTGACTGCTGAGCCAGTGGCTAATGATGAAGTTTATTATGATAAATGATTATATATGGTGCATTGTGTTTTATTCAAGGAACAAATTTAATAAGCTCAACATTCAATTAGATCAGTATTTGGTGTTTTGGTGTGTGTGTGTGTGTGTGTGTGTGTGTGTGTGTGTGTGTGCGTGTGTGTGTGTGTGTGTGTATGCTGAGCTTTACGTAGTTATATGTATGTATTAAGCAGCTTGTATAAAACCTACAGTTCAGTTCCTAGAGAAGTTTAGAGAAATTTGACTCTGATTTTGCATGACCAGCCTAGAAAAAACAACAAAAAAGGTAAAGCTGAAAAGCAAAAGTATAGGGAATGAAAAGTAAAGCTGTATGATCTCCCCGGAGGTCACAGTTACTGAAGTCAGGAGGAAGAGGCTGTGGGCTGGGTTACAGGACAGGGGCTGAATAATGAAGAGAGAGCGGAGAGGAGGAACTTGACATTTAACGACAGAGAAAGATTGGACATTGGATGATGAAGTAGTGTGCCAGCAGGTCAACAATGTATAAAGTTGTGCTTTAGAGTCCATCAGAGTCCCAGGAAATAAATGAGAGTTTCAAGCTTTTCCCTGCAGTTGATGGTGATAACCTGCAGTGGTGGTAAGTCATATAGCATGCATGCTGAATAGCTGTGCTGTGGGGCTGCACAGTAGTTTCTGGCACAATATGGAGACTACACAGCTGTAACATCCAGTGATACTATTTGAATGTGGACATTTTTTTTATGCATGGGACAGAAGAGAAACTGTTGCCTATTTGCTTTCTGGTCTTATAAGCCACCAAGAAAAATGGCAAAGAACCAATCAACCAATTTCACTGAAGTTTAGTGAAAACCACATCTATTGTTCTGTAAAGGCTCAGAAATCTTGGCACAGACACTGATGCTTCAAACTTAAGAAAGCATGGTGTGTGTGAGAAATACATGTTTCTGGCCTGAGGCTACATTCACACTAATATGTGTTCAAGCAACTAAAATGGGCTGTTGGAAACGCTGTTTCAGTTTGAATACTGCCGGGATCGCCGTTGAGCCTGGACGGATAGAAACAGAGAACTTGAGCAACAATGGCGCAGACAGACACCCAACCTTATAATGTATCCTTCCCTAATTCGTCACATTCCTATAACAGGACACTTTCACTGAAAGCTGCTGCATCAGTATTGCTGCCGGTTGATTCAGTCCCTCCACCACCACAGCATTCAACTGCCGGCCCGACCGGGAGGTTATAAATATTTGATCATAACCCACATTATATCTTTATAATCATATCTTGGGGAGTGATAAATTCAGAGCCTAGACGTCATACACTGCCTATATTCTGCTACAATAAACATTTCAACGTGAGTTGTCTGATATAGCATTATTCACATTGCATTGAAAATGGGGAATGCAATATGAATAAAGAATAACAAACACTGTTAATATTTACTTAGAACAGATCCACCTCATGTTGGTCAAAGGAAGAAATCCTTGTCTTTTTCATGGTATTTTCTGTTACTCAGCTGCAGAGGAGACAATCTTCTTCATCACGTTTCCTCCTCTATGAGCAGGCCCAGTGTATGTGAATGATTTGACGTTTCAGGGGTCTTTTTATGGACAGAGGAAATGTTTATGTTTGTCTGATGAAATGTTTATCTGGACAGAAACCCTAACCCTAACACCCCAGCCCGTCTGCTCTGCATCGGCCAATCGGCTTGCTGCTCCCTCACGGCGAGCTAGCCACTCAACAAAATCCTGACTGTTTGCTGTCTGCTAAATGGTGTAATGAGCTCCCCATTGACATCAGCACAGCAGAAAGTCTACACATCTCCTGCCGCAGACTCAAGACACATCTCTTCCCGACTTCACCTTGGAAAAGAAAACTATGTCTAATAACCATCGAAATTACATTTAATTGCACTTATATTGTATATGGCACTAACATGTAGCACTTTTAAGTTTGGCTTTTGTTAAGCTAATGTACTTACTTGATTCTTGCTGTTCTGGGTTTGTACCCTCATGGTTGAAGCACTTACTGTAAGTTGCTTTGGATAAAACCGTCAGCTTGATGATATGTAATGTAATGCAATGAATTAAATATGTCTCCTTATTGTGCGAGCATTATGCAAGAGTTACTATGAACACTCTTTGCCAAAAGGGGCCATAAACCCTGAAATAACATGAATTCTGTGTCAGGTAGGACCTCTTTCATATTTAATTGTTTTTATCGCTGCCAACACTCTTCTTTGTTTGAACATTTCTGAGCTCCTCGCTCGAGAACAAAGACATCTATTGCTCGAGACGAGCGAGAGAAAGAAGAGAGATACAAAAAGAGACCAACGGTCAGCAAAACAGACAGCTTCCAACTCGGTGTCTGTATGCACATCTGTGTGTTTAGTACCTAATGTTGTCAGGTTGTTGCCTTGGGCGAATTATTAAGCAGCAATTCTGGTGCCTCAGGCCACAGTAAGACCTTTACTGTCTACCAATGCAGCCAGGGGACTGTGTGTGTGTGTGTGTGTGTGTGTGTGTGTGCATGTCCGTGTGTGTGCGTGCTTACCTTTCTATAGTTATAAGGGCCAATTTTGGTCCAAAATCATCATTGTGAGGACATTTTGACGTTGTGAGGATATATTGGCTGGTCCTCACAAATTTAGAGTGTTATTTGAGGGTTAAACTTGGTTTTAGAGGTCAGGGTTGGAATTAGGTTTAGGTAAGGCATTTAGTTGTGATGGTTAATATCAGGGTAAGGGGCTCGGGAATGTGTGAGTGTCCTCACAACTAACGAATGTGTGTGTTTGTGTGTGTGAGTGTGTAGATCTTTTTACATGTGAACTGTGGCAACTTTTCATTTGTGTAGGTCTGGTAAACTGATGAATGGGCTAACAATACTACAATAATATATATTTGGGGGGGGGATTGAAGAAACATGTGGTTGTGGGTATTGCCTCTGATGATATAATGTTTGAACAATGAAGGTGTTCATTTTGCTGGTAGTTATAATGATATTACAGTGGCAAATGGAAAGACGCATTGTTTATGCACTTTATTTTTTAAATGTATTTTTTACAATAGCTTAATTGACAACACAGCAAAGTCAGATGCACGTCCGTCTATCAATCAATGTTAAGTGATGGTAGATGCAGCCATGTCGGGGACGACAGGACGAACAAATGTCTTCAGTCAACTCCCTACGTTACAATGTAAAACCAAAACTTACTGGATCAAAGGTTTACAATGTAACAACTTCAGGAACCATGGTCCAGATTTAGTTTTCAATCTTTATGTGTGTGTGTCCTCATCAGGGGGGTAAGACCTTGTGTTTTTACTCACCTCACTTGAAAGTTTGCTTAAATTTGTAGCAGTTTTTATGGAAGTAGCGATAAATCTCCTCTATCACAAAATTCCAGCAATGTGCGCATCGGGTGCCAGTCTGCTGTTGGCACATTAAACCTATTCTGGGGCTTTAAAGCTGCGTTAACACGTTTGTAGAGCAACTACAAGTGGATGGGCTGTGGATGTGTTGAAGGTGTGGTACATTCAAGCCTGTGTGAGTGTGTGTGTGTGTTTTCCACTTGCCTGCAGTAAAGGCTGTGAAATTGTTCAGGTCAAAACTATTTACTAGGCCGCTGTGCATGTGTGTGCGTGTGTGTGCGTCTTTGTGTGCGCGTGTGTGTGTGCCCTCCACAAACCATTTCATACCTAAATGTTATTGCTCGAGCCAGAGATTACACTCTTTATATCCCTATTACCAGCTGCTTTCTCACTTTCTCTGCCTTTGCCTCATATTCATTTTCATCTCTCCATCCTCCGTCTGCTTTCATACGTCTCCCTCTTTCACGATGTATCGCTCCCTTTTAATTCTCTGCTTCTCTTGGGAAGCACTGGAGTCAGGGAAGGGCTCGAACATCAGGGGAAATGGGGTGATATTGCATTTTGACACGCTTCATATTATTTCCCCTTCAATTTCGCTGCCTGGCGAGGAATGTGGGACTTTCTTCCCCCCACAGCATCTCCTCTTCTTGCCCTTTCTCCTTATCCTCTTGTCGTAATGTGTTGCATGTGGGATGGCATTGTGTCTGCACAGATTGCACTATGCCTTCCAATTCCCCTCATTTTTTGTATTCATTTATGGACTGACCTCTGTACAACAGAAGTGAGCTACAACTGCATAAAGGCACAGGAGAAAAAGAAGGGGACTGGGAGTCAGGGAGAGATTATTCATGACTAACTGATGTTGCACTGCACGGCCAGTGAGAAAAGGGTCAATTTTCCGAGTTAAAATTCAGCTCACTTTCACGTTGGCCCGAGCTCCAAATCAATTTACTGGCTATTGATCATTTGGTTTCCCCCCCGTCTGGGAAGCACATGTGCACTTATATTCCAGTAACATACAGCAGCTAAGTCACTGGTGCTTCAAGAACTTGACAGATTTACTGTTTCTGAATTTAAAATAACAGTGGTCGTTACTTTCTTGGAGGATTTAAATGTCAGTTGCTTTTGACGCCGTTAAACCACGACCTAGAAACTTCTCTGTGGTTTTCTTTTGTTTACGTTGATAAGTCTGGCTCAGAACTGGGGCAAGCTTGGGTAGCTCAGAAATGAATAAACCTTATAAAAGGTAAAAACACACAGCTTTTATTATCAGTATTGTTTATACCCTTCATAGGCACAGAGTATTTTAACTTTCAAACACTGTACTTTAATGACAAACTGATGCCTGTTGTATTGTCATCGAACTTGTCACTCTACCAGCTGACCTGAACTCTACCATGTTATAAATCATATGCATATTGCTGGACCCAGACATGTTTCCTGCTCTTAATGGCATTTCAATTTGGATTCTAGAGTGTATGCACCACAGCCCACTTAAATACACTTAAATAAAATATCTGCAACCACATAGTTAACACAATACAACATTAGAACCTAGAATGGCACTCAGTGGAGAACATTCCTCCTCCAAGGCCCAACAGTCCCCTTGAGAAATCATATTTAAATTCACTAGATCCATATTTTATTTGAATTTGCACCACATTGCACACACACAAATGAAATGTCAGCAAAATCCATGAATTATTCTCAAAATCGATGAGAAATCTCTAAAAATGCCCTGTATCAAACAAAGTGACCTTGATCCAGATGTGCAGTGAGACCCCTCCCTCCTCCCCTCATCAGCTCTCCGCTGCACCCGTCCACTCGTCTGTCTCCACCCCTCCTCAGCCCTGCAGTCACCTGAGCTCTCTCCACCTGCACCTCATTCCCCAATCAGCCTTGCTCTACTTAAAGCACTTCTCCCGTTCTTCCCTCTCAGCTTGTTTGCATTTCCTCCTGCTTGTGCCCCAGCTTAAGGTCCCTCATGTTTTCCTTGTGTTCCTGCTGCAGTTTGTCATTTTCTTCCTGTTGCCTCTGACTCTCCGTGTTCCCGTCTGTCTGCTTGTCATCTCGTCTCCTTGTAAACCTCATTTTTTTCCCCCCATATTTATATTAAAAAACATACTCATCCCATCAGCCTGTCTTGTGTGTCTGTGTTTGCTTTCTGCCTGTGCTGCTGTTACTCCTGTCACAAGATTAGAGGAGACATTTTAATGCAAACTAATCTCCTCTCAGGTCCGGTTTAGGCTCGTTGCGCCTGCTGCAGCTTCTGAGGTGTGTGTGCGGATCAGCTCAAGAGCAGTGCTTAAGTCCAGTCGGCAGCCCTGCGAATAAAATCACTCACGCAATATTATTAGCAAAGACTGTAAATGAAGAAAGGTGACATATCTCAGTAGGGATCATGGCGTGGTATCAAGGTCCCGCCGATACAATCGCGATGTTTCACCCCATTATTATAGCATTATAGCATATTTTGCACCAATCAATTCAATAAGTGCCATTCACCAGGTGGTGTACTAGACTTCTGCTAGTAATAGTGTTAATGAGGAAGAGATTGTAGTTGTGATAAATGTCTCAAGCACCAATTTACACTGAGGGTTTGATCCCTGTATGTAAATAAAAATCTATTTTAGTTAGCGTTTTTATTATATTCAGTTTTCAGTCACCGGTTGTTAGGGTTTAAGAAACAAAAGGGATTGGTTAGGTTTTAGGACCAGATCATGGTTTGGGTTAAAATAGACCCTTTCACAGCATCAGCCAAGTGTTAGAAAACCTTTCTGCCAGAACCTCTCCCATGTGACTCAATGAAGTTTTCCAGTACAGGCTTTAAACCAAGCTATTCCACCCTGGGTGCAAATGACATTGTTGGCGTAAGTCTCTTGAACGCATCTCGGCCTTGCTATGTCCACCCATAGCATTGTTGCTTAATGAGTGCTAACAGAAACTGCTTTAAAAATCAAATAATTCACCTAATTATCAACATGGGATGTGTGCGATTAGGTTTATCATATGACACTGGTAACCTAGTGTGGACTAATGTTGGCATTAGCAACATGTACGCGAATCATTCCTCCTTTCACAGCACCTGCCCTGTTCTTAACTATAGAGACTTAACTGTAAGTTGATTGATGACTAAACCTCCCATCATTAACAGCAGATTAAAAACCTCCCTCTCGCTGCCGCTCTGTCTCTTTGCCTCCCTTGACGCTCTGACAGGCAGATGTTCGGTCTATGGGGTGAGGAGGTGACTCCACTGGGACTCCTCTCCCCAGTAATTGGCTGTCACACACAGCTTCCCAAAGTTGGAAAATCGGATTTTTGGCATCCGTGACCGTGTGGAGGGAGGGAGGGAGGGAGGATGGGAGGGGGGAAGTTAAGGCCAGGGATAATGTGGCAGGGTGAAGGCTTTAACTGCAGGTGTTAGTGTGTGTGCTTAACCTCGTACGAGCACTCTCTGTGCCTTCACTCACTTATCCACCTCTTCGCCTGTCTTTCTTTCACTCTTACTGTAACCTTCTCCTGATCTGCTGCTCAGTCTCGCTGTGTACACAGCCTTGTTGTTGCTCAATCTCCTCCAGCGGTCACTTTAATGTTGTCGGCGAGCAGCTCATAAATCCTCTTCCTCGACTCCGCTGTCATATTTCCCCTGCACTTGGTTTTAAGCACTACACTCACTGCAGATTAGTGAAAGGAAAATAATTCATCACATTAAAATAACATTGATTGTCAAGCTTTAGGTTGTTATTGATAATCTCACATTAAAATGATTCCAAAATTATAAAAAAATAGCAAGCATTGGATGTATGACAAGCACCCCACGTATACCAGTAATAATCTGAACAGTATAAAGGTCCAGTAAAAGGTATTGTCTGCGTAATTTGGTTTATCTCGAAAAGTATTACAAATATAATTTGTGCAGAAAAGGGATTAAACATTATTTATTAAAAATACCCAACTCCAAACTGGCACTGCTGTCCTGTGGAACCAGCTGCAGTGGTCCAAAGGGACAAAATACACATTAGATTGGATGTACAAACATTAAAGTGACTCCAGAAATGCAACAAATACGTAAACACAAGACTTCCTGCAGAGGCACTCAAGGGCACGAGTAGGAGTGATGGGCTTGATTTGGATAAACAGCGACGTTACAGACAGTTATTTCTCAACAGATTGAGGGACTGTGGTAAACAACACCTCGTTTCATCTAATCATCTACTTCTGTTTATTTTTGTTTTATTTTTATTGTTATGTGATTATTTATCTGTTAGAACTGCAGAAGCAGCGCTGTTGTTAAGCTGTCAGATAAAGCATGTAGTCATGAATTCAGCTTTACCTTCAGACAAACTGCCGACAATGAATACATTTCAACTCCTCCAAGACCAATTTTTTTTCCATAACGAATTACATCATATTTCAAAGTGAGTCAGAGGTAATTTAACAAAGAGTTTGCTGTTATAAGACAATTTTCTCTGACGCACAACATTTCTCGAAGCAGAGTGCAATGTCCTTATCGTTTACGCTCTTTTTCTCTCTTGTATGTGTCCTCAGGGGCCAACACAGCCACCCTGCCAACATGTCAGAGTTTATCCTCCACCTCTCCACTGGTAGGATTTACTCAGTCACTGTTGGCACATAACCATCACTGGTGGGGCAGGTTGTATCTCAGAAAAAGATTTGTGTTTCCTATCATCCAGCAAAAACTAAATCATGCCTCCTGGACTGCACCCACAAACACGGCACAGCACTTTTCTCAGATGGTACATGTGTTCCCAAACACTGGTAAAGATGCAACACACCTCCTCAACCACATTGTTGTGGAAGAATTCTCTGTATGTAAAGTTGGAGGTAACTGCAAGAGATGATAATTTGGCAGGACACAGAGGTGGAAGGGTCAATTGTTGTATTACTTTATTACATTACATTACATATCATTTAGCTGACACTTTTATCCAAAGTGACTTACAATAAGTGCATTCAACCATAAGGGGAACAAACCCAGAACAGCAAGAATCAAGTAAGTACCTGCCAGGAGGGAGTTGCAGTAGTCTGGTTGTGAGATGACAAGAGCCTGGACCAGAACCTGCGCTGCCTTCTGAGTGAGAAGGGGACGTATTCCCCTGATGTTGTGTAGCATGTATCTACACGAGCGGGTTGTTGCAGCAATGTTGGCGGTAAATGTAGAGTTGACTGTCGAGTGTCAAACCCAGGTTCCTTGCGGTCTGGCTGGGGGCTGCTATGGAGTTGTTGATGGTGATAGTAAGGTCGTGGGTGGGAGAGCCCTTCCCTGGAAGGAAAAGTAGCTCGGTCTTGTCAAGGTTAATTTCCAGGCGGTGTGCGGACATCCACTGAGAGCTGTTACACAAATACAGCATAAACAAGTGAACACCGATCAGGCACAACATCCAGTTAACAGTTTTACTGCTGTAGCCTGTGGCTGGGGGGGTTGAGTACTGCTCCTTTTGAGGAAGCCTCTCTGACCTGATCATCCAACCCTGCAGCTGACCTTATCACGGGTTAAACTGCTGCTGTGTAGGTCAATAAGTAGCTTGATCCCTCACCCTTGTTTCTTCTTCCAACATATTTTCATCTCCTCTGAAAGTGCCCTCTCTTGACCTTCTGGACACCGAGGGGTAAATCTGTAATTCTATAATTCTGTCCAAACTGTACAATACTAATCTGCCACAAGCTCAAACCAGCGCTCAGCAGCATCTGGACAGTTCACAGCTGCTGCCTGAAGCCTGTTTGTTGTTGGAACTGAAAAAGATTCACCTGAGTGGATTAAAATAATGCAGTCTGGTTATTACCGTTTATTTAGACAGCATCTTATGAATACTCATGTTGATTTTGTGTGCTGAAATTAATGTGAAAAAAAGTGTGGTTATTGGCAGCATCAAATGAACAGTATGTTGTATACTTGCAGCATCTGTCTGTCTAATAATTCCAGGCATCTGTCTGTCCATATGTGGCTCGCTTAACATTTCATCTTATCAGCTTCACATTTGGCTTCTTTATTGTTAGGGAACCAAGGAAGTGCAGTGTTGGACTTATTTTGGACACCCAATATGTGTATATTGATAAACTTTGAATAAACAGGCGACTTGCGCTCTGTAGCAGGGGCGGCTGGGACACATCATGACATTGGCAAACATTCTCCTGTCCTGGGTTCTGCGGACCTCGTCATACTTCACAGAACTTTGAATACACAGGTGGGCAGCTCTTTGTGCAGCAGTGGTGGCTTCGATTACTGCAGGTCACTGTTGCAGTTTTAGAGAAAAATCTTAAACCAGCATCACCACAGGCCAAGCAAACAGGCAAGTTTACAACGGGCACTGCACTAGTCGGATGCACTGATTCTGAACAATGCATGAACTACACACAAATACATGTAATATGAGAAAAGGCATTACATACCCGTTAAAGGCAAAAGAGATAAGAGCAGTGTTGTCATCTAAGCTAAGTAACGAAGTCGCTGAGGCTGAGACATGACCATGAAAAGCATCACGAATCCCTCTCAGGTCCTCGTCGTGTGTTGTGCTCCTTGGAGATAAAGAATCTCAATAATTACATACTGCTTGCCTGAGGCTTCGCTCCAACAGCAAGAATCTGTGTAATTATTAGTGTCCAGTTAGTCATGTTTGTGATTCAGTTAATTAGGGATGAAGCAGGGCTATCAGTGAACAAGGATATCTATAGAATATATATATTTAAACAAGTGTCATCAACTTGTATCTTAGGGCAGTAGATTGGCATATTCAGCTCATAATTATCAAGTGCAGTTTTGTCTCAGTCAGACACATCTGAAAGCTTTACAACCTTGGACAAATGACAAACACAGTCACTGTGTGGATACTCTGTTTGTCCCTGTATGTGAAATGAGGGCACTTTACATTAAATAAACAGGAGAGACAGGAAACATTGTGACATGCAGTAAGTAATCCGGCTGGAAGGGAGTCAAATCGGCTCGCCCAACACATCCGTGTCTAGGCAACTAAAACATGTGGGTCGAGGGAACATGTTCATGCATTAAATTACAGCCGGATCACATCATTATTTTAAGAATCCAACATTTACCTTCATCCATCCACCATGACCCCTGGATATAAAGGTGGACGACAACACAGCTCCACAAAAGTGAAGCCCAATCATGTTGGTCGCCCTCTGGTGGTTGGCTGCGGTAAAGGTGTTAAACCCTCCCTCCTACATGTTCGTGGCTGGGGCCAAACTAAAAGGTCAAAGAACACTTTAAATACATCTTTCTCAACTATAGTATTTTAGCAGTTCTTATCGCACTAATACATGTTTGAGTGTTCACTTTTCCAGCAAGTTTTTTTGTGAAATGAGTAATTTGATGCTATAGAAACAGGGGGAAACATCCTGATTGACAGCTGAGACTGACTTGAGATTGGTTGACACTGCATCTCCACACCACAGTCACTACTGCGCATACTCAGGCTCCAAATTACGTCAAAAGCATCTGGTGGCGGGACCTGTATCCATGATATTTTAGCTGTTTTTGTTCAAACAGGAGGACGTGAAGATGCGTCGTCCATCTTTGTATACAGTCAATAGTATAACAATATAATTCTGCTGTCACCACTGATCATATGTCATTTCAACTTATGATGATTGCTGACTTACTTGATAACTAATGTTCAGGTTGCTTGAATCCTTTGATAACATATCCATGAGGAAATGTTAAAAGTCAGTGCTTCCTGAGTATTATCCATCTCCTGGTTTCAAACCAACTTTTGCACAGATGATAAACATTTATATTTACTGTTCTAAAACTAAAGGATATTGCCAGCTCACAGCTATATGTCTCATGGCAGCAACCGTGGCGCCAAGATCCCTCGTAGATCCACAAGAGTTGTGGGACTTCCATATGCAACGGGAAGCCAGCTGCTGTTGGCTGTGATTGGATTTCATGCATTCTGTTGTGTCGAATTTTTCTCAGCAAAAGCCTCTCTCTTCGAAGCTCGGTGTCGAGACAGGATGAGAGCAAAATCTCTTTAGATTTTCTCACGGCTCCTGTGTCCAGAGCAGCAGGCTATCCGCTGCTCCGGGGCAGCAGAAATACAATGTCATGGATAAAGACTAAAGATGATTAAAGGCTGTGTCAATGGCACGGTGCGACTAAGAAAATCTGAAAAGGGTGTGAAATATGTCTCAGTGGCTTTCAGAAGCACTTCATACAGTTATCACTTCCCAAGGACAAGAAAGGAAGGACTTTACTTTTATTTGACCTTTATTTACTTGGCCTGGTAACACCCATTAAATCCCACTGAGATTTCCTTTTTACAGTGTGAGATAGTGTCAGATAGTAATAGAGAGACTCGACAGGACTTAATAACAATGTAACACATACAGGAACATGACATTTATTACAGCTGTCATAGACCAATAAAACAATATCAGTAATTTTCACAATACAATTTTCATCAAGTCCAATATATATCCATATAATGCTTATGCGTTGTGCAAACCCAGTGAGGGGATAAGTGATTGTGAGGATGAAAACTTGGACAAACAGTACTAAACCCGAGAGGTAAATAAATCAGACAGCTCTGTAGAGAATGAACTGTCAGCTTTCCCAATCCACCCATCTTTTCTCTGTGGAGGAGTTTCCGATTGTACATTTTGATAACATTACGAGTTCAGCTATTACTTCTTTTTTGGTAAAGGTGACGGCGCAGGCTCCCGCCGAGGCCTGTCTGGGGTTGTTGTGGGGATATTTTATGCTGAGAGCGGAAGGAGGAAGTCCGACGTGTGTGTCTGCAGAGTTCAACTGCAGGAGCCACAGATTTTAGAGTGAACACAGTCAGTGTTTCTGGTTTTTAAGATGTTTATTGGTCAGGACTAGTAATTGAAAAGCCTCATAATAGGTCAAAAGAATTCTTAAGAGTCATATGGTCCCATTTCAAATCAAACCAGTCTGCTATTAAAGTGTTTCATCAAATCAAGTGGAACTAAATACCAGCAGATCTCTAATTACAGTTTGGGCCAATCTGTTTTGTTTGGCTTTATTTTTTTAACTGCAGTGTTTTTTTTCATTTATATGTGGTGTAGAGCTGCATTCTCTTCTTCTTCTTCTTCTTCTTCTTCTTCTTCTTCTTCTTCTTTGTTCAGTTTATGGGCGGGTGGCAACCAACGTCTTATATGTCGAGATGAAAGGAAGAAAGTTAAACTGGTTTGATACCAAAGGAGCCAGTAGAACACTGTCAATATGGGAAAACTTTACCCTGAGGCTGTTCTGGGAAAATGGCAGCACGGTGGATCAGATAACCTGATGCAACTCAGCCCATTTTGCTCTGTGCTCTGCCTTAGGTGTCCACTTGATTTCACAACCTCAAAATTATACTTTTCACCAGAAATGAGAATCGTATTTCCCAGTCTCACACCATTTTCACCCTGAACATGTCTGGAAAATTGGGTTCAGACATTCCCGCAGCAAGAGTTTCACCAGACACATTCACAACAACAAGAAAATGTCCGAAACTTTCAGGTGAGGAAGAGATATTTGTATTAGCTTTTTTTCCCCCTTCAGTTTTACATCTCTTGCGCATTGGAGAAGTCATCAACGCTTACACGCTTGCTCAACATTTTCCTGCTGTGTTCTCTCATGGGCTCACACTGGACATTTTTCGGACATTTACGGGAAAAGCTCCTGTATTGCCCTTCTGGAAAGGTATCAGGAAAATGTCCGGACTGTAGTGTATTTCCTAAAGGACCTTCAATGAGAAAAAACGGTCAGAGGAGAAATAACCAAGCTCAGGTTTGACCAGAGAGTGAGAGGGGTAATGAGAACCATAGGAAAAAGTAAAGGGGAAGAGGAATATGAGAAAAAAGAGGTAGAATGAAAGCAATGAGAGAAATGTAACAATATCTTAAGTGAGTGTGCTGATCCCAGGATGTTTCCTTATGATAAGTGGATGTGAACGTACGGATCTTGAATGATGGCTAAATTAATGCATGTGCTCACACAGACACATTCACTAAGGCACATATTCACTAAAACATTTATTAGCTGAATAAATAAATGACTTTACCTGTGCACCATTTTCCACAGACCGTACCTGTGTGTGTGTGTGTGTGTGTGTGTGTGTGTGTGTGTGGGAGCTCACTCACTGATATGTAAATCTGTTCACAGTAGAGATTTGACTTTATTTCCCTGAGACTTGACTAAACCTTAAAATGCAATGGATTCACGAGTAAATAATTAATGGGAGCTGTGTGAAGGTGATGGTGTTTCTAACTCAAGCCGTGGGTGAGCGTGAGGAGAGCCAGGAGACCTAAGACTGCATGCAGCTTCTAGCGTGAAACTGTCGAGCACCAGGGCTCCGGGGGAATCGTGACTCTGCCTGAGACTGATATAAACCCTTCTTTTTCTATCATCTCTCGGTAAAAGAACATCATCCTCAGCACTTGTTCTGGGTCTGGGGGAGTTGCAGTCTTCTCTCAGTTCTCGCAAAGGTAAACAGATAAGGAGCGTGTGGTTTCAGTAGTCAGCTGATGTCAACAGTTAATTGTGGGTCATCTCTGATTTATAATTGTGATTCATTTTAAATCACCTCTCTTCCTCCTATAATCTCTATAAACAGATTCTGTATGTAAATATGTGGAATCTGTAGGCGAGGGAGAAGGTCTTTGGTTTAAATTTTTCTAGTTTGACCAATCACGATTGAGCTGGACCTAAAACACCTAAAAAACGGTTTGTGTTTTGTGTAGAAAATGTTCGACTTGTGATTGACAGACCTTTAAGTTGACTTTGGGACGAGAAGGTTTGCTCAAAAGAAAAGTGCCGTGGAGAAGAAATGTGAACAGTGATGAAGTGAGTGGCAACAACAACCTGTATATGTGTCTCTATGTGCTTGAGCAGATTCAGAATATCCATCCATACCTAAGCTGCTGCAGTCAGGTGAGCAATGACCTCCATAATTCATTCCATGAATCACCTATCCAACATGGGTTGCTGTTTTATGCATGTCCACGTACAGTTTGTGTTCCTTCTATGTTTAAAATATCAGATACAGAGATTTCTACAGTAAGTAGATGCTCCATAAAACCCTTTTCAGTGTGGCTGAGCATCATCGTCATGTTTACCAAAAGACAAGCTGGTGCTGCCACGGTTGATTTATTTAAGAGGTGGAAAATCTATCATAGGGATAAAAGTTTATATACAGAGTACGCTGTAATATGCCGTCAAAAATATAAAACTGTCTTAGATATTGAAGATGATAGAAGCTACAGCCAGCCACCTGATAGTGACTGTTTTATTACATGAGTGTAAAACATGTAAAGCTTCAACACAGGAGTTGTTGTTTGTTAGTAAGTTTGTATGTTTTTTTTTTAATGTTTATTGTCCATGATACTTGGTAGAAAAGTATTTAATGGTTCAGAGAAGAATGAATCAATTTTGGTGAAGATGGATTAGAGGGCAGATCCAGGATACATTTTTTTTTACTTTCTTTAACATTGCGAAATAGGGTGTTTTTCAACATATATTTCTAGGATAGGGATTGAGATTTGGTGCAAATCCCCCAAAATAAGGAAATTGTGAATTTATATATGGTTTCATAAGGGGCTATGATTCTTGCTGTTCTGGATTGTACCCTCATGGTTGAATGAATCTATTGGAAGTCGCTTTGGATAAAAGTGTCAGCTAAATGATATGTAATAAAACTAAATGTAATGTATGGGTTGGAAGTGCACACTTTACTGATTGCCACTGTAGTTTTCAATTCGTTTTAACCAGTAGTTATTATTTCAACTTTAAGAAATTTTATATTTTACCCAAATCTTAATCTTACCCTGAGCAAGTTGTTTTTGTGTGAGAAGAGAGTTTGTGACCAAAGAAGAAAGACAGCTGACTGACACTTTCAATAAGAGAGATACTTCCCTCCCTTCTTTGTCTGTTGGGAATGCCAGCTACCTCCCTGCTTTGATCCACTCTGTCACTTCTGCTTTCCCACGCAGAATCCCTCTCATTAATCTCTGACATCATCATATCTGGCCCATGATATGGAGACAATATGGAGATATCCGCTCCGCATACCTCAAACCCTCAGGGGCCGTTTTTCTTTTATCGCCACTGCCTTTCTGTCATTCTGTCTTTCAAATCTTCGACTGTGCAACCCACCACCTTCCCATCACCACCTCCCTCAGGATCCAACAGGCTCCATCTTCCACCTGCTGGTTTCACTCCACCACCACCTGCGTCTGGTTCTCTCTGAGGAACGCTGCCTATCTCCTGCCTTCATGGGCCCACGCTTATCGAAAAAGCATCACATCAATGGGGTGTCACCAAATAACCTTCTCTGCTGCTAAACTCAAACTATGGATGTTGTTTTTATTTATTTTTGAAGGCTTGTTGGTGGCATGTTCGCAGGTTTGCACCTAAATCAAAACCGTGCATTGGATATGAGACGGGTGTAGCACCAGACCAGAGTCCGCTTCTTTACGATTGATGCATTCACCCATTATTTCATTCATTTATTCCTTTTTTGAAAAGCAAAGAAGTAAATTTACTCAGATTTCTCTCTAATGAAACCAAAGTGACATCATCCACACTGACCTTCTTCAAAATGCACTGACGCCAAGTGCTCGGTCTGACTTCAGTGGGCAGACGCTGAGGGCGTGTGTGAAAATGTTCATCTTCATCATGTTACTCTCAGTAGACGCTCGGCGTTGCACCAGAGGGTAAAATCGCTGCGTTGCATCATCCAAAGAAGCAGCAACAGCTTACTAATTGCCTGTGGGCCAGGTATTGGGCCTGTCTGTGGGGGGAAAGTGAAGTCAATTATTAAGTGTTTTGTGGAAAGAAAACCCAAATTCATCATTCCAAGGTGTTTGTCCATCACTCCTGCTGTTGGCTTAGAGTCTTCAGATTGTCTGAGAGTTCTGCAAATTAAAGTAAAAAAGAAAAAACTGATGTGGAGTCATCTGTCTCAAAAACTACACACGGATCATTTCTTATTCATCAAGTGCCTTATGTCTACTGGTAGATTACATTTTGTGAATTGTGATCAGTTATTATGGAGAAAATAAGACATGCTTTCAGTGAGTAACTGGTTTACTTCATTTATGTTATCTTTCTTACTTTTGTTTTGTCATGTTTTGTTCTGTGCTGTTTTATTGCCATGCATTTTGCAAAACACTGTGTAACCTTGTTTAGATAAGTGCAATAGAGAAGAAGGTTGTATTATTATTATTATTACTATTTATAGATATAAATTAGTTATATAGTTGACGATCTTGTGTTGTTGATCTGTAAATTGCGATGATACATATTTTACTATAAAGCAGCCAGTTTCTGTTTTGGTTTTGAATTCATATTTTCAGGGTCCGTGCTTCCCCGCGAGGATGAGCCTGATTCTTTTTGAAGGGCAATCTCTCTGATCCTTTTTTATCTAAACGTATACAGCTGTTGACCTTTACTGTACATGAGAGTGGCGCTATCAGATGCTCACTGGGAAATGTATTTTTCGTCCAAAATCATTGTTTCCACTGTTGTTATCACTGCTGACATCTTTTTCCCCAAAAAATCTCAATGCATCTCAGCAGCATCTTTGGTCTGACATTTATTTTTGGTTGATAAATTCTTTATAAATCCTGTGAATCAGAAGATTGCCACCCATCAAGATATTTTCCACACACAAAACAATTTCAATTCAAATCTAGCACATCGGTGATAAACATCTGAGTACTGTATCATCGGTCAGGTTACGACAACTGCTGCTGGAAATCTGAGACATATAGAAGGACACAGACTGAGCAGGGGAATCAGAACATCTCTCTACACTCACCATGTTGCACTGATGTGCGACAATCAGAGAGATCTGTTAAAGACGGAAATTCACAGAGATTATATTCCTGTGCAGTAAGCTTTCAAAAGTAAGTCTGGGAAATACAAAAAAAATCAAACACCAGCTGAAGAATAAACAGGGAAGGCAGGCTGAGGGGAAACTGGCAACATCAGAAACTAATTTCAACGCGTCTCGTGGAAGGAACCGAACAAAATAACATACACTATATCTTTATTATGTCATTTAACGACACAGGCAGCTAACTATAAATGAAGGAATCTCTTTTTCGATTTTCAAGGTTCGACGGAGGTGCAGTGTCGACTGAAGTTTTTGGGATAAGTGGTTTTCTGCAAAGTTTCAAACATTGCTTTTTTACATGTGACTTAATGGGAGGAAAATGTCAGAGCTACTAAAAGCAGAGTGCTGCATCTGGAAAATGTTGAGCTTGCACATGCCAGAGCAAAACTCAACTGCGCAATCACTCCGACAATATTTTAGTTGATGGGGGTCCCAAATATGTCATGGTATGTGCTCAGGACCCAAGGAGGTGTAGCATCTCAGGAAAGCTGCAAACTGGATTAATGCAGGCCGAGCATTTAGCTTTTGACAGGCACATTTTGAATTGGCACCGCTAAAGGAAACAACTGTTGACAGATATCAGCTCCGTAAATGTGCATGAAGATCCATGAATGGTGAAACATTTTTTTAAATCTCCCCATCTTATAGAAAGAAAAACACTTCTGGATCCACCCCTCTGATTTGCATCCACACCAAAATGTAATGGGTTCTTCCCTGACCCATACCACACCCTTTAACCAAGTTTCATGGAAATCAGCTCAGTTGTTTGTGTGTAATCTTGCTTACAAACTAACAAACCAAGCAACAAGCAAATGGACCGGGGTGGAAACCTCTTTGAAATCTCCTTGGCGGAGCTGGTAACTATCTATCCACAGCAAAAGCTCAGTATGTTGCCATGTGACTAATGTGATTCTCGCAAAACAAATCACAATAAAAAAAATAGAGATCTGCTAAGACTTCTTCCAGCAGCGTTGCTTATTAATACAGAGCTTTTTGTTTCCAGCTAAGAATATTGTTATTGGTGTGTGGTTACGTTTCTCAAGCTGTCAAATCAATTCTGAGTGTCTGGGAAAATCTGATATTTGACTGTTTAACCACAAACGTTGGTGAAATATCATGTTATTAGTGTGCATGACATAATTGTTTTGATCTGTGCGACTTTAAAGGGATAGTTCACCCAGAAATGAAAATTCACTCATAATATAGTCACCACTATGCCGATGGAGGGGTGGGTGTAGTCCACAAAACACTTGAGGAGTCTCAGGGGTGAACAGTGTGAGAGCAGAATCCAATACAAATGAAGTAACTGGTGACAACTTCTTCAGACGTAATAAAACAACAGAAAAAACTTAAAATGCCTCCATCCACAAGCCCGACATTAGTATTCGACTGGACACGGTGTCATTAACACCAAGTTTTAAGCCTAAAAGTCCACCGGAAGTGGCTAAACTAGCCGACATTAGCACGACTTACAGTCCGTGAACGCACCTCTTCAGAAGACACCAGCGGACATTAAGGCTTAAAACGCAGTGTAAATGACGTTGTTTCGAGTGAATTTTCATTTCTGGGTGAACTATCCCTTTAACAGGCGAGGAACAAACGAGTGAATCCACGTTGTTGGTAGATGGACTGAATGATCCAGGCAGGGACAGATGGGGCTGATGGGTAGGTGTGTAGAGAGGTTGATGGATGAAGCGTTGACCTTTGTGAATGTCAGCAGCCATGGTCATAGCCTGTAATCCCAGCTCCCATTGCAGACCCTCGTTATGGGGACACTGCCTTTATTTTAAGTGTTTACAAAGATCAAGAAACTGCCATTCCTGTTACGCACAATCCCAGAGTCAGGTTAAATGGGCTCATGAGTGTGTTTTCCTTCCAGGGGTTGTAATGTATTGACTTCTACGAAGCCCAACTGCAAAACCGCGACGCCCTTCTTTTCAACATAAAGGCTCAGTAAAGAATACTGGATAATGCACCTTCATCTTTCTTGATACAGCTGCACACACTGTTTATAGCAGAAGTGCTTTTAACAGAAGGTAGACATGAAGGCTCATTGTATCTTGAGTTATGTGTATACTTGATGTGGCTCAGTGTCTACATGTTTTAAACAGGATGCACGCTGAATAAAGAAGATGCTGAGTGTATAACAGAACACTCTGTTTATTGTATTTTAGGATATACTGTTCAATAGCAATTGCATACGTTGCATCCAGCTTCCTCACTTCCACTAATGGCCCCTGCCACAAATTGGTCCCCCTTTGAGATTAGAGAAGAGAACAGACATGTTTACAGTCTCCTCGCCGTGTGTGAGATAAATGCTTATCTGTTGTGTACAGCTAAACACATGACACTCCCTTAACTGTAATAACTGCCAAATTTGGGATTTCATTGTGCATTTTAGAGAGGGGACCTGCTTCTATACAACAATCCAAAAGCCTTTTCATTTATAGCCTTTTCACGACAATAATGATTTGCACTACATGCTGGTCAGAGCCACTGCGATGTACATTAAGAGTCACAGATTGTGTGTTATATATTTAAAAAACAGCAGTGTCAGTGTTGCAGACGGTTTCAGTTAATAAGCAGCCAATTTACCCAGTGTCTCGGTGTTTCTCACCTGGTGATAAGTCTGTTATCTGTGCCTCCCCTGCTCTGCCACTGGCCCACTCTCCTCAATGCTTTGCCCAACCAATCAGACTGGCAGTCACCTCATGCACAGTTAGCCAGGGACTCAGGGAGCTGTGCAGAGGGGACAGAGTGACTGTCACTTCAAATCATTAAGTGAATAGGAACATTCTATATATATTTCTTCCTTGTTTGTATTTTCAGGTTTTTTTTGTGGTAGAAGCCTTGGGTAAAAAAAGAAATAAAAAAAGGCTTCCCATGCTGTTTGCAGAATGAAGGGCAGGTTCGGCCAATTAAATTGCCCACTCTGTGCCCACATTAGCAGCTATGGCAACATTAAAAATGTGTGAGTGAAGTGAGGCAACGATACCCTCTCATTATGTTGAATTAATGCGTTCGAAAGAACGGAGACTAATAGACGCAAATGAGACTTTGCCAAACTAATGAATTCCCCTCCCTCTATGTACTCATATTAATTTATATATTGATCATGGCATTGTTGGTTATAGAAAAAGGAAAATCCCTATCAATTCTTTATGAAAGTGGTTTTCTACCGAGAAATTAATGCAACAAGGGCCATTCAACACCAGTTTTACAGAGCAAATCTTCACACTCAAGTTTGTTTTAACAAATTATTTACTTTGAATTTGTGGGGTCTGCATTTTTCTATTTTATGGCATCATCTTTGTGTTTTCACCTCTATCTGTTCTTCTGCTTTGCTACATAAAGAACACAGTGCATCCTGAATGTGCATGTAGAACAGCCTTTACATTAAAGCTCTGGTGTATCATCAGTGCATAATGCTGACACAGTCACACTTAGTGCTGACCTGAGTGGATGAGTCTTGTTTCTCCGTGTTGACCGATGTAATGAGTACACAAACAGCAGATTAGGGTGTTGTATGCTTTACCGCTTCGAAAAGGCAGCGAGGCAGTGAATAATAAAACGCTTTGTCCAGAAATGATTTACTTGGTGTTTCCGTGTTGACAACACGGAGGGAAGACCCGCTCTGTTTCTCTTCCAAGTCCAAATATGTTAACAAGGTACCGAACTCCACAACTCTGGGACGCGTTCCAAACCGTTCTTGGTGTCTATCCAATGCTTGGCTGCATAGGTACTGTATATGATTGCCTGGGCTCGCAGGTGGCAGAGAGGAGACAGATGTCAGACTTTTGTTTTCACCTTTTTAAACGTGTCTCCAGAGAACATTTTTCTCCCTTCACTGAGCCATATTAACAAGAGTCTCCACTGCCACTCACTTTCACACTTTTTCTTTCCGTCTAACTTTCTTATCTTGTCTCCCAGTGTTGTCTACACACAGTTTTATACACACCATTGGGTCAAGTGTGTGGGCACAGACAGACGTGAGTCCTCTAATCAGATCAAATGACAAAACAACAAAGACACAAGCAGCATCTTGACGATAATCTTCCTCAATGAAAATAATCTAAAAAACTCTTTGTGGTGAAAATGATGCATAGTTTAGAAGTAGAGCAACATTTCCAGATATGTTTGTCAATCTATCCATTGTTCTGCTTGTCCAGGCTCGGGTTGGGGTGTAAGCAAGTAAGGTAATCCAGATGTCCGTCTCCCCAGCTACGCTTTCCACCTCTTCCTGGGGATCCTGAGGTGGTCCCAGGCCAGATGGGATATGTAGTCCCTCCTGCAAGTTCTGAGTCTACCCTGGGATCTCCTTCAGATTGGACGTGCTCGGTAATCCTCCAACAGAAAGCGCCAGGGAAGAATCCGGACCAGATACCTGAACTATACCTTAACTGCCCCCTCTCTTCTTGGAGCTCCCTTCAGGTGTCTGAACATCCTTTCTCCAAGGCTGAGTCCGCCAGCCTGATGGAGAAAACTCATATTTGTGATCTCGCTCTTTCAGTCCCTACCCAGAGCTGGTGATCACAGGTGAGGGTTGACACATAGATTGGCTGAAAATTAAGCTCTGCCTTTTGGAGTGTGGTTGTTGTACACCTTGGAGACCTGCTCTTATATGGGTACGGCCTGGCGCGAGATTTACACCCTCATTATTGCTGACACTGACCCACCAATCCATCTCGCGCTCCTTCTTTTCGTAAGATGCGTATGTCTTCTTTTTATTTTCTCTGTTTTTTCATGTTTTTATTTAGTCATATTTGTCACATCTACGGATTTTATCACAAAACATTGAAATGCTGTCTCTTGTGAGTTTGAAATCCAACGTCTGAAGATCTTTGATTGTATATAAGATGTCATAGTGTATAAGAAAACAAAATGCATAGCGTAGTTCCCGAGCAATATTTAGGTGAAGCTCGGAGCAGCCCGTCATGGTTGACGGCACACAAATCTTCTTAGTTTCTCCTGTGTCTCCTTCCATTCTAACCTTAACTTTTCCCCTCAAGCTGTTCTTTCTTTTATCCTTCAGCAAACCTTGCTGTCTCCCTTTGCGCCTAATTTTCTCCACACTCTAACCTAACTTCACCCCTGCTTTACATTCTTCCTCTTGCAGCCACATAATACCGTCTCGTCTTGGTGTTCTCCCTGCTGCCTGACTGATGATGCTGTTCGACTGATGTAAGATTGCTGCAGGGGTGAAACACGTCGTCTTTGGGGCACCGAGGAAGACAAACAAACTCGGGGATTGTAACCATTTTTTCCCAGGGTTGTCAGTTCTTGTATATCCAGGGTGTCCGGCTATGATGTTTTAATTAGGACAACATCCCGGCTTTCTGCCCTCGCTGTCCGTGTCGGCCTCTCTGAAAACTCTGAGTCATGAGCCTGGAATGTTTAATAGCCTTCTTACTTTCTCCCACAAGAATCTAAAATGTTTTCTTCTCTCCTCCCCACCTCCAACCTTCTTAAAATCGTTACCGCTCTCATCCAAAGCATCCAAACTCTTTGAAATTCTCAAGCCCACGTTGGCACAGCCTTTTCCTCAAGCAACAATTGCCACCTACGAGAACGTCACCATCAATCTCTTACCGTCGTGCATCACCGATGTGGGGGAGCAGTTGTCTGTGTACATATTAAAGATGGGGGCAAACAGAAATTCTGCACACAGCATTTCTACTTTACTGAATCTCATTATGGGAAGAGTGACAGGAAAAACACAAACTCACGATGAGTGAAGTGGCACAGGATGTGTTTTATTTTGTAAAAAAAAAACTTATTTGGCTGTAACCGATCGATCAATCAATCAAACCTTATTTGTAAAGTGCCTTTCTTACAGGTTGGTGCAGTTCACAAAAGTGTTTCCCAATTGACTGATGAGCCGTGCGAGAAAAGATAGAACAAAATGCTGATATTGAGATACCATATAATAGATTTTATTAGCCATAGCAACAATAAAAACTTACTTTAAAAAAGTACAACAAAGAATAAATAAAAGTAAATGATATTGGATATAAAACATAGTGACAGACAAATAATATTGAATAATATGGAAAACATAGATGTAATAAAATAATGTCTATAAACAATACTTCATAATCAAAAGCCAGGCTACGTCTAACTAAGACTGTCACTGCTGGTAAACAGACATAGAAGAGAAATGTATTTGAACATTGCTCGCTCTTCTTTAGCAATGCTGTTCTCGATATTGTAAAATTTAAATCCGAACCAGAATTACAACATTGCACATGAATTAGATGGTGTATCACCGTGGAAATGGTTCTTCTGTCTTTGTAAGACCATTTTTTTTTGGGGGGGGGGCATCGGCCGTAGATCTAACACTGTGCTTTAATTGATTTTGCTTGTAAACTGATACCCTGCAGAAAACTGCATCTTGCAAAAACAAGCCTATTGAGAGCTGCGCAAGCAACTACAGCGTCAAACTTGCTGATGCCATATTTTTGCATCTCAGCAAGGCAATAGATTCAAAGGGAATTCTGGGGGAAGACACTGCACATGGCCTCTAAAGCCTTGAGGGCTCCCGCTAGTCGAGGGCTGTTGGTCCCAAATTGAAGCAACTGATTCATTAATTTGGGCCAGAAGGTAATTTGGATCCATTACTGTAAACTGGATTTATTAGAGTCGAGCTGTACGTCCTATAAAAGGAATAAGTGTCTTGTTAAATCAGTCAGCGCTGATGCTTTAAAGTGTAAGAATGGCGGCCATTATCGTGCTGAAAGTTGCACAGTAATGACTGCAGTTCCACGGCCAGGAAATATAATAAGAATAAACACATGAAAAATAAATCATAGGGAAATATTTATTTTTTTTAAAGACTTTTTGCTCAGCAAGCTCATTTTAATGTGTTGAATTTTGGCCACAAAGACGTTTTAAATTAGTGCCTTTCTGCTGACGGCAAACTCACAGAGCTGTTCTCTCTTGGTCTCACGGTGATAGCAACATATTGCAAGACAAAATCTGTCACAATACAGGATTCACATGATTTGGATGAGACCGCACGAGTGTGAACTTGATACATTGTCCGATTTATCAAACACCAGCAGTGTTCAGACAACGTCAGCAACATTTTACATCACCTCAAAGAGAAAATAAGAGTAGTGCAGAAGAATCAAAGGATGCAAAAGAGTTCCATTGTGTGTATTGGGTTATGCAAAAGAATTTCAGAGGGAAAAGAGTCTCTTTGAGGCTCAAAACCTAAACGTGCAGGTTTACAGCGTGTTCGACTGGTCTTCTGAGTCCATGAAGCTGCTTTTAATGCTTGCGGGACACCTCCCAGGATTTGGGGCAACAGCCTGACATAGCAGGTGAGAGATTGTCCTGCCCTGAATCCCAGCCTCCATTTTATTCATGTGTTCTTTCCAAAGACATGAAATCCCCTTGAACTTTTCTGTTCTGTGTCCCGCTGCACTCTAACCACTTTGTGTTCCTCCAGAGGATCAATAAAGCATCACCTTGTTTGCACATTGTATTGCAGGAGACAAATGCTACTGGAATATTCCCGATCTGATATAATAGGGGAATAGAGAATTGTGCAAGCCAAAGAAACCATTTCAGTACAGCAGAAAAGAGACATGGATTTGAACTAGGAGCTGTATAAAGTGCACTCAAGTCTCTGGTGAGGTTAGCTGGAGGACACAAGTTTCAAAATCTCGCCTGGAGAGACAGAAGTGAGAGGAGAATAATCAGTGAGGTTAGAAAAGTTTGTGGGTGAGTGGAGGAGGATCGTGGTTGGGAATAATTGCTTGGACTGTCATCAACCTTCTCTACAATCTATATATGGACCTAACAGTGATAGGGTGCTGAAATATGATCGCCACTGTTGATTGGAGGAGAGGAGAGGAGAGGAGAGGAGAGGAGAGGAGATCCATCTTAATATTCTATCCAGGTTAATTCACACACTTGTGAGTGAACAATAAACTTTGCCCTTACCTGATAACGAGCACAATGCCTATAACAGCAAGCACCAGGCACATGTCAGAGTAATACAGATTCAGGATTTATCGACTGTCCTGAAACTTCAGAATCAGGACCTCACACCCATTTAAAAAACAGATAGAAACACATATCTGTGAAATAAACAATATTTAGAAGATCCATCTTGATACAAGCTTTTCATTATCCACATGCACAATAGTTGTCTTCCTCCTATAGGCGGCCATACAACATTCCCTCACAGAGTTACATCTTATTTTTTAATAGGATTACCGCATTTGGGTGAATTTGCACTTTTCTGTTTAATAATTCAATAGTTTGGTGATGCAAATTCATTGTGGAAAAATGACAGTGAAACCTAAATAATTGATGGAATGAGTGACAATGAGCTACAGCCACAAATGTTTGGCAATAAATGTCAATAGTTAGTGTCAGGACTATATCTTCATCATGTCAAATAATAGAGCTTTTTCCAAAATCTTATCGACACATCATAGTGGAGGGACATTTCTCCTTCTCATTACTGTGCATTGGAGGGGACAGGAAGAAGGAGGCCCCTAGAGACCCTCTGGTGCAGAGAGATACACAAACATGAATTCTACCCGAGTGTGAAAATAGAAAAATATGTAAACATTATGTGAGACTGTAACACACATACCTGCCTCATCACCATCAACTTCTGGCAAAGTGTTCGGCACCATCACTGAGCCCTGAGCTTGTTTTAAAGAAGTTGCCAGGTTTGGCACATTTGACGCGTGTCTAAATTTCCAAGCTTCTCCAGCTCTCTCTTCTCTCTCACTTCTCCATCTTGTCTTTTAAACTCCTGTCTTTCACTCACATCCCCTCATATCGCATCTGTATGGTTAATCCATGTATGTTATCTACATAATGTGTAATGCTCGGATTGATCATGCTTGAGCTCAGGGGTCGTGCAGCACATGCGCTCAGGCAGACCTGGGTTTAGTCAGCCTAGAGCTAAAAATTGTTGTGTTATCATCCATTCATATAGTCATTGATTTTATCTAACCTGTCACCAGCTCTTGAGGCCCAACAGGAATTTCCCATGCTTCTTGATTAGCCACTCTAGCCTCACCCTGCATGGTGAATACAGAAGTTATTTACAGTTTCCTGGCAGCTGTCTTTTCTTTTTCTCTTGGTGCCTCGGCGCAGGCTAAAGCTGCAGCCTGTACTTCGATTCACCAAAACACAGTGCTGAGAGGTTCATGGACTGTCCTGAGGGGCTCTCCAACAAGGAAAGGTGAGGGGGTAGGTAGCTGCCTGCACTGACACTATGGGGCTGATGGCAGGACTAAAACCGCTCGCTCACTCCTGACACACACACACACACACACACACACACACACACACACACACACACACACACACACACACACACACACACACACACACACACACACACACAAGGGAAGGGGCTGAAAGGAGGACAAAGCCTGAAGCTCTCAGTGGGGAATCCATCCCTGGAAAGATGGATTTCAGAGCGGAGGCACCTCGCTCTCTCTACCTTTCTCCCCCTTATCTCCTCGTCTTTCTTCATCCCTCTCTCGGCACAGCAAGGTGAAAGAATGACCGGCTGCAATCAGGAAAAAATGTCTTCCATATTCTGACACGCACACGCTACATGCCAAACGTAGATACATTTTCTTTTTGGTAACCTCTCTATCCAGGGCCCTCACTGTTCAGTTCATGTCTTTAATCAGGGATAACTACAAAGCCAGAATCTTTAACAACATCATCCTGTTAAAACGCATGCTAGAAATGTGAGGAAATAGAATGCATCCCTCCAACACAACATATGAAAGGTGAAGTAGAAAGGTTGTACAAGAGAGAACCGAAAAATACAAACAGGGCCGTGCAAGAGACTGACAACTGACCTATGGACATGTCATTGACACAGACCTGGCACAGGCAAAAACACACAGTTCTCACATTTATGTGAGAGAATCCTAATTATAGCCTTTAACAACAATGCTGGCAGCTCTCTAATTGCCAATTAACTCAGGGTCACTGCTGTTATCTCTCAATCGCACCAGCATCCCCGCTTTGCCCCCTACTCTTCCACCAGGAGGAGAGGGAGCTTGTCTGCTTCCTTTTTGCTCATTTGCCCTCGTGTGTGCAGCCACCAAACCTAGGCTGTGTGTTTAATTCGTTGTATTTCCTTTTGAAACGCTTGCAGTAGCACAGGGACATGACAAAAACTAAATGGTTATCATTTTGTGTCACAACTGCCCAATTGTCTGAGCTCCTGCTTGCCCTGGCCGGTCTGTAATTCTGCCCGACTGCCACTAAATCACCTTAACCCTCTCCCAAGAACAAACAGACACTGTAGCTCATTACGCACAGACACACACACACACACACACACACACACACACACACACACACACACACACAAAGTGAGCCACTAAATCACACAGAGCAAATGTGACAGGATAGCTAATCTAACTGTAAACACATTTGCAGTTAATCCTGAAACAGTAAAGGTCCTTAGAAAATACATAACAGTAATGGGAATATAAAAACAAATTCATCTCCGGAGAGACAGAGAGCTTGAGGTAAGAGATAGATGTTGAGTTTAATTCGAAATAAGCCAAACTCACATTTACACACACACACACTCAGCTGCATGTTCAGTTGTCTGCAACTCTGTCCCCTTATCACCACCTCACTTATCCAGTTACTTGGGCAGATATACAAATAGAGTTGTTAGCAAAGGTGCACCCACACAGTTATACAGTTGGTACAAGGATGTTAAAATCAGGGTTAATGTCATGTTACGCCAACATGTCAACTCCAATCCACATTGTTGTTAATAATTATTCTGAATCTAAAATATTTTGAAATAAAAAATCTACCCTAGAACAAAACACTACAAGGTTATAGTGAGTTTGCTTTTGGATTGCAGGTGATGTGTGTGGTTCCTCATATACACTGTATATTCAACAGTAACAGGTATATGCAGCTTTTTGAAACACTAGAAAACTCTCAGAAATTGACTCCTTTCCCTTTGCCAGTGGAGGAGTTGCGGTGCGTCATGTTCAACATCACAAACGCATCAAAAACTGAGGCTGTTTCTCACCTCGCTGTCCGGCCAAATTAGCACGTTCACATTTAAATACCAATTGAATTCATTCCAATTGCAGCCAAAAGCCAGATGTAAGCTTGTATTAGAGGGTTTTTTGACCAGTGGAAACAGGGCTTTAGAGATATGCGCCCCTCTTTCTCCAAATTCATGTATCTGTCAATCCACTGGGTCCACTGTGTCCACTCTTCTTCTCTGGATCATTTAAAAGGCTTTTTGAAAAACCAAACTTTTTCGAAACTTGCCGCATGTTTCTTTTGTTTTGTTTATTGCATGTATGATTTGCATCACTAAATCTTGGATGTATGTGTGACTCAGTTGTCCATTAATCAGAGGGAAGGTGCTTTTAGCCCTGCCTCCTCCAGTCTGCGTAAAGAAGTGTCAATGGGCAAGGCAGTGAACCCCAGATTGTCCCCGACAGCTGTGCCGTGTGTATGTGATTGTGTGACAGAATGGCTGAATGTGACCTGCAAATATTTTTATTAGAATAAAATATGAACATTATAATAACCTATTTATGAAATAGTACAAATTCAAAATTCAAGTTAATATGGATCAAGATTTGTGCTGAATATTAAACATATGTTACTTGGTCCAATAGCTACAAAGTAACCCCACATTTGTTAGGGTGTAAGCGGAAACATGCCAAGCTGGATTCTGTATGTGTGTGTGTGTGTGTGTGTGTGTGTGTGTGTGTGTGTGTGTGTGTCCCCGTGCAGTTTTTCACACCAATCTTCAAGAGTAAGAAAGAAATAGCAATAAGTCCTTTACTAGTCATCATGCAAGAGTAGAAATGGTCTTGAGGACCCGGTCTGGGGAACATAAAGGCAACCGTGCCAAAGTATTTCTCTTTTTAAAGAGGCTGCTTAGTATTTCAGAGGAGTTCTTTTAAATGTCTCTCTGAGAAAAGACTGGCTAGAGGAACGGGTGGTGGGAGGGATGGGGGAGACAGAGCGAGGAAGGTGGAGGATTGGAGGGGACAGGAAGAAGAAGTTATTATAGGGAGTTATAATGTGAAATCGCAATGCAGGGTCTTAGCACTAAGGGGTAATAAGTAAATAGCTCTGTCTATAATATTTTTTCTCAACCTGCTTCCTTTTAGATGCACAAGCACACGGTCTTTCCCTTTAATCAATGTCATTTGCCCGAGATAGGAAAGGTTAAAAGGATCAGTGGTTTTTGTAGCTGACGTCTCCTTTCAATTACATAGGTTGCATCTACTAATAACCTGACAGGACAAATCAGAGCAAATGCCAAAGCTGTAGTGACAAGGTTTATAAACCCTATATTCACATGCCATCAAAGTCATATTTATAGATCACTAATATGGTATCTGTGACCAGGCTCCTTGACCTTCAAATCAAGTCCAGAGTGAATCAAAACAAGTCCCACGTTTGCATTTTTATTTAACCGTACACACACAGTAGAAAAACTCTTGGGGAACACTTCAATATTCAGCTTGCAAATACTATGACTACAAGTTCTTCAATCAAAAGGGTTAATAACAAGTAAAAAATATCTGTTATGTATCAAACAACTGTAATTTTGTTTATATTGTATGGTGTATGGTATTGTATATTATTTATGTCTTAGCAAGACAACAATCTTAGGAAGGAGCTGTTCATTCTCATATTTATTATGTCGTCAGAAACACAATTTTTATTACTGCTCCAATTGCTGCAGACGAACGACATCTCCTCCCAGGGTCCAAGGACAGTTCCCTGCTCCTCTCTGTGCGATGAGAACTTTCACTTTAAATAACCAACAGCTCATTTACTATCTCAGACTAATTTAGTTGTAGCCTCAATAACAACATGCACACAAAGAACGTACAGTAACAAGGGCTGCTATCATACTGAGAGCTCTCTTAATATGGCTAGCTTGAATACATGTTAGTCACATCGGTACAGTATTAAAAATACACACACACACACGCACACACAAATTTGATTATAGTATGTCAGTTTTATTTCAATGGACTTAAATGACACGAACATCTATCTTATGTCTATTCTAACAGATTCTTCAACAGTGGCTCAGTAAAAGCTTTGGAAAGATATAAAAAACAAAATCTGCTGTACTTTTTTTATGACATTATAACACTTAGTACGCAATTTTATTTTAAATCTGTAATTGAACAGACCTTGTATCATTTTGTCTTTCTTCCATTTGAAGTAATTCCCCCTGATGCAAGCTGGTGTAAATGCAGACTGACCATAATGAAGACTCGAGGAAATTTGAACCAACTGTGAAAGATGTCTGCATCACACACACTTAAAGAAATCATTTGCATATCACAGTCGTGGGAGGAAAACTGTGTTAATACTTCCCTCACTAGCACTCTGCACAGTCATTATGTCCAATTTCCAGGAATGAAGTCAATCATGTTGTTGAGAAAACAAATCTTATCACCAAGTCCATTTAGACACTTTTAGAGAATTCCACATGGGGCCTGATATATTAAAAGGTTTGCGTGTGTAAAACGTCCAAAAACACGATTTCATCAGCTGATCTACTAACCGTGCAGAATAACACGCGCTTTCCATTTAGTACGTTTGCCTAAATGAATATGCAATATCGGGCGTTTTTTACCCAACTTCGCAAGATATTGGCAAATACTTTTATTTAGCACACGCAATGTGATTTACAAAGCCTGAAAATAATTGCGGTGGTTGTGACTACGTCTATATTTAGTACTATATTTAGTACGCACAGATGGCTGCAGTTATTGTGGTGAGGAGGAGACGGCATGGAAGAAGACGGAGAGAACGGGTTTTTTACTGCTCGTGTTAGCATGTTTGGATTGACAGAAGCAGAAAGAATCCCTCTCTTTCCAGGGCACTGATGGCCATCGTCACACCAGGTACCAGCTGCCTGCTGTGCGCTCCCAGTGTGCTACAATGGCCGAGTGTCGCGCCTGAGCGCTCGTGCCACAGAAAGTGAACTGCACCTGCTGCTCATTATTGGTCAGAGGCATCTCTTCCTTCGCCCCCCCCCCCCCCCCCACCTGTTTTATTTGCCGAGGTTATATCATGAGCTATTTTTTCTTTTGTTCTTCTTCTTGTGTCCTTCCATCTTCTCCCATATCACGTTTCTTTGAGTTTAATTAATATTTCTTTGCTGTAGCTCAACAACGTGTTTGTTTGCCTCTTCCACCAACACCGTCAATTCCATGGCATTCAATTCGCTTTGCGCTTGCGGTCACTCTGCACTTAGTATCGCTCCATGGTGGAAACCAGTACTGCACTCTGCGAAACAATACTACTGCCCCTACCATGTTTGCACCTGTTATCATTTGCGCAATTATTTTTAGTATAGATCACCCGCAAAACGCCCACAAACCAAACGTGCAATCTGTTTTGATGCACACGCAATTTAGCACTCTTCATTAGAGATCTCAGTCGATCAGGCCCATGATCTTTATCAGACACCAGAGTTCGTTAAATTGTAGAAATGTCGAGATGTAGATGGTCAAATGTGCAATGTGATGAATAAATCATTAAAAACACCGATTTTTCTTTCATGGGCTTATGAACCTCCTCAGTGTACATTTTAGTCTTTGGTCAATTATAACCTACGTTACATTTACAGTATGATTCTGTGGGTGTTTATAAATGATTATATTTGGTTTGGTGGCCGTGTGTCATGGTAAATCGACACAGGTAACCTACAGTACAGGTTACCTAGTTTAATGGTTCTACCAGCTTTAACACACTGAAGTTTAAAGGGATAGTTCACGCAAAAAAATGTTATTTGACTGTCAGGGCTTATGGACATTTGGATGACACCACAGGAGCAGTATGGAGGAATTCTATGGGTTTGTGGTCACCATTTACTGGAACTCCAAAAATGTTTCGTGGACTCAAACACTTCACCCGTTCATCCGTCTGCATAGTGGTGAGTAGATAATGAGAGAATTTTCATTTTTGGGGGTGAAGTTTCCCATTAAGATAAATTCTTGGGAATGTACGGATATGGTTCCAAGAAAGAACAAGCTGATTCGGTTTGAATGACCATGTCTTTGTGAGAATGAGTCATGTCGCTGTCAATTTCCAAATAACTGAGGAGCTCTTTGAGAATCATTCTCTCAACTTGAGTCACTCCAATAAGTTCTCCGTGAATGTGAGCAGCTCTCAGAAAGTCAGAAATGGGGCCAAAAACACAAGAGTCTAATGTGTAATGTCATATCAAAGCACAGCCTTGAGCGGCTGCATTGACAATGAGTGAGCCTGTGATTTTCTGAGCACACACTTTCCACACTTTCTAAACTTCACTGTAGGTCTCACTGGTTTCTTTCATTGTCTCTGTGGCTGGTTGTTGAAAGTTTTAACAAACTGTGCAAGTTATGTTTGCCAATCTTTGCAAGTTTACTATGTTAAATCCAACACTGCACACGTTAAACATATTTTAGTCTCTTCTTTTTTGTTGAAAGGTCCCTCTTTCTTTGAATTGTGCACATATCTTTTCCTGGCTCCACTCAATTGATATACAATTTAAGTATAAAATGGCATCTTTCCCTGATTCTAATCTATGGCTGGCCTGTACTTCTAATCTGTGTGTTAAGATATGAGAAAGTATTATTAAGTGCAAGTGCATGTTTGTCTTAGTGTATGTATGTATGTTTTATTTATTTATTTGGAAATTCACTTTATATTAATTGTATATAGCTCATTGGGGAACTAGTGGGTATGGATGTGGCTATAGGTGTGGGAGAGATTTAGTTTGAATATGTATGACTTCCTCTTTTTTGAATCCCCTCGAAAACAAGATGATTCCTCCTAAGGGCTTAATCCTGCAAATTGTGTAAATCAAAATTCCTAACACAAAGAGGGAAATGTAATAGTCAGTTTTTTTTCTGGCTGATTTTGTCTCTGTTGATCAGAGTTATTTCTTGAGATGAATGAGGAGCTGCATCTTAATGGGGAAGGTTGAATTCAGACACGTGAGACAGACGGTTCGCAGTGGACGGACCTTTAATGGGAGCGTTGGTTTGAGACAGTCTCTCAAGCAGCGAGAAGAGAGCGACAGCACCACACACACAAAGTATTTACTCCATGCCATGGATGTGGTACAAATATAACTGGTCACATATAAGGGCATACATAACAAAGGAGGGATTACATTCTCCCAACACAGCTACATGTTATCAGTGACCTTGACCTCTACACTTCAATCACCCTGCATGATGCAAAGGCATGTCATGTGATGTATGTGAACCTCAACATGAAGAGTTCCAGCAAAATCTCTCCAACAGTCTGACGGAAAAACACAACAACTTTGAACACACACCGTCACACACCTTCCCCTCTCTTAATTCAGTCATTTCCACTGATCCAAAGCGATTGATTGAGCTCGCCAACCTTCAGGGATCACTGTGCTGTCGGACGTGCTTCTCAGTAACGCCTCCAGTAACACTACTAACAGACTAAATCAATTAGATGGACCAGATACTTGTTTCCTCCTGCCTGGATCCAGAGGGGCCCAGCGGGGGTTTCCATCTCTTCATCTAGGTGGCACACAGACACACACATACATGTACAGTGGCCCACGCAAGCACTGACGTACACCGAAGTCGGTGTGTGTCAGTGTGTACAATGTTTGACTAACAGGAGATCCAGAGGGAGTTAAATCCCATGTTTAAGTCCCTGAGTTTTTCATTCGATCACCGTGTAGCAGCCCTGACACGAAAGCTAATCCCCGGAATTGTTTATCAACTGTTTTCTAATGAGCTACAAACCAGCGGAGGCAAGACGAACACCGAATATCCCAAACCCTGCCTGGCGTACATGCAGATGTGACGGTCATTCATTTAGATATGCAAATGCTGGAACAAACATGGCCTCTGAAATGGGCAGACCGCAACAATGGGCCGCGGATAATGGAGACGTGTTCAAAGCCCTGTCGATATTTTGTTCATAGATTTAATTTGTTATTCCTGTTCGGATTTATTAATTGCCGCATTCTGTGTGCGTGAAGCCTTTGTTATTGTTGTTGTCCTTTGGCTGTTTGTCTGCACCAATTATGGTTGATCCTCCCGGGAGTAGACTGGACTCTTCAGATGTCTGTTTATAATCTATTGATTCTTTTCATGTCTGCTTGCCGTTGCTGGTGTGTGTGTGTGTGTGTGTGTGTGTGTGTGTGTGTGTGTGTGTGTGTGTGTGTGTGTGTGTGTGTGTGTGTGTGCGTATAGTAGGGCGACTTTGTCAAAGACAGATGGGGGTGGGTGGTTGTGTCTATGTGTTGGAAATGAGTCGATCTCATTTACACTGGTCTCCTCACCCGGCAGGGCGGGGAGGGCCCCTCGCTCGTGCATTTGTTGCTTCTCTGTTTCCTTCCTCTTTCCTCCTCTCCCTGTTTTTCTCACATATGCTCGCAGAATCCTGTCCTTATTGTTCTCCGTCTGATTGGTCTCTTTCTCTCCCTATATCTTCCTTCGCTCCCTACCCTTGCGTTGTAACATGTTTTTCTGAGTCTGTCGATCTTCTGCCATCTACCCCATTCACTCTCAATTTCTGTCTTTGGCTGTTTTCTATTATTCTGTCTATTTCTATTCCACAATCATTCACTCAGAATCCTTTTCAATCTCTTATTCACTCACTCTTTCTGCTCCATCTCCATCCTTTCTTGTTTCTCTCACTGTCTATCAGGGAGTGTTGATTAAAAATTACACTTGCCAAAATAGCTGGGTGTCAAAGGCAAATGATCAGTTTAAGACCTTGTGCAAAAGGGTAACTGTTGGGTGTTAATGCTCACTATTATTCCCGTGTCTAATAAGAAGCAGTTTGACTCTTTCGAGCGACAGTAGTGCTGTTCCAGTGGATATCAATTTACTGGAAATGTGAATTAGCATCAAAGCTCAAATACAAACATCATCGTAAAGGCTTTGTTGATTTGTAGCAATAAAGGTTGGCCATAAAATAAGAGGAAAGATGCAGATTTGACAGCAGTTTTGTGAGTCTGATAGATCTGAATAGATTTAAAATGTGATAAGTCTAGGTTGTATATTCAATACTGAATATTAGCATTTATTATGTGGCATCCTGCCCTAATGACAGGAGATGTGAAGATAATAAAGCAACATTGTTCATCACATTGTATTTGACAGCAGATACTGATTCCACCTTTACACACAGTATGTGTAATCTTTTACATATGCTGTCCTAAACATGTTATATTCACTTTTGTCCAAAAAGCACAATGTTTTTTACTTGTGCAAAAAAGTGATATAGCATGATAATATAGTTAAAAACAAATCTGAAATAGCACATACAATATTTGAAGTACCTTTGGATCATGTTTTAATCGAGAGGTCGATTTAACCATTAAGCAAAGGTCGGCAATTACCTTGGCCCCCGAACTACCAGGGGCCCCATAAAACACCTAATGACTTGGTTCCGATTTTTTTTTTAATCTTCATTAATTAATCATGTCTTTCTAAAATCCATAAGCTAAGCTGGTATCAGAATACCTATAGTTAATGAGTAACTGTGTCTTAGCACCCCTCCCCCTCAGTCCCCACTACAATGGACTATTCCATGAGCACATCTCAAAAGGGATTCAGGGTGTAAACAGAGACTGACGAGACGTGTACCAAGTAAACTTCATGTACGGATCAGGCCCTTTTGACTTGGGACGAGTGTTGGTGTTTATTAGTTAAAGTGAGTGCAGGTCAGGAGAAGAAGAGAAAGACATGTGTGGACGAGACACTGGGGTCTCCCACACACAGCCAGCGTTGCTTTTCAGCATTTTATTAACACAAACAAACTCACAAAACTCTCAACTTAAACTTGCCAGCTACTCCAGCTGCACCTCGGGTTTGCAGCTCGGTTCTGCTTGTGTCTCTCACCCTGTGTGTCCCCCTCACCGGCAGCTGGGCTGCTTCCCTTTGTAGCAGAGGATCAATCAGCTAACTAGCCTTCCTGATTAATCCTCTGGTACAGGTGGAGGTTGTCTCCGAGCCACCTCCGTGCCCACAACATGAAAATAAAAACATTCAAGGGAGAGAAAGAGGAATACATTTTTAACAGTATCTTTTTTTTTTTTTCTGTAACTCCGTAATTTACCTCCTATTGTCTTGTGTGTTATCTTCTCACTTAAAGGTTCAGTGTGTAAGATTTAGGTGAAAGAGATCTATTGGCAGAAATTTAATATAAAATAATCCTAGTGATGTTTTCACTAGTGTGTTTCGTCTAAATTGTACGAATTGTTGTTTTCTTTACCCTAAAATGAGCCCTTAATATTTAAATACTTTATATTTACACAGGGAGCGGGTCCTCTCTACGGAGGCCGCCATGTTTTTTACAGTAGCCCAGACTGGACAAACTAAACACCTTTTGAGTTTTTATGACAACTGAAGCTTTCCACAAGTTGTCTTTCATGTTTGGAAGAGGTGGGTGAGGTGAGGACCCATGCTTGTGCTTTCATCAAGCATATCCCTGCTGGATGCTCTTTCTAGCTTTGCCTCAACCCTGAGTCTTATCTTATTTAGACATTAAGCACCATTCCAAATCTTGATTGTGTTCAATCAATGTAATTGATAGAGTACAAATGGACTCTAATCAAGAAGATGTTGCTAAAATGGAAGCACCCGAGCTAAATTGAAGGTGGCATAGCAAAGGATCAGAATACTTATGACAATGTTATTTTTTCCAATTGCCCTTTTGAATAAATTTGCAGAAATTTCTGAAATTCTGTTCACAGACTTTATTTGGGATTGAGGGAAGATCGATGGAGGAAAAATTTATTTCAATTATTTTGAAACAATATAACAAAGGGTGAAAAAAGTGAAGGGGTATGAATACTTTCTGAATTCACTTACACAAACAAACATGGGCAGATGTTCTATTGATAATCTCTCTCTCTCTCTCTCTCTCTCTCTCTCTCTCTCTCTCCCTCCTGCGTCTCCATCACTGTGGGCATTTCTGATGAAAGTGGATGTATTTTGCTCCGACAGTGGATGATATGACTTGAAGCCATAAACTCCCAGAGTGGAAAATCAAGCGCTGTCTGGTCTCTTTACCATAATCATGATCCCATCACCTCACACTCATTACACAATTTACAGCAGCCGTTTCGATCAATCACCACCCATTGTTGCATCACTGTAGCAACCTTGAGGCGTTCTCAGCCCTGGGACCTTCTAAAGAATTGCCTCACAGTGAGAGAGAGAATAGAAGCACAATGATTCTGTCAAACATTTCCCCCCTGCGCTCTCACCTTTCTGTCGCTGTGTGGCCTGGTTTACTCTTTGAATAAAGGTGATCTGAGCAGACATTATTTGTATCTGTATGTGTGGTTGTAACTGTTGATGTGTAGAAGCATAGACTAGCATGTCCCATCCTGCAACATGGAGGAAGCAGACTTTATGACCTGTACTGCAACCAGCCAGCAGGTGGCAATCGAGACTTCTTGGCTTCACTTTTGGCGAGCAGTCATTTCCTCCATCTTTATAAACAGTCTATGTTTGGAATCAGTTGCATCAGTGTGTGTTTGTGTGTGTGTGTGTGTGTGTGTGTGTGTTTATGTATGAATACCTGGAGAAATACAACATATTGAATTAGTTTCCTGTTGCTGATACCTTCTTGGCACCGTTCCTTTAGTTTTGACTTCAACCTTTTGAGTTTCTACTTCACATAGTCTCAAAGGTGTTGTTATGACTTGATATAAACTACATTAGCGGTAGTGTTGTTTCATAAAGTTTTCCGTGCAATGAAGGAAAAATGAAGTGATGAGCACCGTGGCATGAGCAGCACATAGTTAAACACACACAGACACATTGGCAAACGATCTGACAACTGACTGGGGAGAAGCCTGCTGTGGTATAAATGAGGAAATGAGTAGCAGTTGTGTAAGTGGGCGGAGACGTTTCAGTGATTGGCAATGGAAAATAGGTGAGCAGGTGGATCTGGACACAAGAGGAAAGTCTGGGGACATCTGGTGGGTGGGTGGAGTATGACAGGAGGCCAAAAAGCAGAGCTGAGACACAAATCATGACAAGAGCTGGCTTGAAAACAAGAGGGTTTTTTTAACGGAAAGCTTAAAGAGACAGGGAATCAGACACCTTGGGGCACAACATGCTTCCTCAGCAGTAGCAGTAGAAAGGCTTTGTGTCAGAGTGTTGTGTGTAATTATTGAGGCTTTAATCACTTAAGACTGCTCACACCATGTGTAACTGTATGAGGGGGGAGTGCTTTCCTCCACCTTAAGAAACACAGCAGACACCCTCTATTCTGCCCTCACTCTTGTTCATGTTGTAGGGACATGGGTTTACATTGTGTACATACAGTTTCTGTGCTTGTCAACATATGGTTTTGTGTTTTGCTGAACCTAAGAAATCAGGGAACTAGGGTGGTAAGATTTCTATTGAGGTGAGTTTGACTAACACCAAATAAGGGAAGATGTAGAGCCAAGGTCAATGATGCTAATGCGGTCCTCAAAAAATGGAGATGGGACTCCAAGAAACATCCAACATCACATATCAGAAATATATCTCATGAGGCCATAACAATATGCATAGCATACAATAACCTCTGTCTGTAGAGCCTCATCTACAGAACCCACATTACTATAGATGTGGAGGAAGAGAAGCCTTCATAACTTAATATAACGCCACACTCAACTTGCTGAGCTCATCTCCTCCTGAATCTCATCTCTAGTTTCTCTGCTGCTTCATCTAATGACAACCAAAACTTTACTCATGAGGTGTAGGCGGTAGGAGAAAAACAGAAGTATGCAACAGAAGAGTGGGAAAGTTTTCAAACACACTCTTGCATATATACAGTATCAAGAGATGGCAGACCTTGAGGGGCAGATGCACCCAGACATCCCTGTTCAACAAGGTCAGGCTCAGTGCTAAATACTTTCTTGAACATGCAACAGGGGGAAGCGCCATGGTGGCACAAATTTGGATCAGGACAAAGTCAGTTACTCCAATGAGTCAATCTCTCCTCAGGGTCTTCTTTTGGTATTCACTTGAAGGCAAAACTTTGAGCGGAGGAAGAAGGAGCATTAGTCCCTCGATAGATAGCGTTACTCGGACACAAGATGTGAAGTCCAAGTAGACGATGGGTGCCCGTAAGCCCAAACCCTAAGAGGCTGATCCCATCTGCGAGTCTGGGCTCTCTGCCTGTTAACCGGCACCCCATTCAGTCAACTGCCATGCCAGTTGGATTGGACAGGAATCCAACCCCAGTTACCAAAAGGTCTCAGCTGCCAGGAGGAATAAACCTCACCACTCCGAGCTCCAGACTGGGGTGTAGAGGGCTGTCTGTTGTCACCAGAGATGCAGCTATCATGCTCAGTTCGGGCGTCCAGTCCCATAAAGTGTGGTCTCCAAGGACACACTCAACTTTTGACAAGCCTGCTTCTCCAGCCGAGTCTGCTTGTCCAGTAGAAGATGGTCACAGACTATAGTTTGAGTGTTTTAAACTTCTCTTAGTAACAAGTTTTTACTCTTTTTTCCATTCTTCATTTCCCTAACAGGAGTGCCTTTAGCTCATTGTATCCTATTTTTCTTTGCTATAGACAACACTGTCCTGATCGGTGCAATGAACAGATGCCACGTATAAGGATTTGTGGGAGGGCCAGGCTCATTTAAATTCCAATTTCCTAACATAAAAAAAAGATTCTGTTGACTTAAACAATGTGGTGGTAGATGTTAGAAATGTGATTTTCATGATGCCATATGGTACCACGCTGTAGCATATGCCATAATACTGAGCATTTTATCCTCAACTACAATTATTTGGTGACCATAAAACTGAGCTACACACTGATGAGAGGCACAGTACGTGTGATTGCAACTAAAAGCAATTGTGTTTAACATTTTCTTGTAAACATTTTCTGGAAAGCAAATTTCTCAAGAATGTACATTTAGAATTTTAGATTTTGAGTCACTGTGTAATATGGCAACACTTTACCCTATAAATAACGTTGATATTTGCAATAGATATTTCAAGCAACATTTTGTTTTTCTGTCAATCATAACATCTGACCTTGTTTTCATAGCCTTAGCATAAGCCTATCAAAAAAGTAAACTGTATCTTTGAGACAATGTATTTGCCCTGGTTTCATGACCTATACAGCAGCCAGCCACCAGGGGGGCAATCAAGATGTTTTGGCTTCACTTCTGGGAGCTGTCGTGTCATCCGTCTCTATTTACCGTCAAATGTAAAAGAAAATCGGCAATATGCTGGGCCGTGTATAAACAAGAAAAAAATTGAAGATTCGACTGTTAGTTGTTTTTTTGTCATATTGACATAAAGTTGTCATCTTGTCACGGACCGGTTCTGAAATTCTACCTAATGGAGGAGTGTTTTTCCTGCTGAGCTGCTGAGAGAGTTGTCGCTGTGCATTGACTCTGCATAACTTTGGCTGCACATGCTTCCACAGTGGACATGCAGTTCTCTACAGGCACACAGAGCTCGGCAATCACTGTAGATGAGAGAAGTGCATCGGCCAAAAGACACAAGTCGCACTCCCTGGAGACGTAACAGAATTTGTTCATTTTGAGAGAGCAAAGGCCCACGGGGAAATGTACAACACTCTGCCTGCTGAGCAATGGCTTTGCTCCGTCACTCGCTCAGTCACGGGCATGACAAATTATTATGTTGATGCAAATAATAATACAAAAATTAAGAAATATGTATTTGCTAGGTTATAAACACATTAGCGTTAGTTTAATAATGTAACTGGGATTTGTTGAATATGTGGCAGTGATTCAAGCAGCTCGTGTGTGTGTGTGTGTGTGTGTGTGTGTGTGTGTGTGTGTGTGTGTGTGTATGTGTGTGTGTGTGTGTGTTTTAAATTCGTGCACATTGTCACATCTTTACTTCCATCAGCGTCTTCTCCCTCATTCCCCCCCCAATCCCCTCCACTTTTTTTTTCCCAGGCTTTTCCTCTGATTGTTGTCTTTGATAGTTCCTCCTCTTCCCTGTGATTCGGCCGCTCCCTCCATCCCTCCCTCCTCCGTCTTAAGACAGCCCGGGCCGAGAACAACTCTGCTGTGGGATAACTTCATTACAAAGCAGCCGAGGGAATCGAGGGAAGGTTGAAAGAGAGGAAGAGGGGGAGGAGGAGGGGAGATGGCAGAGATAAGCAGCAGTGTTGTTATAAGGCCTGTCTACCTTTTATGCCTTCATCTCTCCTCGCGGCTCTTGTCCTGCGCTAATAGAGAGATGGTCAGCATTAAATGAACAGACACTCATATAACAGAAATCCCGGCGCACTGCTTTCAAACAATGGGGTTATGCAGTAATGCGGAGAAACGACGCACAAATGTGATTCCTATTTTTTGTTGAATTCTTGTCGGTTCAGTATCTTACTGTGGGTTCATCAGGCTAGAAAGGAATGCTAATGCTGTGGCAGGGACTGCAACGGTATCACTGAGATGATACTTTACGGTACGATAGCCAGAGCTGTTTAATTATATTGTGTATTCACAGGATATGTGTTTGCTTTTGATGTTTTAACTTCAGTGGTTTTATCACAGTGGCAGCCTCAGATGTTCATAATGCAACCAACAATCAGATGCTTACTTCAAGTGTTTGTTTTTATTCATGAGCTTGTTATGATCTCTCTCTCTCTCACACACACACACACAGGCGCGTTTTCTGTTCCCCGTCTATCTCTCTTTCCGCCACTCCGTTCCCCCTCTCAAAGCAATGTGTTATTAATGAAATATAATAGGAAAGAAGAGGGATGTGCATGTGTGAAACGGAGGCCACAAGGCTATGAAGTATTCCTCCCAGCATCATTTAAGTTTCTGTAATTAAATCCTTACAGGCAGAAACAAGTCTGTGAAGTGCACACCAATGTGTGTGTGTGTGTGTGTGTGTGTGTGTGTGTGTGTGTGTGTGTGTGTGTGTGTGTGTGTGTGTGTGTGTGTGTGTGCGTGCGTGCCTGCATATATCTGTGGCCATGCATGTCGCTCTTTGTCTTGTAGCTGTAGTGTAATATCCTCCCCTGGTTGAAAGACATTTCTCTCCCCACAAAAAGAAGGTTTTGTAAACAAGAGGAACTTGAAGACTCTTTGCCCCAAGGCAGCAAGTCTGCCGTGTCACTCAGGCGGCGCGCGCACACTCCTCTCTCGGGGTTGAGCGGAGGATCACAGCGTTCGGAGTGACAGAGATGGAGTGGTGGAAAGTTAGTGTGATCAGCTCTCCACGCAGAGAGGGTGTATTAAATCCAAATTAATATTCTTGTTAAAGCGTCTTCTCACTGCGCCACATTAAAACGACTTCTCCTGATTTTATCTACATCCAGACAAGTGGTGTAAAACTGTTCATTGTGATTAGACTCCACATGAATTAGAGGCAGGGTGACATAATGAACAGTGCTTCACCACTCTGATATCGCTGGAGCTGATTCAGAGAGATTCTTCATTTAGAGGATAAAAGTAATTGATTTAGTATCCATGGAAACGATTGCAACAATTGGAGAAGATGTTTTTTTTCACTAATGTGCAGCTAAGTCATGTCTGCCAACTTAGGAGGGAGCATAAATCAAGTGAAGAGTAAATAGTCAGATCATCCAATGGACTTTGTGTTTGTGATTTACAACCATCAATTTAAGACATTCCTTAAGAATTATAGACTTTTGGTTAATTCTGGCTTTCTCCCTGGTCGTAGGAGGGTTTGTTTTCCCTGTCTCTGCGCTGTTCTCCTCCACTGATGTGTGTTCTGCTGGCTGCGAGTGACCTCCGGTTCCAGCTCCTCCGACCAATTCTCCCACGGACCTGTTCTTCCTTTTAAGAAATCACCTACCAGCTGGATTTAAGCACCGGTCTGATCACCGCCACCAGCAAAAAAACCTTTTTTTAAACTTGACTTTTGAACATTTGAGTGTAACACTTCCAATTATGCAGCAGTATTATGAGTCAGGGAATCCAATGTGCATAGTCAGTTATTTCATTTTATCTTATTGTTATAATTACAGAGAATCTTTGTACCTTGTTATGACCTGGCATGTGTAGGCCTGCAGTGTCAATGTGGATTATCTGGTTATGACTTGTACCCCTATGTGCACCTTTGGGGGAACCCCTGGGTGTGGCTGTGTCCAAAATCCTCCACTCATTCACTAATATACTATACAGGGTCTTCTGTATAGAGCACGATATAGTGAGCTCATCAGAAATAGAAAAAAATGCTTTTGGACACTACTTGGCACAGAGGTAATGACGTCATTGTCGCAGGATTATGGCGTTGGCTGGTGGAAAATCCCACAATATATTTCAAATGTTTATTTTATACTTAGTATTAATAACTTTACGATTTAAAAAGCATTGAATAACAATCTTTAAATGTAGAAATAAACTTGTTTGCCTCACTTTGTGCTGTGATGCTCTTCTCTGCTCGTATTTACATTTGTACGATAGGTCCACCAGTTAAACAAGCATGTGTCCTAAACCCTTGTTTCGTCTCCGTTTGCTTCAGGATCAGCAGCTCAGCCAGTCACACTCCAGCTACTCCCTGGATTCCCCTCGGACAAACACTCTAATCTGCGCTCTGGCCCCTTCCCTGGACACATTTCCCCCCACATTAGCTCCACACTTAGGTTTGTTCTGTTGTCAGCTTATCGTGTGTTGCACATTTTCAGATTCAGGCCGAGGCCCGTAACAGTGTCACTTTTTGTATTTATGGTTAAACTTTTTGTGCTCAAACCATTCTGTGTCTCAGAATCTGTCTTCTGCAACTTAAGTCCTAACGTCCTGTGAATCTTAACGATTCTGTTTATGTCTGATTTTTTTGCACTTTACAAGATGATGGAAATAAAATGCCACTCAGGCTTATCTCTTAAAAATGCACAAACTGCATAAAAACACAAAAATATGTAGACTTATAGAACTGATTCCCAAAAGGCACTGAAAGTTCTTTATTTGCAGTTGTATAAATGTACTCGACTATTCAATGTCTTATGATGCCTGTCTTTGTAAGATTGTCACAAGAAAACATTCCACTTAATCAAATTTTAGATTTTAATTATGATTTTGGCTTCCACAGATTATTAAAAAAAACCGGAATAATCAAGATAAAACACTTATTCACAGTGCCGCTGTGATTTTGTCTTGTCATAAATCCAGCTCAGCCAGGCGGTGGCATGTTTAGCTCAGCTCGAGCCGCTGGTCAACGAGAAAAGGTAAAGCCAATTCGGCTTGTTTGGAGACACTTTGGTTTCAGGGAGTCTGACGAGGAACAACAACAACAAATGCTTGCGCAAGATTTATTACGTTCGTGAATGCACCACGAGGCAGTGCAACCAAATTGTTTAATCATCTGAAATGCAATCACAAAGTGGTGTGAGCCAACAACAAGGGAACAAAAAACAGGGAAAAGGAAAAGCCCCCTGTACATCGACTGTATAACACAACCACCCATTTGACCCTCAAAGACATAAAGAAATAAGTGATACTATTACAGTCTTCCTAGCAGAAGACATACCCAATCAGCACTGTATGCCACTCGGCCTTCATGGGAGAGGAAAACATTATTGGACAGTATTACACAAAACCATCTCATCACCATTTCACCAGAGTTGCACTGCCTGCCCTTTGTAATAAATGCCTCTTTTCTATATATTATCTATTATCTATTTGATTTATATTTGTTTTGCATTTGTTTCTTCAGTTTAATCACATTTTAAGTTCAAGAGAATAAACTGTTAAAAGGAGGATTTTTTTATAAGCTCAAAAAGTGCATCATGTTTCCAAAAGTCATTGACTAAGAGATGAATAATTTCAATATTGATTGAAACAATCATTATGTTTTTTCCATAATAGTTTTTGCCTTAATCAAACTGTAAAAAATACCAAGTTACATAGGAGAACACTTCAGAGGGTGGATGCCTATGGTGGTTCATGTTAAGACGCAGCTCCGGGGGGGTAAGGGAAGTCACATGAGTCCAGATGTTGTTGGTTAAAATAATCCAAATTATATTTTGTGATAAAAGAAATATGTTGGCAGATTCACTGTCTTGTTTGTGGTATCAGGTGAGTTACAAAAACCTTAGTATCTCAAGGGCAGGGATGTTAGGGGATGGTTTCCTTCCTCCTGTCAAACCTGCTCTGATATTTGGAAGCTAATCACTTCAGTGGCTTCAGATTTGAGAGGGTGACCTCCATGATGCTGTTTCCTTGTAGACATGTAGGTAACACAGGTACAGTGGAGTCCTTCCCTGTAATTCTTCATGTGCAACAGGAGTGCCGTAATACTACAAGGCACGAGGAGAGAATAGCGTATAAACACCGAAGACATGAATATAGAGTACAAACATTTCATTAAAGCTTGTGGACATTTTCAGATGCCTCTTTTCCTTGTTGTGTTGTTTCAATCTCCCAGCTGTCCCTTCTGAGCTGCACGTGCACTCACCAAATGGCTCATGGCTAAAACCAGAATAGCCTCTGTCTCCCTCAGACTTTTCATCAGGTGCAAAAATTCACACGAGCAAGCAAAGGCTGTATGAAATGACTTTAACAACTGCAATGCTCACAGCAGATTTATTTTCCTGCCTCTCCCTGCACCTTGCTCCGAGCTCCCTGAGAGTTACTGAGCTGAGGGCTGCGAAGGAGAAGCAGGATAAGAGCGGTGGTAATCAAATGCAGGTAATAATGGGTAATTGAGGTCTTGTAGCGGAGGGGAAAAAAAGTCCCTCTGCTTTTCTCATTTAGCCCCAAAGGTTCTTTTATTCACGCTCTCTTAACTCCTTCCAGTCCAAAAGAAGGACACGTTAGGAGGAAGATCTCAGCCGTGACAGCTACTTTTTTTTTCTTTCCAAGGCATTCTCCAGCATCAGTTGTCCTCTGGCTTCCAAACCGCTTCATTTTGGGTTTTTTATCCCTGCTTTCACCTTTGTGTTATTTCGAGTTCGCTTTGTCAAGAGTGTTTCAAGGGACTTGGGCGGCCTCAGGCAGAAGGGACACATGATACTGGACCATCAATCCAATCTTCAAACAATTTTTATTCATACTTTTTTCATCTAAATTATGAGCAAAGTGCAGATTAAGCATACAAATGAATAAAAGTAAAGTAGTCAAATTGAAGCTCAAACTCCTGCCACCATCCCAGGCACATCACCCACACACAGTTATACCTGTTTCACACAAACATTAGGTACACACAGTTTTTTTTAGTAAACCTATTTTTTAAAAAGTGATTGACTCCCTCCCCCTTTGCCAGCAGAGGAGTTTCCCTTCTTTTTATCCCTTTTTCCGTGATGCGTCATGTTCGACACGACCAACGCATCGGAAACTGAGCTGCTCTCTCTCTCACCTCGCTGTCTTGGCCAATTAACCTGTTCACCTGTGTGCCATGTTTCCATCAGAGCCGGAGACGATTAAAACCTGTGTCTATTGCAGAGTCATTTGACCTGCGATGAACACTGATTGTATCTATTCCTATTGCAGATACAAGTCAGATGTTAATGGGTTAAGTGTTTTTATTCAACCAGTAGAAAAGGGACTTTAGACGTTCTAGTCTTCAACCAAAACTTCTGCTTTTGGCAGAAAGCAGGTGGCATGGGTTCTAGTTAGGGGGTTTCCAACCATGCTGTTATTACAGACTCCTGTACATCACTGATTGTAGAATGTTAGGGAGTTTTCACCAAATTGTTTTTGCGTGGGCTAATGCAATCCGCCATTTTTAGGAGCCTAAGGCAATTGCCTGGTTCGCCTGTAGCCTGTTGCGATGCCCCTGTGCTTAGTCCTTCGGTGGAGGAAACTGGAAAATACACAAATGATTCCTCTATTTTTTTCTCTGTCTTTGTTTTGATTAATCTTTTTTCCCACTCTCAGTTTTTGATTGACATGCCAGAACTGTGTAAACTCATCCAGGGTGGAGGAATATGGTTTTGACGAGAATTTGTTTGAAGAAACAGCAATTTAAGACTATGGAAGAAAATGTCCTTCTTTAGCAAGACAGAGATGTGATCACCAGTGTAGGCAATAAACCTTGTTAAAACCAGAATAAGACGCTTCCCATGATTTCTTCCCGCATAAATCTGTGTCAATTTCCTCCATTTGCAATTTCCAATGAAATCTGAAGATATATTGTTTTGTATATATATTTGCATTTCTGAAGCGATAGAGAAGTGTGCAGAAGTGTGCTTTCTTTGTTTTGCTCTAAAACCTCTGCCCAGCATGCCTCAGAAGCCCCGGGGTTTAAGTGCTGCTCTCTCACTGAGGCTGCTGAAAGGCTCTTGCACTTGAAAACCCGACAGGACCACTAGGTGCTTTCATTGTCTCCACAACTGTTATATGTGTGATACTCTGAGCATATTTGGCTACAGGATAGCCTATTAAAATAATTAAATGAAGTGGGCTTCTTGTTTCACTTCAGCCACCCCCCCCCCCCCCCCCCCCCCCCCGTCTTCTCCACGCCGGCACTTTTTATTTGGAAGTAACACTCCAGAGGAACAATTAGGCTGGTGGTCCATTGAACAATACAGACCGCATCTGCTCCCTCCTCCCGTCCCCATTCTTTTATTTATGTTTTAGTTGCTTTTGAATGTCTGGAGAAAGCATATGAGGTTACCATGGTGATAAAAAGCAACAAGAGCTGCATCCACATCATCCATATGTGCTCTAATCACGACAACGTGTAGCAGCATATGTGGCATTCCTGCCTTGCTTAAGAACACCTTGTTAGCGAGGTACTTTGTTTTCCCCCCGCTCATCCATTTCATTCTTCTTTCCTCATCGACTGTTTTCTGGACTAATTCTGCCCCCTACTGGGTCTGGCTTTATTATTTTACTCTTTTTTCTTTTTTCTTTATTGCGTTATTCAAATTTCCCACTTTACAGCACAATAAGCAGCTGGTAAATATAGCTTTCAATATGCAACCTTGTCTTGAACAAGATTTCATGTCCCCATCCAGGGAAGCGTGGCTGCAGAATGTGCTGCTCATGTTCATCGTGTCCTTCCTTGTGTCATATTCAGCGAGGACGTAGCAGATAGTAGCCATCTGTTGGGACTTCACATGCGATTTCACAGGCTGCTTTTACTGCCTCAAACTATCCCGGCCTCCTCAGCCTGTCTTTATGAGACGCACCAAGGACGACCAGCGAGCAAGTGTGTATTGTGAATATAAACGTGTGTGTGTATGTCAAGGAGAGAGAGAGAGAGAGGCCACCATGCCCTGTAACAAAAGCTGATGTTGTTAAATCACCCAGCTGAATACTCATCAACACTGAATGCATCATTTGCAGAGGTAGGCAGAGACGTGGCACCATTACTCCGTTCCAGCCACTTGACTAGATTTTTCAAATATTTGTCCTCTAAATAGCCTGATTGGTCTATTGGTCGTGCTCATTGAGGTACATATTGAAACTGAACTCTTTACAGTGTGTAAACCTTTTCACCATTGTCTCATTAAACTGGTTTGAATTTCAGGTACCTTTCACTGTGACAATATTTTTTTAATGTTTTTGCACATAACAAGGTTTAGAAAGGTGCACAGGACCGAAAACCCATACACACATACAATACGCTGTAAATCATCACTGTATTATCATCCACTAATTAAAATGTATTACATTTTTTTGTCTGTTTTTCAGACATGGCATGGAATTTCTGGGTCAGGACATTTTTCAGAGTTTCCCTTTCACATATGAAAAATGCAGCACGAGATTGTGCTGGTTCAAAAGCATTCAGAACAACAGGAGAATGTTTGAACCATACAAACAAGGTGATGGCGCAGGGATAGAGCAGGAGAGACGACATGACCTATTAATTCCCCTGTAGAAATCATGTGTTTTTGATAACAGTGTGGACACCAGCATCAGCCCTTACCGTTCTTTCCCTTTTGCATCCGTTGCAGGATTTCACTTGAACATCTTCTGCACATTTTACTAAAATGTCCCGAGCAACTGACTCAGACATTTGCTTTCACACAAACAGCCCCTCTAGAAGATTCGGTAGAGGTCCAGTGCATGTCTGAAAGCAGCGATCAGTCCTTATCTCAGGGAATTTTATACCAATTAAAGATCTAGAATTTTTTTTTAAGCAAACTCAATTAAAAATTGAATTATGCATATTATGACTCAGGGAGCAACTTTTTTAATCCCCAGAAACGAAAAAACTAAAAAGGCACCCAATAACTGAAAAAGGGACGACAGTGCTCAGGAGTTATGAAGCTGATTACAGCCTAAAAAAACCCCATTAAGAACTCAACTCAAAGGAATTAACGAGACCTGGCACAAGACGAGCTTCTGCGTTGACATCTTCACTCTGGTGTTAATATCATATTCGCGTCCTATTGAATTTACCATAAATACGAGCAGCCAACTGGGGGAAATGGGCCTGTCAGCCTCCTCGTGCTGATTACAAGCAGGATGTGAGGGAATTTTCGTTGGCTCCGATGTTTCCCACTTGGCGTCGCAAATTTCAAAAGGCTCGTCAGCTGGCAAATACTGAAACAAAACCCGCTAACGTCAGTAGTCTAAGGTAGTACAAATTAAAATGATCATTCATAATCACTCTAATATCATCAACTCCCCTTTCAAAAAGGCAGTAATGCACGTTTTTGGACTCTATGTTGGAGTCCAAATAGGCCCCACCAATATGACATGAACAAACAGATAAACCACAGAAAAATATCTGATTGCCTGCCAGAATTAAAGCAATGGGACAGATACCCAGATTCTTTGGGTATTAGATGTTGATTTGCATTGAGTGTACTGCTCCTGCCATGATTGTTCCTATTACAGAAATGCCACTTGCTTATCCGGTCAAACTAGTGCACACACACACACACAGACTTTGCATTCGCACACTTGGCCGAAACGACACGTTGGCTTTACCTGGCTCTCACACTGCGCTCCTTACCTCAAGTCACACTCGCACCTGACACCACAAATCTTTTTAACAGCCCCCTGACAAACCTATACGCTCTCTCACCGAGGTAGATCACTCACATCTGTTTTTCTTTTATAACTTGACAAAGATGCACCGAGCGTTATTTCCCTCCAGCTCTCAGTAAAACAAACACATAACACCACTACAGTTACTTACCTTCACCCTTCAGATCACGCAGTATATCAGCGGATCGGCTCTGGACACAGTTGAGCAGAACAGTTTCAATGGCCACTTACCGTGCTGCGCCTCCGCAGCACCTCAACAAGACAGATCCAGAATCAGCTCCCTGGACACGATGGAGACAGTTTTTCTGAAAGTATCCTGTACGGGTTGTTGTTTGCATGAAATTTGACAGTTCTACTTTTATTCTCCCTGGGTTTTCAAACAGTACATCCGCTAAGGATTTGCTTGTAAGGAGGATTACAGAAAAACAAGTTACCAGATTTCGACAGCATTTTTCACTTTTTTAAACATTGCTTTTTCAACATTTTTACAGTTTTCCAAGGGAATAATATAAAAATCTGGCACATCTTTAGGGAACTGATGTCTTTGGGTGTGTGACATTTGTTGCAGCAGAGTTCAAGAGGACTGGTGGACCTTGGCGTTCTACGGAATGTCATAATTGATGCATCCATTGTTTTAGCTCTGGTGACGAACAAACACAACCAAACAGGTGGAGAAGAACTGACTGAGGAAGGAATCTGCAGAAAATAAATAGAAATTAATCTGTGTCTTTTAACAGCAACATTTTTCGGTCATAATTATAATATGAGGATCAATTAATCCCATTCATGGGTTCTCCACATGTTTTCTATTTAAGCAACACCAAATAAAATACTTTTACTTGCCATGACATGCAGTGTGAACTAAAAACATCAATAAGTAACAAATTGTCCTGCATCCTGGGACACACTCTCTCCCATGCTGTGGTCAGAGACGTTTTCATATCCTTTATTCAATTTCCCATTATGTGTTCTTCATTTAGAGATGTGAAGAGTTTTATTTGTTTCCTCACCACAGTCCTGTGGTGTTTTAATGTGATGAAATAGCTCACGGAAGGAGAGGAGTCATTCTGGAACTGTTGTGACGGCAATACGTGAAAACGATTTTGACGACAATGGAGAGACAACAGTTTACTTTACTTCACCGTGAGTCAACTTGTTAATAATGGAGTCACTGGTGAATATAAAATACAAATAACAGGAAAACTAAAATGTATCAGTCATTAGGCTGTATTGATCAATTGCAGATTCCAGCAAACATTTGAAAACCTGATTAACCAATTCCCGAAAATGACCAAAATTATTGCAATTGGCAATTTTTGGCAAAGTGATTGTTTAAACCAGCTACCAACAATTTATTTTATTTTACAGACACAAACTGTATCATTTGACTTTATGGAATTTTATGTTTTTTTTAAATATAGTGTAAATGCTATACAAATGCATTAAATTACTATTAATTCAAAGATTTTTTGGGAGTTAAATGTTAAATTACATTAAATTCTGAAAGAAAAAAAAAATACACATCCTATTGCTAAATGTATGTATTTGTTTTTATATATTTAAAAAAAAAATCTCAGTTATACAACCAAATGTTTTAATCCGATGGTATTTGGTTACTTTTGCAGCCAGACTATTACTGTATCTTTACAGTGTGGTCAGCTCCTTCAACATCCATAAGGCTTCCTTACATCCCTGTTCCCATTTTCACTAATTGGTAAACAACTGTATCATTTGAACGCATGTGATTGTCAGTGCTGGCAGGTCATTTATAAGCCGGATAATTAAGGTCCACGTACACTTTCCTGAGCCTCGTCAGGGGAACTGAAAGTAAACATATTGACTGGCTCCATGTTGGATTCAAACCAGATCCATTTCCCACCCTTGACATCTTCCACCCCACAAGCCTCTACAAAAAACACTACACACACACACTGTTTATATTACTATATACAGAGACTTTATTAATTCACCTACATTGACACATATTTTGGTAGATATACAGTTGTAGCCTCATGTTGAAAAACTATTCAATAACATATTGAAATCAAGGCTTTTTTGTCAACTGTTGTTCAAGGTTTTAAGTTCATATCGACTGCTGATATAGATTTAATCACCACTGAAGAAAATAATGACCCTGATAATAAAATTCCTCATTATTTAAATTGGCTGTACTTGTAATAAACTGTGGTGAATTACAGGAAGATTATTAAGCATTTAAGAAGCGTAATCATCATAATTAACTCGCAAAGTTATATAAAAAAATATATATCGTCGAGATAAACATCAGAAGTTTTCATTTAATAAGACGTTGGCCTCTAATTAACCATGTTATTGTCTCATGTGAACTCCGCACATTAATTGTTGTTCATGAAACAGTACAGTTTGCAAATGCAAGTCGTGGGGAGGTCATTTCATGGAAAGAAGAAGAAATCAGCATTTAAACAGCATCAGCCTTCTGCATCATTTCAACTCATCACACACTCGACAGGAGGGGAGGGCTACCTGGGCTGCGTGTGTGTGGTTGTGTGTGTGTGTGTGTGTGTGTGTGTGAGACATGAAAGTATTTATGTTTCTACCTCCACCTTCCATCGCTTACAAAAGCAAAGATGTGTGTCTGTCTCTGCTTTGTATTTGTGTGTCTGATCTGTCTGACTCGCTTGAGTGAAAAGGATTTTTCTGGGGGAAGGGTGTCTGCACTGAGGTCTTAACCACATAAAACCCAAAAGTCTCCCACTCCCCCTTCACATATTCCTTTTGTTGGTCTCTGTAAATATGTGTTGGGTCTGACTGAACTCCCTGACCCTGATGGTGAACTCTCGAGTGCTGGCGGAGAATCGGAGATGACTGTGAGAGAAAAAGCAAAGCAAAAAGCAGCAAATACTGAACTTGACATGAATTAACATCGGCAGGTGAAGAGATCTAGTTCACAAAAGACAAAAGCTGAAGCGTTTGTCAACATGACATCAACATGAACGCCACAGTATTGGTATTACGTTGTGTCCATTTGTGTTTCCAACAACTGCAAGTGATGCTGCCAAGATGTTGCCATAGATACAGTAGCCACTACAATTATAAAAAAAAGCATCATATAGGCTAGCACTTAGCCAGCTCTTCTTTAAGAGGCAAAGAGCATTTTTAGATCAAACCAAGTGACACATAGATGTAATGATGGCAAAGAAAAATGTGCTTTTTCTCTTCCCCTGTGTGCCAATTAAGGTTGTACAATCTCAGAGCCCATTGTCTGATGAAGAATCCGTCTCTGGGGGCAGTGGCCAACACTTGTGGGTTTAGACAGTGGATATCCTGGCCAGGAAACCGCTGTACACTGTTTACAATCGGATGAGTCCACAGGAATTAAACGTTCCTCCACACAAAACACAAACAGTGATGCTTTTTGAAGATGTTTTAGGTTAATCTCTATTGAAATATATCTGGATATATTGATGCAGATAAATAAAAAGGCATATTCCTTTTGCTCAATGTGCTTCGGGTTCCAGAATCTTGACAGATTCTGCATATTCACATACAAAATCTGTTTATAAAGATTGATTGATTATTAATTGGTGCTGCTATCATTGCTGCTGTTATTATTAGTAACATTATTACATCTATCCCTAACTGTTATTATTGCCATCACAACCAGTTAGTTGCAAAACATCTCCTGGTTTCCTGGCTTCTCTCTATAATAGTGTGAAGTCTCAACCTCAAGCTCTTTGCGATAATGTGTTTTGTGATTTTGTGCCATACAAATAATGCTGCACTGAATTGTTTCTGTTGGAAGGAAGAAAAAAAAGTTTACAAGAGTGAAACCAGCAAACTATTTAATGACCCAGAATATCTTACAGCTTGTGATGCAGACGCCACACTGACTAACTCAGCATTGCAACATTAATGCTAAAAAACACACAGTTGAGGACAATTAGAGCGGCCCCCAAAAGTGTTCCCGGCATTGCTGCAGAAGGTTTGATGGATTTTAAAGACGTTTAAAAGTAAAGACCATTTTCAGATTTGTATTCAGAGCTCCTGAATCAAAGAGGACGAGAGAAAGAAGTGAATCACATAGGCAAGTCCGTGTTCTTTTGCTTTGTCATTAGCAAGTTAATGAATGTGTGTGACTTTAGTTTTTTATCGTTGCTTTGCTGCCAATCGTTATTTCGCTCACTCTCTCTGACACACATAAACACACACACACAAACACACGCACACACTCACAGCTGTCTCTGAATCCCTGGAGACCAATTTGCTCCTGCAGCTGGCACACTGTAGGTGGTACAGGCCATGGGGCATTTACCCATTTACCAAAGTAATGAGGCTTACTACTATTCATGGGTCTCTTACTCCTCTGCTTTAAAATAAGCGGAACACTCCTCCATTTTCTCCCACACACAGCGAAGTAAAGTTTTTTTTGTTGACTTTGGCTCAACCTTAGTCAAAGAATTCCTGTAGCACAAAATCAAACTGGACTGAGCTGCAATTTAGCGCTCTTCCCAGGCACAATGAGCCCTGCAGGAACAGTTCATCAAACTGGGCTGTTGTGGAGCAAAAGCAACAACACCGGCACACAGAGCACACAAGCCCATCTGTGTGGAGCAAACAACCCCCTCAAAGAAGTCGTAGAACAAATACATTACCTGAGGGGAAGCAACAGCGTGTGCCAAAGAAGATTCCCTTGTTGCACAGGCACCGATAATTGAGCAGGGAAACAGACGTATTACCTGAAAGAGCACAGTAATTCTAGATTCATTATCGGACTATGGTTTACCTCCGTGCCAAAACTTCAGCCGCACGCTGAAATATCCACAAGGCTTTGCAGTGTTTTAACCTGGCAGGAACTGATGGTAAACAGAAATCTGTTCCTGTTGGGACTGATAACAATAAACGACAACTGCTCTGCATCAATTCTGCAGAGCCATGCCGCCTGTGGAACTATTGACATAAGTGGAGGGGGCGAGATACTGCAGCAACACACAAGACTTGTGAACTAACTTTTCTTCAACTATTACACTTTAGCTATAGCAAGATTACTGATTGACAGAAAAGCTTTAGCACAGAAGAATATTTAGATATTGATTCATGCCTTGTCTATATTACTGCTGATATTTCTTTGAACCTTCGCTTTTTAAAACATCGACATCCACATAAGATGACCACAAATGCTCAAACAACCATGCCAGGCCAGTAGGTGGCGATAATGTCCAAAATAAAGCCTACGCCTAATATTACTTGGATCTGAGCTCAAGTGATGTTGGGCGAGGCAGATGCCTGTAAATATCAGTAATGTGGCATCGTGAAGCTAATTTAGCTGCAAACTTGTCATAAGACCTAGCCGTGCAAACCAAACGTAGAGACACCTGTATATTATTTCCGTTGTGTATGAAGCATGTTCATTACACAAAGCGACAGTCGGCTTGCGTGATGTAAGCTGTGATGTTTCACAAAACGCTCCATTTCACGTTTACACATGGATACAGATTTTTGAATATACGCACATTGGAAGAAATTAGTAAAAATCGTAACTTTAGTGTCTTTTGCACGTGGATGGGAGGCCAAAACGCAGAGGGAGAAGTTTCTTTTGCAAAATGTCTGCATTATTGTGGACAGGGTGTCATGAGGAAATTCATGAGGAAATGCTAATGTAATGGTCTCCTGCCTGAACTTTGGCTAAAAGCTTTTCTATCCTAGACAAAGTTATTGTAAGTTCACAATCATTTTTGCCCAAGAGGGTGATTTGAAACATAAAATAAAAAAGGAGCACACATATGGCACATAAAAACCATGATATAAAAACACAATGCTAAGGAAGATATCATGTAAAATACTTACACAAAACCCCAATGACAAATGTGACAGAGGACATCAGATCCATCAACTCGCGTCTTCCTGATTGGAAACCAAAAGGAATCAACACAAACAAGCTTCTATGGCCATTAGTCAAAACAGGGGACAGTGTGAAACAGGAACCCGTGGTTAGAGTCGAAACTTGGGCTGAATTCATCATTGAGAAGGTGTGTGTCCAGACAGCTGAGGGAGAACAGGGACGAGAGGATTCAAGCAGACAAATGAAAGCAACTTGCAGTCCCAGAGTGTCAGCAGGAGTCTGAGGTCTGAATCTGAATTACCGTCCAACACTCGGCCGTCTGTTTACTCGCTAGGACCCACTCTGCCATGAGAGGAATGGAAGATGAGGGCAGAGTATAACTTTTGTGGATTTGAAAGGCACACGCATTTCATAGTTTGTGGGCGGGTGTTCTATTTTTTTTGATACTTTCTAATATCAATGTGGATACAGTCTAGATATGCTAAAAATGGATTTTGATGAAAGATCTTTTGAAACACATTGATGCTAGTCTAGTTATAGCTTGTTTCTATATGGACGGTGAAATTCATGAAAGTATCTTTTTAGGTGTGTGTTCTTCTTTGGAGCTGCCGTATCAAGCTGCAGGTCATGAAAATACCTGTTGCCTTCAAAACATTTAAAACCCACATCAATCAAATAATTCTGTATCCTACATAGGCAGTATATGAAGATGGACGACATGTCTCCACTTCCTTCCACTATCCAGAAATGAAGCCAAAATATCCTGGATACAAACCCTGCCATCCTGAGCAATTTGAGCCAAGAGTCTGTGCAGTGGCGATGGGGGATGGAGCCGTGATAGCGAGGTTTCCCGCTGATACACGTGTTTGACCAATCCAGAGTCAGTCTCAGTTGTCAGTCATGACGTTAAACTCAGTTTTTATAGCATCAAATACCTAACTAAATCTAAACATACCTGGAAATTTGCACTTGAGCAAACATCAGTATTTTGAGAACTACCTAAGAAAACTGTATGTGACGTGTACTTTGACTTTATGGTTTGGTCCATGTCCCAACCACTAACATGAAGGAGACAAGTTTTCTGACCTATACTATGGTCTATGGTATCCTAGCCCTGTGCTTCACATAAGCTGTGAGTGATATATAAACAAATATTACATATAATTGCATGCATATTGTAAGTTTTCTCCAAATTTTCATCAACTCTCCAGACTCAGACTAAGCCTTGTCTCATCCAACTCCCAACCACGCAATGCAGGATTGCTCCTGTCCCACGGCAAATCTGATTGGTCCTGTGGGAGTCTGATTAATGTCAGCCTCTGCTGTAGATGATTACGAGTCTGATCAGCGTTGATGGCGGGTGTTAAGAAGCGGGGCTCTTGTCTCTGGGAATTTGTGTGGGCTGTGCTTAAATAAAAAAGCTAAACAAAAATATAGAAGATAAAAGTGAGTGGGAGGTACGAACTTGTTCAGACCAACGGCAACACAGTCCCAGCTCTCGTTTATCAACCCATCTCCACACTTGAAACAAAGTTTGCTCCTTAGTCACTTGTCCTTAATACCATGACAGATGGTTACATCAGATCCCGAGCACTGATCCCTTTTCATTGGTATTCTTCTTCTCTGCCCTCTGTGCATGTTGCACAAATGGCTGGACATGAAATTTAAGCAGCATACATTTTCCTCGACCAAGTAAAGTTCAAGGGGGAGCTGTGGGACTCGCACATGGTTGTTTTTTTCAGAATTACATTTGTGAGAATTTGTTGGGCTTTTTTTTTTCCTTCTTCAATTCGTGTAATTAAACCATGAGATTTATCCGAAAGTAAAAATTTCTCGTGAGGAATAATTTACAGAAACAAAAGATAAAAAGTCTTGCACATTATTGCCAACGAGAAGTGAGCAGCCTTGCCTTTAATTTGGCTCTTGCCCTCCCCCTGCCCTTGGATAAAATATACTGCGACCGTAATAGAAGCACAGAGGAGTAAAAGTGGGCTGAAAGTGAAGTCATGTGTAGCAACTATGATATATATATACAGTATACGAACGTGTATTAATTATAGATGAAGTCATGTTCTCATTTTTAATGTCATCTCCCCTGATCAGAGGCGACAGTGTGTGGGCTTCAGACAGTATTTGTGTCCACCCTAAGGTACTTACCTGACTGCAGCGTGGCATGTTATATTACTCTATTAGAAAACTACCACACATCTCTGTTACACTTTTATTATCAGTATCAGTAAAAAACTTGTGTTATGTGCCGCACAGCGGAGGCCTTGTGTCCAGAGCCTCGTAAGACTCCTCGCAGGTTGTGTGTGCATAAATTTTGTTTGTCCGTGAGCGATCAATCAATTTTATGTAATTCTATCACTTTAAGATTATTCTGTGACTCCCTGTATGGAAGGAAATTACTCTCAACGAGGGGGAATTGTATGTGGGCGAGATTTTTGACGCCATTAGTAGTGCATGGCTTTTAGTATAGAAGGAAACAATCGTTCTTTCCATACGAGACTCACATGACACCACATTGTGACATGCCTCCCCTCTTTTATAGACTGAGTTTACATGTGCATGTACTCTGGTTATCAGGTTTGGATCATATTCGGAACATGGAACATTGAGAAATCTGGTCATTCATATCCCTGCCTATGATAAATACAAGTATCCCAGTTGCTTATGACTGTTTGCTGCTTGCGCGGGTGCTTGTGATGTTGAACATTACCATGGTTACCACAACAAAGCCTACCAGTAATTTAGATTCCTGTATGGTGGCTTTTGAAAATGAGGCCGTTTCGGCTTATAGTGGCCTTAGCTCTGTTACATGCGTAGGTGGGTTTGACGTATCCAACTTTTTGCCAGCGATGGGAGACGAGAGCGACAGCAAATATTAAACATGTCCTCCACTTTGGTCAGTGTTGTGCTGTCACTGCCACAGCGCACAATCCGGGCATGACTGATGGGATCAGGTTGTCATGATGGAGTTCAGTGACACAGAGTGGAGAGAAAAGTTTCATATGAGAAGGGCATCCTTTTATTGGCTGTGGTGAGACCGGAGGAAACAGGAGTATGAGCCCCAGTTGCTTTACCGATGAGAGCGGCCATAGTGTCGTACAAACTGGGAAGTTGTGGCACTTGGCTTAAGCCGTGCCTGCATCAGTTATGGTCAGGAACAAGATAGTGTATCAGTATCCCGGTGACTTACGAAGTACTCCAGCTAGTAAAATTGGCCTCTGTATATGTATATATTCTGTTCTGTAGTGTTCTTGCTGTCTTCTAAGGGGAAAACGGGGGGAAAGAATTTATTACAATGTTACATTCACACACATTATTGCTGCTGATCACTGAAGCCACTGTTAGGCAGCTGTCAGCACAACCCTCTGTATGTGTGAGCATCATCATCTTCATCGCTAACAGTGGCCACTGCAGCTCGTCCTCATGGCTCAGCCAGAAGCGACTCTCCGAGCTGAGCTGGGGACAGACTTTTTTTACTTGGCTCCTGCTACCATCGCCACTAACTCTTGTCTCACCTCATTGTTTGACAGCCTTATTTTTGGTCAGGCCAGGGAACAGCTGAGTACTTTTGTAACAACTACAGTATGTAGAAGTTAAATGGTTTTATTGTGCTGCATTTTCAACTTTTGAAGCTGGAGTTGCTTGCTGTTGTGCAATTGATTAAACCAATAAATCAAATTTGTCAAATATGCCATTGATTCGTTGGCGTTAGCCTCCGCACGGGGGCTGCACTCGAGGGTAAAAACCCTTTGCAACCTCTAAACTTCAAGTTAGCTTGAAAGTAAACTCCATAGCCTATTCCCATGCCATTGTGGTGTTGTGTTTTTAATCCACACATGCTGTAATTAACACTATCGGTGTGTAGGTAACACAGCATAATGCTTCCTGTCAGATTTTTTAAACAGATATTCCTGAGGGAAACAAGCGCTGATATAACAACTATCTACAAGTGAGACTGTTCAATTGTTGCTCCATGGCTTTCAATGTGAATCAATTCATTTCAAAAAGTGAGGAATGCCCGTGTTTTACAAATTGTGTCTGGCTTCACTCCACAGTGCTAACAAAAAAAAAAGGGTCAGGAACAAAGTCACAAACACAGTAAAAAAACAAACTGAATAATAATGGAGAAGGACTGAATCTCAAAGTGTTTATTTGGTAACTACCTGCTGTTTACTAATCTCTTGAAATTTCTACTAATATTCAGATTTACATGCCACATGAAATAAGATATACTTTCTAATAAATTGAGGGTCAGGGTATAAATAATATGAAACAACTTGAACTGTGGAAAAATATTAGGGGTTTATTCATACATTTTTTTGAGAAACAAATATCAATTACCTAAGAAATCATCACATCAGTTGAGGAATATAATTGTTAGTTGTAGCTTTAACAAATCAAGTCAAATTACTGCCCTCATCAAAATGAGCAGGATTCTATTTGTTCTTCTCCTTTTTCCAGGCGGTCGAGTCGTAGCTGAAGAGTTTCACTCACCGAGGATCACCTGGTCAGCACCATGAACCTGAAACTGGGGCCTGCACTCAAACTCTGTGCCCACATCAACTCTCTGAAAGATGCATGTTTCATCTCTGTGAACTCATTTACTCTGGACTCTTTATTCCTCTGGAATTTGCCTCCTGAATGAGGAGTGTTTTTTGGTTTTGATTATAGATTCTTTGTTGGTTTTTGCCTGTCCCGGAGTTTTCCTTGTGTTTGGATTTATCTTTTGTTTTGAGTTCTGTTTCCTGTATATTTTTGTGGTTTCTGCTCCTTGTGTATTTCCACCTTTTACTTCCTGTCTCTGTCCTGTTTCCCGACCTTGTGTTTGTCTGCACCGGTTCTTCATGTGTTTCACATAAGTCTCTGTGCTTACCTTCGTCGTCGTACATGGTCGTCTCTCCACCCGTTGTCATTTCTCCTCCATCGTCCCTCACTTGTTAGTGTCTTCTAGTGTTCCCTTGCTTTTTCTGTTTAGCTCTTTTGTGGTTTTTGAGAACTGGGGACTTTTTGGATTTTGTTTTGTGAAGAACTCTGCCTCATTAAAAGGAGACTTTTTGGAGAAACTTTTTTGTCTCTGCATCTTGGGTCCTCCTGCTTTAACTCAACCTGACAGCATGAGCCTTTAACATTCCTACTCGCCATCAGCGAGTTTGTGTTGCTCGGGACCAGGACGAAGAAAAAACTGTTGTTCTGGCTCGTCCTCTGATTCCACCTAAAAGATGGAGGAGATCATGAAATGATCTGAAATCCTGGACGCACCGATTTTCCTGAGACCACTGCCGAGGATTTCCCTCCGGACACCTGCAGCGGTTTCCAGCTGTTTGTCAGATTGAAGTCCACTCAGAAAGCTGAGCAGTTGGATTCTATTACCTCTGGTCATTCCATCATAGTGATGACAGCTCCACTTTCAAAATAGTTCCAACAAATCTTTGTATCATTTGTAAACAAGAGAACAACTTAAAATAGACATTGTTACAGAAAAGATGCTGTGAAATTTTCAAGATTTACAAAACCCATGGTTGCCTAATGTCGCGATTTTTACATTTATCATCAGCAAACAGTTCAATTAAATATGAAAACTAACTGATGACAAGGTTATTTATTATTATTATTGTATTATTGTCATAATTAATATATAAAAAAGACCAAATGCAAAAAAGTCAAGAAACATTGTTTGACTTCTGTTGCTGTGTTGTTGTGAATAGTAGCACACTAAATGAATCACACTACTGTGTTAAACTCCAACACTGTGTTAATTGATCAGGGCCATGAATCCTGTATCTATATTCAGAAAGACAGAGGTAGATGTTATTGTGCGTGTTATATTTATTCACAAAATTGAAAAAAATTCACGTCATTCAAATATTTACGATATTGTACAAAGGGGGAACGGCTGAGGGGTTTGTTTTGAGGAGTAGGAAAAGGGTGAGGGAGGAGTGGGAGGTGGGGGCAAGGAGGGAAGGAGTGGCTGAGGTAAGAATGGGTGAAGGGAAAAGGCTGAGAGGTTTCAGGACAAAAGTCCACTCATCCCTCTCTTCTTTGAGCAATGATTGTCTGCTGGTTCAGAAGTTGGTCTTCCTCCTCCACCTTCACTGTCTCGAGCTGCTGCTCCTCTCTCCTCCACTTCCTCTCAACGCTGTCCAGCTCGTTCTCTGTCTACCTCAGCTCCCCCAAGATGGACAGGAATGATTTAGTAGAAGCTTCTCTCTTCATTGTTTCACTTCATCAGCTCTACCTTATATCTCAACTCTTCCTCGAGCTTCCTCTGTTCACTTTTCAATCGGTGAACTTGCACATTGTGAGACGTGTTTTCCTTGTTCACTGCCTCCACCCTTCTGCAGTTCAGTCTCTCAGTTGGAGTCGTCTTCTGCTGCAGCTTCACCTCCAGTGTCTCTGCCCGACTCTTCTTCGGCTCCTTTTTTTTTTAAATTGAGCACGGCCAGGCAACCGAAGTAGGCATTGGTACGAGTTTTCTTTTCCTTGGTTTTACTCGTGATGAGCTGGTTTTTGTTTATGAGCTGATCCATCAGCCTCCTCTGTCCGACCTCCAGCAGGTTGACCTGCCCCTTCAGAGCCTGGTTCTCCTTCTCCACCTCCACCACTCTGCTCCAGCTTGTCTCAGGCTGAGGTGGCTCCTGGTGCAGACTTGCCTCCATACTCTTAGACTTGGCCTGACACTCAGTGAGCTCGGCCAGGCAGTCAATGTAGGCCCTGAAGCGAGCACGCCGTTTCTTGTTCTCTTTTTTTATGACACCATCTTTGTCTTTCAGCTGGTATTGCAGCTGCTCCACCTGCTCCTTCAGAGACGAGTTCCCATTTTTAAGAGCCATGATCTCACTGTTGGCTCTGAGGAGTTCGGCTCTGAGGCTCGTCACAATGTCTTTTTGCTGCAGAGAGAGCAGATCTATTTCTTGATGAAGCTCTTCAAACAGTTGATGCACAATTTTCTCTTGTCTGCTCAGTTGTTTGTTGACTTTTTGTTGGTTTGTGGTCGTCGAGGAGACACACAGAGAGACACAGAGAGTGAGACACAGAGAGAGAGAGACACACAAAGAGAGACGCAGAGAGAGAGACACACACATAGAGACACAGAGAGACCCAGAGAAAGAGACACAGAGAGAGACACAGAGAGAGACACACAGTCACACAAAGAGAGACACAGAGAGAGAGACACACACATAGAGACACAGAGAGACCCAGAGAAAGAGACACAGAGAGAGACACAGAGAGAGACACACAGTCACACAAAGAGAGACACAGAGAGAGAGACACACACATAGAGACACAGAGAGACCCAGAGAAAGAGACACAGAGAGAGACACAGAGAGAGACACACAGTCACACACACAGAGACACAGAGAGAGAGACACACACATAGAGACACAGAGAGACCCAGAGAAAGAGACACAGAGAGAGACACAGAGAGAGACACACAGTCACACACAGAGAGACACAGAGAGATAGACACACACATAGAGACACAGAGAGAGAGACACAGAGAGACAGACATACACAGAGAGACACAGTGAGTGAGACAGAGAGAGAGACACACACAGAGAGAGAGAGAGAGAGAGAGAGAGAGAGAGAGTCTCCCCTCCTGCTATGTGTATGTATCTGGTTGCCATGGAAACTCACTAACTGAATGCACCTGTTCTCTCCCCACTGGGTAGAGACAAATTTAAACTCTGAGTTCAGCACTCAAACAACTGTAATTCAAAAACTATAAGTCCTATCTGTGAAATAAAAACACTGTGAGAATAAGATGTGAAATGTGAAAATATCCTGGTGCTAAAGGCGTTTTTTCCACAATGCCTCGCTCTGCCTGGCCTAGGCGAGCTAACACTACTTAGCATCACATTATCACGTATCACTCATTCATTTAAATAGCAACATGACATGACAAGAATACCACAGGAAACAAAGATAAGCAGCAGAAAACACAAAACCAGCCAGCATCGATGTTCCCACATTTCTCATGAAAGCAACAGAAACCAGCACAGAAAACAACACATTATCAACATTTAACAGCAGCAGGTAACAGCAGCAACTTCATATTTTGCAGTAGTTTCATTTCAAACTTAAATTATGAGCCTGAATTGTATCGGTTAGCATGCTGGATAAATACAGAGAGAGAGTGAGACATGACTTATCTCAGTCACTGTCAGAGTGCAATAGTCAACTGTTCAAGTGCAATCAACAGCCAATCAGAGGTCTCCTTTCAAAGTTGTCCAATCAGATTCGTCCTGTTGTCACAGCAACAGTGGAGGTATTGAGGGAGTGTCCCTGTCAATCAAAATCAGCTTCAAACTCAAATCTTAGCATCTGGTTGCTATGGTGATGGAAACAACAACTGATGAGGAAGTTCTTTTATATATCATTTATTACAGTAAAAACTTTTTTTTACTAAGATATTTAGACTACATTTGATTTACATTTGAAATAATAATAATGTTATGAATAATATCTAAATATTATATCTTATTTAACACTATTTAACTATATGTTTAAAACTCTTTAAAATACTTGTAGTTGCTTTTGTCTATGTGTGTGTAAAATTATAATATATTAGTCCTTAGTCCCACAATTTGCCAGTTAACTCTTACATATGTGTTTGGGTCAAATTTGACCCTTTTTGGCATTTGACAGCAGTCAAAATACCCTAAATGTCGTTCTTTTGGCCTGATATTTGATGACCTTTCCTGAAGGCACCCCAAATACACAAAAATGAAAGTATTTTAAAATGTCATACTTTATTACAGGTGCTACAGACTTTTGTTTTGTTTGTCAAACCAAGTGCAAAGACCCTAACCCCCGACAAAACTTGCAGGAGGAGTAGCGGGACAAATAATAATATGTAATTTCCTAGTGGTGTGTGCACACATAATAATAAACCTTCAGAATAATAATATGTGTAATGCACCACTAGGCAAACATAATAATACAAATATACACTAGGAATAATAATATTTGTAATGCATTGCATAGTGGTGTGTGAAAACATGACGTCCTTGGCAGAGGATCATAAAAACACACTATGTTACAGTTATAAGTTTTCTTATTTGACACAAACCCAGACAGGCCATTTTTACATATTAGACACAAATTAAAATATAGTTTGGAACAGTGCTATAATTATTTAAGTGCAAAGGAGTACAGCTCTCTACTGAAAAATACTATTGACTACATCATGTACGTTCTATGCTTGATATGGGAAATGGGTTGCCTGGATGTGAAACTTATCGTTGGAATGTTTCAAGTGAGGAGGGAAGGTCTGAATGGAAACAGAAAAACCAACAGGAGATACAGTTCACAAAGAATGTTTCCATGCACATGATTGCATCGTTTGCATCGATTTCAAGAAGAAGAAGAAGAAGAAGAAGAAGAAGAAGAAGAAGAAGAAGAAATTAGATGCTCGCTCATGTTAGTGAGTGTGAGTGGGTTTTTGAAGGGGCTGTACTGAACGGTACTTCATGAAATTTTGTGCAGGGGCATGGAATAACCCGAGGAGGAATCTATTACATTTTGGAGCAGATCTAGATACATGGCAGATCCAGGATTTTTTTTTTTTTTCACTTTCTTTAACTTGACGAGATACGCTCTCTGAATTCTAGTTTCTAGTTTTCAGTAGTAACTGATTGGTTCATCTTTCCAACCATACAACCATAGAGTAACTGATGTAAACATTTATATAACCATTTTTAATCTCTCCTGTTCTGGTTATACACCACTGGTTAAACACACTATCTTTGTGCACGCAGGCCGCACTGTATACATGAAGCTCCCACTAAAAATGAGTCAGTCCACAACCCACCTCTCTTCCTCCTCATATTCCTCATTCTCCATCTCATAGCACGGATGAATATCTATCCTGAATAAAGTGATGATGACAGAGAGCGTTGTGTCTTCTCATTATGCGTCTGCCTTCAGAAGGAAGAAAGCATGGCTGGATATTTTGCACATTATTAGTCAAAAAACATTTCCGAGTCACCCTTTGATAAATAGCATGATTCTTCCCAGTCCTCACACGCCCCCTTCTCTCCATCCTCTCCTCCTCATCCATCTCTTCTCCGGCACTCTCAAGCTGCCTGTTGTCCACCAGCACCAGCAGCACCAGCAGCAGCACCAGCAGCAGCACCAGCAGCACCAGCAGCAGCAGCACCAGCGGCAGCAGCAGCGGCAGCAGCAGCGGCAGCAGCAGCCTCAGCCTGAGCCTCAGCAGCAGCGGCAGATTGTGTTGCCACAAACAGAGAGCGAGCAGGAGAAACCCACCATGACAGGCAGATAACAATGCTGCAACACCACACTAATTGGCCTGGGGCTTACAGCGAGAGTCTAGTGTTCAGCAGCCTGGTATTTTGGGATGTGAGAGCAGAAGGTGGGTAGGTGGGAAGGCGAGGAGGAGGGGGGGGGCAGAGGCAAAGAGTGTCAGTTTTGATTATGGATGAGTTGTGAGATAAGTTGAGCTAGGATATGTTTTTTTTGCGAGGTGGAACGAATCCTCTGCGTCTGTGTGTGTGTGCATATTCATGCGTGTGATTTTGTGTGCACGTCTGCCACACAAAACTCTAATCAGAGGAGATGGATGATGTTTAAGCGCTTTTTTTTTTTTTATGAGCGATCAAAGAGGATACTTATGAAGTATGCTAACGCAGGCACATTTACCACTGCATGCAGCCCCGTCAACAGACACACAGCCGTCTTTGATGCTCTTTCTATAAAACCCTCGTGTTAAAACCAGGCTTTTATGTTTCATCAGGATTTTCAACCCAGGAATTTACAAATGTTTTTGCGTTTCACACCTGCAGAAGCCTCAAAAACAAGCCACTAGTCGCACCCTCCTCCATCACACCCTCAAAACTGCATTACAACAAAAGAACATGTGTTTGATTTATACCTGCAGTGCTTCACATAATATAATCCAATACTTTTCAGCTTTCTCGATGTTGTTAGCTGCTCAGAAAATAAACGGCCCCATTAATCATCGGCTAAAGACAAGGCTGACCTTTCTGACTTAAAGCGGTCGACTCTCCAGCTCAAAAATTGCTGGTTTAATAATATACTGTAGCACAATAATAAACAAGAGCTGGGACTTGGGTCTGAGGTCTACATACCGAGAGTACCTCTGTGGTCTGGGACTTGTGTCAATAAGCTGCATGGGTCTCTGAAAGATTTCTCACATCTTTTATACAGTATATTGCTCTGTTCTCGGGCCCCTCCTTCTACTGTTGTGCTTCTTTTCTCACCAGGACCACTGGGACTCCACCTGACAGCGTGTCAGGATTCAGAGAGTGTGAGTGGACATGACAGCGGGTACTTAAAGTTGTGCAGCGAGAAGAAAAAGATATAAACATGGCATTAATATTTACTGTCTCACTATGACAACCTGAGGAGTTGCTATTCCAAACCACCTTGTTACTTTTAATGGAGTTGCAAGTTCTCTGTTGGTTGAATGATTTTTTTGTCTCTGGATGTCGGCCCTGTGAAACCCCGCCTCTCGCCCAATGCGTGCTGGGATTGGCTCCGGCTCCCCTAGCAACCCTCAAAACAATAAGTCGGATAAAAATATATATAAGCAGGATGGATCTATTTTTCTTTTTTGCTGATCAGCTTTTCCACTGTTATGCCTTTACATTATGAACTATCATAGACTATTAAGAAGTAAACACAAGTGGCAGATCTAGGACTTCTCTAAATCAGGGGCCATAAAGGGGCCACAATTTACACAGAGGGGCCCCTGGATCCCCCGGCTGGTGGAAGCAAACTAACATCTTTGAAAAGTTCTCACTTCATATTTCGTGTATGTGTTATAATAATGTTAAACCCACAATTTAAAAAAGGGTAAATGCTTTACAGTAAAACGTTGAAATCAGCGGATAAAAGAGGTCGGAGCCATGATTTCATTAGAAAGCTTGTCGGCTCCTCGCAGGCTTCACATCTTCACATTTTCTTATTCTAAAAACTAGAAATTTTAAATGTTTTCAGTTTTTCTAATCTCACAAAAACACGGAGACAAACGGACACAAACACACACACACACACACACATATCCATAATTACATTGTATTCAGATTAATTGAAAGATGCCAGAAGGAAAATTGATTTGTGAAAACTGAGTGGAGACTGCAGGAAAAGGTAGTAATAGAATTTTAATAGACTCACAGCATGTACGGAGTCAAGTAAAGGTCATTAAATCTTTGAGCGTGTGGAATGATGTTCACAAATATTTTCACACCCTGCAGTTGTGTATCAAGTTTTTTTCTCACACATTTAAGCTTGTAAATGTGTGACAACGTATTGCAGGTGTAGATATATTTTGTGCATATGTGAAAAGGGTTTGTGTGCAGTAGCTTTAGGAATGTTGTGTGTACATGTAACTGAAATTCATGCAGGAGCACCCAAATCTCCTATCCGTGCATGTTATAAAACAAGCATATTAAGATGCCACATAACTTTAGTGAAGCAGAATTTGAAAGCAGGTAAATTACTATTACATAATTCAATAAATGTGCATGTATAATAATTATCTGCTGACAAATATCTCTGGTAAATATTTCATATCTTTAATCCTGAATGTCAGTGGAAAGAGTAAATAATTTACCTCTTTCACCAGAGGATAGGAATCTGTCCTTCTCCATAGGAACATTGTCAGTATGTTTGAAATGATGGATGACAAGTTTTTAAAAGAGGTATCTGCTGTTATGTCTGCAGCGCCAAATGCATTATATTAGAGCGGTGCGGTAGATAACCTTATCAGAGATGAGTAACCTACACAAAGTATTTTTAATTAATCGAATTAATCTTTTCATTAAAGTTGAACGGTAGACGTTAAGGCCAGAATGATGCTGGAAACGATGAAGTTTCATGACAAAGATAATCAAGTAATAATGGTAATAGGTGAATGGCAATTAGAGGGGAGCGTTATCTTAGCTTAATTCAATGGCAGTTAAAGGTACAGCAACTATTGGTAAAGTCGCATGTTGGAACCAGATGAATACACCTCCCCACACCTGCCATCTTAAGAGCCATTGTTTGGTTTGTCTGTTGTGGGATAATGTGAAAACATGGAGGTCTAACATGGCGGACCCGCTCCCCACGTAGACGTAACCAGATTGTTATAAGGTAAAATGAACACAATGATTCTTAGTTTCTGGTGATTTCAAACTAATGACAAGATAATTATGCATATTGTATTTCATTACGATTTAAGATCCCTCTAAATCCTACACACTGGCCCTTTAATGGTCAACTCATCTTTGTACTGAGTTGAGCTTCACCGAACTTTGAGTAAACAGGTGAACAGCTCTGTGTGCAGCAGTGGTGGTGCAGCTTCAGTGTTCTGTCATCCAGCAGCAGGGCTTTTCATGCTACTGCAGGTCATTTTTACAGTTTCAGTAAAAAAAAGCTGCAACCAGCACCACCACAGGCCAAACAAACAGCCCGTTCCAAACAGACAGGTTTAGAACAGGCACTGCACTTGTTTATCAAAATGGAAAAATATTCTCTCATCTCTACACAGGATCTCTGGAGCAGAGAGTAAGAGTCAGAGTTCTCGGCCATCTGTTACCAAAGTGTACATACGATGTCAGTTCTTAATTTGAGTTCATTCCATTGATGCTTTTCTGTCTCGAATGCTATCAAGTTTTCAAACGAGGTCAAAGTGCTGAGAGGAAAGAGGGAGAAGACTAGAGGAAGGGCTTCTTGAACGAGTAGCATCCGCTCCGCCCTTTAAAAGAGTGCCAGGGTCCTTTTGGGAAGTTTGAGTCAATCAATAACCTGTCAGGTTGAAAGCCTTTTTCACTTTTTTGGTCAGTCCACCTGCTGCTCAACTCAACTCAACTCAATCGCTGCTCTTGTTTTCCGCCTATTGAGTGGCTGTGCAGGCTCAAAGAAACATTGTCTCCTCTTGCGCCTCTCAGACTCTTAATAAAACAAGGGTCAGAAAAGCTCAGGTGGAAAAGAACACATATTACAGAGCATGAAGTCACTCCTGTAAGACCGAGCCTTTTTCAAGTGATGCCACTTGCCAGTGACTTTTGCTGCGCTGCTGCCTTTGGATCCTGAGAACTGAAGATGTTTTGTCCCTTTAAAATTGATTGTCTGAGCTCTGAAAGGACTGACAGACTTTACAGAAAAGCAAAGCTGTTAAGGTGCACTTTTCAGAAAACTGATGACTGATGAAACTGATGAAATGTCAGTAAATTATAAGCATTTACCTAATTAACATTTAAAGCAAACATTTTTTCACAAATCTACCTAGTAAATAATTATTCTGCCAAAGTAAATTCAAAGATAAACTCTGTCTGTAAAGACATGAAGGATAGCACTGTTACCTCACATCAAGAAGGTTCTTGGTTCGAATCCTGGTTTGGCCGGGTTGTGTGAAGTTTGATGTTCTCCCTGCGTCTGTGTGGGTTTTCTCTGGGTTCCTCCTAGTTTCAGAAGACATGCAGATTGGGATTAGTTTAATTATAGGCTTGACTTTTCCCCTTTTCATAGGTGCGAATGTGTTTGGAAATGGTTGTTTGTCTCTATGTGTCAGTCCTGTGTTATGCTAGCGACCTGCCCAGGGTGTACCCCGCCTCTCGCATATTGCAATATTAAAGAAAACTTCCTGGTTCAGCCTCTTTATCCGGATCTGAACCAAACTTTGATGGGTTCTTTTTTGGCCCATGTCCCACCCTTTACCAGGTTTTGTGGAAATTCATGTTTAATCCTGCAGAGAAACCAACAAACCAATAAACAAACAGACAAGGGTGGAAACATAACCTCTCTGGCGGAGGTAATGAGAGAGTTAATAATGGGATCAGATAAAAGCCGCAAAAGTTGCTGTTTCCCACTGTCTCACCAAGGGGTCATGAAAACAGTTGATCTTTTTGACAGCTGGTTTTGATTTATTTAGTGGGAATTTATATTGCCCTCTCCCTCCCTCTCCAGTCATCTGGAGAACCAAGCAGGTAAAAGCCCCAGAGAGGTTCACCCTCCGGACCAGATACACCCCTCAGCTCAGGTAATCATCATCTGTCAATCATCCATCACTCAGAGCCTGTCACTGCACGCTCGTGGTATCACATCATTTAGATGATTGATGACCACTTGGGTTAAAAAAATAAATAATACTAGTCTTACAATCTTTTTCTTACAAGTACTGCAGAGTTCAACATGTCCATAATGCACACACGCCACATACACAATCATGCATGAGTAGAAACAAACTACTGTAGACGTATCCATTAATTACACACACTGACACAATCAAGGACCATCTAAATGTCCATAACGTAATTCACAGGCCATATTCAATTATTGAACATCTCTTTCTTTAATTGATTCTTGCTGTGATTTAATCTATTGCTTTTTATTTTAACCTTTTGTATTTGAATATTTGTTGAAAGTCTATTCGATGTAAAATCTCTTGTTGTATATAATGTATATAGACGTGGGTTTGTTTGTGTGTGTGTGTGTGTGTGTGTGTGTGTGTGTGTGTGTGTGTGTGTGTGTGTGTGTGTGTGTGTGTGTGGGATGGGCAGTGGACCAGACCATACTTTCCAAACTTAAAAAACGCTGCATATATAATAAGCCCAAGTGCTTTCAATTTTCACTATGTAAAACTGTATAGTTATAAGGAGTGCGACAATGCCAGGATGGGGGGGGGGGGGTCCAGACATGCCCCTGTCCCCCTCAAAAAAATCCATCCCAATGCCAAACCCTCCAGTGATACAGAATCAGTTTCACCTCGAACTGCCCAACCTTTTAATGTATGCCCTGAATGGATGTTAATTGCTTAACTGTACCAGGCACTTCACCTGGATTTATGTTTCTCCACTTGTTTATTCAGGTTTTTCCTTTAATTTGTTGCCCCTTCTTTATTTGACAAAAACACACTCACATATCCCTATAAAAGGTGAGTGTTAAGCCAGGCACGCTCCTTCATCGACCCACGCAAAATGCCTGAGAGCAAATTGACCGTGGTAGCCTGGTGGGACCGCAAAGTCAATATAAACCAACAGGAGTGATTGATTGATCCCCTGCTACCCTACTCTCCTCCATCTCATCATGCACACCTCCAGGTTCCCTGTCCGTGCACTCTCTGTAGATTTGTTCAGGCCGAGCATCCTCAGTGCACATCTATCCAAACTGGATCAAGATCCTGTAGACATTTATTACAGTTCACACCTCACATTAGAATGCATCTCAGAACACGTGTTCACACTAAGCCAGTTAAATCATTCTTTTTTTTTGGGGGGGGGGGGGGGGGGGTTTCAAACCACACTACAAGCCTGTGTTTCACAGCCAAAAATGGATCTCTTCAAAAATGCTCTCCAGAATGGAAGTATGCGACCTCACACCTTTTGCACGAGTGGTGAAACATTTCTGAAATGATGTGAGAAAGAAAGTGATGTCAATGACTTTCTCTGTGCTTGTAATTTTACACAGCCAATCCCACAATGCAGGGTTTTTTTTCAATAATCGGACCTACAAAAATCTGATCATTGAGTCAGTGCAGCAGTGCAAGAATCATAATGGATCGGCATAGTATATATTGGTTTGGACTTTAGGTTATAATCTATGTGTTTCAGTCGGTTTATTTTTTAAAGTATAGTTTCTGTCACTTTGAGAGAGAGCATCCTGGCACATTTATCTCAGTTAAGCTGTAAAGCAGTGAAATCATGGGTTTGATACCATATCCTGTCATGTTTAGTTAAACATCGAAGGAAACGGATTTAACTGTGTAAGCGTTGACTAGCTAGATCAGACTTTTTGCAGCAATAATAGTATAAGTTTTTATAGAACGATTGGACAACACAGGTATCACAGGGAGTAAGATATTTTACTCAGCTGTTTGCATTTAATTTTAAGTCCACAAGTTCGTAAGCAGGAAAAGAAAACATTTTGTCGGACTATACTATTATAGAAGAAGATTTCTGTGGTTATTTGATTCATTTTTCATGTGACATCAATCCAGATATTTAAGAGATTTAGCTTTTTTCCGGCTGTTTTTCACGAAGGTCAGGGAGGCCTTTTCGCTCACACTACATGTCCCTGACCTCCTTGAATATTGATCAGCTGGTCCGGTCCCTGTGATTCCACAATAAGCTTTGCTTTTACAGCCACTTGGATGATGTCGAGTGGCTGTAAATGAGAGGTTTTATTGCCAGGTGTCTACAGGGCCAATTTTAAACGGCTGACTCATTGTCGACCAGGGAGCAACAGCAACCGAACGATCCCATCCTTATTTATAGATTATTGATGAGATAGCTAATACGTGTAGGTGTGGATTATTGAATGTTGAGGACTAATGACTCGTGTGCAGTTCTCACCTGGTTATTTATTATTTTGTCATTGGGGGGAGAAAATTAGATGTACATGTTTGACTGGGGCTGAGGTAGGTATCACAGTGAACCTCCATCTGGACCTTTTTATTTCGGGGTACATAAAATGACTAATCATGATGAGCCGAGCACAGGAAGAGAGACAGGAGGCAAGGTCAGCTTTAAACACCGTGATTAACAGTTCAAAGAGAACAACTGGGGTTTCATCTTCCTCTCCTCCTCTCAGCCGTCCCTCCCCTCACACCCGGTTCCTCTCATCTTCAAATAAAGCAGGTGGAGGGTGGAGGGTGTGGGACGGCCTCTCCTGGGTCAGTCCACGGGGAGCATCGATGGCAGGGGGATGGAAGGCTGGAGGGCAGCTTTGTTGCCTGCTTGGCCTCTCCCCTTGCTGGGCAGTGATTAAATCAAGGCCCCGGTGTGAGGCCTTCTGCCAGGGCAGCAGTGGGCTCCTGCCCCCGGTGAGCTTGGATGTGTCCCTCAGAGGAGATGTTACAAAGTCAAAGCCTGTTCTTTGTTTGTTTTTTAAATTCATTGCAATTGCTCACAGTCCGCTCTGTTTTTCCCCTAGCGTGGACCAAATAGAGACGCCCCGTACCTGCCCTGAATCTCAACTTGTTATTGTTAACCTGCTGGGTATCAAACATAAGATCAGGCTGGATTTTGATGCTCTTCACAGATATACTTCACATAGCCCTTGGCCTTCAAGAACAGAAGGTTCTTTGGAAAGGTGACAGGAATCACAAAAAGGCTACCTCAAGTCAAAGGAGTGGCATGAAAACCCCGCGCTTAATATTCAACTGTTCACACGCAGACCAGATCTGATTAGAAAATGTAACCTCATTTTTCTCCCGCCCATAGAACCTTGCAATTATTATGAGAAAAGTTCAAACTCAGTGTTCAAGACTTTAGGATTGAAACTGAGGAGCAGGTAAGACAAACTGGGTCAGGTGTAAATGAGCTGTCCCACTACAGCCATTACTGAAGTACCTATGAGCAATCCCCAGTTGTTCCGGGGAAGCTGCTCAGTGGCAAACAGCTGAATGCGGTTGCCCTTGGCAACTCCCTGGTGGGAATCTATATCAATGTATGAATGTGACACAGTATGGTGCTGAAAATAGCAGGCGTGCTCAACCAAAGCTGCTCAACCCCTGTATAAGTAAAGATTCAAAAAGTTAAACGCTTAAAAAAAAAGTAACATGTAAACTTTTGGAGGATTGTAACTGCCTCTTGCAGAACAGCAGCAGCAAGTGATTGCTGTGCCCCAGGTCCTGTTCCTGTCAGCCTGACAGAAAGAAGGTGGAATGCACTCAGGGAGAGTTATTCTTATATAATTACTCTGAAATCAAGGCGGAGGGGGAAAAAAAGTCTTTTTGTCTCTACGTATAAACTTTTGGGAGATTCAAACTCCCTCCTGCAGAGTAGAAGTGAGTGATTGCTGTGCCCCGGGTCATGTTCCTGATGGGTTGACAGAAGAGGAGAAGTGCATTCAGGGAGAGTCATCATTTATCCTTATGTAATTACTCTGAAATCAAGGTGCTGAAATATCTGGTACTCAGGCGGGCCGAAGAGAGAAGCCCCCGAAGGACTGTCTGAAGCATACACTGCCGAGGAAATGATGCGACCGAGAGAGGAGGCAAAGTGGAGAAAGAGACGAGAAATGAAGAGACGAGAGGGGGGAGAGAAAAAGTCAATACAAGGTCAAGTAGTTTTAAAAGAGAGGGTCTAATGAGCAGTCAGATACAATGATTAATCAGCAGACAGGGATGAAGAATGGAGGGGAGACCTATAAAAAATCAGTGGAAGTCAAACATTTATTCTTAACCGTCAGATTTACTACGCCAGGATGATCTGTGATGTTTAATTTAGCATAGATTGTCGATCACAGAACAATGAACTAAACTGAACTTAAATATATTGAAGTGTAATTATCCAAACTGCAGAGCCCTGTTAAGAGCAGGAACATGTGCTGCTCAGCCTGTCTTTGTTTGTGATTGTGTACAATGACGTACTTACTGGTTCAGCTTAAACTAAAAATGTTATTGAAATTCCTTTCGGAATTAGTTCCCCTTTCATCTTCTAAACCGCCGCATTGAAAACTCTCTTCGTTCTTTCTCTTTTCCTGCAGTAATTCTCCCAAACAAGTGTCTCCTCACCCTCCCGCTCTGCCAAATGAGAAGTTTAGTTAACACATCCAGCACTAATCTCAGCGCCATTATGAGCATTGCTGGGATGAAAGAACAGTAAAGGAGCGGATGAAAGGCAGGGAGGGCTCTTGCGTCTGTTGTCCGCTGATGAGGGAGTTTTTGAGGATTTTTTGAGTCGATCATTAGAAGGAAAATAAATCCCAAATTCTCTTCTCCTCTCGCACTTGAAGACGGCGGCGTCTCTCAGCACACACATTTTCCAAAGTCAATGTGCATCACTTTAACACACACCCGCGCTGACTCTTCTGAGCTCTATACATGCACTCAAGTGTGTGGAACTATGGCAGGAAATGAATATTTAAGCACTGAGCCGCAGGTGTAGGAGCTGCAGCCATTTCTCCAGTCGTCTTGAGCACATCATTTATTTACCAGTTTCAAGCTTCAAAGTGGGTTTAAACATCATCATTTTCTCTGCCTGTTCTCTTTAATCAGGCCCATCATCGCCTTCAACCCCTTCCTCAACTTTAGCCTCCGCCTGCTTTGCTCTCAAGTGCTGTGTGTCTTTGAAATGGTACTTACGTTCTTCCACTGTGAGGGGCTACAGATCAGCGTGTGCTGCTTCTCTTGAATCCTCCAATACGAGTGCAGTGCATACTTACAAACGCGTCCGGGTGGGAGAAGTTGTCAGAGGAGGTACAGACTTTAAACATGAGCTAAAGTCCTGATGGAGTTCCTGCACATGGACAGGATATATGACACTTTTAGAACAGCTCTGGTTCCAGGAGTACATTTCCCATTCATTTTCTCCATCGACGTTTCAGTTAATGCTTATATGCTTAGTTTTAAGCCTGGAACCAGGTCGACGAGCTGCTAGATGAATCTTGACCATAAGAAATTTGATTTGGAGCAAAGAAAATATTGGGAAATGTAAAAAAAAAAAAGGTAAAGGTACAAGGCTGTACATAATCATTTTAAGAGTCAACCCATTGCTTATTGAATTTAACCTTGCTCTAGTGTCTTTTTCTCATCTCTAAAACACCAAAGCATGTTAGAAAGCGAAATCGTGCCCGCTCTGTAAACGTGATGTTACAATGAACCATCCGATCGTAGCTAACATGATTTTTGCAGCTCCACCAAATACAGACATCACCGTGACACCTAAGGATTGTGGGTAGTGTGATACTTCTCCTCGACATTGCGAATAAAACACATTTTTCTTAAAACACACCATACAAACCTGTGGCCTCTAGAGGAGCATAAAACATTGTTTTCACAATCTCGTAGCTTGTTGGAAATCTACTTTGGATGGTTAAAATATTATAGCTGATAATCAAAGTCTCTATTCAGAAAATGAATGGGTTTTTCTATACCTCCCAAACCAGGCTGCTGAGCTCTATAGCCAGGTCTCCCAGCTATCAGGCTTTGTTGTTGTCTTGAGTGACAGGAGAGTTGGTTGAGAGTAGAGGTGATGTTGCTGACGCAGTAGTTCGAGACAGCTTTCTTCCTCATACTTTTTCTTTTTTTAAACCCCAAAAAAAAGTATTTTGTCACTTTTCTCTCTGCACTTTCAGCAGCGAAAACAACAGCTTTGCTCGGAAGGTGGAACGAGGGGAGGCAGCCTGGGGGAGTGGGGGAGCTGAGAGGAGGCGTGAAACGGGTAACGTCAAATTTGTTTCTAATGCGTGACGGAGGCAGATGGAGGTCACTGCCGTGTTCACGAGGATTACGCCTGAGACAAACACATACCTGCTTCACCCATAATCAATTCAGATCGCCACCACACATAGTGAGCTCTGCGACACGAGCAGCAGAAGGCAGAGGACGAATATGCAGATACTCGATGAAGTTCCTGCACATGCACACAAGATACATTATAACAGAAAGGGTGGCACTATTCATCGACTAACTCTGGATTTAAGAGTCCAAATGTGTTTGTGTTTCTTTGTTTTCTTTGTCTGAGATTTTACGTCATTTGTGTTCAATAGCTTGTGTCCCTGGTAACGGAGGCAGTTACTTACTTGATTTGATACTCAGTGATTGATGGTGAGAATGGCCACTAGGAGGAAGAAAGTACCACAGCACTAAAAGGGCCCTAAACAGAAATTACCTTGGTGAATCCTGATCCCCGTTAGAGATAATGTAATTACTTATCCACATCAGTCAGGTTCTGCAGCTTCGTATGTGCGCCTGTATCACAACATTAATATTCTGTGTTCAAAGGGTGCTATTACCTGAGAGCACCGGGACATATGAAGAGCTCCAAATTTAGCTAGCCGTCTTTAAACAAGCTGACACTCTGCATTATGAACACACAATTGCATTCATTTGAGAGTTTTGTGCAATTTAAGTTTTAAATGCCAATTAATTCAGTGTTTTAATCTACAAAGCCTTGCATTAACGTGGTCAATAAGAGGTGGAGGTTGTAGATCCTCCATTACTGCGCCTCTCTGTTTATTCTCATCCGTCTTCATTACCTCCCGACGTGCACGCCGTGTATTTAATAAGACGAGTTATTCAACCCTGAGTTTGTTTCCATCGGTGCAATGAACCTTGGCTTCTAATTTTTGCTTTAAACAGTCACTCCATCCCAGCAGCAGCAATTTAAAATGGCATGACTCCTGTTGCACTACATAACCAGAAAAAAAAGACATACTCCCCCGCTCTCCTTTCACTACAGACCCCTGCACGTAAACAACTAAACAAATAATGACACACAAAACAGATTGATTTCCTTTTACAAATCATCACTTGCATCAACAGCTTCCTCTATGTGATGAGAGGAGTGATTTGATGAGCCTTATGAACCTTTGAGTAGCAGTATTGATGTCATTTATATTCATGCTGGCTTGTTTCAGATACATTCACTGGATCAGGAAATGTCATTGTATTTCATTAGCATTTATACACAAGTGAACTCTGAGCAGCACCTTGGCCACACATAAGACACAGAGTTTCTCTTACGAGGGGCTGCAGTGCCCCCAAGTGGATTTTAGATCCATCTCCTCCTCGGTGGAAGCGCTGGAGAACAATCGATCTACGTTTGTGTGTGTCTCATTTAAAATCCCCTGTGGTGCCGAGACTCTCTCAACTCTCCAGCCTGGTTTCAGCTAATGAGGCCGACCAGAACGTTAAACACTATCACATCAGAACAGGTAACTATGGATTCTGAATATGAGAATTAGGATATGATGGCACTTACAAACTGGTCCTGGAACAACATATTCATTTCCTTGTCAATAACACAATACACAGACCACACACACACACACACAATACACAGACTGATAGGTTGGTTGCGTTTGCCAGTAAATATCCAAAGTTCTTACTGCAGATTGTACTGAAGTAAAAATGTACTATTTGAAATAAATACCCTGAATTATTAAGCGCCAGAAAGCAAAATATTCACATTATGGTCACAACTTTTTTGTCATTTTGTCCTATTATATAGGTCAATACACAGTGTATACAGGAAAGGTCACCTCCATATAATATGCAATATGATTATTGATAGAAATTAATATACTTATATATATAGTAATATTATATATAATCGTAAATATAATTGCTACATTTCCAAAAAGTTGCAAATTAATGACAACGTATCAATGGATTACCTAATTCTTTCCATTGACACTACTACTACTACTACTAATAATAATAATAATAATAATAACAACAATCTTGGCTGTTTTTGAGGTAAAATTCTAAATACCATTAACTTTATTTACGAATATGATTATTTAAATAAGTCAGTCATCCATGCAGAATCAGAAAAGTCATTGTACGCACTATACTTACTGTCAATATACATGACACTGAAGTATGAGCCGAAATTATACTGTGATGTGGAAATAACCACAATATTTTAGTGTTCCCGGATAGTTTCACTGCATCACAACAGGATTAGAATACGTTTCTGCTCTGTTAACTCTGCTCCTCAGTAACTGAAAGTGTATTGTTATAGGGGGAAATGGCTCTGGGACTTTAAAACTGGAATGCTGCCATTAATGGGAAGATATTTATCTCCAATTATCGCTTTAATGGCAAAGGGTCATCTTGACATTAATTAATCACAACATATCACTCTGGCTTCATCAGCGGGTGACACTTTAATTTCGGCAGTTATTATCCACTACCACAGCGTCGACATACACTGTTCTGTCAAGTAATGGCTCTGTAATGACCCTCACTAACTGCAGCTCACATGTCTGGCATTTATTAAAGGAGCTGAGGGAGCTGGAACCGCAGAATACATATTATCTGTTTTCTATGGGGGAGACTATGCTCCGGCTCCCATCAACTGTTTGACTATGCAGACACTGAAGCAGGAGGCTGCAGTTTCAGAGGTGTGCACTGGCATTTTCATGTCTGGACTATTAAAAACCTCGTCCAGTAAAAGGCTAAGTGAAGGAGTAGCCCAGAGATAATGGGGGTGAATGAAAGTGAGCTAAAATGAAATGAGAGGGTTTTGAGAGGAGGGAGAAAAGATGTATGAGAGGGTCTGTCGGTGTGATTCTTTTGAATGTCTTTCGCTCTGTGTGTCTGTACTCAGACACAACCTTTATGTCAACAAGCCACTGCTCGCATGCGCACGGGTCAGGACTGACTTTGAGTTTTTACACAGTTGGGCCAAGCAGGAAAAGTACCATCCATAACAATAATTTCAATTGTTTCAACAGTGTGGTCGGTGGTGATGACCCTGACTGATTGACACCTGTTCTTCTCCCTCTGTGACACCTCTGAATGTGTCAAACAGGACACCTGCACCTTTTGATTTCAGTTAGGACCTTATTGTCTTACAAAGTACAGTAGTTCAACCACAAAACATTTAGTGTTGCTCAACACATGTGCAGAGACTTTTTTATAGATATTTATGACAGATTTGGATAGTCATTCGGTTGATACTGCCACTCTCAGTGCAGAGTTGGCAAAGTGCTGGAGATATGTCTCAAGTAGATATAGTGATGGCAGTGGTTGGCACAATGATTGCAATAGCTTGGACTCTAAATGCAACTCAGGAAACAGCTGATGGGTTTAGGGCAGAGTCAGAGCTCAGGCTTACGTTTGCAACAAGCAGGTGAGAGTAACCAGGGATTTCGTGTAGACATAATTAATTTCCTAAAGCACTATTTAATACCATTATATGTTTTTCAAGGACTTTATAGAGAATTAATAAAGAACAGTGTTCTCATGAGCGCAAAGTTACTTACTTTGCCTAAAGGTTCAGTGTGTAAGAATTACATGAAAGGGATCTATTGGCAGAAATTTAATATAAACCAGGGCTACGTTTGTAGCACTGAGCGGGCCCGAGCACACGCAACTCGGGACCCGGTTGCGGTTTGGTGGAGAGAGCCGATCGGCCGACCGGGCACACGGCTCCGCGTTGCATGCGTTTTGCGCATTGCGGGAAGGATAAACGTTTCACTTCCTGCGTCTGTCACGAGACGTCGATCCTTGCCTGCTAATTGCGCATTACGGTCCACACTATCAATTGCAGATCACACGGTGAAATGCTATGTAAATCGAATGATAGTTGTAAAACAAAGCTTACTTCCTGTTGCCAGTAGGTGGGCTACCATCACTATATTACATACCAGACTCATAGATCTGTTCAAGTAGGGGCTCTGATGTAGCGTGAGCAATTTTTAAGTCAATTGGACAATGTACAGTGGTTGTTACAACAACTTAATTTTCACACCTGATCAGTAGGTGGCGCTATGACCCTGAATTAATATTGATATATGGAGCTGTTCACGTCAAGATTGTGAGCATATGTCAGAATTTGGGGGCCGGTTGGATAATGCAGAGTGGATTTACAAAGTACTTCCTTTTTCATGGCGAATCAGTAGGTGGCGCTATGACGCTGAGGAAATATTGACACATAGAGCTATTCAGGCTTGGACTCTGATCATGTGACAGAATTTTGGTGGTGATAGGACAATGCACAGTGGAGTTATGACAACATCGTCTCCTTTGGCGAAGGATGATCCTTCGCTGCACCTCAATGTTTACACGGTTTGAGGAAATGTCACAATTCTATGACTTGTCTCAGCTCATTTGAGCTGTATATTGTAAAGCAGCTAGGAGCAGTGTATAAAACATGTCACTTCCTGTCACCAGCAGGGGGGGCTTTGACGATGAGTTAATATTGACACATGGATCTGATCAGGGCGGGACTGTCAATGTGTGTAGAAAGGTTTGAGGCTGATAGAACAATGCACAGAGGAGTTATAATAAATCCCTCTTTTTTGGCGAATCATCAAAATGTTATGCCATGCCATGGTCACACCGTGTGATGAAATCGTATATACCGAGGTAGTTTATATCTCCATCTTGTTCAGATGACACAGTTTGACGAAAACTAACAGTAATCTTGTGCCTACATTATCAATGTCTTGAGACCCTTTTGACACAGTTTGACATGGTTGCAGTCAGTGGATGAGGAGGAATACGTCCAAGTGTAAGACATGCCAAAAACAAGACATTTCCTGTTGCCACCAGGGGGCGCTGTGATTTTAAGTCATGATTTCTATGTAGATGTCATCAGGCCGGGACTCTTGTCTTACATGTCTAGTTTGGAGTCGATTGGACCAAATATGTCCAAGATACACAACCTCGTGTTTTGATGGCGTGTAATCATACTTTGACGCCACGCCACGGTCACACCGTGTGACGGAAATGCGAAATTCGAGGTAGTTTATGTCTCCATCTTGCTCATAATGAAGTTGATCTGATGAAAGCCCTACGACAAGTTAGTCAAAGAAAAAATGTTTAAAATGTTTAAAATGGCCACTAAATCCAAAATGGTCGACTTCCTGTTGCGTTTTTCACAATGCTCCTTGAGACTTTTTTCTGCGTCTGGTCATGATACACGTGTGTATCGATTTTCGTGAAGACTGGTCAAAGCATACTCAGGGGCTGTGTATAGGTGGCGCTGTTGAGTATTGAAGCTTTCCATCCAATTGGTTCACTCATGGGCCGAAGCTTCATGGTGCTTCATTTGCTCCACTGTGCCGTCAAGTGGACAATAAATGTAAAACAGGCAGAGTGATTATAATGACACCATGGCTTTGGTGTGTGACGCTTTGAATTGAATAAATGAATAAATGATGTTTGTGATGCCAATACATACATTATGATCTTATTAATATAGTGTCTGTCTTTATGATACAATGGCGGGGTCAAAAGGGAAAGTGGAAACAAATTGGGCAGAGGGTTGTGATGTGAATGTGCATGTGCTACTAGGGACATGTAACACGTAAAATAGGGACAACATTTTATTAATTTTTATTTAAAAATAACAACTTTTCCACAGTGCTGGGTTTCAGTCAAACAAACGCGCAATAAAGTCCCAAATCCACAAAATGTGAAGGGGGGAGGTCCATTGCGTTTCGCTGCCCCTTATGTTTCGAATCGCACGCCAAACCCGCGAAACATTTCCTGAATCAGTCACGTGGTACGGCCGGCTCGCGAGGCTTTGAACGTCACCACATACGTCATCAACACAAGCCTCGATACGCGCTTCACAAAAATCCTGGATTACTAGACACACACTTCGAAGCCTCGACACGGAAGGACACATCAACTGTTGAGTCATTTTGACACGCCCATTTCAAATTACTCCAGCATACGTAAATTTCTCAGACTTTTGAATTTTCTGCAAACTTTGGTGCGAAATTGAGCATGTTTAGGCCCTGTAAAAGCCAATTCATTTGGCAGAGAATAAGAAGAAGAATCCTTACAAATACAATAGGGCCTCCCACCGTATGTGCTCGGGCCCTAAATAATCCTTGTGATGTGTGTAATCACCTAAATTGTACAAATTATTATTGTAAATCATAGCTCCAACACTGTTTTTGTCACATTGGAAATGATGCAAAAATAAAACCTATTTTAAATTGTAGAGAGGAAAATACTGTTTCTGAACATTTTGATAACTGCAACAGTTTTTATTGTATCAGTAATCTAATCTGTAATAGATTACTTTATACAATTCTACTAGTCTTTATACAAGTCTTTACTATATTTACTAGATTACATATATGTGTGTGTTTGTTCGTGTGAATATGTGTGTGTCTGCCTGTCTGTCTGTGTGTGTTAGTGTGCTAGTGTGTGTGTGTGTTGCAGCATGATAATGATGTCTCTCTCTCTCTGAACTAATCACTCGCCTCAGTTGTGAGTCATAGGGAGCAGATGTGTGTGTGTCTGTGTGTGAGCAGATGTGTGTGTCTCTGTGTTAGTGTGTGTCTCTGTGTGTGAGCAGATATATGTGTCTGTGTGTGACCGGGCGGAGGACTAGCTCATTCACAGAGACGCGGCTGCGTGTTATTTTAGGAGCAGGAGGAGTTGACGGTTCGCAGACGTGTTCTCAAACATCCTCATCCCTTCGCTCCACCTCGCAGGGTGTGTGCGTGAAGCTGCGTGAAGAGGCTGCGTGAAGCTGCGTGAAGAGGCTGCGTGCGTCGGAGCTGAGACGTTTCCAGCCACTTCACCTCAATCCGCTCTGCGCAAACAGCCGCTGATCGCGATTCACCGAACCGGTCAGAGCAGAAGATCGATGCTGGGAATACTTTTGTTTTATTATCATCATTAGGATCAAATCTGCTGGAAGCGACGAAACCGAGCTGTGTCCATCCGGAGAGAGAGAGAGAGAGAGAGAGAGAGAGAGAGAGAGAGAGAGAGAGAGAGAGAGAGAGAGAGATTGATGAAGCCATCCATGTTCTTCATTTCTTTAAAAAACCTAAAATCTACCCAGACTCTGGCCTTCAGCAGCGAGATAAAAACACAAAGTGCTTCTTGTCCTGCCCTGTCCTCTACTCTGTTTTTTCTGCTGCTGTAGATGGACAGTTTGGCTTCTCCTACTATCCAATTTAATAATTTCCACTTGCTAGGGTTGGATTTTCTATATCCAACTCCTAGGATGAAGGCACTCTTATTCCATGGCTCATCAAACTGTTTAAAAACATTCTGAAGTGTATTAAAAAGGTAACAGAGTCTTCTACAATCATAAAAAGCATGAAAAACTGTCTCTGCTTCTCCACAAAATGGACAATTGCATTTGACTGTTGGGTCGATGATAGAAATAAAACTGTTGTCACCAGTCCCTTTCTTCAACGGTGGTTTGTATAAAACCCTCCACACTGGTTTGACCTTGCTGTCCACATCCAGTCTTCTCCTCCACACCGTGTCAGTCCTCACATCCATTTTGCTTCTGTTCAGGGTTAAAACACAACATTCATACATGGCTCTTCCTTTGGCTGTGTGCAGTTCTACCTGTTTCCAGTCAGTTTTATTTAAAAAGGGTCCTGTGAGCCCGTCCAGATTCGGAGTAAAACCCAACTCTGGGAAAGGGTCGCTGTCGTCGGGGGTTTCTATTCCAGTACTGTACTCCTGTAGCATCTCTTCCTCCTTGTCTGTGAGTCTCTTAATCCATAAGTTTAAAATGTTTCCTGCCTGTCGCATTGGACCTCTGTCCGATGAGGGAAGCCACAGCCGGGATGTCGGTCAGTCCAGGACCTGCTGCATCGACTATCTTCCTCAGGGTTACAGCTCCGGTGGTGCACAGCATGCTGGTGAGGCCTTGTGTTGAGCTGCTCTGGACATCCAGCCTGGCTCCATTGATTAGCGGCTCTTCCACTAGCCAGTGCAGTGAGTTTGCAGGTTCCAGCCTTTTCCATTTAAAAAGGTTCCATGTCTTAAAAAGTGACTGATAAAAAGGAGATAATCCGTACAGTTTTAAAAGCTTAAAATCCATTAAGAACAGTGCCATGTCTAAAACCAGACCAGTTGTCCCCCTCAGGATGCTGTTTGCCACTTGTCTCCAAACAACATCCTGTGGACCTGCAAGATACTTTTGGATAAACTGTAATCTAAAAGTGGCTACCCTGCTTTGAATGTGCACCAAACCTTGCCCCCCCCCCCCCCCCCCCCCCCCCCCCCCCCCCCCCCCCCCCCCCCCCCCCCCCCTCCTCCTTTGGTAAAAACAATACACACTGGGGCTGATAAAATGTGGCTCTTTTTAAAATCATTTAAAATCAAACCCTCAATGTTAGCTCTTATCTTATTTAGCATTGGTTCAATAGAAAGTGCGTATAACATCCCTGAGAGCGAGCAGCCCTGTCTCACCCCCCTGTGCACTTTAAAAGGTGCACTCAGGCCTCCATTAATCTTCAGTACACTCTCAATGTCCTGATACAAAACCTTGATCATAGCTATGAGACATGGGCTGAGGCCAAACCTCTCCAGAGTCTTCCAGAGGTAAAGGTGCTCAACCCGGTCAAAAGCCTTTTCCTGGTCTAGAGAAATGAGACCAGTTTTTATGCCTAATGAACTAGAGAAGTCCACAATATCCCGAATTAAGGACACATTGTCCAGGATAGACCTACCAGGCACACAGTAGGTCTGGTCTTGGTGAATCACTTCCTCCATCACCTCTCTCAGACGGTTTGCCAGCGCTTTGGAAAGGATCTTGTAATCTGTGCATAAGAGTGACACAGGACGCCAGTTTTTGATCTCCTGAAGATCTCCTTTTTTTGGCAGGAGAGTTATTACCGCCCTCCTGCAGCTTATCGGCAACACCAAGTCTCTGAAACTCTCATTAAAAACAGTTAAAAGATCTTCCCCCATCTCGTTCCAGAACTCTTTAAAAAACTCTACCGGAATCCCGTCGATGCCCGGGGCCTTTCCCCCCTCCATGCTCTGCAGGGCCGTGTAGAGTTCTTGCATCGACAGGGGGCCATCCAACCCAGTGTTCACGTCTTGAGGGACTTTGGGCAGCTCTCCACAGAAGGATTCATACACGGCATTGTTCTCGGTGTATTCACTTTTGTATAGATCATTATAAAAACTCACGGCTCTCTTCCGGATCTCCTTGCTGTCACTGAGTTCCTCTCCTTCAGGAGATCGCAGAGTGTGGATGATTCTGCTTTGTCCGTTCTTCTTCTCCATTCCAAAGAAGAATTTCGATGGTGCATCCATGAGCGCTGCCGTCTGGAACCGTGACCTGACCAGGGCCCCCTGAGCCTTAGTGCCCAGTAGGTCTGTAAGAGCAGATTTTTTAGACTTTTTTTTTTTTAGATCTTTAATATGATCTCGATTTCCAGTGGAATCTATTAAATTCAGGAACTCCACAATTTCCGTCTCTAGATCCTCCATAGATCTGGTTATGTCTCTTGTAACATTGAGAGTATATTGTTGACAGAGCTGCTTTATCTCCACCTTCCCGAAGTCCCACCACAGTTTTAAAGAAGTAAAATCATTTTTACTTCCTTAAAACATCCTTAAAATGTGCATCACATAAAAGAGATGTGTTAAAATGCCAGTATGCACTTCTGGACTTTAATTTAGAGATAAAAACATTGCACACAACCGGCGCGTGATCCGTAAAACTAACAGGGAGTATACTGCACTTTCTGAAGATGCTAAAATTATGTTTAAAACAATAAAACCGGTCCAATCTCGCCATGGAAATTAGATTCCCTCGGCAATGAGTCCAGGTGTTTTGTCTTTTATTGTCATTCATCCTTCTCCACACATCACAAAGGTCATGGGCCTGCAGCAGCTGCCTCAGTGCACGCTGCGATGCACTGTGGGGCTCTAGGTGGTTCCTGTCTAAAACATCATTTTCTGCACAATTAAAATCTCCTCCTAAAAATAAAAAATCATAAATTTTAACTTTGCTTAAAACTGTGTCTAAAACCTTTAAAAAACAGACTCTGTCGGGTCCTAAGACCGGAGCATAAACATTCATAAAAACCAAATAAAACTGCTCAACCTTTGCCCTCACCACCAGTAGTCTCCCCTCCACCACCTCCTCCACTTCCAAAGACTCTGGTGTGAAACCCTTGGAGAAGATGATGCCCACCCCCCCCCGCCACTGGTTGTGCTTAGGTGGCTCAGGACCACCTGCCCCTCCCACTCTCTTTTCCAGTCGTTCTCATTTTTAGAGTCACTGTGTTTCTTGTAAAAACACCACTTCAGTTCTTTTAAGTTTCATTTGCTGGAACATCAGAGACCTCTTCACCGCGTCTCTGGCTCCATTTATATTCAAAGAGCTAATGTTTAAAAGACTCATGTTGTAAAATATAAAAAGCCCACACAAAAACAGGACTGATTGGTAATCAGGATGTAAAACTTTATTCATCATCTTCATCGTTGTTTTTCTCTTGCCTAACTTTTTGAACAATCTTTTTGAGTCTATATATTTCCTGGTCAGTGAAGCCTCCTCTGCCTTTGTTGCTCATGTGCAGCCGGGCAGAGTTTGAGAGCTGCTCTTTATCAGAGAAATAATCTTCTATTTTCAATCCTTTCATATTCTTTGTTTTCTGGAGAAACACTTTTATCTTCCCCGCACTGTAGCTTCTTGTGCTCTTTTGGCTTCCTGTCCTGAAGTCGGAGGATTCACTGTCAGCAGAGTCGGTCTCCATGTTGGACTCAGACTCTGCTGCTCCTCTCCCTCCTTTCTTCACTGTTCCTTTCTTTGCCTTTGAGCTTCCACTGTTGCTCCTGGTCTTTCTTTTCAGATGAGGAACTTTAAGCACCTCCTCATCTCTCTCCATGTCAATATCACTTACTTGGCCCTGTTGGACCCCGCCTGTCTCCTCTTGTTCCTCCTCACCTACCTGATCTACCTGTTGGACTCCCCCTGTCCCCTCCTGTCCTTTCTCACTCACCTGATCTACCTGTTGGACACCCCCTGTGACCTCCTGTCCCTCCTCACTCACCTGACTCTCCTGTTGGACTCCACTTGTCCCCTCCTGTCCCTCCTGACCTTCCTGCTGGACCCCCCCTGTCCCCTCCTGTTGTTCCTGAGTGTCAGCTGTTTTATTTCTCTGTGGACATACTTTAGCTTGGTGTCCTTCCTTCCCGCCACTGAAGCACTTCGTGTTATTTGAGGTCACAAAAATCACGTAGTCAAACTCTTCCACTCTGAGTTTAAACACCAGGTTCAGGTCCTCAGTCCTGTTGTTCAGAATCATGAATAGATGCCTTCTGTGGGACACTACGTGTTTTAACAGAGGGGACCTGCATCCTGAGGACACTTTCTTTAGTTGAGACACTATCTTTCCGTGTCTGGACAGTCCTCTTATCAAAGTCTCGTCTCTAATAAACGGGGGGACGTTAGACAGAGTCACTTTAACCGCCGGTGTGGCGAGAGGCAGAACCGATACGAACGTACCGCTCACTTCGATCCCTGTCGCCACCACCGTGTTCGCCTTCTCTACGCTGTCTAGAAAAATGACAACCGCGTTGTTCATTCTAGCAGCGGACTTCACGCTGCTGTGCCCCACCACCCTCCCCACGGCCAGGCTACACTCCTCCACCGAGCACGGGAAGGCCGGAGCGATCTTAATGCCGTGCTTCCGGGTTAACCTGGTGAGGTCCATGGCGTTTAGCACACCGGCCCGCGGCCGACTGCAAACACACACACACACACGCACCACCTAACACCTCCTCCGTGTACACCGCAACACCACAAACCCTATAACCGACAATACACTATATATTTAAACAGAATTATTTACAAATAAACCAAAATCGCACAAACCGCTCATTAACCGCAACCCGCTCTCAGCTCACACACACTCCACCACACTCCAGACAGAGAGAGACAGAGAGAGAGAGAGCTTCAGATGGATGTGAACAGAATCTGTAGATGAGGGACAAGAAGCTTCCAGCTTAGAAACCAGTAAAGAAACTCGTCCGACTGTAAACAATGAACGTTGAGACAAAGACAGAGTCTTGGCCCAGATCTCTGCTGTCGACACCCGGAGCCCCAACAGATTGGCTGCTGCTCCCAGAGGCTGATTCCCTGTCCGACGGGCTCAGAGATTAAGTTTGTTGTAGCTGATGTTAATAAAACAATCTTTGTCTTCTCAGTGTTAAAATGATAAAGTTTACATGTGATGGTTTTTTTCTTAGTGAATCTGACTTTTTACTTCATCTTTGTGTGGTGTGTGTGTGCGTGTGTGTGTGTGGGTGTGGTAGGTAACATCCCAGGAGATAAGACCCAGACACAGGTGGTTGAAGGCCTCTTCGAGCTCTTGGTGGTGGGAGACAAACCCAGTCAGATTTGTGGCTCTAATGTCATCTTAACAGTTTCACAAGCAGAAATAGTATGCATAAGCAGAGATAATATTTAGTGTGGTATAATGATAACATTTTCCATTACAGCCCTTAAAGGGTATTTGACAACAGGTTGTTGACACTTCCTCTTTGATAAAACTCGTAAAATAATGACACAAAACGTCAAATAAAATGAGGTGAAGCAGGAAATGATATTTTTTTTGTTAAACATTTTTAATATCCTTACAAATAGCTTATTGAAGTCGATAACATTTATCTGTTAAATTTAAACGTGTCAGTCATAAGATGATTATTGATTAAAGTTCGATCTTGACCATTTCACTAGGAGCAGAATATGAAACTGTCTCTGCCGTTCTCACACATCTCGGTTTATAGATGCACAGACACACAACGCCAGCGATGACAGCGACGACAGCGACGACAGCGGAGAGACAGAGTCCAAACCTCACATGGTCCAGACACCGGTCGACAGTGAAGCAGATCAAGTTGGGGTTCACTGAAACGAGGTGAAGACGAGATGAGAAGAAAGTATTTTGTTTTGGATCTGACAAAGAAGTGGAAATTCATGACCTCGATGAAAATATTCTGACATTCAGAGTGCTGATATTTATGAAGGTGTGAATTATGCTCTTCATTATCTCACAAACACACGTGGTGTCGTTCTACCATAACCGTGGTTTCATAACGTCGTTGTTTCACAACCGTAGCAGTTGTTAAATCTCTCTCTCTCTCTCTCTCTCTCTCTCTCTCTCTCTCTCTCTCTCTCTCTCTCTCTCTCTCTCTCTCTCTCTCTCTCTCTCTACTTACCACTTGTTCTTTTTGGGCTCTGCTCCAAGAGACGAGTACAGTTCACTGTCAAACAGAGAAATCTGATTAAATCAGTTCATATGTTAAAGTTAAGACTGTATATAAACTGTTCCTGTATTTCTCACCTGAGCAGGCGGTTGTCACCTGGACCTGAAGAGAAGGGAAAGTGTAAAGTTATAGAAAATGGTGTCTCATGTAGAAGAGACGCGACGGAGCACAAAGGTCTGCATGTAAACCCAGTGTCAGTGTAACGGTCTTTGATTAGTAATGATGAAGCTCAAGTCCTTTTCAAAAGCAAACGTCGAGGAGCAGGAAGTGCAGAACATGTGTGAACATGTCTGGACATGTTTCAGAGCACAGTGGGCGGCTGTGGCTCAGGAGGTAGAGCGGGTCGCCCACTAAATCCACGTGTCGCAGGACTGATGTAAAGACCCCATACCGAGTGATATTCATAATAAATGTTTTTCTTTCACAAATGTTTTTCCATTAATGTTGCATAAGTGAATTTTGCCAACCTCTACACTGTCAAGAACTCCATATCCTTCAACTTAGCTAACTATCTATATGGTAATTTTGGTTATAGTTATTAATTTAAATGTTAATCAGAGTTCCAAATTTGTAGTTAGAACCTTTATGAGACTTAATCAATAAATTGGCTATCTTTTCCCTTCCTTTGAAGGGTGGTGCCCCGAGGTAACTTTAATCAATTAAAGTTATTATTTAATATTAATAATAAAATATGAATATTTAATATTTTATTTTGATAACCAAATTTATTGAATGCCGAAAGGCACACCATTTTATGGTATCACGTTTAATGCATTATGGCACAACAACAGTCACCATTGGTTCTGCTCTAACAAAGTTTTAATTGTCTTCTAAGAGAGAGTTTGACTTGCTCCTACAACCCGTCCTGGATCTGGGGAATGTGTTTCTGAATATTAAAGCTGTTCTTTACCCCTGAACAATCTTTTCTGTAGAGCAGGAAGTCAGAGCAGATCTTCATGGTGATGGACTGGTTGTTCAGAGCCTGCACCAGAGTTTCATTTCTTCTAGAGTTGAGGGCGATGACGGTTTTCTGAAAAACACACACATAGACCAATCAACAGAGTTGCAGAACTGTTGAATCAGCTTTGTTTTTAGCTGTGTTCCAAACAGTGAAGGAACACACACAGATTGTCACTGATGTGCAGGACTTACATGGACGTCCTCCCAGCTGATGTGACAGCTGGAGGCGTGTGGCTGAGACAGCTCGTACATGAAGGAACCATCCGGCTGTTGTGTGACGTTACAGTTTGGGTCTGAGGAAACCAGAGGAAGCTGAAACACCAACAGAGCAGCAACACCTGAAAACCAATCACAAGGTCAAACACACTTTAGTCCCCATATTCTAATCCATTCATGAGTCCAAGTGAACATTTGTTTCACGTTTGATTCCCTGGAGGTGTTCCTCACAGCGACCTCCACCTTTGACCACCATTATCTAATCAGGTCATCCTTGAGTCAAACTAAATGTTTGTACCAAATTTGAAGAAATTCCCTTCAAGAACGTGACGGACAGACGAGCAAACGTACTATCGCCACAGCGGAGGCATACAAGTGAAAGTATGTTTCCAAGTCATCTTAAAATAAAGTTATGCGAGTCGACGTATGTCCGCCCCCTCTTTCTAGGTCTATTACGCCGGGTTCACACAGGACGCGGAAGCGCAGCGCCACGGCGCGCCGCGCCATTCTCAAGCGCGCAGCCGCCTGGCGGTTCACACAGGACGCGCATTTCTCCGCTTGTTGTTGTACCCGTTGAATGTCGGGGTTCGGGGGTAAATGATGATGGTCTTCATACCCCCCCCCCCCCCCCCCCCACCACCACCCCCCCACCCCTCTCTTTCTCTCTCTGTCTGTCTGCTTGTGTGCTTGTAGTGGATGGGCAGAGGGGGACATTTAATTATGTGATTGTGAAAATTGTGAAAATTTTCACGAATCACAGTTTGCCCTCTTGTGACAACCACTGCTCTTAACCCTCAGATAGAAAGAGGAACGTGACTACAAAGAAAACCACAAAGAGCTCAGAGACATCACTCTGTTTCCTGCAGTGTATAGGGTCATAACAACCACTTCAAACCTTTAACAAATACTTAAAAATGATTAATAACAATATAATATCCACTAAATGATGCTGCTACATGTTCCTCTCCCAGCCAGACAAATAATAATATGTACAACATTGATGAGAATGTGTGTGTTAGTATGATCCTCAATGTTTAAAGAGTATGTGACAGTTGTGCGATCAGTGAAAGTTCATGTGAGCAACAGCTGAGCTCAGAGCGTGAACGTACCTGAAAGGATCCATCCAGCACCAAGCATCTCTCCTCTGGACTCTTCAGGTCTGGACTCCTGGGAGAGAGTGTCCCGAAGTGAGACCAGACTGCCTTCCACCGGGACTGACTTCAGTGTGGTTGCTCTGATTGGTCCAGTCCCACATGACATTCATAATTCATTCATAAAGTTGACAAAAGTGACTCACCCTGAGACTCAACCTGTTGCAGTGGAAACAGGGTGTGTCTCAGTCTGAACCTGATGCGTCTGGTGTAAACGCCGGGTTTACACCAGACGCGGAAGCCATCCCATACTTTTCCCTTCTGTTGTCCTGGAGTTTCAATTTCCCCATCTGCCCCTCCACTACAAGCAGAAAGACAGAGAGAGAAAGAGAGGGGTGGGGTGGGGGTGGGGGGGGGGGCTATGAAGACCATCATCATTTACCCCCGAACCCCTACATTGAACGGGTTACATACAACAACAAGCGGTGAAAGCAGAATCGCGGGCTGACCGGCGCGGAGAAATGCGCGTCCGGTGCGAACAGCCAGGCGGCTGCGCGCTTGAGAACGGCGCTGCGCCATTCTCAAGCGTGCAGCTTCTTTGACGTTGTCAAATCAGAGAAGAAATACCACACAGCAGAGGACACACAACGTACCGACACACACAAGAGAACACGTAGACTTCACGTCTCTCAAAAAGGTCAAGGAGGTTTGAAAAGATGGAGAAGAGTTTTTTGGGGTTCCAAAATGAAGATTGAATTCTGGTTTGGTAAAAAAGAGCTTTTGGCTGCAGAACTGGAGACAGAGAAAGCGGAGAGAAGAGATTGATAAGTGAGCAGCTCGTCAGGGTGTTTAGATTTTCACCATTTCCTTTGTGATGCTCACATAGTGGCTCACATTTTTCATGCCCCACCCGCTCCCCTGCCCCAACAAAATGATGACGAAATGGGCCAAGTTTAACATGTGTATTTACATAACATACACATGAATATTAAATTCACATTACTTTCAGGAATTTCTGATTTTTCCGCTTTTTTCAAAAAATAGTGCAACAACTTTGCTTAAATTCAACTTAATTGAAGTACTCTTGGTTACATTCCTCCATCAGTCTGTACTTTTTAAAAAATAGAGAAAAAATAAATTCAATTATAATCACTTTGTCACAAAGATGATAAAGCTCAACCAAAAAGAACACATGCATGTGACTGGGGTGTAATGTTTCTAAGTGTCTTCTTAATTTGTTGGGTCTCATAGAGTTTTCAGACATAAAAGACACACTGGTCTCTCCTCATGTCCTCCTTCATTCACTGTGAACCCAAGAGCAAGATCGGCTTCATCGTACTTTCTTTTCAACTTGGTTTTTCAACACTGTCTCTTGTTTGTCACTGACCGGCTGCTTCACGTGAACGAGCTCTGATCTCACTGTGTACAGGGAGCCACTGCAGAGGGGCTGAAGAGCTGCCGTTAAAGAGATGCGGACGTCAAAACATTAGTTCGGCTATAACATTAGTTCCGCCTCACATTTCCCCCTCCCGGTCGCGCGCCCCACAGTTTGAGAATCACTGATCTAATCTAAACCTGCAAACAGCCTGATTTTACATGATGTTGCACACTCTTGTCCAGTAGGTGGCGGTATGCACCTTAAGTTGTTTGCGACCCGCCAGTAAACAAAGAGAAGAAGAAGAAAATTAGCGTCTAAAGGAAAATGGCCGCCGGTCAGTGTGTGGAGGGTTTCTTTTGGCTCCAACTATAGTTTTTAAGGTGTCCGGCGATCGAGCATGTGCTGTTGCGTTTAACGGGGGGAGCACGATGTTTAAAAAGGCGAAACGAGCGAATTTCCGTCGGAGGAATGAGTCCGACGAGGACGAGCAGGAGGAGGGCCAGCAGCCCCCGCTAGCGCCCACATCGTTCGGGCCTGTTGTGGAGGAAATCCCGTTCATGGAGATTTCCAGCAGCAGCTTCGCCGCAGCCCCCAGCAGCGCCGACGGCTACCACAGCAACGGCTTCCTGTCAAACCTCAACAGCGTGAGAGCTGTCAAGAGGGAGAAGAAAGTCAAAGAAGTCGTAGCTGTGGTGCCAACACCGACCAAGGCCAGTTTGCTGAGTTTCCACGATGACGAAGGTAACGTGCTAAAGCAATGCTAAGTCAGCTAGCTAGGTGATCTTAGCTGGAGAAAACGTGTTGTCCTAACCGGGCTCCGTATGCACCCGTTGTTTCTGCTGATACGGAAATCGTATTAATATTTGCATTAACTGACACAGATCCGTACTTTTCTTTGGATTCAACCACATGACTAGCAACCTAAGCCCGGGTTGTGTTGCATGATGAACTGCACTCACTCACACTGTCTTGTTTGTAAACAGATGGATCCGAGGTGTTCAGGGTGAAGAAATCCTACCACAGCAAGAAGATCGCCAAACAGCTGAAGAAAGAATACAAGGAGGATTTGGAGCGATCTGGATGTGTCAGGCAGGAAAACAAATCAGGTGGGAGTAGGAGCACACTGTTCATGTCTCCTGTCAAGTCTGCTGGCACATAACTGACCAATAAGAAAGCCTTAACGTGCCCAGCTCAACATCCAGCTGCAACCTGTTGTAGAAGTAGTTTAAACTTTGACAATGTGCACATTTAAAAATCTATAAACATTTGAGGGTGTCATGTTTTTGCACCACAAGACAGGTTGGGTCTCTGCAGAGATCAATTCACATTTGTTTTGAAGTGATGATTGATACTTTTTGACTCATTGCATTATTATCCTAAAAGTCCAGTGTGTAAGATGTAGAAGAAAGGGATCTATTGGCATAAATTGAATATAAAATAATCCTAGAGATGATTTCAAAAGTGTGTTTCATCTAAATTGTACAAATTGTTGTTTACTTTACCCTAGAATGGGCCCTTTATATTTAAATACTTTATATTTCCTCTCTATGGAGGGTGCTATGTTTTTTACAGTGGCCCAGACTGGACAAACAAAACACCTTTTTGAGTTTTTATGACAACTGAAGGCTCCAACAGGTTCTCTTTCATGTTTGGAAGAGGAGGGTGAGGGTTATTCAGCTACAACATAAAACTTCACCACTAGATGTCACTAAATTCTACATTCTGAGCTTAAGAAAAGATTGTATATCCGAAATATTGATTGCCTTTTTTATATGCGGATCTATATACCTCTTGACTCATGTGTTTTGTGTATCCTGTTTTCCTAGATGCAACACATCAGCTTTCTATGACCATCAAAGAAGAAGTCACAAGTGCTGCAGGTAGTGAGCATGGGGAGGAAGAGATGGAGGTGGACAGTACAGAAGAGCATGAGGAAGAGGCGAAAAGTCAAGGCGGCCAGACACATAGTCAAGTGGCCAAGAGCAACAACACCGGATCATCTTTCAACACGCTTTCCTCCCTCGGCAGCCTAAAACCAGGTATCACATGCTTGTTCAGTGTTTTGACTATAATCACTGGCACATTTTTGTAGGCTTAGGGTGTGTCTGTGCTTCTTTATCAGCCTCCACCACATTTTTCACACAAAAAAGATGGGTGTGTCAAAGACGGTGTAATGTTTATAACTTCAGAAAGGGAAGGAAGCTGAACCAAAAAAAGACAATGATAGTGTTTATCTGGGCAATTCAGCCAAGTGCCAGTGTAAATAATATTTTATGTTTGAAAATCTGGGGAGCCAGATGCTTTGCTTAAGTTGTCAGTAGAGCCGATGCTGGATCATCATTCAGCAATTATCACCAGGCAGTAGAGCCAAAGTTTATTGAGATAATAAGATTTTCTACGCTTTATTTTTTCTGACAATTTTGCATTTATATTCTCTTATCTTAAGAAAATAGAAAATATTCTATTCAAGTAGTATTGTTTCTTTTTAACTCATTCTGTTCTGCATAGTTTTACTTTTTCTTTGCCGGAGAGATGGAGGGAGGACAGTGGGAGCACTGGGGGGACAGGTGTGGCTTTAGGAATAGAACGTGATTTGCATGACTCACAGTTGAAGGGCCTGTTAACAGAATTTTGCACCAGTCCTTGACCCCCCCTCAAAAGAACTTCAGGATCAAGTCCAATTTTTATTTTATTTTAGGTGAGATCCCTGATGCAGCATTCATCCATGCCGCCAGAAAGCGGCGACAAATGGCTAGAGAACTGGGGGGTGAACCTCCATTGGTAGACACAGAGACCCCCAAGAAACGTCTGCAACGAGAAGACCAAGATGCCAGTGACGACGAAGAAGAGGAGGAGAAGAGGATCCGCTTCAGCGGAGTCAAGAACAAAAGCCAGAGACAAAAGATTGCGGAGGAGATAGGTACTGTTATAGCTACAGTATGCCAACCAGCCATTCATTTGTACAGTACTGTTTTAAATCAGTTTGTTCCTAAGACATGAACCACGCCTTTCCACATTCAGGTATCGAGGGAAGTGATGATGAGGCACTGGATACAGGTCAGGATGAGGAGGTGAGCCGCTGGGAGCAGGAGCAGATTAGAAAAGGAATTAGTATACCCCAGGTAAGCTTTACTTCATCTGTTAACAGCTGTAACACATTTTGCCTTTCTGTAAGACTGACAATGAATCATGAGCAATTTTGACAACTGCTAAACTAATTATTTGTCAAGCATTAATGTCTGACGTTTGAAGAGATTTGAAGATGTCACATTCAGTCCCACCATTTAATAGATAAATGGTGTAAATAACTTTTAGTTGCAACCCTAATGAATTGTTATTAGAAGCAGCATGTCTGTGAGTTGTAGTGGTAAAATGTTTGTTTATTTGCCTTGTTTCTAGGTCCAGATCCAGAGCAGCCAGCCAGAGGACAACACAGTCTACTACCAGAACAGCTATGAGAGCCAGCCCTATGGCTCCCACTACAGCATACCTTTCACCTACAGCACTGTGGCCCCACAGACTGGCAAGCCAACTGGGCGAGCAGACAACGGCTCTGTTCACTACGTGGCTCCTATTAGTGATCTAACCCCAGTAACCATTGATCTGGTAAAGAAACGCCTGCAGGATAGGTAGGTTCAGTGGAAGACTGCTGCAACATCTAATATGAGTTGTCAGCTCAGCTGCTGCCAACTCTTTGTGCTGTGGTCCTGAAAACCCAGCAGAGCAGTCCACAGATCTAAGGGTCAGGGACTCCGGTTCAGCCAACATCATTCTAACACATTGTCGCCTGATAATTTGTTATTATGATTTGTGTATTTGATGGGTGCACTCTGCAAACAGTCAGCCTTTCAAACTAGATTAGCTCTGTGTGTCATCAGTCTGGTCTAAGTCATCCTTTCTTACTGTCTTCCCCGTATGTTATGTGTCTGTAGACTTGGCCAAATGCACGCAGGCCACAATGCAAACTCCAAGCGCTACAAACAGATCGAGGAAGACCTAGCTGCCTCTGAGAGCGCCATACAGCAGCTGGAGGGCTCGTCCAATGATAATGCAGAGCAATATAAATTCTTGCAAGAGATGCGAGGGTATGTTGGAGACTTGCTTGAGTGTTTCAATGAAAAGGTAAGGGAGAATTTGTCTGCTGCCCGATTAGCTGTTTTGTGTCTGTGTGATCTCTGACCACTTGATGTGGATTTTAAAGAGATGGAATGAAATACAAACTATTGCGGAGAATTACTGGAGAATCATAAAAAGCCATAGTTATTTTTCGTAGCAGTACTGAAAAACCAGTGTGACTACAGATTGGTTGTTTGGAGCACTCTGTATTTTCCAGTTAATTCACAACAGCTCATTTTAGTCAGAAATATAACTTTGATCTGTTATCTCAGTAACAGACTTTTATAAATTATTTTTCTGTAGAAAAAAACTCAGGCTGTTTAATGTTTTCAATGTCTTGAACAGAATTCCTTTATTTTCATTGTTACTCATACAGTGAGTAAACAAAGTTATAAGATGAGTTGGTGCTTTAGGACGACCCAGCACAGTGGTGTAGCTAAATATACACACAGGATCTGTAACCTGTGTTGGATCTGTTTTAAAGAGGTAGAGTCCAATTTGGTAAAACATGAAAAACAATAACGCCTCTAGCTCAAACTATGTTCTCTACTCCTGTAGCTGCTGACTAAATGCATGGGACAATAACTAAACCTTGATCCTGCAGCAGCAGAGTTGGAACTAGATGGAATGGCCTGACAGCTGACGATATTTTTTACGCAACCTCACTAATGTCTGTTTTAATTCTGTCAGGTGACACTGAGTGCACAGAACAATGTGACGGAAACGGGACACTAACCATCCATTATCAGCATGACTTAGTATGGAGTCCATTATTACAGCGTAAAATGACTGGAACTCTATGTTGTCAGTGTTGGGTAGAAACCTTCTAACACAAATTTAGTGGTTCTAACGCATTCATTTCCCAAGGTATCTAACTAGGCCTTTAATTGGGTTTGGCTGATTAAAAGTCCAAAGTGTTTTTACTTCGTGGAAAAGGATATTTTATAGAATCCCAGTTTTCACCCGACACTTACAATATTTAGCTTCCAGTATTTTATTGCCCATCATGCTCCAGCAAGACATCCCCATGACTCGGAGTCCCGCTTTTGTTTGGATCAGTGGTCACAGAAGGCAATATATCTTTCAGGTGCCTGCTGTCCTGGAGCTGGAGGCTGCCATGCACCAGTTACTAAGGCAACGGGCCTTACGACTTGTCCAGAGAAGACAGGATGATATTAAAGATGAATCGTCGGAGTTTGCAAGCCTTTCAAGTCAGTCCATCTTGAAGGTTTTTATGATTTATTTGAACGGCCTCGTTAGTTCTCTGTATGTGAGTGTGTGTGTGTGTGTGTGTGTGTGTGTATGTATGTGTGCGTTATTCACATTCTTGTTTCCCACCACCTCACATTATGTTTCCCTCATTAGTGTGCTTGAGGTTGATTGACATGTGGTTTTGAGTGAGTGAGCTTGCACTTGCAATAGAGATGTTTTACTGGAGGAGCTGCTTTGGCTTCTGTTAAGTGGCTGAGTCTCACAGTCAGCTGGGTGCCTGTAACTCAGCGCAAGCACTCAGTCACTAAGTAATGATGAGAAAAACGTTAGTGACTTATCATCTGTCACTTTCACTGTAACATGTAGGAGGTTGCAGACAGGTAAGTGACTAGAACATGAATGATATCCAAATTATTTGTAACAAATATGATTCTGTATTGCTGGTGGTACATTTAGAGCAATGTTTGAACTTGTGTAATAAGGTTTAAAACAGTCCTCGTGCCTTTCTGATCTCAGAATATCTTAATATTGAGTGTCCATACTAAAACTAGATTATGGGTTGTCTCTGCTTTTCATAACTGGTTCTAAAATTGTTCCTGTCTCTTGCAGATAAAGCTGTCATGGCGCCTAATTTAGACTCATTTGGTCGTGACCGCGCAGCATACCAAGAGCACAGTCGTCAGAGGAGGATAGCAGAAAGAGAAGCTCGACGGTACGAGGCTCATTTGCACTCGGAAGATCTCTCCAAGATTCCATGTTTCAGACTAGGAAATGACAAAAACTCATATCTGACTATAGCGCTCTGGCCTTGGTTTTAATAGTCTTCCTTTGTGCTTGTGGGTGAGTGCAGAACTCGACGGCGACAAGCTCGAGAGCAGAACGGAAAGAGGGCCGAACACAATGAGGGCTTATCGTCTGATGATGAGGAGACGTCTACCGACATCACCGGCTTCAGCATGGAGAAAGGTTGGTCACGAAATTGCTGCAAAAACACAGAATCAACCATTGATAGTGACATCAGACATTCTGTTGGTTATCACTAATTAAGGCCATTTGTCTCACCCAGATCGTATCAGCAGGGAATGTAAGAAAGTATTTGAGGACGTGGTGGACGATTTTCATTCTCTTGACTGCATCAAATCGCATTTTGAAGTGTGGAGGCGGGAATACGCAGACTGCTACAGGGATGCTTACATTGGCCTCTGTCTGCCCAAGCTCTTCAACCCGTTAGTCCGCTTGCAGCTGATAACATGGAGCCCACTCGAGGTAAGATGAGATAACACTTCATTGATCTCCAGGTTAGAAATGTAGCAGCAGCAGAAAGACGAATTAAAAAAACAAAAAGAAAACAAACATGAAGATGTCCAAAGAATTTTTGGGGAAAAGGGCCAACGTCGATGTGCTGTAACCAAAAACACGTGATCCTCGCAGCTGAATTAAAAAGCTGCTTGCACAGTTTTGAAGCAGAGGATAGTGGTCATAACATAAGTCCACATAGCCAACCGCTGTTTGTTAATTAATACTTTATTATTATAATCAAAAATCAACAAAACAAAGCAGCCAGCTGAATTTAGTAGTCAGCTGTTTGGCTGGCAGCCAGGCAGTGCTAACAGAAATCGCTGAGAGGGGCAGCAGCAGCTGCGTGTGCGTGTGCGCGTGCGTGTGTGTGTTGGGGGGGGGGGGTTGTCCAACATGTTGAGAAAGGGGTTTAGCTTATTTGCACACTCCTGCTTCCTTCGCAACCGGACCAGATTATTTTTTATGTGCAGAGCCAGAGGCCCATCCCACTCCTACATGCCCTCTAGCTTCTCCCCATATCTGTCCTGGACCTTCTTTCTCATATTGTTACAAAAACACTGGACCTTTTTTGCAGGGAACAACAAAACTCTAAATACTCTGAGTGGTCTCAAAGACCAGGTTCCAGTCTGTGGTCTCTAAACAGTAATGCAGATTAGACCGCACCTTCACTTGCACATTGTGTATCAGGTTGTAGTCTGTTCCACCGAGGAGGCAGTGAAACTGTATGCCTCCTTCATGTTGGCACACAGCAAGCCCAAATATGTTTGTACTCAACGTAACATTTTCCTTCTGTGAAATGGTTGTTTGAAGTTCTGAAATATATTTTGTGTTTTGTCTTTCTTGCAGGCACAGTGTGCAAACTTCGAGTACATGCTCTGGTTTGAGTCGCTATTGTTTTACGGCTTTGAGGAGCACGGCACGCTGCAGAAAGGAGATGGAGACGCCAGTTTACTGCCCGCTATCGTGGAGAAGGTCATCCTCTCCAAACTGACAGGTAGGGGAAGCAGCACCTACTGTAGTATCCTGTGAAAAAGTACCTTGGCCTAAAAGTGCAGGCCAGTAAACAAAGTCCTAAGTGTTGATGTTTGGGTTTTGGTTTGTGTGTCAGTGTTGACAGAGCAAGTGTGGGACCCGCTATCCAGCAGTCAAACAGCCAGGCTGGTGGGCTTCATTCACCGACTCATGAAAGGTTACCCCACTGTGCTGCATGGGGACAATCGATACACTGAGGTACTGTCCACTCTCTCACTGCGTACATACACATGATGTACTTCATCTATTAGACTACTTTGGCTCCTGGGGTAGAGAAATTGTCATCCTGATTTCTTCTTTCCATCAGGAACTTTTAAAATCTATTGCCTTAAGGACGAGGCGGAGTCTGGATGAAGATGTCTTCCTTCCACTCTATCCCAAAAAGTATGTTACACAACTGTTAATATTGCACGTTGTCCAGATGTGTGTTGCATTTGATTACTGACTCAGTGTGTTTTTGCTTATTTTCAGTGTGTTGGAGAACAAGAATTCTGGTCCCTACTTATTCTACCACAGGCAGTTTTGGTCCTGTGTGAAGGTATGTGGACACACTGTTACTGTTCTCCTCTGAATCTCATCTGACTGATTTAAAGAGGAGACTTAAGATAGTTCACAGGGTGGAATATTGAGATGACCAGGGTCAGGCACACGTACTGAAGTCCAGATATTTTGCCAGAACTTTCCAGAGTGGCTTCATGTTAGATCGCAAATGTCTGAGTCGGTTGCTCCTGTCATTATCCGGAACTTTTGCTGCCATCCCCTTATTAAAGTGTAAAATCTCTGGAGTGAGCCCATGTGAGAATATGTCAGTACACAGCAGAGCGAGTGATTGTGTCAATGAGGTTTCTAGAACTGACAGACACAGAAGTGGGGGGGGGAGGTGCCATACCTGTAGAAGATGCCAAGAAAGATTTCAGATTGGAAAGAGAGTGACAGCTTTTGATTTTTATATTTAATTTCCTGCTGCATGTCCCAGATATGTTCCTGTTGTTGTGAACGTGTCAAACTCTTGAAAATGTCTGGACCCAATTTATCTGACATTTTTCGTGAGTTCACGTCTAAAAACTGCTTTCATCTTACTGCGTGCAGGTCCTTGATTTGCATAGTAAGCACTGATTGCTACTACTTTGATAATAACGTTTTGTGCTGTGATGCTCTGGCTCCCACTTTGTGCAGCTGCTGGGAAACATGCTGCAGTGGGAAGGCATCTTATCCACTTCCTGCCTGAAGGACCTGGCATTGGATAGCACAGTCAACAGATACATCCTCTCTGCACTGCAGACCACAGAAACAGTGGAAGACAATGTTGAGAAGTGCCAGAAGGTGGGAGATGCACGCCGTTTTCTTACCATTTCATGATTCATATTTAAACATACTGAATTGTGAATGTAGATGTGCATACAAGATTTGTTTTGAAGTTTTTCTGTCAGTGAGAAACTTTTTTTTAAATGAAGGGGTGAACGATCTAAGAAGGGTTTGTTTGTTTCGTTTTATATAATAAATACATTGATTTCATAGATATTAAGGGGAAATTAGTTACTGCTGCTTGTTTCCACACACTTTGAAAAGGTCAACATATACAAGGTTACATTGACAATCTTCATGTATTTGTGTATGAATGAAGTCAGTTTGTCATATTTCCATCAGTAGAATGGGATGGGGTGACTTTCAACTCTATATCCTGTTACATACCGTCCTCATCATAAAACATGACCTACTGCAGGACTTCTTTTCTTGTGTAACTGACCATATGGTCGTGACACCTCCATGGTCCTGTCTACACCTCACATATTTACAACAATATGAATTCCATACATCTAGTTCAGTGATAAGACGCCGGCTCACAGGAGACGTGCAACTCAACAGAAGGATCTCCTTTCTCAGATGATTTGACTCCAGGGTCAAGTGCAGAACGTTGTACTAGTAAATTACGATATGATTTCCTGTTTAGCCAGTTAAACAATTCCCCTCCCTTAACTCGGTCCCAAACCTGCAGAGTGAATATTGATGGCAACTTGTTTTATTATAGTTTGAAACTGATGCAGATTGCAATAGGGCCATTTTCTTTAACAATGTCTAAATATAGACATTTGTTTAGCCACTTGAGCAATGGAGACCAATTCCTCTCCTGGATCTGACAGTTTGAGAGTTTGTCTTCTATATTAACCTTCTCTCAGCCCAGGTCAACGAGAGTGGCTGGTCTTCACGTCTGTACCTTCTTTTCTTTTTTTACAGCCAGCAGCTGACAAACGCACCTGCTCTGCTGCTCAGATATATGACTCGCTAAACAGGGGCCACATAGTTTCCATCTAACTCTTCCTTGTACCTTTCTCAGGTGGTGGAGTGTCTGCCCGTGCATTGGTTCTCTGTGCTGAAGGGCCAGCAGACTTTGCCTCAATTGGAGCCATTCTGTCGTTACCTCACCCACCTGGCAAGCACACTGCACCGCGGCACTGTTGGCTTGTCTGATGTGGAGCGGCGCTCTGCCAAGTAAGACTCTCTGCTAGGTTCTGTTTATACAGTGTTTGTCAGTTCGGGGATGTAGGACTCTATTATAGCTCCATGTGCTGGAATAACAATGCTATTTTAAGTGCATGAAGTAGGATGAAAAATATTCCGTAATAACAATTTATTTAAATTGACTCTTTAGATCGGTATCTTAAAGTAGTGTTGTAATTCTTTGGATATGTGCTCACACTTATTCTAATCAAACTCACGTCTGCAAACAGGGATCAAGTCCGAGAGGTCGTGAAGATGTTGGCCCGAATGAACGCCCTGGACCACATCGTCGCTGTGGCAGCAGAGCATGGCATCAAAGACATCAAACCATTTCTCGAGACCATGTCATAGAAGACGTCTGAACAGCAACTGCTCATTTGTCTCCTGGTGTTTTCAGCACATCTAATGCCAAGAGATCAAAACAACGTGTGTGAGAGACTTGAGTGAAAGTACTTGTAAATATTGTGAATAATGTACAGAGAGGTGTCCTGGCACACCTATCGGCCCGGGACTGATGCTGAAACCAGGCCTTGTGTTGTCAGCACGAAACAGCAGCAGTGTTTTAAATGCATAATTTATTAGGAGTCAACATTTGATATGAATTACTGTACAATAGAATCATGCGTCACTATATTCATCTTGGATATGTGTGTAAAAACCACCTTCCCTCACATACTTTTCCGTATTTGCCAAAAGAAGTTTGTAGGTGGTAGAACCTGCACACAGGAGTGTCAGCTTGTCTCTAGATGATTGCTCTTCGATCCCCACTTCATCTTACAGCTAGCCCCTGCAACCAACAGACTGTCCCCATGACCCTGCCACAGCTGAAAGCTTTGTGATTACATTTGTAAGACTTTATGTTTTAGTATTCTGTTTGCCTGTGAATAAAATATTAATTTGAGAGATTGATGTGGAGTTTTCTGGTGACAACTGGGGTTAAAGGGATTGAAGTCCACTATTACTTCCTCCGCCAAGGAGGTTTTTGGCAAGATTACGCAAAACATACATGCGGATTTCCAAGGAACTTGCTGGAAGGTTTCAGGAAAGAACCCGTTAAATATTGTTCTGGATTCAGGTAGAGAGATGGGCAGTATTTCAACATTTTCAGAGATTTCTAGGAGAATAATTCATGGAATCTTGATGCAAAAAGCTTGATATTTTAAATGTGGTTTCATCAGGGGACTGTTGGGGGTATACAGTCTGAGTGCATTTCTAGTGAACTTAAATTTATGAATTAGGATTTTAAATATCTTCTCTACAGACTGAAATAGGATCTGCATCACTGATTTTGAAGGATTTATTTTACTGATATGTTATTTAAACATCTCTAATCATCTCCCTACGTGTCTGATGATCAAACCACGCACACACCAAGGTGAAATCACAGTCCTGACTTCTTTCCTCCAGTCGCCACTTGGGGCAGTTTAGGTCTCTAGCTCCAGTTCATGGCTGCTTCACCACCGTAATAGTAGTGAGTAGGCGGGGCTGCCTGGTTACCCCTCTCCCTCTCCACTTACACTCGCTAAACACAGCAACCCGAAATCTTAAATTCCTCCACACCACCTGTGGAGAAACACACAACAGCTCCACCACCACCACAGAGCGTCGACACGGTTCGTTTTGCTCCACTTTGAGGTGCTTTTCAAACCTCGGAGGGAAGCTCCCTGTCTTGGATCCCTGCTCCATGCGCTCCTGCAGGATCTCCAAGGTAAAGAACTTCATGTGCAGCCACATGCATTCGGTGTAACAGTGTGTGAAGACTAACTTCAAGTATCAGGATCTTGGTTGGATGGTTTGCAGCGTGCACGCATCACTTGGGAGAGCTTTGAGGCAACGCGTTTCCGTGCGTTAAGCTGAGCGGCTGCAGGAACACGCACCCGAGCGCGCACGCCGCAAACCACATGTTTCTTTCGCTTCGAAGCCGAATCTGACCGCTTTCCAACGAGCAGCTCGTGAGATGTGATTCTGCTTCGGACGCCACAAGTGAGGTGCACGGTTCCTCTCTGCGGAAACTCGCTCCTCAGATCCTCGCAGCTAAGTTGGATGCGTTCACGTGAACTGGCTGCTTGAGTTCATTGTCTGTGAGTGACCGCGGTGTAATGTGAGAGGGGGTCCCGGGGAGTGTTTGACTGCAGCAGACAGTTGTGGTCTGTCCGAAGAGTCCGGGGGTGGACCAGGATGTGTCTCCTGGACTCAGACCTGATCTGAAACCAGCACGGACAGGTCTGCGCTCCTGAGGCTGTGGGGACGCTCTGGAACTAAGTAGAGCTGGGATCAATAAAGTACATCTATCCATCTATCCATCTATCTGTCTGTCTCTCTAGAGCTGGTCTGAGCTGTGGCCATGATCTGAAAAGTCAGCTCTTCTTTCTGTGGAGTTCTTTTCTAAAATAGGGTTTATTTTGTAATTTTCTCTAAATCTCTGTCAAAAAGACTGTGGTTTGTGTATATGTATATATAAATATATATTGACCTTTTAGATCCTGGTCACGGTTCAGGCTAGTTCTAGTTGGTCTAACTATAGCTGGTCTGAAAGTGGGTCACCAACAGGGAAGTTGCCAAGTGCAGGATTGGATGTAGCCTATACAAATGCACAGGAGTGCGTGTGTGCGTGCGTGTTGAAGCTTCACTGGGACTCTGGGACTGGCTTCAGCGTTGTTGGGCCTCATGTTTCACTCAGACTAAATGTTAGGTTGGATACATGCTCTGCTGCACATGTTGTATATTGCCAAGAATTCGGATTACACATCCTGTTTTCTGATCTTTACATTGCACGTTTAGAAAAACTGCCTTGTTTATAGTATTTCCATTTTTTATTTTACATAGAATTAATTTTGATTCTTACCACATTTTTCCCTTTCACTGCTTCTTTCTTGTGCTGCTGTGCCAATTGTGCAGTTCTCATACGCAAGCTCAACAAAGGTACATCTTATCTTATCTTATCTTATCTTAACATCATCACACACCTTTATTTTTGCAACCTCTGAGGCTTTTGCTTAAATTTACAGTTAATATTAAACTATTTGTAGTGTTACACGATATGGTCTAAAATTATATATAGATTAAAACATGTTTTATCAGTTTATCTACAGTTAAAACAAGAAAGTTTAAAGACAGATTTTTGCTCATGAGTGAAGGTTGTGGTTTTAAATGGTTCTTAATGGGCAGAGAATGATAAACGCTTGTCCCTTTTAAGACTTTTGTTATATTGCTATTTATGAAAATTATATTGTGTTAAATATTTATATTTATTGTCCAGCCTTAACTAGTTGCATTTAGTGGTTTTTGACTTTGACATCTCAAAGCAGGGTTCAAACTGCCCTCCTGAGTGACTCAAGGAATAGTAAATAGACAGTGTGTACAAAACATGGATCAGGGGTAATAGTAACACACACCTACAGTCACACACACATAAACACACGTAATGCGTATTCCTGGCAACAGAAGGGATAATACGCTGGAATTGAAATAGATTGAGATTATGAGAATGAACTTTGTACTCAGTGGTACCCAGAAACAATCCCTGAACAGAACAAAACACTATCACAATAAAATTCACATCAGAATATAAATGTACATACATTTTGTATGTTGTAATACACAATCTCTATTTTACGTAATATTTCTTTGCTTTGTATGTCAATATAATACAGGTTCAAAACTGATAAGAACTCAAATATTCTCTTGTAAATATCCTAGATGACCTCGATGACTCAACTGATGCTGACCATCCACTCACATTATCAACAAGTTAGGTTAAGTTACTTTATTTGTACCTGTAGCCAGTTTGAGTGGCATCCATCAACACAATTCAAAATCATAACACTGGGACAGAAGACCAGACCACAAAAACCAGGACAAACTAACCAGCAAAGAGATTACAGTGGCTTCCATATTCTCCCCAGGCGAAGGACACTTTCCAATGCAATTATTATTTAATTTAGAAAGTTGTGCTCTGTCACGTTTGTTGATTGTTGGTGCCACAACTTTACACCTGTGTGTTTTTGCTTTTGATACACAAAGTTAGTGCAGCCTATGACTTTGCTTGCTCGTGACACACTGGCCGACCTTTTGTCACTGACACACATTCAACTGGAGGGGTCTGCTTGAACTTGTAGCCATAACTGTGCAGGTTGCGGCTTCGCAGAGTTATAAACAAATAACTGCGGTGACTGAGTCTACGTGATCTCAGTTTCGGAAACAGAAAAAAAAGAGGAGTTAACAAACTTTCAAACTTTTCCTGAAAAACGTCTGTGTGGAACGGGGCCCCATGTTGACTGTTCACAGGCCAATTAAGCTTCAGTACAGTCGTGTTTACCGAGCAGAGTTGGATGGCATCCTGTGTACACAAAGTGTGTGGGATAGGAAGAGAAGGAAAATGTCAACCACCAGCAACAACACTCCACTCACTATAGTGTGTGTGTGTGCATGTGGGCCGTTGCATATAGCGTAACTGAACAACTCCAAAGTGGACGACTCAAACACAGAACCCCATGCATTTTATCTGTCTGTTCCTCAAACATTATGTGGTGTTGCTTGTGTACATTATAATCAGTGGTGTGCAGGGATTTTTACACACAGGCAAACAGAGCTGTGGACCTATCCTGTTGTCATGGTTATATTTGACAAAGACAGTGTTGATGGTGGAGCATAATATGTGAGAACAACTGTTATAACCATGGCACGTGAGAGCAGCGAGACAGACCAGAGCGCAGAGAGTACGGGAACTTAGCTACGGGTTTGAGGAATTGCACCTGTTTGTCCACAGCTATACTACTAGCTTCACTCTCTGCATCATAACAGATCTCATTCAGTGGAAGCGGAATCCTTTTTTCTGGCATAAAACTAATAAAATAATACAAATTGTAGCAATTCAAAGTGCATGTCCTTCAGGTTGCTTGTTTCTGGCTGTCAGTTCACTGTCAGATTGAAACACAGCCATGTCCAGAGACTTTTAAACCTTAAGTAAATACCTTAAAGTAAATATACGAAATGTCAAACTGTATGTATGACCCATTTCCACTCAAGTCTGCCTGACCTAAATCTGGAAAACCAGGTGCAAGTAGCATCATCATCATTATTACCATCTGACATCAGACACTAGCCAAAGAGAAGCAGTTTCAGCCAGTTAGTTGTGAAATGTGATATCCTCCTGGTAATAGTGATCCGTACCTAGCCAAAGAGAAGCAGTTTCAGCCAGTTAGTTGTGAAATGTGATATCCTCCTGGTATATAGTGATCCGTATGCCCGTCTGGGAAAGTATAATAATTTATTTCCGAAGCAGTATGAACTTCTCTATCAAATTAACCAGGTAATGAAATGTATTATTTATATTTAGCAGTTTTTGACATTTTAATATATTCTTTTAAACTTTAAAGGCTGAAGTGAGTGGAGGCTCAATGTGGCCTTTAAAGTGTTGTAGCACTGAAAAGGTCTCTAACTGTAAGCGGTGTCATATTCATAGACCTCTTTCATTGGTTCTAGAGGATCACACCCCCTTTCCTGTTCAACGCCCACCACTGGTGGTTGCTGCCTCTTCTGTCTTCACATTTCATCTGCTATTCTCAACAAAGCAATTTTTAAACTTATAAAAGCTCTTGTATTGTGTCAGTGTGTTTACACCAAGATAAGAAGAGAACACTCTTTCATAAGCCAGATGGGCTTTGTAGACATTTTTTACAGCTTGGTTTTTATTCCTGTGTAAAGAATAATTTCATTATTAAATTCAAATGAAGCGTGCATGAATGAATTCATGCAAAGGCACGCTTGAGTGACCCCAAGCCAAAGGCTTCTGTGGATGCAGCCACCAGTTACGGGCACTTGTTAGAGCTTGCTGTGGCTTCTTTCAAAACATGGTAACTGTGAATGTTTGGCTCCATGCAACTGTAGCTCAGTGACTTCATTAGAATTCAAGTGCATCCAGACGTACTAATGTAGGACTTTAATCATTAGGGCCTTCCAGCTACTGCTTGTGTGTGCATTTGTGTGCGAGTGTATGCAGCTTGGAATAGCCAAGCCATGTGATTCCTCCAGATTCTATTTCAGATAGGCGAGGCCTCGTTGAACGCTCTGCACTCTTCACGGCAGCTTGAAAGATACGTAGTCCGGTGCGATGTTTAATCACCGTATCTGTCCTCATTCTGTCAAGACCCAACCGACAGGTGAAGCGTATCTCTATAGGTGGTTTCAAGTTCGAACTCCGCCACATGGACACAGGTTAATTCCATCGACATCGATCTGCAACACTGACATTTCACGCAACATTAACAAAGTTTATATCAAGATGCTTCATGTTTCCGAAAGTTTTTTTGTGTTTTGTCTCAGCTCTTGTATAACCTGTGTTCCCAGGTCACTGATTTCATTAAGGCTTCTTTCTTTTTTGCTTACGTGTGTGGAAGTGCGTCTTCGTGCCCCTAAGTGCTTCATGATTACCGTTGGCCATTCAAATAGTATTTTCCCTCTAAGCTTTTATTTAAGAACTTCCTGGATTTTACAATAATGTGGCACACGTGACGTTGTGATAATCAGCTCCTTCTTTATCTTGGGGGAATAATAACGTAAGCATGGGCTCAGCGCTCTAACCGCAGCTGCTCTAGTCCAGTGATTTAATGGATTATTTAATGCTCCTAATGATGGGCGGTAGCACAATGGTAAACAGTAAGGTAGCTTAACCTTTTAAGAGTGTAATATCCACTGTGGATTTTCTCTTTTCAGTAGTTTTGTCCCAACCACATAAATAAATGGGTTTTTTTCAAGAGAATTGGATGGATGATATCGAAGCTCTCGACCTGGTATCAGGTGAAGAATATCATGTGTATGATGTCCTGATGTAAAGAGGCCATCTTAGGAGGTGAGGGGAAGTCAAATGCTATGAATACACCTTATGGCTTTCTAGGAAAACTGAAACAGGAAATGTTTCCCAATACAAATGTAAGCTTTTTTACAGGAGTTTATCTGTTATTCAACATGTATAACTCCATTATGTCTATTCTTCATATGTGGTCCAATAGGCTGGATCTGATGGGTTGCACTGTATTTGAACCCAGTTGTTTTTTTTGCAAAGAAAAAAAAGGCCAGTCACCTCAGCTTACCCTTATGTGGAAGTTTCCATGGGGTACGACACAACTGTTGCACTGTCCACACAACCTTTTATAGATTTGTGTCCTCATGTCAATGGTTTCTGGATAGCGGCCATTACCTTGAAAATTGTCATGGAGTTATTCTCCTTCATGTCATTCCCTCAAGTCTTTTCTTCCATGGAACATACCACGGCACTTCTTCCAGACATTTTCCGACTTGTTTACACACTACCCCCCCCCCCCCCCCCCCACACCCACACACACACACACACACACACACCACACACACACACACACACCACACACACACACACACACAAACACTTTTCTCCAGCTGCCCTCCATGTTTTGTTTCTCCCTTCCAAATATCAAGTATTACCTCTCAGTATATTTGAGCTCAGCACTGGGGAATGTGCATGAGTCGTTGACGACTGACCCAGAGAAGCGTCTCAGCAGACGGTTATGGAGTCTTACAGCTGTGTTGTGCCTCCAGAGACAGTTGCTCATTTCTCAATGAGTGTGTAGTTATGTCAGATAATAATACGCCTCCAAAAAGAACATGTTCCGGTCGAGCTTTAATTTAAAGGCTGAGTGCAGCAATTTCTAAACTTTATAAAGTCTAAAATAAATCTGATAATAAGGGTTTGTTACAAACTGGAGGTGTCATGAAGTTGCCATTAATAAGGAAGGGAGACGTTTTTTAAGATGCGAGTGAGTTACAATTTGGGAAATGTGGGATCCAGCAGTTTTGGAGCTTGACACATACAAGGGACTAAAAGTCAGGTGGTCTCTGCCTATTTTTTAAATAAACTTTGACTATTCTTTGTTAAATCTGTCACTTGCAAGCCCGCCAGCAGTATGGAAGTGCAATAAAACCCCTTAAATTTCATTTGAAAGAATTTGAATCCAATCCTTAAAGAAAAAGATCGAGAATAAGAGCAAGGGCTCCTTTTTTGCTTCAAATTTATTCTGTATGCTTTGAAAAATTGACTCCAAGCACAGATACAGTATTTGTCTTGGTAAGTTTAGTTTCTTCTGCTATGTGCAGGAGTAACTCAATCTGATGAGCCTCCACGGTGTCATTGGAGAAAGTATTTTTGTGTCATGAGTTATGATTCTCTTTGTGTTGAAACAATCTGTTCACGGCTCTGCCTCCTCTCCCGTGAGTTGTGTTGCATTGCATAACATATGTTGGAAACATACCCAGCAATAAGATGGATTATCCCTATAGGTCCTCAGTTTTTTTGGCTCGCGGTCACACATTGTGGATTTGGGTTGCATTATGCAACACTCCAGGAAACCGTGTTCTGCTGACGACCAGTTTGTCGAGCACGGATGAACCCCTTTACCCGATCTGTAGCACTTGAACCCTGTGACACTGGTGTTTATAGATGTGCATGACGTGCCGCTGTACCAGTGGATCAAGCATGATACAGGATTCTGTCGGTCACAGACTAAAGCTCTCCTTTTAACTGCGAGTGTGGGAAACTTGTTTAATGACCGTCCTTCTGTCCCTTGCCTCCTATTAGGGTACGTGACCTCTCCCCTGCTCCCCTGTGACCTCTGAATCCCAGCCGACCTTCTCCCCTTCCCCCAGAGGCCGGACTTTCTTCAATGGCGCTGGAGAAGCTCCTGCGTTTCGGGAAGCGGTTGCTGCGGGTGAAGGTGGTGAACTGTAACTCAGATGACTCCCGCCTGTCGCGATGTCTTAACACTTTTGACCTGGTGGCCCTGGGCGTGGGCAGCACGCTGGGCGCCGGCGTCTACGTGCTAGCCGGGGCTGTTGCACGAGAGAATTCGGGTGAGTTAACATCACAGTTAACAAGTAAAAGATGTCCTCTGAGGCAGATCTTCTAATCCTGTGATTCCCCCTTCCATCCCAGGTCCTGCTATCGTGCTGTCTTTCCTGATAGCAGCCTTGGCCTCAGTGTTGGCTGGTCTATGCTATGCTGAGTTTGGAGCCCGTGTTCCCAAGACAGGTTCAGCTTATCTGTACTCCTATGTGACAGTAGGGGAGCTGTGGGCGTTCATCACTGGATGGAACCTCATCCTCTCCTATATCATCGGTAAACAACTCAGCATTTCCTTCTATGTTGTCTCCTTCTTGTCACTTTCTAATTAGAGGTGATTACTTGTCTTAAATTGGATTTATTGGGGATTTGAAGAACACCAGGTGCTGTAGCTCTGCTCTCTCTCCATCTCAGGTACCTCCAGTGTGGCCCGTGCATGGAGCGCCACCTTCGACGAGTTGGTAGGGAAGCGCATAGAGCAGTTCTGTAGAGAACACATGTCTATGAATGCTCCGGGTATATTGGCAGAATACCCCGACATGTTTGCTGTTGTCATCATATTCACCCTCACAGGTTGGGAAACCCCTCTTTCTATATTTCTCTATCTCGTCTCGTCACTTATGGTTTCCACTGAGCCAGTGTCTATGATGTTTTCTAAATCAGGGGCCACAATTTACACAGAGGGGCCAATTATATGTCTACTCTCTGTGCATAATTCCTGATTCAGTAAGGTGCCCATTTAAGTCATTCTTTGTCTACAGTTAGCTCTATAGCCTTTGGCAAAGACACACGTCACAGAATATGTTTTGTAAATTGTTTCTTGCTCAAGCACATTGAATACAAATATTTGACAGACCACTTTATTTAAAAATAAACCACAGACATGCAAACACTTGAAATCTGCTGCTGATAATCATTATTGGTGCTAACTGGAAAAATATGACTGCATAGCAAGTTTGATTTATTTTTCTATCTTCAAACACTCGTTCTGATTCCATCCTGTGTCTTCTCTATTTCCAAGGTCTTCTGGCATTTGGGGTAAAAGAGTCAGCCATGGTGAACAAAGTTTTTACATGTATCAACGTCCTCGTCCTGTTGTTCATGGTGGTCTCTGGGCTGGTCAAGGGTACCATGAAGAATTGGCAACTCGATCCTGACGAGATCCTTAATGCCAATTACACCAGTAACTCCAGTCTCAAGTAAGAAAATAGATGTACAAACATGTTTCACATATTGAAGATGATCTGAGACACATTCCATGTTATATTGTAAACTACATTTTTCACTGTTAAAGGTCTCATTTACTCTGGGTAATCCAGAGGTTGTAATTTTGGTGAACTGACCCTTTTTTTAAAACACTAAATTTAAGGTGGTATTTTGCTGGTTTCATTTATTCCATACCCTTCCCATCCAGTCTGACAGTTGTCCTGCCAAGCAAAGAGAGTTTAGGAGTGGGCGGCTTCATGCCATTTGGTATCACAGGCGTCCTCTCAGGAGCTGCTACCTGCTTCTACGCCTTTGTCGGGTTCGACTGCATCGCCACCACAGGTCAGTGCAGCATGAGACCAGAAAAAAGAAAAACACACACACTAAATTTTGTTGGCCTCGTTCTCTTCTCGTTCCACTTCTCAAATCCTTTCCACTGCCTCATGGGTATGTTTCAGTTCTGGGGGGGGGGGGGGGGGTGAAACTGGATCTTGAGTTGGGACCATTTCAATCCTCAACTTCCAGGGGCATTGCACGAGAGGGGCAGGGTGTAAAAGAAAAGATGCAGTTTAGTGAGCTGGGCCCTGCTCTTGGCAGAATGCCGAGCAACGTGACGGAGCTTAGCGACATAAATCAAGATATGGGCTTTGGGGCGAGTGTTTTTTCTGTGCAGATCCACACCTGTATGTCTTTATGTGTGTAGTTCCTGAACGCTTCAAGGCCCCTGAGTAGTAAAAAGGGGAGTTTCTTTCAGATTGTCTACTCTCCAGCCCCTGACTTTACCCACCCCTCTTTTTCCTCAATTCTAATTGGCTGGTGTGAAGTTAACCCTGAACGAGTACTGGAGTGTAGCTTGTGGGCATGTCAGTCACACACACACACACACACACACTTAGGCACCTTTAAGCCATTATACCGTGTGTGTGTGTGTGTGTGCGTGTGTGTTTGTTTGTGTGTAGCGTCAAGGTGTCATGAAGCCAGCATCTCTTCCCCGTCCACACACACACACATGTGCAGCCAGTACAGTACATTCACACAACTGTAACCTCTGTTATTCCTGTGACCCCTGACCTTCCAGCAATCTTAAATCAGTAGCTGTCATTCATCGTGAATAGTGGCGCAGGACACGCTCCATCATCGCGATGTGATTTCACTGCAGAACAAGACCTGAGTGTTCACCTTCAGAGCGCTGTTGCATAATCGCCCGCTACGTCTGAATAGTTGGGTGTTTTAGTCTTCCGGGTGCACAGGGACAAAATAAGCTCCTTGTTCAAATGTGTTGCAAAATACCACACGGAATGTTTCTTGAATATATCTCTGTTTGGACAGTTTTTCCGTGTTTCCAAGAATGCTGCCACCACAGCCAAGGAGTGGATACAGTGAATTATTCTGAGCTGCATCACTGCATTCAAACTGTGAATAGTTAGTTATTAACAAACTATCTGACATAGCAGCTAATGGATGGATGCTAATTATGTCTCCTCCAAATTAAATGACCCATCCCATTCAAACTATTTATGGGGTAATTTGACAGCTTAATGTACAATTAATAAAATGTTATTGTCAATGTAACAAAAGCGATTTTACTAAGCTGTAATGCTGGATACAGTTTATGGAGGTTAATGATACATTAAAAAGGAGATTGATCTTATTGACCTAAAATATATAAATATCCCTGTAGTTACCTGCTTTATTAGAGTAATGGCATACTGGAGTCATATGTGTTGTTCTAATAGTCAAGAACTAATCACAGAAGATGCAAACTCCGCACAGAAAGAACCGGGACCTTTTCAAAAATGTTTTTAAATAGATGCATGTCAAAAAGGTTTCAAAGACAAATGTTTGCACCTGTTGCAGTAAAAAGTGATTTATTGCCACTTTAATTGTCTTTCCATGCCTTTAGGTGAAGAGGTGAAGAACCCCCAGAGAGCCATCCCTATCGGCATTGTGTCCTCGCTGCTCATCTGCTTCGTCGCGTACTTCGGTGTCTCCGCTGCCCTCACCCTCATGATGCCGTACTACCTGCTGGACAGCAACAGCCCTCTGCCTGTAGCGTTTAAATACGTGGGCTGGGGAGGAGCCAAATACGCTGTAGCTGTAGGCTCTCTGTGTGCTCTGTCAACCAGGTGAGCAGTTACACAAGCCTGCAATGCAAAATGCATGTTCTAGTTCTGTCTCTCGCTTAGATAAACACGCAGACACACACATTTAGGGGTGTGTGTGTGTGTGTGCGTGCGTGCGCATGTGTCTGTGTGAGTGTATATTTAGCTTTAGAGGGCATTTGATCCCTTGAACTGAAAATAAGATATTAGTATGTGATTATGTAGCACTGCCGCAGGTCACTATCGGTCACCACAATCTGCATTTTCACGACTAAACAGTTTTTATTTGTTTGATTAAGGTGATATTACCATATGCACACTTATTTTGTGTGGGAATATTGCTTTTTTTTAAATAATGCATTTTAAATTAAAGAGATCAGGTTGATAGGTGTGAACAGACGTGTGCTTGGGTATCAAACATGTCCTAGCATGCTGTTATTTATCTTACCCTATATGTCATGCACAGTATGTATAAGGTTGTGTAACTGTAATGTTTATGTACTATATATGTGCTTTGTCTATGTGAGCTAGAGTCTATGTTGATGTATGTTTCACGGCCTTTTCATGTGTGTAAGTGTGGATACTATATATCCTGGTCTTCCCCCCCTGGTAGCCTGCTGGGTGCTATGTTCCCTATGCCCCGTGTGATCTGGGCTATGGCCGACGATGGGCTGCTTTTCAAGTTCATGTCCGAGATCAGCCCCCGCACCCAAACACCGTTAACTGCAACCCTCACCTCGGGCATAGGGGCAGGTGAGACACTAACACGCATGTTTTTAAACTGCATCCACGTACACAGAGGCGTCTCTTCACGCTGCAGCACGAACAGTGTGTATTTAGGTTATTGTGTCTTCGCCTGCATGGTCCAGTGACTTTGACGTGTTTTAATGTATCTTCGGCGACTTAAGGGATATGTTCTACCTGTGTCTTAGTGATGTGAGGAAGAACATGAATACAGAACTAAACTGCATGGTTAGGTAACCACATTGGAATGGAGAGTAGCAGCATGGTGGGCACAATATTTGGTATTTAAGGGAGATACATTTTGCATGCTGACATCCGAATGCCCTTGGACCACCATCATGACCCTGATGCTCTGCAGTGCACCCTGAGTATCCTGTTGCACAGTCTCCCTCCCCGAATCCCCTGTCTTACTTCTGTCTTGCTGACATTACTCACCTCTTTTCACTCACACCTCCCCTGTGTCTCCTACTGAGGCCCTTCAATCATTCCTTCCCTCTTGTCCCTCTGCTCTACACCTACAACTATTCCAATCTGATGTTTTCTTCCCCCACTCCACCCCAGTCTGTTGGGTTCCATGTTCCCCCTACCCCGTATCATCTTTGCCATGGCTAGGGATGGCCTCCTCTTCTCCTTCTTGGCCCACGTCAGCGAGAGGAAGTCCCCCATATCGTCCACTATGGTTGCTGGGGTTATGTCTGGTAAGATAAAAACAGGGGTTGGTCGCTACAACAGATTTCCCTCTACTGGATTCCAGAGAGCCCATATAAGAGATCAGAGTAGATCTAAAGGAGGGAAACAAGGCTATAAGTGAAAACCCTATATACGTCTGAAGGTGTTCTGTCAGTGTTCAGGTTCAGGTCGGAACTCGAATGCATACCTGCCTGCCAAGGATGGTAAAAACATGGAATTGTTTTTAATAACCAACAGTCATCGGGATTTCTCTTCGCTCATCTAGTTACATTAGAGATCTCTTGTGGAAAATTTTATAAAAATTGGCCGGCACAGTCTAGCTAATTAAGGGTAACCACTGTCATGGTCAATCGAGGGATGGGGGTTGTGGCACTGAACAAGCCAGGGGGAGATATAAAGCCTTCTTTTTATAGAGTGTAGGCCCTTTCAAGGTAAACGGACAATTAAGGACTCAAACTGAAATATTTGTGTAGCATTTGGGTGTATAGCTACATGTTTTATCAGGTGCTTCTGCCTTTTTTTTACATAAACCTAGGGAAAGTGATGGTAGAGCTTATGCCTGCTGGCAAAACAGTCGACTACTCAGCTACTTTATTATATCAATTTTTGATTTTAATAAAATAGTTTGGATCAACAAGTTGCGATACATTATGTGTGTACATGTGACAACCACTAGCCTCCACTTTAGATTAAGGCCAGCATGATGATGGGGAAACGTGCCCATATTTTGTTTGAGTGTTGTGTGTGTGTGTGTGTGTGTGTGTGTGTGTGTGTGTGTGTGTGTGTGTGTGTGTGTGTGTGTGTGTCTGTGTGTGTGTGTGTGTGTGTGTGTGTGTGTGTGTGTGTTCACACGCTCAGCTGAGAGGCCGTGTCCTGCTGGAGACTCATCTTATGTGTTTGACAAATACCAAACTAGTGCACAGCAGTGTAATCAACCCCTACTGACCCGACCTGAGCTTCCCCCTGAGGGATAAGGAAAAGAAAGAGAGAGGGTGGCAGAGAGAGGGAGATGGAGTGATGAAGAAGTGGAGGATGCATGAGATGATGTTAATATATGATTAAAACTCAGGAGAATCATTTTAAGTCAGCTTTCGACTTTCCTGTTAACAAATGACATGGCTGGTAGAGACAACGTGTGGTTTTTCGATGACTTGCGACACTTTTGAAAAACGTTTAATCGCATATCAGAGGGCAATCTTGAAAATATATATCAATTATCTTTGTTTAAAATGTTCTTACACTGAAGCAAATATTTTCATTGCTCTCTCTGTCTTCTCTTTCCTGCTCATTTAAGCTATCATGGCCTTTCTGTTCGACCTGAAGGACCTGGTGGACCTGATGTCCATAGGGACGCTGCTGGCCTACACATTAGTGGCGGCATGTGTCTTGGTGCTCAGGTCAGTTGTGGGGACTGAAGTGTACAGAGCCTAGCGTGGGACAGGAGAGTAACTCCCTTGTTGAATGTTCCATTTTGATCCTATTTTCAGGCGGAAACACTTTTGAGGAAACACTTTTGAGTTTGAATCAGCTTTGTGTGTGTGTGTGTGTGTGTGTGTTTGATTGTGTCAGGTACCAGCCGGAGCAGCCTAGAATGGCGTATGAGATGGCCAGCACCCAGGAGGAGATGGAGCAAAGTGACGGCATCAGCATTCCCAGTATAGGCATCCTGCCCGGTATGGAGGAACGGTTTAGCTTCAAGACGATGCTATTCCCAGACAACCCAGAGCCATCCAGGTTGTCGGGCTTCACCGTCAATGTCTGTGCCTCTGTCATGGGTAGGTGATCCAGACTTACTGTGTGTTAGCGACACAATACAAAATATATAAAAACAATGGTGAGATTTGTGAGTTAAACTTGAAATACTATAAAAATGAATGTCCTCCAGGAACGTTGATCCTGGCGTTCAGTGTGCTGGCTGTGCAGGGAGGCTTCGCTGTGTGGAACATCGCAGTCCTCACCTTCATCTTTATGGTGTGCCTCTCCCTCACCTTCATCATCGGGAGACAACCGGAGAGCAAGACATAACTATCTTTCAAGGTTTGATTCCAGGAACTCCCTCTGTAGAATAATGAAGGACTCAAAGCAGGCGACTACTTTTTCATCATCACCTCCGGCGTTCACGTTTTCTTTCTCTGAAATTTCCCCTCCTTAGGTTCCAATGCTGCCGTTCCTCCCAGTGATCAGCATGTTCGTGAACGTCTACCTGATGATGCAGCTGGACAGAGGCACTTGGATACGATTTTCCTTCTGGATGGCCATAGGTAGTGATGCTCTGTTACTATCCACCTTACCCTCGATACTGACCCACCTGTTGCAGAACGTGAACTTGACTTAACTTATAATAGGACACTTTTCACTTGAGTGTCTCTAATCGAAGGATTGTTGGTTCTGAGACTAAATACACACAACTGCCACTTCACTTGTTTTAGTACCTTGAAACTGCTGTCCAATAAAGTGACCACTCTGTGAGGTTTATTTTCATAATTTTAAGGTTGCAAATTCACATCGGAGTCACATTAAGCAAGTATATATTACTCTGAGGAAATAAATGTTGAAAAAACAAAGCACCTGGATCTGCCCCCTGATCCAAATCTGCACCAACATTAAGTGGGTTCTTCCCTGAACTATAATGCATCCTTCTACCCAGATTCTTCGTCATCTGTCCTGTAGTTTTTGTGTAATCCTGTTAACTCCCAGACAAACGAACACAGATGAAAATCATAGCGACGGTAATAAACTCTTAAATCTCACTCTTAAATCTCAGGTTATCACAGAAGGCATCAAAAGCAGAGTTTTTGAAATGAAATAGACATAAAGTTTCAAAACAGCAACCTAAAACCATATTTTTAATTTCAATGACTCTATCGCAGACACTGATGATATTTCTTGCTCTGCTTCTTCAGGTTTCATGATCTACTTCGGTTACGGCTACCGTCACAGCGCTGAGGCCGAGATGACCCGCTCGTCTCCGGACACGGAGATGATCGGCTTCAAGCAGCATCACGAATCGGAGGTCGCGTCGCAAGAGAAGGAGGCCTTCCTTCACAACGGAATCCTCGCCGGGGAGGAGCTTGAGGATGAGGATTTGTAGGAAGCCTCGGAACATATGTCAACCTGCCCTGACGCCCAGTCTGTCTGTGTAAGAGTATTTCTGAAAGGACAACTCCCAGCCCCTCACTGACGGTACTCCCTGTTGGGGAGAGTAATGATAAAATAACAGTTTGGCCTAAAATTCACAGCCGTGTAACGTCGGGTAGAGCGCAGGCGGCTGGTGATAAATGTATCATCCTAAAACAGAACATTTATAAACATAACTTGTATTATTTCAGTTTGTGAGACAGGCTTGTTACTCCCTTGTGGTTGGCCTTGGGGTTAAGCTGCTGTCTGAAGCGGGTGGGGGGAGGGGGGGCTTCATGCTGGAGACAGGACACATGTTTCAGGGAGGCTCAGAGATACTGGGAAAACCTGAATATTTCATTGTCTTCATGTTAGGGTTGCTTCTTCAGAGAGTGTCTGGGTTACATTTCTGGCAGCAGGACCATGTGCACATGAAATTACAGCTATCGTCTTGTTGCCAGAAAGCTCTGCGGTGATAGATGCATGTATCTGTTTCAACGTAACAGCTACTGCACTGTATCTACATGACTCTGGAAAATCTGATAACACACGTCAGTATTAAATACAGATTCGTACCAATAACTGTTAAACCCGATAAACTCTTATGTAACTGATGTTGAAATTCTCCCGACGGTGCCTCGCTGACGAGCGGCAGCTTGCACAACACGCCCTGCAGCACACTCTGCTTGTCTGTGATGTAATTGCGCTCGTTCAGCTGCAGAACTGGGCCGGCAGGAAGCTGTAACTCACACTTCCCATGTGTCCGACTTTCAGTCTGAATGATTGCGGTTGTACTTGCCGACACTGGCAGCGTGTCGTGGTTATACAGTGTGGTTTTAAATCAGGCAAGAAGCAGTGGAGAACATTAGAGTCATGGACGTCGCAGCACATTATGATGCAGGAATTGGTGTTTAAACAAAATTAAACACAATTCTGCATATCCTATGCAGATACAGTCAGAGTAGGTGATCCGGTCTAACGCCAAACAGGAATATTCTACATTTTCAACAGATATCTGATTTAAATGCCTTTCACAGTGATAGTTTTTTAAATAGCCTCTTACTTGGTAAATCTATTACCCTGGGTGAAAGTATGGAATCTGATTTGTGAATCCTGGTACATGTTGAACATCAGGTGCAGACATTGGCGGTTGCTGAATGCCAGTGGATATCAAGTATCCCTAGATCACAGTGTGTCTTTCACAGTGCTGGCTGCTGTGTCTTTTAGCATCTGTAGCTCATAAAAAAAAAACAGGCCGACTTTTTTTATTACCCGCTTTCTAAAATATCATTTCCAGTGTTTTTCAGATTATGAATCTGACTCGACTGAATTTTTCAGTAAAAGCCTGTGAAGAATCTGATCAGGTAGAATTTCCTCACCCATGTTCATGTTTATTTCCATTTTTTTGTTGCTGCTCTATACAACTCAAGATCTGTGAACGAATTTTAACGTGTAGTTCCCCTTTTAAAAAAAATAAAAAAAGATGAATTAATCATTTAAAAGCACATATATTCATCGATTAACACATATCAACATATCATGTCAACATTGTTCTCATTCGTTTCAACCTTTCAGTGCATTTTGTTTCTTGTTTTGGGAGTCCCTCACAAAGTTGTACATGTGTAATCATTTTAACCATGTGTATATAAAATGTTGTGTATATTTCTTGCAGTAAATTATTTGTAAATTAGGGAAAAGGATTTTTTTTTTGATGACTTATTGTCATTTTTATTTTTTTTGTCTTTGCATGATCAGTGCAACTAAAACTGTTTATCGTCAGAGTTGGTAAATAAAACACAGCCTCAACTTTCTCATGATCCGTGGCCAACATAAGCAGTAAGGCCTTTTTAATGAAACAGAGCAGTTATCATGTTTTTACCGCTTTCCTTTTTTTTGTCTGGTATGTTTGTTAGACAGATTATGCAAAAACTACTGGACGGATTATTACATTTGAGTGTGAAACTTTGGTGCAGCTTGGTGAAGCTGTCAACGAAATTAACTCTTCATAGTACAACAGCACAACTATTTACAACAACTCCATCACTTCATTTACACTCAACGTGTGTGTGTGGTGTGTGTGTGTGTGTGTGTGTGTGTGTGTGTGTGTGTGTGTGTGTGTGTTGTGGTGTGTGTGTGTGTGTGTGTGGGTGTGTGTGTGTGTGTGTGTGTGTGTGTTACAGTTACAGTTCAGAGGGAATCATGTGCATCTTTGGTGAACTTGGTCGTACATGTCGTGCCAAACCTCAGTGTTTTACCCCTGACAGGAATACTCGGTGTACATACATGTCCTCTATAAATAATGAAGGGAAGGGACTTCTTTCAGTCTCCTGTGATGCTGCTTTAAAACTCTGACCTTAGCTCTCCCCTTTCGTAACGCGTGTCGGTGTCTGTGACCAGCTGCATCCTGTTTGTCAAGTGGTTGTAATGAAATCATTTTCTCTGACTTTTTCTTTTTTTGTTGACTTTTTTTTTTTTTGTAGATGTGTGTTGCCACGTGTTTGAGATTGTAGAATTGTGAAAAAGAAAATGTAAACCTTGCTGAAAAAGCACAAAAGCAGTTTGACTACTGGGGTCGCATCGGTGAATTTATCATCGTTGTTTCTCGTTCTGTTATTCATCGTGGGTTCTGTTTTCCTTCTACCCAACATGATGGTATCTTCCTTTGCTGCATTAATGGCAACATGGTTGATGAGACACGTGCCTTGTGATGACCTTGAAAGATGTTGAAAGACTGTTGAGCCTTTAGGTCGTTACACAGCAGCTTCTCAGGAAGATCATGAGATGCACCTGAAAGCTGCAGAAAACTGAGTAAGTGGACTTCTGTTGAGACATAGAAACTTAAATATCAGTATCAACATGTAGGCATGTACTCCTACAAGTTAAGATTTCCTAAATGGGTTTTTTTTTGCTTGTCACAATGTCTGTTTCTTTTTGTTAAAGTTTGTATGTTTCATGCACATCTCCCTGTAAATAAAACGAGCCGTTAAAAAAATCCAGATGGTCTCCAAGTGGCTCGTGCTTTCATCTGCTACGAAACACATCAGTAAATATATTAAAAGCACTCAGGTCAAATCTAAAAAAAGACATGCATGCCTCACAGTCTGAGTTTAAAGGGATAGTTCAACCAAATGAAAAGTCATCATTACTCACCACCATGACGATGGAGGGGTGGGTGAAGTGTTTGAGGACACAAAACACTTTTGGAGTCTAGGAGGGTTGCAGCCAAATCGAAAACAATTGAAGTAAATGGTGACCACTTCTTCAAATGTATAAAAACAACAAAATTTCAATTCTATTGGATTTGGCTGCAACGCTGTTTACCCTTGAAACTCCAAAAGTGTTTTGTGGACTCAAACACTTACCACTATCCATGGAGGTGGTGAGTAGATAATGAGTGAATTTTCATTTTGGCGTGAGCTATCCCTTTAAATATGACAGTTCACAACTGTTCCAAGTCTCTCTCTCTCTCTCTCTCTCTCTCTCTCTCTCCCTCTCTTTTTCACCCTCTCCCTCATCCCCTTTTTTTTCCCACTCTCCCCAACCGGTCGAGGCAGATGTGGCCCCACACGCTAACTGGGGTTCTGCTGGAGGGTTCCTGCTCTTTTAAGGGAGTTTTTCTTCTCTCTCCACAGTCGCCAGATGTGGGAACTGTTTTTTTTTCCCTATAATAATGTTTGGTCTCGACCTTAGTGTGTGAAGCCTTGATATTATAATCTGTTTGGATTCGTCGCTCCACAAATACAGTTGAATTGAATGGATTTCTCACATGATCCAGCAGAGGACGCTAACGTGTTGAAAGCGCCTGAGCGGCATGATGCTCTGCGAGGTGTCGGCTGCAGCATCAGCACCGCTCCTCCTCCTCCTCCTCCTCCTCTTCCTCCTCCTCCTGTCCGCAGCATCTCTCTCTCTCTCTCTCTCTCCCTCCACTCAGAGAAGTGGGAGAGGAAAGGAAAGACGCGCATGTGTTTTGTTTTTGCAACTCCTGCGTCTCGCCGACCTTCTTCAGCGAGTCAGAGGAAGCCGAAGGTGAGTCGCACATGTGGAAAACACCTTTTTGCGGGTTTCGTTTTTTTTTACGCAGCGACGCCGCGGAGCCCAGCATCGGGTTCGGTGCGTAGTTTGGCTCGTACAGTATCTGCGTATTTTGCTGCTGACCCGGTTCGGTTCAGCGGCCAAACGTGTGATCTTGTTGTTTTAAATTCTGTGTGATTTCATGAGGGAAGGTTTGACATTTCTCAGAGAACAGGACTGTGATGTGGAAGTTGACCCCAGCACGCAGGTTGTAAGTGGAGCAGGAGACTGTGGCTGCATGTGTTGAAGAGAGAGAGAGAGAGAGAGAGAGAGAGGGGGAGCGAGGTCAGAAACAGCAGGTTGGTGATGGATGGAGCAGATCAGGTCTCTGAGGGTGATGCTAATGATCAGCTATAGATTATGTAGGATTTAGACCAATGATCCACTGCACTGAGAGGGGGCAGCGAGGAGAGTTTGAGGGAATTTATATTTATTTTTGTGAGGATTATTGTTTTTTTTGTCCCATCAGACCATACGTGATTCTGACCTTACAATTAAAAATAAAAAACTGGACAAAATATAAGGACCATCCTCCCGTCCTTAACAATTTATTCCGATACAATGCCAGAAAAGGTGTCAATAGTTTTACAATTATTCTATTGTTTTGCCACTATACTGAGGCAGACTTAAACCATTGAATGAAAGCATGTGAGGTTGAAGTAAAGATTTACTTTGATCGTTGTCTGATCAAACGCTCGAGGAGACCTTTCTCACATCTAACCATCGGTGCTGCTTTCATTTTGTAAAATGCTTCAAGTCTCTTTCTTCTCTCCGTGAATGAGGCTCTCGCGCTCTCTTGCAGCTGACCTCACTTCATCTTTAGTATCTAATTCTGTACAAAGCCTGAGTAGCCTTATGTCGGAAGAAATTAGGAGGATTTTTTTTTACTTTTGCAACAATTCCCGCGTCGTGGTCGTCACCTTTAGGTTTCTGAAAGCAGCGAGAGCAGAGCGATGACCTGGATCCAGTGAAGGTGCAGACGGAGGGCATGTCTTTCACACTCAGCTGTCTCTGGCCCTGATTGATTGGCGTCTGATCCTTCAGACCTGGTTTGGCTCTAAAGTGTGAATCTGTTGTTTTGCTTACTGATTATGTTACTGTATTGATTCCCAGTATTTTCAGCTTTGAAACTCCATCAGTTTACTTTGTTTAGCATTTGGCTGCACTGGTTTTAAGTGTTTATTGGAGTTGTCTTGCAGACATTATTGATCCCAAAACCAGGGACGTCCTTCGCCTGTGGATCTTCCAGTCCATTTTTCTAAAACCTACAAATCCCTCCCTGTCATTGTTAATGTGCAGGTTGTCTCTGCGTGCCATGCAGGAGCCTGAGGCCTTGGCTTGTAGCGACACGCTGTCTGTGCTGTAGCTGCTGTTCTCGATGCTGATGCATACGTGATTGATTCATTAAATCTGACCTCTGCAATGTCTGAACAGCAGATCAATCCAGCAGATCACTGCCAGGAAAACCACTCGCAGCAGTGCAAGTGCGAGCGAGTGTGTGTTTTGTTTAAGTGCTTGCGGCTCAGGTGCCTGTGTACGAGTGTGTGTGTGTGTGTGTTTCTGCAGGTAAGACAGTTTGTCACAAGGCCCAGGAGAGTAGCACACCGGTGCGACCTTCAAGGTCATTTTATAGGACAGAAGAGGAGAGGAGGAGGAGGAGGAGGAAGGATGGAGGGATGGAGGTGATAAGTAGAGTGAAGGAGAGAGGGAAGAAAAAGTGTGCTATCTCTTAATTATGTGTTGTGTTTGCAAGGTTTTCTTAATTTTCAAACCAGGTTTTTCACTTTTGTTTTGGATGAAAGTGTTTTGCTAATGGATATGGTGTTTTTTATGTTCAAGAACATTAATATATATGTGAATGTTGACAACGGTGTTAAATAAAGAGAGAATGACAGAAAGAGGAAGCAATAGCAGCCCAAATAATAATGATTGTTGTGATCACCCATCGATACACAATTAGGCTCCGCTCTGTTTGGTGATGATGTGCAAGCTTGTGTGAGCTCAGCGTGAATGAAGTGTCAACACACGTGCAAACGCACACTCTCAAATTCACGCTGCCTTTGTCTCGGAAAGGTGGCAACGAGCCTGTCGTAGCTCCTCCCCTGCAGTCACAGGCAGGACATCACAGGCACGCCTCCCCTGATGGAACACACACACACACACACACACACACACACACACACACACACACACTGACACTGACACACAAATACACACTGACACGCACACAAACTTCCCTGTCCCGTGGGAGTCAACATGAAAGACCCTTTCCCACTTGTGTGTGTATCCATTTGATGAATGTGTGTTCACCTCAACGGCAATGCTACAGATTTGTGTTTGTTTATTTTTGTGTGCAAGGTCATATTAGTTAAATCAGCACGTTAGAAGCAAATGAATGCCACTCTATGAATGAGCTCAGTGTTTTTACGAGGGCAGGACTGTGAGAGCTACAGTTAACTTGACTGTAAAGAGCCACCGAAACATTCAGTCCACTCCATTCATTTTTAATGACACATCTCCAGACTGTAGCCTGTATCCACATTCTCTTGGAGGCTTGTACCCAAAAATAAACTTAAAATGTCAGCAGCAGCATGTTTGAATCCTTGAACTGGATCCTTAAAATTCCCTCTTGATTTCCCAAGGGAGTTCTTCCCCTCATTGTGTCCCTCCTCATCCTCTTTTACCCAGTGTATGAGAACAGTCCTTTTTACAGCCACTTAAAATCATTTGCTTTTTTTTTTTTTTTTTTGCACATCATCACCACCCAAAACCCTGAGCTCACTCTATTCTTCGCTCACCTCTCGCTGATCCTACGCCAGCTCTCCCTCCCCCACGCCCCTGGGGTTTATCACTTGCACATTACACATGCATACACACACTTACACATTACAATGCAAACTACACCCTGCCCCCCCCCCCCCCCCGACACATCCCCAATCCTTTCCGCCGCCCCCACTTTTCATCCTCGACAGCATTATTTAATTCTCCTAAAATAAACAGTAGTGACTCAGCCACTCTGAGTTGCTTTTCAGCTTCTCTTTGTTTGGACTGTCTCACCTTGCCAGCTTTATGTCTGACTGTGTGTGTGTGTGTGTGTGTGTGAGTGTGTGAGCATGTGGCAACTTCCTCTTAGTCCCACAGATTCCCCTCCATCCTTTCCTTCTTTGTCTGCTTTGTATTTGAAGTGAGCCGCTCTCTCTCTCTCTCCTCCTCCTCCTCACCTCTTTGTCCCCCTCATTACATTTCGCCCACCAGCCACGCAAGAGTTAACGTTTTCCTCTGCGACAGGAGTGAGGGTAGTGGCGGAGGGGCTTTGCTAATAACAATGCGGTGCTACCAGCAACCAGCGTGGACAGACAAACCTATTTCTCCTCTCCACGGTGCATGCCAGCACCCCCATCTGGATATACGTTAGTCTGTGTGTGTTTTGTGTGTGTGTGTGTGTGTTTTTTCACCGCAGGGCACGATGAAACCAAATAAACACGAGGCTCTCATCTTCTCATTCTCTCCTCCAGACTGTACTTGTCACTTTAGTTCTAATCAAGCTAATCTCCCGTAATCTCCCCAAATTGCTCTTTGTTTCCTGCTCCCAATTTATCGGATTTCTGTGCCAATGCTCGCTTCCTTCCTTCCCTGCACACTTGTCCCCCCTCCGACCACCTCACCTACGATCCATCCTCACAGGCGGCACAGCAGAGCCCAACCAGACAGGGAAGCAGGGCCATGTCTGATTTAGTGGAGATTCAGTCCCTGTGCTTACAATTATCTAGAGTCTAGATTCTAGACGGTAAATTGCATCATTAAGTGTTTTGTGCAACAGACCTCAAGTTTGCGGCCACATTCCCCTTTTCTCTTTGTCTCTGCTCCCGCGATAGTCACTGTAGTTGTGTGTGTGTGGCTGGTACTTATCTTTCTTTGCATGTAACTTTGCATGTACATGGGTATATAGGTGCATGCATGGTCAAAGCTTGGGTTTAATACATGGGGGTGTTTGTGGATGTTTTAGTGATCGTCCGTTTCCTTATCTTAGCGCAGTATGTCATCATTTCAGCTGCAACAGAGACACGAGGCTTGTGTGTAACCATGTGTTGATAGATGGACGTGCATGTGCGTGTGTGTGTGTCTGTGTGTGTGTGAGTGCATTGGCCATTTTTCATTTTGCTTCGACAGATAAATCCCATTATTGGCATATTGCGATTATCCGGCGATTTCAAACAGTGCCTGCCTGTGCGCAAATAAGGAAATAAATCAGCTTTTATTGCAGATGATCTGATTTCCTCATCCCTCTTATTCAGTTTGGTGTGACCACCCACCCTGACCCGAGATCCAGCCGAAATCCTGTTACAGTTCCCCCCTGATACAGAGTATGAGTCCCCCTGAGAGGCATCCGACTGTGTGTATGTGGGAGTGAGAGAAGGAAAGATGGAGGCAGAGGGGGGAGAGAAGAAGAGATTATTTGGGCAGATGTAGTCTGCTGTGCTGGTGTGTCTTCTATAAGGATGCAAATGGGATTGATCACCTCACCCAACCCTCATTAACTCTGTGTTATTGAGGTGAGAATGAAGGGAGGAAGAGGAGGATGGGACAAAGACCGGCACGAAATGATTTTTATTTCCTGAAAAAAGGAAGGAAACAGTTGGGAAAACACCGAAAAGAAAAGGCTAATTGAATAAAATTGCGAGCAGGACCTGGTCTGTTGTTGTTTTTTGATGCATAAAATCAGTGCAGATCAACAACCGACAAAGTGAAGGATACTATTTCTGGATCTTTCTCTCTTCTCCTCCATCGTTCTGTGAGACAGCGTGCTCTCTGGTGTGCACAGGGAGTTATTGCTCGGTTCACACATACAAACACTAAGGAACAGTTTGGTGAATCATCACTTGTGAATTTGTGTCTACAGGGTGCTCATTGTGTCTCCTGCGAAAAATGGAGCATTAGGCTTATTTCACTGTATTTCTGTCTGTGTTGTGTTGCTAACAGAGAGGGGAGGAGAAGGGGAGGATGACTAGAGGCTTAGCTTTTTTTTTCTCTGAAGAGACTTTCTCTCTAAGCTTCATCCTGCTGGATCATTGTATGTGAACAGAATAAAAAAGTACTGTATCCTTTTTTTGGGGGGGGGGATGTTTGCAGTTTATTTTTGAATATGCAAAAAGTCTGAAATGCATTCACATGTCTGCAGGGAGTAGATCACAAGTTCACACATTTCTGCCACAATCCAGCCCTGGGAAAAGTGTACAAGGACGTGCAAGGATGGAGTCATGAGAGATTAATTACATGCATGCTAAGACACAGTATGTTCTGTATTAGAGGAATGGATTTTTCATCTTTGAGGATAACTGCTACGCTTCATTTTAATGTAAATCCTGCGCTAAACCTAATTATGTTATATGGCAACACTCAGGAATCATAGATTGTTATGCACACGTTGGCGTTCTGTCCATTTGCGTTACCGCCGTCGCTTGTGCTTCCACTTCAGCGTGTGGGAATTCACATCTGTGGAGAAATGTGTGGAGGAAGGTGAGATGGGGGAACCTGTGTGTGTGTGTGTGTGTGTGTGTGTGTGTGTGTGTGTGTGTGTGTGTGTGTGTGTGTGTGTGTGTGTGTGTGTGTGTGTGTGTGTTGTTTGGGTTCCCCAGGGACCACGGAGCTATAAAACCTGTCTGCTCTTCTGTGGGGGAGGAGAGGAGCAAAACCAGAGTGCCAAAGACAAATGGCATCTGTAATAGCCACATGTGCAGCTGGATCGACAACAAAGCCGCTGAGGGACGGCATGTGTTGATGTGTCTGTGTGTGTGTGTGTGTGTGTCTGTGCAGGTGAGCGTCTTTGTGCTGTCACATGTTTACATATGTTGCTAGAAATGTAAAGCTGTGAGCTCTGTGGCAGTTTCTTTTGAATTAGCATTTCTTTTCTTGGCAATAAAATTCTGTACAACACATGAGCCAGCGGATGATAATAAGATTCACAACCCCCCCCCCCCCCCCCCCCCCCCCCCCCCCCCATCATGGCAACTGTGCATCCCTGTCTCTTTAAACTGTGTGATACTTATATTAAATTTTTATATTTGTTGAAATCAAGACCCACCAGTGTTATAAATATTTTCTGTGGACCCTCCCCTTGACTTTGTGCCTGAAAATACTATTGGGGGGTGATTTCAAACAGCTCAGCGTTAAATATTAAATCAAAGACATCGTTTCTGTGGCATAAACTATTCGATTTTTTAAAATATGTTAAACTTAACCTCGTAAGGAAGAAGGGGAGAAGGACTCTGGAGTGGGAAAAATACAAACCCTCCCCCTTCTCTGACCCCATCTCCTCCTCATAACTTTAATATGAGCCCTAAGAGGGAAGCATGGATACCTCTTATGGAAATATATGATCCCAGCTTCCTCATTGGGAGCAATTTAGCCCTCATTAGCAGTATATTATGGTAAAGGAGTCTCAATAATTAAAAATCATTCTGCTCTATTAGACTTATATCACCGAGTCACTTCAGAAATCTCTATAGGACTCGCTTGTGCTATAGAGGCTGTGTTCCCCAGCATCAGGCTAATTAGAAAGCTTCAGTCCTCCTGCGACAAATCCCTTTCTCTCTGCGTCCAGCATCTGCAAGTCTCATCACTTCCCACACAAACAGATTCCTGCTGACAATAAGAGAAACACAGAAGGATGGAGAAGGCCTCTCTCTGTTTTACAGTTCTACGCACATTTTTCCCCCTCATTTCCGCATCCTTCAGAGAAGAGCTTTTACGATCGGTTAGCAGCTCGGTGCAAACCACAAAACCAAGTCCTTGACAGGATTTGATGACTATTCTGATGTCGTCTCATCCGGCTCCATGCTCTCATCATTTCAGCAATTTGCCATCTACCCACTCGCAGGGATGTGATTGCCCCGGTATGAGTCGTGTGTCTGGTGGGGAGTGAAGACTTGTCTTTCACTCCGCTCAGGGACAGATATTTCATCTCATTGTTGGGGGGGGGGGGCAACAATAAACACATTTATTCATTTTTTTCACTTTTTTTGCACCTGACGCACCTGATCTTTCAAAACTTAAAAAAACGCTTATTTTTGAGTCTATAATTAGCACAAGTGCTTTTCATGCATATTAAAGCCTACTATTTAAAACTATATAGTTGGTTAGATAATGAAGGCGACAACTGTCTGTTATTCCCAAAATGGGGGGGGGGTCCACACCCCCCTATCCCCCCAGGTTAAAATCTGCCCCGACTACACTTTTTCTAGAACTGCGTGTGTGCATTGCGTGGTCTGTCGGCCACATGTATCTTTATACATGTGCATCTTCGTGAGCTCAGATGTGAAATGCACAGCAGAATGTATGCATGAGCTGTCAGAGTAAAAGCATGAAGCTGACCTTCAGACTACACTCTGTCTTTCTAACGCTGACCTTTTTCCCCTGATGAAAGATGCAGGGGTCAACACGTACTGTATATTCTCCATTTCCCAGGGATATGGCATTGCCATGACAACTGGAACAGGACTGTTGAAAAATCTTCTCAGGTTTTGCCTCCTGGTGTTTTCCCAGAGGAGTTCAGACTGAGTCGTTCCCTCAAGTGATGGGTCGCTGAAACAAAGCCTGCATCATTAGATATTCCGGCCCTGATAACCTCAACATGAATATATGCAGGAATAATACTGATCTTGTCCTCTCTTGGAAAAGACCTGAATTCCATAAAAAAAGTAAAAATTAGCAGTAATATACCAGTGGGTCGGTGGTTTAATCCTAAACTCCTCCAGTGTGCCTTCCCAAGTGTCCTTGGGCAAGATACTGAGCCCCAAATAGCCCCTGACAGCTGTGCCGACAGTATATGAATGCTGTGTGATAGAAGAAGTCTGGCATATAGTCTGTATGTGCGTGAATGGGTAAATGTCAATTGTAATGTAAAGCACTGAGCGGTCAATAAGACTGGAAGAATACAACATAAATATCGTCTTTTTACCATTTGTTATTTTAAAGAATGTGAATGAACTATGGTATTTGCTTTGTACACCTTTCAATCCATCTCGTGAAAACAAACGTGATCCCTGTGTAATTATTTGCAGGGTTTCCTCCCCATCAAATATATTTTTCTACATTTGTTATGTAATTGCACAATTGCACAATACATACTTCAGTCAAAGGAAACATGAACTCAGCTCCTCACCAACACATCTTCATCCATCCCCTCTCTCACATGTTCTCCTCTGTACTCAATGGAGCAGAGGTTTTCTTTTTTCCTAAGCACATGTCTCCTGAGGATGCACCTAATTTTTCATAGTTGTTTTCCTCACAGTGAGGCTTTTTCCTCAAACAGCTCTTGAGCTCTGTATCTTCTTACGTCCGGCCTTTTGCCAGATTGGTTTTGTCCACCTCTCACCATGGGGCGATGCTGCGCTCATTGTGGTTCAGCCACTGTGACGGAGCTCAGCGCTCAGCCTCCCGCAGACTGCTGCCATCAGCACAAGCTCCGGCACTACATCAGTGCCGTAATCGATCTGCCACCATGTCCTCGCAGACAATTCTCTCACTCTCTAATATTCACTCTCTGTCTCTTTCCCTCTGGTTCCCGTCCCTCCCCTTCCCCCACCTCTCTGAAATGTGTTTTGTAATTAGCTAGTTATCTGATTGTGTGAACCAATTCAGTGTAAATATTAGCAGTGCACACAAAGGCAGAGTGCAGCCGATGATGTGTGGTTTATTCTACATCTTGTTTGTATACCACAATGAGTCGTCCCCATCGCTCTCTACAATCTGGATCCAAAGCACAATCTGAGCAGTACTAGGGCAGTGGCTATTCTACACATACATGCTAGGAATGGGCTGTTTGCTTGTTCTGTGGTAGTGCTGCAAATACCTTTATCTTGCTGATGTTCTCCTTTACACTTGACATCTATTGCACTTCTGTCCGTCCTGGGAGAGGGATCCCTCACATGTGGCTCTCTCTGAGGTTTCTACCTTCTTTTTACCCTGTTAAACGTTTTTTTTTGTAGTTTTTCCTTACTCTTGTTGAGGGTTAAGGGCAGAGGATGTCACACCTTGTTAAAGCCCTATGAGACAAATTGTGATTTGTGAGTATGGGCTATACAAATAAAATTTGATTGATTGATTGATTGATAGTGCCGGTTGCACAACAGGATTCAGTCTGCAGAGCCCTGAAGCTGCACCACCGCTGCTGCACAAAGAGCTGTTCACATGTGTTTATCCAAAGCTCGTTCGAAGCTCGACTCAGTACGCAGAGCCCCGAACTGGAGAATCAGGTGTCACTTACGTCGATGGTCACAGGTTCATTCTAATTTTATTGATATCAACGTATCGTGTGTAAGTTTGAAGCCGATAAGGTGAACGGTTCTCGAGATATGACTTCCACATACAGACAGAGAGACTGAGATTTCTGGAATTGGTAGATGGATAGTAAATAACTTTATATTTTACTCAGGATCTGAATATATGATAAAAGTATTAATATTTGGATTTGATTATCGTTGTCATTTAATGAAATAACCTTTTTTTAGTATTCAGCTCAGAGTTCTCCTATTCTTTTCAGGAAACTATGATAATGTCTCCAAAATATATTTAGGCTGACATTCAGGAATGCTAATCGTATCCTTGAGTGCCCCCCCACCCCCTTCTGGTACATTTGGACAAACTAGCTCTACACCAGCAGCATCAGATGAGCCACAGGCAGTGGAAGCTGCCGTCTTTGTGCGTCTCAGAGTTCACTGGTATCACTGCCAGAGGACACACGGAGCAGGCACCTGCTAATGAGAATAAACTCCCCCGCTGCACGTTTAATTAGAGGGCAGGTTATATTTGAACAGTGGAAACTACTCAAATATTCAGTGTGATGGTTAGGAGACACATATTTGACTACATAATGACCAGTTTATTTAAAACATACAATATTCACTGTTTACACCAACCTGACCACTGTGATAGAAAATGTTTGCTTGCTCAGAAAATTGAAGCTTGATTTGGTTTTAATGCATGTTGTTTAAGACAGAAGGAGGAGTCCTAATGGCGCTTTTACACATTATGGAGGGATTGAAATTTGAAAAGTAAATGGAATTCTTTTGTCTGAGAGCAACTTAAACTTTACACTGCTCTGATTAAAGTGTCCTGCAGCACAAACATGGCGCAACACAACCTCTCAGACATTTGCCTTCCATGTCATCTGCTCATCTGTTGAATTTACATGTGTGTCAGGGACCAAGCAGCATGCACAGGATTTCAAGAACGAAAAATAAGCAAATTAAATAGAAAACTGGGGATCCCATTAAAAGGGATCAGTCAGAACTATACTCTGACAAAACATTACATTTACGCTCACAAATGATGGAGACATAAGCTGGCTGGAAACGATGAAGGGAAACAAAATAGACAACAGTGGGGTGTCTTGATACAAAGAAACCCCATCCCCCCCCATGCCGATGCAACAATTGGTCTTGTCCAATTACTGGCCGTGTGTATTTAAACAGGCTCCACCCCCCGCCATCTCTTTTGGCCAAACCAGGAAGAGGGACTGAAGCTGCAGGACAAAGAAACTCAAGACAAAGAAATGTCTAATAAGGACAAAACAGTGTGAATCAAATGTGCCTTCCTCATTTAGAATACAACAAAGTGTCAAAAATGTCACAATAAAACGAACAAATAGTCTGTGTTTGAAACAACATGACAACGTGATTGTGTGTAACCATAAACCAAATTGAACCCATGTAATGATCGTGGTGAGACAGAGTGGATTTATTTTATTACAAATGTGTAGCTGTGGATACGATCAACCCAGTGTGTCAGTAGCACCACATGCACCCAGTTGAGATGGTGTCATGTACTCGGAGCGATCTGAAGCTTGGTTTTCCTGTGCATCCTGCAGAATGTCGCTTTCCAATGAAACAGCGTGTTTCTGCTGTGTGTGATCAAATCGTGGCTTTGGCTTAAGCAGCCATATGGCCTGTTGGAGAGGGCCTGTTGAGAGAGAGGAGTGTTTACTCCCCTGCAGTGATTAGACATACAGTATGGATTTCTCCCTCCAGAGCTGGTGTTTCTACTCCTCACCTATAACAACACCCACGTATAATTATTAAGGTTTTTCATGTTGGATACATACACACACTCGAGCAAACTGTCTGCCTGTGTTACGCTGTAAAGCTAAAATGTTTGAAACATACTGTTATTGCTGATGTTTTAATCTTATCTTCATCTTGGATTCTACATTCCAATGTCCCTAGAGGAAAAAGCTCATTGCAAAACACTTCACACCCTTCCCTCTCTTCCTCCCTGTCATCATCAGCCATTCCCATGGAGATTCCTTCACTTACATCCAAACAGTCCTCTCCTCTCTTGTCACTTACCTCTTTTCTTCTTGCACCATTTGCTCATTTAATTACTATTGTTGGTATTGCACTACTCTAATAATGTTTTTTATTCAGCAGTTGCTTGTATAAAATGCAAATCAAAAAAATGCATTTAGAGTGGAAACACGATCCAGTCGTGGCTCTTGTGTGTTTTTGTCTCATGGAAATCCTGCTCCATTTCGTTTCAAATGACCATCCATTGATATTGATTTAGTCTCAAAAGACTGTAAGCTATATACTGCTAATGTCCGAAATTGCTGCAACACAGACCAGACTAAATATAAAGCAGCTAAATTGGCTCTTAAAGCTGAATGGCTTCTACAGAAGTGGCTGTAATTCAGGCATATGAGTTGCTCTTGCTTACAGTTTCTTTTGTCATTTTTATTTCAGATCGAACAAACCACCATCTCCCTGAAGAGCTATCAGAGACGGCTTTGTTTACACACTGTAAACACAAAGTAAGCAGGGTGTTGAGGTGGAAAAGATTTCATGAGATGACATTTCGTCCCTGGAACACTCAACTGAGGGGCCATCGTCACGCAGACCCTGTAGAGGAGAGGCCTGCAATAGAAATATTTGTATCTCCATTAATGGCCCAAGCAACCTGCAGGTGTCTATTGTGAACAAGTCAAAAGAATCGGTCCAGCATGAGCATCCCAACAAGTTTTCAGGGCCTGAGGGTCAGTGTGGACAGAGGAGATAAGATCGGAAACAAAACCCAGATCCAGTTCCCCCAGTCTGGGGACGATAATGCCAATCGTTTATCTTCTATAGTTGATCTAGGAGGAAGGAGACTTACAAAGGACACGAGATATGGCACAACTTCAATTCCTCCTTTGGTGTCTCAGAAAGAGTCCCCTGACAAGTTGGTGATCTGGGGCTCCGAGCAGCAATGCCTGGAGCCTGACCTCAGAGAGTTTGAGCTTGTAGAGTGTAAGGAGATACATACGTTCTTGGGAAAGAGGGATCACGAGGAGGAGAACGAGGAGGAGGACGATGGAGGAAGTCTGAGGGATGGACGAGATGAGGGTCCAATGTCCATATCCTCCAGTTCAACTGCCAGTTCCACTTCAGTCGGCATGAGGAGAAATGACAATGACAGCAACAAAGTGGAGAGGAGAATGCAGAGGGACAAAGGGGGGCAGAAAAGGATTGCCTGTCATAGTACTGAAGAGTTAGACACATGCGTAGCAGGCTCAACAGGGAGGGGGAAGGGAGGTCTGAAGGAGTCCAAGTCTGAGACAAATGTGTTTGTGTCCAGTTTGTCGGCCATCGGCCTCAGCGGGAGCTTGTCGAGTGCTCTGGACTGTACCGGAGAAGCGCCATCTCCTATCTCTCTGTCCCACCCCAAGACCCACCCTTACCCAAATGTCAACAATGCTACCTCAGCCCACACCAGGAGAAGGGCAGTCCCTGCAGATGCCAACCAGAACTCGGCATCATTGCATCCTCAGGAGATATACGACTGTCCTCAGTTCTGCAGCCAGGATCAGAGACAGAGGGAGGGAAGCCATCACAGTAATGGATTGTCCTCTAACGTGGGGCTGGGCCAAAGGAGGAGGGCTGGATTTGATGAGAGGGTTCTTCCACCACGACGGCAGCAGCTTGTCAGACCTCTCTGTCAGACCGAGATGGGGAGAGCGAGGAGCTTAGCAGAGCCCAATTCATATCGAGATTACACAGGGCAACCCAGTTCTCCCAGCCACACTCCAGATTCATACAGTAATGGGTCGAACACAACGTTTACAAAAACATCTTTACGTGAACCCTCAGATTTCTCCCATCTCTATCACACATCTCTATTCTCCCAGTCCAGGCAGCCCAACCAGGCAGCCCAGAGGGAGGAAGTGCCCGTAGAAAGAACACCAGTTGCAGCAACACGGCTTAGTTCCAGTCCTCCCAACCCTTCCACCTTAGAGAAGAGACCAGAGACTCAATTCACATACAGAAGGAATTGCTCCAGTCCTAACAGAACAGGGATGGAATCCAGGTCATCAACCCCTCCTCACTCTCCTCTGAGGACACCCCAGGGCTCACCACGCAGGCAACCCTCTATATACCATGTTTCCAGGAATGTCTCTGGAGTGATTAGACATATCCCGTCAGGATGCAACCCTGCTGTACCGACGCCAGCTCAGGGCTATGGCAACAGTTGCCTGAGAGCACCAGTCAAAACTAATATAAGCACAAGCGGAATCCCCAAAGCGCCTCTTAACAACCAGCAAAGCTCCCCCCACTCTAACTACAACCCCAGCCCCAGAGAGAGCTCCCCATCACCAAAACTTAAGCCGAAAGGAGTTCGCCCTAAAATTATCACCTATGTCCGAAAAAATCCTCAGTTCAAGCCCCAAGCTGCAGACGGACCGTATCAGGTATCCTCTCTACCATCCAGGCTCTCGACATACTCACACGGCCAAACACCCAATCCCTTCAAAGACAACGCTAAAGACCCCTCCAAGCCTGACACAGAACCCAGAGCAGCCCCAGTGCTTATGGCCTCCAATCCGCTGTATGACAAGTACCGGCAAGACATGCAGACAAATATGTTCCCACCAGGTGTGCTGAGCCGGAGTATCAGGCCCCCTGGACATGCAAACACGGTCCCCCCTGCACACACACATGCCACTCCGCATGTGCACCCGCACAGCCACACGGCACCCCCCAAACTGGGCTGTAAAGCAAACAACTTCTATGGGGCACCATCAGAGGTGAGTAATTTGTACTTTGTACTCTGACAGTACTTTGTCTGTTGTAGTTTGGCTAGTTGCTCATTCTTATTTAAAGGATTTTTTTGTTTTGGCGATTGAGTCCGACAAATTTTTTGGTGGCCAATGCTGTGATCAATATTTAGGAGTAGAAAAAAATTCAGATTCCAATAAATGGACCAACGTGTTTTCAAGAATTGGCAGTGGTAAAGCAATGTAATTGAGGCTTAGTTTAAACTAAAACACAAATCCAACTAATTATATATAACTTGAATTTAGACAATAAATGTTTTAAAATAAAATTCCTGCATTGTTTATTCTGTAAAATGAAGGTTTTCATATCGACAACATAATTGCTGATATCAACATGTCTGTGAAAGGCACATATGGGCACCTTTTATCGTCCAGCCAATAAATCAGTTAGACTCTATAATCCACTGTTCATTCATACAGACGGCGAAAAGGGAGCAGCGATGGAATTTGAATTATGATTGTTGTATTAATTAGCAGCAGATAATAACTGTATGATTTGCAGTATGTTATGAACATTAATGCTGCATTCTTTTGTTCTTTGAGGTCCAGTTTCCCGATTATTCTCACACCACACGAATATGAAGTCCAAAGACAAACTTCAGATCATTTTTCTTGACTCCACATATCAATGTCCCCAGCTAGTTTCCATATTCCATATTCTATCCCACAGTAAACTATGTATAATTCATCACAGATATTCTGCATTTTATCCCCACTCTCACAAGAGCTTTATTGCTTTTAAGTCGTTCCTTATTGATTCTGATTAAATAGCTTTATTGGGAATTCATATTCATACAGCATCAAGCACCAACATGTGGAAATAAATAGTTAATGCATGCTCAAGTACAAAGCCCACAGGGACATGGCAATTCTCAAGGCTTCATATAACACTGCATGAGAGTCCCATACATTGAGCAATTCCATTAAGAGATTTCACTTACTCTAAAATGATGCTGGTGATGTTAAACACGCTACTCGCGGCAGATACAACCAGATGTGTAGCACTCTGCTCTCCTGCAAAATGTAGAAATTCTTGTTATCAGAAATCGTCTGTTGAACATGATCAGTCAGATCATATTTGAATCATTGGTTTTGTTAAAACTGAATTTTTGATTACAGAGATTTGAGTCCATGTCTGTGGATACATTCAAAGCTGTAGAATATAATTATGGCATCTGCTATTAGATGACATGGTGCATCAAAGCTTTGTTTCTCATTGTGTCCACAGGCAAAATACACAAAAGTAATCATGTGTTGGCAGGAAGATGTAAATCAGTAAACACACTAGCTTATTTCCTTTACTGTAAGGACGATATACAAACGTGACGCAAGTGCACAAAATGATGTTTATGCCAGAGATCTCTAAATAGGTTACAAGATAAGTATTTAATAGTATTGTTGGTCAATTGCATGACTTCTAGGTGGGACGATCTGCCAGTTTCAAAGGGAGTTCTGTTGAGGACACGCTGCAGCCGCGGACAGCCCCTCAGGCCGGAGGCAGTTGCAGTCTCCTGCGCTCTGGCCGAGGTCTGCGTCTCGGCCTGGGAGCTGTCAACAGGGCGGCTACGTGTGCAGCCAAGGGCAGAGGACCTGTTCAAGGGCAGAGGTCGGCACTGGTTTTCAGCCAGCCAGTCCAACCTGTCATCCCGGCAACTAGTCAGAGAAGCCAAGATAACACAGGTACATGAAACCTTCCCTCGCAGCATGTTTTTTTTTGGTTTCCCTCACAGAAAACAGCTGCAATGCCAGATGGAGGCCGTCTCTGTGGAGCTACAGTACGCATCCGAGTTTATTCCAGCAACCCAAAATTTGACACACTAGAGAGCTACCTTATCTTTCGTCTCCTTTGCAGCAACGAGGGGTTGTGGGACTTTTTTCTTCTTCCTAAAATTGGCCTGAGATGAAGGCAGCTCATTAAAATGCATTCTCTGAGATTAATTTTGGCTGATGTTATTGGAAGGTTTAAAGAAATACTGAGGGGAGTGATACTGCTCCGGGAGGCTTCCATCTACAAAACAAAATAAATAACTAAGCTTGCTCACTCTCTTTCTTCATGCAGCAAATTTCTAATTCAGATGTCTCCGATAGCACCTCTGACTGCCGAAGTGAGATTTGCATTACAGCTCACGATCGTCGCCGGAATATCGGAGTATGAAATTTGTTCATCGCTCGGCACTCTGGTGGAAAGCTGCAGCATTTATCACTTACATGCATATTTGATCTGCTCTTTCCCTGAGTGTGATAACCTGGACACACAGTGAAAATACATATGTACATTCATTCACACACAACCCAAAGCTGCACGTATAGAATTGATCGGCACAGTCTTATGATGTGCCAGGCATCCTTATCATAATCCCTATTAATACAGATGTATGGTGTCTCGGTGCTGCTGCTCGGCCCTCTGGGGAACACAGGCTTTGAAGTGCAGAGCAATTAACGGTTAAATAACAGTATTTTTCTGCCTGAAACATCTCTCATCACTGTTGCACCCTGGCTCACACGCACTGCATGTATAAACACCAGTGCAAATATATTGAATATATTGGTCAGCATTATGTGTATCAGTCATTGTGTGTAGGATCATAATTGATGGAGTTCCTTTTGCCTTTTTTGTTCTCATTGTTCTTTCACCCATGTTCTGGAGAGATCTGACCTCTAACCTTGTTTTCTTTTCTTTTCTTCTCTCCATCACTGTAAACTACAACATTTAAGCCTTTTGTGAATTATAATCTATCCATTTTTATATTTGTACATTACTCTAAAGGTACTATATAGCTATAGTATACCTGATACAAATTACTCGACTTGTGTAATTATGCAGCAGGCTCTAAACTCTAATGAGGATCAAACCACTGGACATTTGTGTTGAAGCTGTACTTCTGCATGTGGAGGCGCTCACCCTCCCTCCCTCACAGCAGCCGAGCGCCGCGATTCGCTCCGGTCGAGCTGCAGAGATTGCGGTGCACCCAAGTATCACATTTAATAACATGCAATTTAACGCTTTGCGGAGGAAATCTGTGCAGGTTGTTGCAACTCACCTTGGGTTGTAATTAAAATCGGTCGGTCATTATAGTGCTTATCCCGGCTCTCCGTCCCATTGACTTTTCTGAGCCGTATTTACATAATTCACCTCAAGTTTGGGTCTTTCTTTCAGTGAGAGCCAGTGGATGGATTTGGTGTCTTCCTGTTTTGTTGTTGAGAAACTGGAGGTAGTGTTTCCGACCTGAGGGCAAAGTAAATTTATTTTATTCAAATCTGTTGTGTGGCTGGAGGGAGAAACTGCAAGCCCAGGAAAACATCCTGCAGGCTTTTATGATTTATAGTGTGTGTCCTAAATTCTGATTTGCATGAATCTTAGTCCTATTTTTGTTCCTTTGGAGAACCACTTTATCAGGCCGGCTGTGTTTGCAGGTGGGATTTGTGGAATTAGAAAGAGAGGGAGGGAGCATGGAAGGAAGGAAGGAAGGAAGGAAGGAAGGAAGGAAGGAACTAAAGAAAATGACAACGAAAATGACAGGAAAGGAAGGAAGGAAGGAAGGAAGGAAGGAAGGAAGGAAGGAAGGAAGGAAGGAAGGAAGGAACAAACAAACAAACAAAAGAAAATGACAACGAAAATGACATAGAAGGAAGGAACAAACGAACGAAAGAAAATGACAACGAAGATGACAAGGAAGGAAGGAAGGAGGGAACGAAAGAAAATGACAGGGAGGGAAGGAAGGAACAGAAGGGAAGAGCGGATGGAAGGAAGAAACAAATTAATGAATCAACGAACCAACACAAAAAACAGGGAAGGATGGATGGAAGGAACGAACAAACGAATGAATAAAAGTGAAAAAAATGATAGTAAACAAAGGAAAATGTTATTTTTCAAGCTTTTCCTTTTAGGTCGTTCAGAATAATGTGTGTTCTCATTGAACAGGAGCGATGGTCCTTGATATCCAATCTAAAGTGGTTTTTTGTCCCCCTCACTTATCTCCCTCGTCTCTTAGAGGGCTTGATTGGAGTGGAGGGGTTGCAGGAGGGAAATCTGGGCATTTATCTTTAATGATCCTGACCTTCTCACTCAAGAGGGGCATCCTATTTTGTGTCTCTCCTCCACCAACCGTCTCTCTTGTCCTGTAGAGCTCTGTGGAGAGGAGCGGGCGGGGGGGCTGCCCACGTTATCTTTGCGACCAGCAGGGGATAATGCTCTTCTTCGGCAGGATCTAGACCCTTTACTGCGAGCTGGGGCAGCCAAAATGGGGCTTCTATTCCAAGGCCTGGGGGTTTTGCCCAATGTGTGTGTGTGTACATGTGTGTGTATGTGTGTGTGTGTGTGTGTGTGCCATGGTCGCTCATGCCTGCACATTTCATCTGTTTTGCTGTTGGAAATCATAGATTACCGAGAGGGAGGATTTCTCCCCATTGCTCACTAACAAAAGCCACCACCGTGGAGCTGTGATTACTTTTTTATCCTCTCTTTGATTCCCTGTCTTTTTCTGTCTCCTCCTAAAGATGTTTTCTCTCTTCTTCATTTTGTCTTCACTCGCTTAATCCAACTCTCGTTTTAGCTTTTTCTTTTGTGTTTTAACATCTGGAAAAACCTGCATCTCCCACCACAGCTTTTAGGATATTTGGGTAACTGCTGTCCGATTCACTGTAACCCCTGCAGTTACAAGGAATAATGAATAATAGCATTACTGATAATGTTATAAACTATGAATACAAGCAAACATAATGTATGTACTGGAGAGATAAATGGCCTACCTCCTAAATTGTGACAGTCATAACAGTGTTTACAGCATTAGAGAAACCGCTGGCCACCAGCCCAGTCTGCAGGCACGGCCAGAGCCACCAGCAGCTATTAGCATGTTGTTGTGTATATGGTTAAAGTATTTGCTCGCTGTATAAGCCGGAGACATAACACAGACGACTTCCTGGTGAGAGCTTCATCAACACAGAATGATGAACGACGAGGGGGAACAAACATCATGCTTAATCTCCTCCATTTATTTTGCTGTCAGCGGTGGTTAATGAGTTTACAATTGTCACTCAAACACACACACAAAGACACACACACACACACACAAAATCTTGCTGTCTATACTTCTGTCTGTTGAGCACACACATGATGCAGGGAGGAAAGAAGCATAAATGCTAATTACCAATTAAGATTAAATGCAGGGGATGATGAGCTATAAATAATACATTTGTAGCAGTCACTGGGTACAGAGCAGTGTGCCTTCAGTCTGTGGACCAGGTTGAACATGTCTTCTTCTACGTCCTCTCGTTCACAACCACAGGGGTCGGCAACTGGGGCGATTTGACCCAGTTGTCAAAATCGCAGCTACATCATTTTGATAATCTGATTCATTTTATTTCACCATATCGAAGTGAGAATCAGATACAGGTGTTGATTTCCGTCATGGCAACAATGATTATAGACCCACTTCCTGTTTGAATGATGGAGCTTTTATTTTGAAAAATTGTCCACTGGGGTGTGAAGATTGTGAGATGGATCTGAGATCGCCGATGTGTAATGTATGGAAAAATAACACCAGTCAATCATTCAAACTTGTATATAAACCACACACGTAGATAGTAAGAAAACAAATTCTGTTTCATTCTATGACAAATATTGACTGTGAAATCACTGCAGATAAACCAGGTAGGATGAACAAAAAGTTTTCTAACTTCACTTTGCCCCATAGACCGTTTATAAAAAGCTCTGCACACACAATGTCCAGCACACAAACCAATAAAAGGTTTGAGGATGATTTGAGGAGAATTATGAATAATTCATTCTCTAGAGCATCACCACAGGCCAAGCAAACATCCCATCCCAAACAGGCACGTTTAGAATGGCCACTGCACTAATTAAAGAAAGACTCAACATAATTCTTCATTTTGTGCTTTTCTAACAGATGAGGTGTTCACCCAACATACTTCCCCTCCGGCTCCAGCGATGGCCGCAGCCAGCCCCAGTCCGCCGCCATCAGATCCCTGCTGCCCAAAGTGAGTCAGTCGGGCCTGCGCCCGCCGGGCTTCAGCTCCAGCCGTCACCCCGCGGGCCGCCTGGCAGCGTTCGGTTCGTCAGGAGCTCCAGCGTGTCGTCCGTCTCCTCGCCCACCTCCGCCGACAGCTCGCAGAGTGACCCCTGCAGGACAGCTCACCGTGAGTGCGCTCATTACAAATCTGTAGACGCAGGCCAATGTGAGAGCTGATCCCTGCTGGGTGTTTAAGTTTTTGCTGCATCGTGTGGTTTTGTCCTTTCATAACATACTGGTATTTATCAGTTAGCTTAATGGCTCATTCCAAAACACCCACTTTATCATCATCATGAGTACCACTGTTATTATCACCGTACTGTTTTTATGCCTCCTTCTATGTATTCCCCTCATGGATGTAATTTGCATAAACAGCCCCCCCCCCCCCCCCCACATTCATTATGGTGCAGTCTGCTTTCTCTTCCTGAGCTCCGCCTCACTAACAATGTATTCTCTAATCTGTATTTTAATACACAAGCTGCATACAATTAGAAACAAAGCTGCAGTTTTATAAAGCACATATAGAGAGTATGCAGCTATATACAGTATAAATGTGTATTTTTTATTAGAGGGGTATTTTTATTTCTTTCAATCATCTAACGTTCAGTATTCCTTTGTTTGTGCATTCGTCTCACATGATCGACCCAATAAGATGCCCGAATATTAGTCAATTAAAATCATTAGCATATTATTATACTAGAGGTCAGAACATTGTCATATTTTCACTAATTAATTTGTTCCAGGATGATTTTTCATGCATGTAGCAGAGCTGGTGTGTTATTACAAGACAACTAGATGACTTGACTTTAGAAAAGTTACAAGAACAGTTTACCCCAGAAACAGTGATATTTCATTGATCCCCATACTGAAAAATGTACTTTGAGTCATTAAATATCCCCATTTGACAGCTCAGCTTTTATGTATCTATGAATGTATGTAAAAATAACAGAGCACAACATGTCAGTCCTAGGATTCATCAGTAATTTAACAGCCCCGTAACTGGGTCTGTGCTGCACGTTCAGGCAGTGTTCTCCGTGGAGAGATCAGTTTGCTGACTGAACTGTGGGGAAATAGTTTTTATGTTCACAGTCAGCTGCACGTGCACATGCATGTTGTGATTTCAGTGCTGCCTCTCAGGCTGGTTGGGTAGTTGGCTGAATTTGTGGTCGGTGTGTGTGTGTGTGTGTGTGTTTGTAATGTGACCTACATAGGGAACACTTGCTCTTCCTCTCCCAGTTACAGATGACGTACAGCATCTGCACTCTCACGCACGTCAGCCCCCCCTGTTATGTCATCACTCCATTCCCTCCTTTTGTACTTTATACTTTTTTTTGTCCTTCTTTTTCTCTCTCTCTCTCCAATTGGTTGAATATGAGAACACACTCTGGGAGTAATGTGGGGGAGGCACCTCTTCATCTGCCTTGAAGCAGGGAAAAGAGGAGTCCCTGAGGTATCTGGAGAAGAACCTGATAATTGAAAGAAAGTGTGAATACGGAGGTTGTCAGTTTTTAAAAGCTTGACATAAGGCATTGGTGTTGAGTTTATCATTCTTTTTTATCTCCGATTTCTTTCCTATGATTTTGTTCCATGTTTGGGTAAAAAACAGTAGGACACCAGTCTTTATTAACAATTTATGTGTGCGTGTTTGTGTGTGTGCTTGTCTTTCTATAGTTTTGAGGGCCAATTTTGGTTTAATACCATCATTATGAGGACATTTCAGACATTAAGGATTTAGGGTTTGACATTACAGGCTAGGAATTGCATTATGTCAATGCGTGTCCTCACAGCTATAGAAAGAAATGTGCAGCAATAGCGAGATGCAAAGCTCTCTTCTCCTCATCTCTCTCGTATTATATATTTTTTTACTTATATTTTTATGCATGAACTGAATCAGCTGAACATTGGGACAAGAGTTTCACCACACTGAAGCTCCAGAAAGTTGGATTTTCTGAAACATCCATTTTCTTGAAACCCCCAACTCTCTGTATATCTGTAAAGTTGTGGCACTACTGCTATCAGTTTCTCAAAGTGATCTTGCCCCAGCATCTACAGTCTGTGAAGTCAAAATGTAAAAAGATCAGTGTATAGCAGAATAGTTATAAGAGCTAAAAACTATTTTTCATGAAACTTACACTACTACCCGCCGCTTTCAGCTATTTAATTAAATTTCACCATCTGTATTTTGGTTTGTTGTCAGAGACAAACATAAACAATGGTATTGAATCCCCCCCTCTCTTTCTAGCGAGCTTCATTTGTATTGTACTTAATAAATTACCCTGCAAATATCAATATCATGAATCAATGAAATGAGATCCAGGCCTGAGAGAAGCCTTTGCTGCATCAGTCTGGCCAAAGATCACAAGTTCATCCCCGGCTACGTAAATCAGACTTAATGTGACTCTTCATGTTACAGGAACAAGTGCGTCCACTAAATCCTGAAGATAAATTACACGTAACATAACAGAGGCCTAATCGCTCGCTTGTTAACGTATTGTCTGTTTAAGCAGCTGCTGGTTTAAAATGCCGGTTTAATTATGCCGGTAATTTATCACCTACATGTAGCTCAAAACTGCATAGACATAGTAGACATGACGGCTTTATAAATATTGTTCACGCACACACACACGTGCACTAACAGAGCGTAGGAACACCTGCCAGCAGAGCATGAAAGAGCAGAAGTTTTGAATGGTGTTGCCTGCAGCCGACTCTTCCTCTCCCCGCTGCCACTCTGAGCTCAGTGAGACCGAGCTGGAATCGAGCATGAGAGGCAGAAGATTAATAAGCTTTGATGTTCATTTCCCTGCATGCGCCGTTTGCGGTGTGTGACACCTTGAGAAAGGCAGGACGGGAACGTTTACTTCCACTTTTGACTCTGTGTGGTGCTCGTGACCTTTCGCTGCGAGGCATCGGAACTCCCCGCTCCGTTTGAACTTTACGGATTAAAATGCGCTCGACTGTAGGTCCTATACTCTGTCTATTTCTGTGTGGGTGCACTTGTTGAGCTTTAACCAGAGGGTCGTCTGATGCATATGTGCTATGTCTTTGGGACGTTTGATATTAGAACTTGTACTGTGTTTTGTCTTTTCTGCAGCCTGGATTCAGTTGTCATATTGATTTTTATCTTTTTTTATCCCAGGGGCAATTTAAAAGGCAGAAAATAGGGGTGACATTTTTTAAACTCTTCTCTGATTTGAATTGGAGATTTCACCAAAACATAATTGCATTTAAAATCCTTATAAAGCCCAAAGCAGTTTGTGAAAATTGCAGTATGATTGTAGTGACTGCACAGATCCAAACATTTAGTTGCAGTCATGAGAGTTCATCAGAATCTACCGTTTCTAATTTCCAGGGGCTCTCACACTGTTGAACCTGTTTTCATTTGTGCATGTGTGCACATACAGTAGGTGTGCAAGGACAGGAAGTATGTTTGCAGTCCTTGTTTTTTCCTCTTTCACTCTGGGATCTTTGCCTCCTCTCGCCGCAACCCCAGTTGCAAGAGCAGACAGATTGACAGATGAGTTCTCACACATCCTTCCATCGAGGATGCACCGGGGAACACAGGCAAACCGTTACTTCCTTCAATACCAGAGAAGAAAGGCTAGTCGCTTGTTTCCCCATTGATTAGCAAGTAAAGCGGACTCCATTAGGGCTCTGGGTGATACCAACAGGAGGAATCATTAAGGAATAGAGTGATGGGGAGGGTAAGGATTGCAGCCCTCTGATAAAGTGTAGAAGAGGATCCCTGGAGATTGAACTCCCCACTGTTGTAGCTCAGTCAACCTCTGATCAATGATGCATGGATGCATTTAAATGTGGACATGTGCCTTGATTGTCCAAGAAGAAGAGAAAGATGAGGGAAGGGACATATTTAACTTGAGGGAATATGTCGTAATCTTCGTCTAACTTTTCATGATGTTAAAGATATATTGGATTTTTCAAACTAGCCCTGCATCTCAGCCATCTGGCAGACAAGGACATTTCTATTTTTTTCATCTGTCTCAATTGGTCCATAAAAACAGAAGATTGACCCTTTTTTTGTCTCTTATTTACACCTACGCTACCTGGTAGCAAGAGGGGTATTGTAAGCAGTGGATTCAGTTTGTCTCTCACAGCAATAACTTGAGCAGTTTTAATCTTATTTGGATTAAAATTGGAGAGTTGGTTTAGGGAATCTTCGACTGTTGAGATGGAAGATGCAAGATCTCTACTTCCCTCCTTCCATTATACAAACATGAAGCTAAAATATCCAGAGTCTGTGCAGTAGTGACTGTGGTGTGGAGCAACGGTATAGAGGTCCTGCTGATACATACGATATATCCATCTCGAGTCAGACTCAGCTGTCAATCATAATGTTTCACCATGTTTTTTTAGCATCAAATTAGTGATCAAAACCAAACGTATCAGAAACATGAATACTTGAACACACATGAGTGTTACCTAACTGATTTGTTTTGTTTGGCCCACGTCTCATCCACTAACATGTAGAGGAGAAAGGGGTTTATTACCTATGCAGTAGCCAGCCACCAGGGGGCGATTAAGATGGTTTGCTTTCATTTCAGAGAGCTGTTATGTCTTCCATATTCAAATAAAGTTTATGGTCAGGACCTGTGCTATTTTTGTTGTTGTTCAAAACTGTCAAGGTCGCAGGTTCAAGGTCGCAAGTTAAAAGTTTTAGCCGAATGCTAATGCAGGGGACACACAATAAAAGCACACATACAACTGCAATTATGTTTAATTCAGTTACACATTCAAAAAAATGTCAACAATATCACTTGATTGAAAATGAAACATTTTGATACTACATTTCAACAATGTAGCACGTATTGAATATTTTAGACTGAATGTAACCCGGGTGCCTGTCACATCACATCTTTAAGCCCCTCCCCCTGTGGCCCTAGGGCCTTCATGCCTCCTCAAACAGGAGACAGTTTAACATAAAGAATCACACACACACACACACACACACACACACACACACACACACAATCACACTAAGGAAATCAAGGTGACATTGAGCCAAGCTGTTATGGCCTTGATTGATTCTTACGGCCTGTTTGCTTATATATGCATTCAAGTGTGTTTGACTAACATCAGGGGGGCTATAGGCTACTCTATATAACATTGATTAGCCATTAACCCAATCCTCCCTTTAGCCAAGTCTTTGACATCCCCTAAGCTTTTTGTGTGTGTGTGAGAGGATCCATGCATATGTGATGCCTGGTTAACTCCACGGTGACTGACAGACTCTATTACAGAGCTGAATGCAGAATCCAGCAGCAGGACGCTGATGAAGCCGGTGCCTCTGAGCCCTCATGACTCCTGGATGGAAACTCAATCGCCAAAACAAACAATGACAGCAAAGAGTATTATCACTTCGATCCATCTTCTCTTTAGGTGATAATGAAATAAGGGTGAAAATCAAATGAACGAAAGAGTGAGCAGAGCAGAGACAGCTGAGGGGAGAAGATGAGTTGGAGGAAGATGCAGTGATAAAAGAAAACTCAATGAGTCCAAATGAGCAGAGAGGAGAAGGGGAAATGGAGTGTTTGAAAGAAAGATGAGCGGAAACAGAAACACGGAGAGGCTGGTGCAGGGAGGAGAGAGGATGCCATACCCCAGATGCAATGGCTCAGATCCGCTCTGTGAGTCATGCTAGCTCAATGTGAACAGATGGTTTCTATGGTGCAATCAGATAGACACAAACGCGTATACACACAGAGAGATGCACACACTGGTAGTGCAGCACATTAGATGGGCCAATTAGATATGGCTGCCATTCTGTGGCTGACGAGAGGCGAACCAACATGGCAGTGAGTTACTGAAGCAGCAGAGCTGTGACAGTGAGGATGGGCTCAATGGGCCTTTTCATTAACTAATAACCTCTCAGCATTTTTCATCCAACTCCATATTAATCACTGTTTATGACAAAAACACAGAGGACGTGGAAACAGGCGCATCAGAATCAGATAAACCTTAATGTGTATGTATGTAATTCTGCTTTACACTGAGAAGAAAGATATAGTTGTCTATTTTTTCTCCAATAATGTACACAACAGAATCCTGCTCCTCATCCACTCCCTCATTACCAAGGAGGTTATGTTCTCACCCCCTGTCCATTGGATTGTCTGTCAGCAGGATTACATAAAAACTATTGAACAGATTTCCACGAAACTTGGTGGGAGGATGGGACATGGGCGAAGAAAGAGGCCATTACATTCTGGCACCAGGAATATTTATTTTACCTACTTAGTAGTGGGTAAACACTGCAAGACAGGGCATTTTTTGACATTTTCACCAATTTCTGATGGAATAATTCATGGATCTTGATGGAAAAAATGGCTTTAGGTTCACTGCATCTAGGCTTTTCAACAGTCTCTACCAAAAACACTGTCTGGTGTTCTCCCAGCTGTAGACCCACAAATTATTTCTTCCTGTTGACATTTAGTGTAATTATTTCTCAGTTTTCAGTTCAGTGCTGTACTGCCTCCTTCACAACAGGAAAATAACTCCTACAAATGCTGATTTAATGGAATAATTATGAGAGAACATCACCAGTAACACTGTGTGGTAGTTGTAATTTGATGCAAAATTCAAGTATAACAAAACTGTTTTGTCAACACATGGAGCTGAGTTAATGAGAGGAGAAAGTTGATGCTGTATTTGAATATTCAAAAGCCGGCTGTCCAGTGTGTGGTTGGTGTTGGTTATTAAACATCCCCATTGCTCATTTGTTTTCTTTTTGTTCTTGTCTTTCTGCTTCTCAAGTAACAACAAAAATCAACTCTCACAACTACAGTGGCGTTTTAGATTTGGTGTGTTTTTACACCTGCCTTAAAGGTCCAAGGTGAAGGATTCAGGGAATCGCAGACGGTCTGAATAGATGATAATGGAATATAATATATTCATCACTAGCGTTTAACCAAGAGCCTTTCCTTGTTTGTGTTGTAGAGTGCGACGGCTCCATTGGATCTTAAGGTAGAGAAAACATTTGCCTCCAGGCATTAGTCTAATCTTGAACTTCATCTGTAAACTATTCAAAATACCATTTGACGGTAAAGTACTTATATAGAAAGGAGCGTAACTCTCTTGTTGTCCATCGTTAAAATAATTCACGTCCTTGTCGGACGGAGCTTTTGATTGGATCTCCTGACGTCTGGGTCCTGGCAGAGGAGCGGGACCCTGTGGCTGCTGCTGTCAGCTCCACAGTTATCACCTAATCTATCTGTCAGTCCACAGCCCTGATCTTATCTCTGCAGGACCATTAGAGTTCCTGCTATATGTATGCAGCTTTAACCTTGACTGTCACACATATCAATGCAGATGCACAGTTGAGTACTTTGCATAATTGTGCCGCTTTGAACAAGAAGTCTGTAAATGCAGCGTTTGACAGCTGTTATGAAGTTTTGTTAGTTCAGATGAAAAGTAAGGATGTATTTTACTTGTTGTACCCATTTTTCACTGACACTGATTTACAGGTAATTAATGCTCTGAGTTTTATTGTGAATAATATTTGTTTTTACAAAGCACAATATGTCTTGCTTTTGACACATGATCTGGCTCTAATCAAATTTCACCCTCTGCCATTTGATGCAGATGAAGCTGCTTGTTTCTGGTGTTTGCAGCATTTGTTTAATTTTTATTTTCGGCTTTTTTGAAAACCCAAACAACTTTTGACACACGTCTGCTCGAAGATACGGTTTTAGAGTGTTTAACCCAGACAATGTGATGTGTTCATAAACGGTGATCATAGCAATATATATTCTGATATGAAGAGCATCAGACATTTTGAACCAGCTTTGAACAAATGACAGGAAGCAACGATTAATGAGCAGAACAAATTATAGACTCTTCAGGCTTAATTACACACACTGTCGTCCGTACTGAGAAGTGTTGAATGAAGCTGACGTCTGTCTGTGAGAACACGTTCTCCAATCAAACTGGCTGAATTGAGATTACACTTCAAAACGAACTATAGTCAGTGTCAAACCGAAATTCTTCATGTGTATAAATTATTTATGTAGGTGAAGGTTGTCCAATTGTATGTTTAAAAACTGTATCCTTAGTTGCTTTCTCAGTGTTTTGCCCAAGGACACTTATACATATGGACCAGGTATCGAACCGCCAACCCAGACATTGGTGAACAACCCGCTCTCCACCTCTTCTTTAAACATGGAAATATTCATAAAAGGTTTAAATAAAACAGTAGTAATAATAATAAAACTTCCCCATTCCTCATCATCAAAACTACCATCAATGATCCCCTAAATATCCCAAATATCCATTTTAATACAATACAATTTAAAGATAGGCGATATGTAAGAACTTATAAATCAATTTTTTTCTGTGAATGGACTGTAGCTTCTATGAAAAGGTCTCAGAGTGATTTTTTTAACTACAGAGTGTGAGCACACACACACACACACGCACACACGCACACACTTAAGGTGCGACTGGATGCTAACTGCAGTTGCACTAAACGTCGAGTCAGCATTATCCTCCTGGCATTAGTTTTGCTTTGAGGGGCGAGCTGCTCCAATAACAAGGCCTCCCACTGAGCTGTGTAAACTGCTCTTTTGTTCTCGCTCTCCTCGTGCACACTGTCCCTCTTCTAATATCTTTGGTATTTGCCATACATCTTCTTAATATGCAGAGTTTTCTGACGGCTTCTCTGCTGCACCATCCGTTTATTCCCCCCTTCCTGGCTCGCTATGTCCTCATGTCTGCTTCCTCCTGATCTCTTGCAGCCCCCCTCTTCCTTCCGAGCTCGGTTATTCATCATTGGCTGACATTTTGCCAATCAGTGACGCACGTCAGCTTTATCTCACCGTTAATGAAGTGCATCTCTTCTCTTTGTCTAAGCCAACAAATTTCACGATCTCATATTCTATCATTTTCATTCCTCTGTTTTCTTTCTCTGACTGGCCGACGTCATCCCTCACTCTTCCTCTCTCTGAACCGCTCTCTGGGAATTTGATCGTACATACTTGACCTATGACTAATAACATGTATCTGTTCATATCAACCAGTCAATTGCTCTGTGTCAATCAGACGACTGAGCAAACGCCAAATATTTCTATTCCTTCCATTTAAACATATGTATATTTAATCTATCATTTGAAGACTTTAGCTTGTGGATGTTGACAGCAGTAGATTCAGAGCTCAGTAACAGCAGTGCTGTGTCCTAGATCATATCTGAGGAGTGGACACTCTGCACATGCCCTTGACTGGTTAATGAGGAGGAGGCACAGTAAACAGCCTCACTGATCAGCACCTCGAGCTGCTGGGGGTCGACTAATGAAGCTTTGAGAATGTGGCATGCATCAAAAGTGCGGCGATGTACCAACGTGAGCAGAACATGTACAGGCAGAGAGAAAATACCCGCAGGTATCGTTGTATATGCTAGAAGGCATTTTGATCTATCTGTAGATTTTATTATGTAACTGTCACTTGTGAACAAATTTTCATTTTACATTTAGGATTATCTGGAGTAAATTCCGAACCTTCTGATCAAGACCCTGGGTTGCACAGTAAATAGCACTAGTACTTTACAGGTGTGGTACAGTGTTGTCATTGCAGTGTGGTTGTGTACATTGCCTCAGGTGAAAGAACAAATCATCCACTGGCTGCAGGGTTAGTAGCTCGACACCTGCCTCCCCCGCTTTATATGTTTAAAGCAACACAATGTTGTTTTTTGCCTTTAATTAACAGATTAAAATGATTTTGATGGTACATATTTCACTATATGTAACCTACACTTGTGAAATGCTTCACTAAATATGTCCCCCACAAACAACCAGAGCCAGAGTTAGCAGTTTGCTATAAGAAAAAGCTATATTGGTATTCTTAGTGTGGACTACATGGCAGAACCAGAGAAGAAACTGGAGAGGGCAATGTCTGAGGAATCGAAAAAAGAATCGAGGAATGCAGTCGAAGAAAGTGTGTTTGCATTCATTCGTAGTGTCAGTGAAACTATAAGGAGGTGAAGGGCAGGCAAACGTTTGTTTCATTACTGTTGGGGTTTGGATAGATGAGCAGGATATACTCTGTGTGTGAGAGTACATCAACCACCCATCAGTCGGTTGTTAGATAGCATTACAGGCCAGGGTGAGTGACTGTCATGAAGGACTGTAATGTTGCGTATGTCTTTCTGTCCCTGCTTCTGAGTGGGTTTTTCTGTGGGTACTCCTCTTTCCTCCCACAGTCCAAAGACAAGCAGATTGAGGTTAGATTAATACGAGACTCTAAATTGAATATAGGTGTGAAGGTGTGAGTGACTTGTTTGTCTCTATATGTCAGCCCTGCAGTACGCTGGCAACCTGTCCAGGATGTACCCCGCCTCTTGCCTAATACCAGCAGGGTTTGGCTCCAGCTCCCCCTGTGACCCTCAAAGGATAAGTGGTATAGATAATAGATGGATGGATGTGCTCATGTGGAAGCATTGGAATGTTTCTGTAGCGTGTATGTGTGTGTGTGTGCACGCCCGTGTGTGCGCGTGTGTGCAGGTTAACGGAAAGAAGATTGGGAGCAGCAGCAGTTAGACCCAGAGGTTACAAACCATTTCTCAGTCCAGTGAGCCTTAATTCAGACATAACACAACCTATCAGATCGAAGAAAAACCAATATGTGATCCTATGAGGAAGAAAGAGACGGCAATTATGTGATATATATGAGATATAGAAAACCTGAGTGGGAGTTCTGAAGAAAAATCCTAACATACCGCATCTACGGTAACCGAACATTTCTTCATGAAAATTAATGAACGGGTAATCAAAATTCTTCATCTGCTTCTGTGTGTTTCAGATCTGAGTGTGAGTGAGGAGCCTCCTCTTCACAGAGTGACCACCAGCCCTCCGTCAGCAGATCAGCAGCGAGGGGCGCCGTGCCGCAGCAACAGTCTCCAGCCACCCTCCACCCCGGCTCTGCCCCGGCGCTACCTGCCTGCCCAGCCTCGAAGCTCCCCTGGAGGTCAGCAGGGTCACAGATTTTTGCTTTGACAAGGGAAACAATTTGTTTATGAAAAATATTCAGAATATTTATAATTTCTATGTGGACATAATGTAAACATCTGAGTGTGTATTTACAGGAACAATATTCACATGCAAATTTGAGTTCTGGGCATGTGAAAGCGAAATTTGAGAGATACTTCTCACATGCTGGTGTCTGCAATGATGCATTTATTGTAGGTAAAACTTGAGTATTTCATTAGTATTTCATTAAATCCACACAATGAAGTCATTAAATCCAGCACTTTTACTTTCCACTATTCTCTGCCTCCTTATGCAGTGTAGCATCTAATTAAGCACAACTCTTGCTCTCTGGAGTTGTTCGAAGTCATTTGGGGAAATTCACACTCCAATAATAAAAATTACTGTCAGAAAGTACTGAACTACATTAGAGATATGCCGGGGTGGTTTCTCTCTTTATAGTGTGAGTTTATTCCGGTGCACTCCTGTTCATTATGACTGTAACACAATCTTTTTGTAGCTTTTAATGCTACATGGTAAAATATACAATTAAAGACTAAACACCACACATTGAATATGTTGTCCGATGTGCCGCTTAGAAATGCTGATGAAATTGTGAGGTCCCACTGTCCTGTCCTGTCTGTTCAGAGGAGGCTCACTGTCAGTGATGCTTCTCACACACGGCTGTATTTTCACACATTGAGGTTGACACCAGAAGAAGCCCTGTAGTATCACACCTCACTCACTCACACTTAACACCTGTCTTTAAACATGTCCGGTGACTGATTTAATAAACAAGTCAGAATCCTGTTATCTTTAAAATCACGTCTGAGACCAACACAACTTACAGGATAAAACACATTTTAAACAGCGAAACAATGTAGAAATTGTGTGTTTTTGTGTTTGTGTGTTATAAATTATTGATGAAGAAATACCTGAGGTGTCCCTGTCAGCCTGACAGTCATGTACAGACACTACTGTTTATTCTACTCTTGTCTCTCTGTCACAGTACACACTCATACATCCCATTAAACACACACACACACACACACACCTTATCAGTGAATGACAGTGAATGACACTCCAGTTCTGCTGAGCCCCTGAAAGTTTCAGCCAAAAACTTCCTTTACTGACTCACAGTCACATTCTGGCATAATGATCGAGCTCCGTTACAGTGGTCGACATGCTGACATTCACAGTAGACATGTACACATAATGACTGTGTCACTCCTTTTTCTTTCACTCACACAGGTTTGGCCAAAGAGGGACAAAAATCTGTGATCGTGAAAAAAACTTTACACATAAAACATATAAAGACCAAATCTATGATCCAAATGTAAACGAAACAATGTCCTTTAAAATTCAGAAAATATGTTTTGAATCTGCCTTCACTCAGATTATATTGACAGGTATATATCATAGTCTGTCAATAAAGATGGAGGAAACAAATCTATTTTCTTCTGTTGAACATACATCAGTGTGATAACCAACTAAAACTTCCTACAAGGGCAGAAACCATCTTTGTTTTTTTTGTGTGGTCCATGTCCCACCCACTAACATAGAGGAGGCAGGGTTTACGACCTGTACTGTATCCCGCCACAAGGGGGCAATTAAGATGATTTGGCTTCACTTGTATATTGAGCTGTCATGTCGTGCATCTTTATATACGGTTCATGGTTTGTCAGTCAGACAGCTGCAAAAAGTCTCAGAGGACTGCTCTGCCTGTACATCCTCACAGAGCTGCTATCATCCCTGTAGACCCACTATCTTGTACAGCAACACCTGAGCAGTGCACACACACACACACACACACACACACACACTGAGAAACGCACTCGCACACAGTGTTTGTGCAGGCCTGAACTCTCTCTCCGGGGTTATACAGGGATTTGTTCAGGATCAGAGGCTTCGCTCCCAAAACAGGTCTAATTAGTTTCCTTTCATGGCCTCTCTCCTCCTCCCTTCCCTGCTTCACAACAGATTCCCCGCTAAGCTGCCCAAATCCACTTCTTCATTCATTATCATCTGTTTTCGTCCTCCCCACTTCTCATCATTCCTCGTGTATAATGTTTCAAGCCCAGCAATTTTTCTCTACGCCCACACACCTCACCACATGTCTGCAGCAGATTTAAGGTGACACATGAGAAGACACGAGAGCTCAGAAATGATATTTAAAAAATATATATTCAGAGTTTAAGATTCTTGTCTGTCTTTGCTTTAAAGTGTGACACAGGTAGCAAGGAGAAGATGGGCACGTCTGCTAGAGTACACGCTCGGCTTCTCTTTGACCCAGAGTCCCATGGGACGTAGTTATACTACGCAGCAGGGGGGGGAGATAGCTGGAGATGAAAGCAGGAGGGTATAACAGAAAGATTGAAAAAGTTCGTAGGGAGGAAAATCAGCAACGAAATGAAAAAGAAAAAAGAGAGTGAGGAGTGGATGGGGACGGATCGTTGGTTTGATGCTTGTGTGAGGACGCTTGTTTGAATGTTGTTCAGACACCTGCATGTGCTTTGTCAGTCAGATGTCCTTGTGTGCTTCTTTCTGATTTAAGAATGTCACATAACACACATTGATCGGTTGTATCTTCGTTCTCTGACAGTTGGCAGGAAGGAGTTTCAGCGGGGTTCAGAGGTCACACGTTCTCTCCCGTCCTCCCCGAAGAGGCTCGCAGTGGTTCCTCCCAAACCTCAGTCCCCAGGTGAGTTCACCTTTAGTTTGTATCATACATAAAGTTGCTGATGGTTTCTTTATTCGCCTCTGCACAACAATGACCGTGCAAATTTAGAGCAAAGAAATAAATCTAGAGATTATTCATGTATATGCACATTTTGTAATTTTAAAATCACTTTCAAAGTAAGACATTTGTTTGAATTATGTGTGTTGGTGTCATGTGGGCGTTCGGTTTGGTTCCATGTAGGGTCCGTTTGGCCTGGTGCTCCCAAAGTCCCTTGAAACGCTCCTTTAATGTGTTGAATTGAGTCCAAGGTTATGAATGAGAAACATCAGGATCATGTTTGTCCCCTCCCTGTGACTCCTACCTCTCCTTTCCAATCCCCTCCTCCCAAGTCTTTCCAAAAACAAATCCTTCATATTTATTATGAGCTGTTCTCACTCTCTACACACCCAGAAGTGGTTTGCATCCATCTCAGAAATATGTGGTGCTGGGCCGTACACAGCTTCAAGCAGAAATTCGTGATGGTTAGCACTTTCTTCTATGCTGGGATTTGATCTCTGCAGTCTGAACTTTCCTTCCTTCAGGCTCTGCACTGGTAAAATCATTTTCTTATAGGATTGCAGAGGGTCTCCCCATCTTTCCTCGCAGAGTTGACACACATCTCCTCAGGCTACACCTCTGTTTTTGCTCACTTTATACTCACTGCTGTAACAGCTCAACCCTTCTCCTTACTTTGTCCTTGTCTCCTCCCACACACAGTCATAAGATAAAAACATGTTTCTCAGCTTTGTAACTTTTCTCTTGTTTACTGTGATGTACAGTTCACTAGGACCACCCCCCAACAATTTGGGATTCAACGTTTTGAACAAAAATGTATGCATTTGATGTTAACGAAAAACCAATGGCCATTGAGTGAAGAGGTTCAGGTGACCGGGCGGAGGGAGACTCAGTGTGGGGGTTCTGTCTCAGGCATCATTCCACCTGACGAGTACCTAGAATGAGACATGCAAGACGTATGCACCAAACTGAATAAGAAGGGATGAGGGAGGAAGGGAAGAGAGGATGAAGGGATGCGGTTAGGAATGAGGGAAGAAAGTTGGAGGGATGAGGGAAGGAGGATGAAACAATGAAGGTAGGGATGATGTAGAAGGGTGAATAAATGAAGGGAAGAGGATGAAAGGAGGGTAGGGAGGAGGGGAAAAGGATGAAGGGATGTGGTTATAGGGAGGAGGGAAGAAGGATGAATGGATGTGGGTAGGCATGAGGGAAAGAGGGAAGGAGGGTAGGGATGAGGGAAGGAGAATGAAGGGATAACTGAAGGAGGGTGTAGAAATGAGGGTAGGGATGAAGGAAAAAGGAGTGATGAGGTTGAGGGGTGACAGGATGAAGGGGAGGGATGAGGGAAGGAGGGTGAAGGAATGAGGGAAGGACAATGAAGGGAGGGTGAAGGAATGAGGGAAGGAGCGAGAAGAATGGTGGTGATGGATAAAGGAAAAAGGGGGGATGAGGTAGAGGGGTGACAGGATGAACGGAGAGGGTGGGTTGAAGAGTCTGAGACAAACAAAGCGTGTGGACCGGGTATGTGTCGGCTTGACAGGTGATTAGAGGTGTGGCCCTGCTCCTGAACCTAATTTAACCAGTTAACTTCAAATGTTGACACGTTGAAGCGGCTCTGGACAGTGTGTCAGCAAAATGACAGTGTGTTGACGTGAAACTAAAATTCTCCTCAGCCTAAAAATACACACACTTCTCTGCAGCCCACAGGGTCTGCCATCACCTTTTCTCATTGTTTCTCACATCGTTATTCTGCTTCCATCAACCCCAGTGTTATACACACTGCCTCCGTTTCTCTCACATAAACTCATTTAGTATTCACAATATTCTAACTCTAATTTCTCAGGTAGAGTCTACCGATTTCAAAGAGTGTTTGAGAAAGTGTGTGTGTGTGTGTGTGTGTGTGTGTGTGTGTGTGTGTGTGTGTGTGTGTGTGTGTGTGTGTGTGTGTGTGTGTGTGTGTGTGTGTGTGTCCCCGCAGGAGAGCTAGACGTCCTTTACTAAAGATTTCTGGCAGTCGCTTTCAAAGACGGGGAATCCTGATGAAGATGTAACACGGAGACATTTGCACTTTCTCCTCCATATTTTTTAGAAACTCATCTTCTGCCTTTTCATGTGTAGTTCTTTCATTTTCTCTCGGCACAGACAGGAACACCCCCTTGTTTCAGGTTTTTATTTGCCCACACATACTTCATACCATTAGCTTCATCACCATTATCATCATTCAGCACCCCTCAGGTGTCCTCGACTCCCCCCCCCCCCCCCTAAACTGCATCTCGTCTCCCCACTCTCTTCTCTCATTTACCTCGTGACCCCCAGACCACTCCTCCCCGCCCCCCCGTTTTATCGCACCACAGCCTCCCTCTCACCGATCTCTCACTCATTACTTTGGACCCCGCACCCCAAGCCTTGCCTCCCGTTGTCATGGAAACCATTGCCGCCCATGCTTCACCGAGCCAGAATGAGACGGCGAGGCAGGTGACGCGGGGCTACAGCGATTTTCTTGATCGCATGCTCAGACAGCCACGCTCTCGTGTGGTCTCTCTTGTGCGTCTGTGTTTACATTATGACGATTTAAAGATTTGAGCGAATTGCGGCTATTCAAATAAAGCCGAGGTGATGCTGTGTGTATCGACACTCGTACGTGTTCACACTACATGACAAGGTGACTCACATAGAGGTTAATCGGCCTGCCTGTATGTCAACTGCAGCTTAATAGTCCCCCACCCCCCAACCCTCCAAGGAAAAATGGCCTTCACGTGTTCATGTGTGTCTGGCCTTTGAATCACAGCCATCGTTAATACATTAAGCATTGTTTAAATGTTTTTGCAGAAACGCAGTGTAAACAATAAACCCAGACATGCATATGTGTGGATGCTGCAGCTCAATCATTACTTGGGAGATGAGGTCGTCCATCATGACAAACAGCAGACTGGGAATTACCCCGAGGCTTCCTCTGTAGGAAGATTCAATTAACTTACTATCGTTTGTCATGTGAACACAGTCATTAGCAATAGGTCAGGTCAAATCTCCTCTGATTTAATACTCATCAATTCCGTTATTGTAGATTGATACAGCTTGGCATAGTTGGATTTCTGAATTAGCACGCAGCTAATTAATGAGATAATATTTTTAAATTATATGTATTGACATTGTTTTTCCTTGTAAAACACGTGCGGGATAATTGTGCTTGTTTATAATGTCCCATGTTTGTTTTTTCGTTCCCTGCAGTCCAGTCTGGGCAGCGGCCCGCAGCAGCGGTGCGAGGGTCTGCTCCCCCGGGGTCCCCTCGCCGCGTGGCCCCCCTGAGGCTGCAGCAGGAACAGCAGGAAAGCCTGCAGAGGGAGAAAGAGGAGGCCCAACAGAAAGAGAGGGAAAGGCAGGCGGAGGAGAGGGACAAAGAGGAGCAGAGGGAGGAGGTGAGTCGTTGAGAGAATCTGCAGCTTCGCTTGGGAGCTTTCTTTTGTCCTTTTCTGTTTGATTCGATTCTTTTTTCTTTAAATTCTGTGTCACTCAGGTTCAGAGGCTGCAGGGACGCTGCGAACAGCAGGAGAGGCAGCTGAGAGCTCTGAGAGACGAACTGAGGAAGACTTCCTTAGGTCTAGAAGCCTTCATCATCACCACTCAGCATTACTGCCTCAAGGTAGCCGACTATAATGATACAGCGTTGATGATGACACCTGCATCTCATCTATAGATGTAAAAATATATTTTCTTATTCAAATTCTTAAATAATTCTTAAATCTTAGTTTAAGTGAAGATTTACCTGAAATGGTATATTACTCCTTAGTGAATAGTACAAACTATCATCATCATCATCATCATCATCATCACCACCATCATCATCATCATTAAGGCTATATCCTCTACAATGAAACCTCTGATTAACAGGAGATGATGTATAGGGAGGTTCCCATGTGGATATAACACTCACACACACACACCACACACACACACACACACACACACACACACACACCCAGGAACTCAAGACCACATACAGTATTTAACACCATGAGGTGAGCATGGTCAGTGAGCAGCACAATGCGTGAGAGTGTGAAGGGTTCTCCAGAGTTCAGTGTGTCACCGTGCAGATCTCTGTGCCCAATCGTTCAGGCCCCGTTATACTGCTCCCAGACTGCTGAGGGACTGTCTGTCTTGTTTATGGTTATTGCCACAGTCTGACCGCTGCAGTCACTTGACCACAGTGCAGATGTAAGAGAAGAAATTGTTGTAATGGAGGCCCGTGTGAGAAGGTTTGAGCTCCCTCTGCTGGCCTCAGTCACACACAACAGCAACAGTTCACCTGGTGGACATGAGGTGAAGTTAAGAGCATTTCAGGATCTGGTCTACGGAGGTCTTCATATAATAATCTCTACACATAAATATACACAAACATATAATTATACTCTGGTTTCCTATTTCAACACTATGTAACCTTTACTGAGCAACAGCGCCCTCAGCAGTCACACGTGGTGATTCAATCTGTTGGACTTTGTGTCTGAGCAATTTAGTTGTTTTCATGTGGAGATAAAACTACGCCTGTCATTGTGTTGAGTGTTGAACTGAAACACAACTGAACGGTGGATATTACCCATGATCCCCGGCTTCCTGAACCAGAACAACTGCAGCTTGAACAAATATTCAAAACCTTCTTTAGAATTCTTGATATATTAAAATTTAATTGTTGGTTTTTAACGACCTCGAAGTCTTTTTAACTGATCTACAGTTTATCATTGCTCTTGAACTCGCTGGGACTAAATGTTGGATCATTCTTCCTGTTCCAACTCAATGAATTTTGAAGCTGCTATTTTAAGATAGTTAGTTTAAAGCAAGAGTGTTTATTGTGGTATATAGTAGTAGAGTTAGTAGGGACTCAACAAGAATAGGAACAGGTTTTGTCTGTTTCTGGCCACATGGCTCCATTTCTTTTTTCAATGACCAAGAAGCTGTCTTATTGCATTTCCAAAAGCAATATCACCATTTACATCCATACTATATGTATATGTACTTTATACTATTTGTATGAGTGGTACTCAGATCCTGCACGATGCACTATACAAAATGCTGTTTTATTCCAAATTTTCAGAATAAAACCACAGAGGAAAATGAAAGGAAACTGTCCATGGAAATGCAAAAGATCAGAGAGGAAATGGGTAAGTACGAGCCAACATTTCATCAATAAAAACTACAAATCCGTCAAAATCAGGTAACAGCAGCCGATTTGATTGGTAGTAAAAGCACCTACAACATGAACAGTGGCCCTGTTGTAGTTAAATGTCCCAGTGAGCCGTCACAGTGTGACAGTGAGACGGTATGACAGTGCTCTGAAATGTAAGCAGCTGAATTTTGTTTTTGCACGTGTGCTTTTCCTCATCAGTTTAAAGAGGTTTGTAGGCCTATATGGTATGAAAGACATATCCTCCCAAGTAGATTTTTGAAAGTTTTAACAAGTTAAAACAAATCTTTAATATATTACCATAAGAAACATTCTCCTTCGTCCACAGCATCTAACTCAGTGCGATGGGAGAGGCTCTATCGGGAGAAGACGGCGTTGGAGGTGGCGTTTGAGCGAGAGCTGCAGGAGCTGCAGCTGCAGCAGGAGGCGGAGCTGGCTGCTGTGGAGGAGGGGCTCCGAAAGGGTCACTCAGCAGAGGCTGAACACCTGAAGGCCGAGCATCGCTCAGAGATGGAGGAGCTTAGGACTCATCAACAGGAGCAGGTGAGAGAAGGGCATCATGGGAGATGTGTCTCTTTCATGAGATCTGATTTTTTTCAAATGAAATCTGAGCAGTTATTAAAGGTGTGTGTGTGTGCGTTTGTGTGTGTCAGGTGGGGGAAATGGCAGTCCATCACCAGGCCACCGTTCAGGAGCTCAGAGACATGCATAACATCACCATGGCAACACTGCATGAGGAGCACGCCCGTACCATGAGAGGTAGGATTTTAGATCTCATTTAAATAACACAATGTGACACCAGCACTGCTAGAAACAACCTCACCTCTTGTTTATTATGTTTTTCTGAATCTGTGTTCAGACTTGAGGAAAGCTCATGAGCAACAGAAGATGCTTCTCGAGGAGGATTTTGAGAAACTCAGGCTTTCTCTGCAGGTATGATTTAACAAAAACACATAACTTCAGGTTTTTATTTTTTAACAGTACACACTAATCTGTACTCTGTGTGTGTGTGTGTGTGTGTGTGTGTGTGTGTGTGTGTGTGTGTGTGTGTGTGTGTGTGTGTGTGTGTGTGTGTGTGTGTGTGGGTGGGTGGGTGGGTGGGTGGGTGTGTGTGTGTGTGTGCGTATCCGTGTGTGCGTGCTCAGGATCAAGTGGATACTCTCACGTTTCAAAATCAGAGCCTGAGGGACAAAGCCAAACGTTTTGAAGAGGCTCTGAGGAGGAGTACTGATGAACAAATCGTTGTGAGTTTATCTATAACACAAACACAATAGAATACACCTATTAGTATTAGGGCGAGATAGAAGAAACAAATGTGAGGAAGAACAAAACAATAAAACAATAAAGTCAAAGGAAGAGGAGCGACTGACTGCTCTGTGAGCTGCCAGGGTTTTTGGCCCAATCTCTTCAAAGACCTATCACTGATTACTACACTTTGTTTATATGCTAAAAGAAAGAATGTTCTCGTAACAAAAACAAATTCTGAGTTTCTTAATTCATCTACACACGTTAGCAGTTTGATATATTCTAAAGGTCAACTTTAATTTTAAAATGTCAAGTTTATTCTCAACCTTTTGACTTTATTCACAATATGCAAAAGAAAAGAAAAAATCCTCTGATTTAGTTCCCGAGATTTCAAACTAACAACCCTATAAATTTTCGCACCAACATGACTTCAAGCATCTCTCAAGAAATCTGTTAAAAAATAGAGTAAATATCTGTATTGTTCTTGACCGTGTCTTTTAAAACCCCACTCATGCTCTGTCTGTCCTTTCTGTTTCTGTATCAGGATGCTTTAGCTCCGTACCAGCACATTGAGAAAGATCTGAAGAGCTTGAAGGAGATTGTAGAAATGAAGAACCAGCAGATACACCAGCAGGAGAAGAAGATCTCCGACCTGGAGAAAGTGGTAGGCTCAAATAAGCCATCTCAGCATACAGTAAAACACACATGCATACACTGGTCTGGATGCATCGTGGTCAATGTGCCTGGTTAAGGAAATATTGCGTTGTGGTTGTGTGTTACATTTGAGCAGGCCCAGAAGAACGTGTTCCTCGAGGAGAAGGTCCAGGTTCTGCAGCAGCAGAATGAAGATATGAAGACTCGTATTGATATGAACCTGGTCCTGTCCAGGTAAGGTGCACGCAGTCATCATCGTGATCATTACCAAGGATTACCAAAGGTTGGTTGGTTGGTTGGTTGGGTATGTGGGTGGTTGGTTGGTTGCCTGATGCTTGGATGGTTGGTTGGTTGCTTGGTTGATTGGGTATGTGGGTGTGTGGGTGGTTGCCTGATTGCTTGGATGGTTGGTTGGTTGCTTGGTTGATTGGGTATGTGGGTGTGTGGGTGGTTGCCTGACTGGTTGGATGGTTGGTTGGTTGCTTGGTTGATTGGGTGTGTGGGTGTGTGGGTGGTTGCCTGATTGGTTGGATGGTTGGTTGGTTGCTTGGTTGATTGGGTATGTGGGTGTGTGGGTGGTTGCCTGATTGGTTGGTTGGCTGGGTGACTGGGTGGCTGGGTGGTTTGTCAGCGCGATTGTACCAAAACTACAGAACTTTTACCAATATCGGAGGAAAATTGTGGTTCAGCAAAGTCAAGGCTCTACTGAGTGTCATTCTACTTAACACAATTATCTCTATCATCTAATCATCTAACATTAGCTTCCACTGTGCTGTCTTTTCTCTGCAGGCAACTATCAGAGGAAAACGCCAACCTCCATGACTCTGTCGAGAAGCAGAGCACTGAGAAGAAGCGTCTGAGCATGAACAATGAGGAGCTCCTGTGGCGCCTCCAGACCAGTCCCCTCATGTCCCCCGCCTCCTCCCCACTGCACCGCTCCTTCTCTACCTCCCCTGTCCCCTCATCCCCGTTCTTTTCCTCCTCACCTGTAGCAGGGTGCGACTCCCCCACCCACTGTCACGGCTGTCCCAAGCAAGTTCAGTACTCCTCCCCTTCCCACAGAGCCGCCACCAATCAAAACCTCTCCCCGGGACCAGCCACACCCACTCACAGGGCAGCGAGCAATCAAAATTACTCCCCTGGCCCAGCCACGCCCACACACAGAGGGTCGGCCAACCGCTGCAACTTAGCTGCAAGATAAGCTCCCGTCTTTCTCCTCTTTCATTCCTTTTATCCTTGTCCTTTCTTTCTGAATGTGAATGGAGTTTTAGTACATGTTGGACAAAAAGACAGAATGTGATCCCCAGTCTTTACAGGTTAAACTGGACAGATTGTACAGGCAGCGTCAATCTGTCAGGCATCGATGTTATACACAGAGAACATGTATAATAATGTTAGTAAGAAAAATGATGCCAATAACTGCAGCTCAGTCCGTTGTCCCAACATTTATTAACACAGAGTCTTGGAGTTTGGACTGTATATACTGTATGATAGTGCTGCAGATAGTGTTTAAACCTGCATGGATAGTCACGAGTCCCACATAGACAGAAACAGAGGGAAAGTAGCACAATCGTAAGACCTTAACACAACAGTCCAGGGTGTTAGAAACACGGTCACATCCTTTGTGAGAGAAGATTTATTCCTTCTCTTTGGGATTAGTTTCTCAGAGTCGGTTCTGTTTTGAATGATGAATTGTAATTCTGCGTCACCAACTCTGTTTTTCATTTGGAAAAATCCCCAACAAAGCGCCTTATACTTGGTCCTGCCGTCTCACCAGCAGAGAACAAGCGACATTTTACTTCATGAAGGACTTTACGTAAAGAATTGGTTTGTAAATCTGAGTGGATAATATCTCTCAGCCTCCTCGAGGTGTATTTAACATTTTGTAATTAGTTCAGTGCTGATATTTTACACGTGTGGGACTCACACTCCCTGGAACCCCAGCCATTTTACCTGCAAAACATTTGCAACTTTGCATTCAAAGTCTCTTAAAACCTTGTCAGGGCTTCCTACATGAGCTACTCTTCACTTTTCATGATCCCTCAGGTCAACTTGTAAAAATGATACACCTGCCATTTTATATTTACCTCTGTGGGAATGTGCAGTCTGAACAACAACAACAACAACACAGGTACTGAAGAGCTCCAAGCGAATGGGGAACCCAGCAAAGGAAAGACAAATTTAAAGCTTGTTGTGGATTTCTTTAGAATGTGGTGTTTATATCTTATTTATTTCTTACATGTATTTTGCTACTTTAAGCAAGCATGTCCTGTGAAAGTCTTCCAGTCTTAACGTGAACTTTATTATTGCTGTGAGCCGTCTATTTATTAAGCTTGAGGCGTGAAGGAAATTAATGTGTGTTTGTACCTCTGAAGATATCACCTATGAGAGATAGGACAGATTTTTCACAAGTGATGTTCAGGGGACTGTGTTATGATATGTTATGACTCTATAAGCTATGTACATTTAAAAAAGAAATACAGGTTAACCCTCTGTTTACCTCTGTGACGTATTAGGATAGCGTAGCCCTTTCTGAACCTTTATCAACTTCCTCATAACCCATGGTTAACCCGTCTTCCATTGTTTGTCAATCTTGGATTGTTTTGTTGTAAACTTTTGCAAACTGCACTGAATTCTCATAGTGCAAGAATATATCGTTCAGGGAATTATTTTCTAAATTTAGATTAGAAATACTTTCAATTATTTTCTTTTGTATAGCTTCCCTACAGAACATTATACACAAGATATTTCCCGAGATGATTTTCCACTTATATGATATACAACAGAGAAACCAACCTTTGGTGTATAAAAACTGGGAATAATTTTATAGCATACAGTATGTAATAGCTGCCTCCTTGTACTATACTCTATAGACTAACTTACCCTCAGGGTCCTAATATCTCATCTAGCGTTGAAGAAGTCAACTCTGACAATATTATAGTGTTACATGTGATCTCAGTGATTTACTCACACGTTAGCACGCAAGTCTAAAACTGTTGGGTCGACATGAAAATGAGCTGCTGTAAATAAACACGGCCGATGAGGAGGGAGGAGGGTAAGTCTGCTCAAATAATTCTAATGGGAGCATGGGTTACAGTTAGTGACTAATGTAATATTGTTAAGTAGATGCATGGGAGGGAGGGGGGGGGGCAATATGAAGGCCTGCCCAAGGCCTTGAAACTCCTTGCAGCCCCCCTGGTCACTTTTTCAGTTCAGTTACAGGTTGAGTAAATGTAAACTCTTACCAGCATGTAAAGGAATTTCTCTGGGTTGACCGAATTTTCCGTAGAAGACTTTTAAGTTGATCTTTAAATTGCTTATACCAGCACTTTTGATGGTCATGAAAACATAAAAACTAAAATGTTCTTTTCATCGATCTTCAAGATTTTTTGTACGATACATCCACCGGGTTAAAACGCTCTTAAATAAAAGAATGTCTAGGACAGCGAATGATTTGAGAAACGTATCTCAATTCTCACTGACTTTGTACCGACACTGACGATTTTGAGAATGTCCTTGTGTAACGAGCAGTTGTAAGAATATAACCAGGATTGTAATTCACCTAAAAGGTCACTTCAGGTCAAAAACACAAACACAGTCTACAAGGATGCAACAAATCTAGTGTTTACAAATGACAGAATTAAAGATAATGATTCATTTCAGATTAATATTTCACCTCTGAATGGACTCAGATCTCCGAACAGTGCACTGGTATTGTAACGACCCTTCAATGTGTCCTGTGGACATCTGCGTCTCACTCTGAATGTCAGCAATGTAATGACTGCGTTTTTTACAAGTCACTCGTCTGATTTAGTTTCATACAGAAGGGCCTCTCGTCCGACCACTATGTAGCATTTAATATGTAGCACTTGGTTGAGCCTCCCCTCAAGAATCATGGGTAATTTATCCAACGTCTCAGCACCCATGATATATATATATATATATATGCTGTTTTAGCAAATGTTTCCATGGCTTGTCAACCTTCAGCACCACGTAAACTATACACAATTACCCCTTGAGGATTACGACAACATATGCTGAATTTGTTCAGGCACTGATTGTATCGTTTGAATGTAAATACATTTACAACATGATTTGCGTCTTAGTGCACCAACAAAGTAATAGAAGCATGTTTCTTCTGTCTTCGCTGTTTCTCGCTCTCCCTCTCTCTTCTTTTACCTCTCTGCATTTGTGATGGTCGACATGTTCAAAATGTAGCGAAGCGGTAGGAGGCGTAGAGGACGAGGAATGAGATAGTTTGACATGTAATGTACTCACACGTATGTTGGTGATTTTATTTGTACTTTCTGGGGGAGAACACAGTATTAAAAATATTTAAGAAAATGAATGTGATGTGTCATTTAAGGACCAACCCCTGACAAACCCTGTCCTCCTTTCTCTTGTTCAGGTGTTTGCCTTCAACATGTATTCTGAAGTGTGGGTCTTAGATAACAGCACATGCAATAGTGTGTTTTCAGGACTAGTGTCAAAGTCTAGTTTCACATGGCCTCAGTTCAACCAGCCATCTTTCTTTTTTTTTTCTTCTTTCATTTATATCCAACAATAACATTCAGCTTCAAGATTCCACATAACACACAAAATACTGTGTGTATAAAGCTTTTTACATTACTGAATATTTGTGTTAATTTTTTGTTTATTTTTTTACGAATTCTTCTAATCTTTCATGTTTTCAATTCCTTTCATTTTTTAAATCCTGATCACCACTTCATCACTGGACCAACTAATTTCAAATAAATGTTACCAGCAGCTGACCACCCAGTCATTCATGAAACTCTCCCGGCTCCTCAGCAACCAGTGGTGCAATACAGTATATTTACTTTGTTACTGTACTTAAGTACATTTTATATGTATCTGTACTTTACTTAAGTAGATTTATCTTCAGGTGTTTTTTTACTTTTACTCCACTACAGCAAATATCTGTGTTTTCTGATGGCATTTTCTGTTTTTATATTTTTTAAGTAATCAATAACGAGAGGGGAACTGGTCCACTGATCCAATCAGAGTTGATATATATCTGATGGTAATCAAATAAAAACAATACCCTTTCAAATACTCAATGTGACAATATAAGTGTTTTCAGTAGCATCACCTGCAGCATTCTTTAGTAATATGAAAGAGTTTACTATTCCTGCATTAATATACCTGCGGGCACAGTAAATGATTACTTTTACTTTTAATACTAAAGTATATTTCAAAGCAAGTACTTGCATAATTTTTTCTCAAATAAAAAAAGTTAATCTGGTTATTTTACTTAGTGCATTTTTGTCGATACATTTGTATTTTCACTTCTAGAGAATGTTTCAGTACTTCCTCTAACACTGTCAGCAACACCACCACCAACTTTGAAATGGTTCTGATGTCAAGACAAAGGACGAATGGAGAGACAAAGGCAGGTTATTCAATTTATTTGCATGGTTACATTTTGCAGGTGATTAATGTCACATCATACTGTATAATATAGAGACAGTATTTATTATATAATGTAATGAAATATAATACTCATTTCATTAAAAAAAAGAAATGTAAACTATGCTGAATACTCTGTATTTAATCCAAATCACATTGCTAAGCAGGCTCGGCCTCGTCACAGCTTGACTATAAAAAACATAAATGTGTTTTCGTGATCAGTTACAAATAAAATTTGACCATTTGATAACAGCTTTAACTTGGCAGTTATTACACATAGCTGCAGAAAGTGACTCAACAAAGAAAATAGAGGACCAGCAGATTGAATCATCTCGGAGAAATCACTTCCGCATGAAGTGTGAAATGATATCCATGGGCAGAGGGAAGATGATGGTGGAGTTCTTCTCTGCTGCGATGGTGCTGAGAGTCTGCAGGTAGCGAAGCTGCAGCGCTGACGGAGACTCTGCGATCACGAGGGACGCCTCCTTCAGGGCACGCGATGCATTCATCTCACCCTCTGCTGATATCACCTGTACGTAGAGCAAGGAAGAGACATTAGGATGAAAAGTCTCTTCACATAATTTCAATTAAGAGGGCCCATTGTTTTTTTGTTTGGCCTGCATGTATCATGGCACATGTCCTGACCTTGGCTCTGGCCTCTCGTGTTGCCTCTGCCTCAGCAGCCATGGCTCTCTGCAGCTGAACTGGCAGCTTTACATCTTTAATCTCCACACGCTCCACCTTGATGCCCCAGGGGTCTGTGGCTTCATCCAGGCTGGACTGCAGAAAGAGACAGAGGTTATACCTGGAGCTGAGCTTAGCTCCCTATCTTGAAACAGGTCTTGTTTTCTGTACCTGCATGGTGTGAGCGATGATCTCACGGTCAGACAAGACCTCTGACAGGTTCTTCGTCCCCAGAACATTTCTGAGGGTGGTCTGTGCCAGCAGACGGGTGGAAAAGTCAGCGTTCGACACGTTGGCCACGGAGGCGATGGGGTCACTGACCCGGAAGTACACAACTCCATCCACGCTAACTGTAACTGAGTCCTTGGTCAAGATCTGGAATAGAAAATACAGGACCGTTTCTGTGTGTGTTCACATCCTGAGGTTCTACCTCCACCATGGAGGCTATGTTGTCATCTGCATTTGTTTGTTAGTTAGTTAGCAGTGTGAAGGTAAATGTAGATTATCTTTCTGAGAAGACGAAGGAGATAAATCCATGATGCTTTTTATGATATCCGTTACAGTGTGATTTCTAGTAATCAGAGAGCAAATTATATTATAGTACAGAGTTTAATAAGTGTGCTTCTGTTGCTTTAATTCCCTAGATAATTAACACATTCTCAATGATTTACCTTTTCGTGATTAATCATATATTACAATTTGTATATTCAATCCCTAATGAACCAAGTGTCATTCCTAGTTTCACTTTATGTTTGAGCTTGTCTTTTGTTTTAATAATGACATTTGAAGTCTGTGTTCTGATCCCAAGTGTGTGAAGGTCTTAGGCTCCGTGTCAGTTGGTAATTGTTCCGAACAATATGAGTGTTTGGATTTTAAAGATCCAACAAGAGGGACGATTTGGTGCTATACAAATCAAATTAAATTGAAATGAGTTGAATTGAACAGTTCAACAGGTTCAATGTGATTTTGGGTTTGAAGTAACTTAGTATGTTGATTTATATTGTGTGTCATCATTCTGGAGCTGAGAAGGAAAAAAACAGAGAGCAGTCCTTGTGTTTTAAAAACCCAGTGGTTTGCCCCACAGAAGAAATCCTGGTGTTATGATTACCATCGTCCTCTTTGATCAACTTTTAGGTTCATCTATTCAGACTGTTTAGACTTGAGAAAATTCAGTTATTGTTCTATTACATTCAAGAAATATTACCCATTTGCATTCTTTAGATAAAATCTTAAAAATAAGCAGAAGGACTAATTGGTTGCTGCAGAGCTTTCACACAAATGGGCTGAGAGATGTTTGCCTGCGACAGCCCCCTTTTATAAAAGGACGTGTTAGTTCAGCGGCTTGTTTGTACATGAGAGGGGGGGGGGGGTTCAAATTAATTGCTTGATGTGTGAGACCTGTCAAGTTTGATTTACACTGCGTTTTATCCGTTGTATTGTACAGCTTTTGTCATCTCTCCTCTTAAATACGTCCCACTGTTTAAGTGGGACATCACACACACACACACACACACACACACACACACAGTTTTGTGTTGTTGTCTGCACCATCCCTACCTCTTGTGGTGGGATGTCAAATGAAATTGTTCGTAGATCCACCTTCACAAAGGAATCAGTGCACGGCAAAACAAAGAAGATACCTGTGGAAAACATGAATTCATATTATTGCTGTTGGCTGCATACCACTAATCATATCCCCTATGAACAGTTAGTTATATAGAAATCACCGCTGTTTCTATACCTGGTCCTTTAGCCTTCCTGTCTGTGATGCGGCCCAGCCTGAAGATGACGGCACGTTCATACTCCTGAACGATCTGTGACACAACACAACACGAGCTCAGTTCACGTTCACATTCAAACAGTTATTTGCGCTCTTCACCCGACTGTGGTCAGTTACTGAGTTCACTCACCTTCAGACAAAACCAGATGGTGAAGGGGCAGAGAAGAAGGGTGAACATGCCAGAGAGGATGACAATGAACCAACCAATGCATCCCAGGGAGCCTGTCCGCTCAGCTGGAGGAAGAGAGAGAAAGGAGAGTGTCAGTGATCAGAAACCAGTTTTGATCGACTGGATGTGTAATGTGATGCCACCGGGAGACACACACATCCACAGGCAGTGTACACACAAAGAAGCTCACAGAGACTCACACTTAGAGCAAACAGTAAAATGTTTACTCATGCAGCATGATCCTACAGAGTCCTTTTTCTACTTTGGTAATAAAAGGAGTCATTGGCTGAGGGAGAGGTCTGTGAATAACTGTAAATCAGTTTTTCCTCTTCACACTGACATTTGATTTCACCTGAGTACGCAGCCGTATTACACTGCCAGTACAGATCCCAACAAATATATATTTCTTGTTTGCAAAAGGCAGCAGCTGAATTGCATTTGTCCTACTTTCATTTCCTTTATCGCTGCGGTTATCATTTCCTTTGTGTTACAAACATCTTTCTTGTCCAGACCACAAGAACCAAGTTTCCTGTTGACAAAATAGTGGACATTTGACAGTTACACTGATCTGAAAGGGAACACTGTTGCACTTTGGCAGCTTTGCAAATTCACTTCCACTGTTGCACATGATCTGGAACGTTTAGTGGCACTGATTGGGAGAAGAGCACGAGGAGTTAATGAGAATTATTGTGCCGACCTTCGCTACATCTGTATATATTATTTCAATTTTAAAAAGGCGCCAAAATCTGATTGGTCGGATGGAAAACTTTCATTCAGTTTCACAAATAGTCTTTTTCATAATCTGTTCACCATCTTTTTGTATTGTGTCCCCTGATTGAAAGTATATGTAAATGATGTGTACACAGCCAGCCATGCAACATGATCCTGCCCAACAGGTTGGCCAAAACAAAGGCATGGAAAAACGATTAGATGGGAAAAAAAACTCTCATATGAAAACAAACAGTTTAAGGAACAAATTAAGGAACATTTACACACAAGCCTCAGTCCTCCTTTTCCTTGTGACTTCACAGAGCATGGACACACACACACACACACACACACACACACACACACACACACACACACACACACACACACACACACACACACACACAAATGACAGGAGACACGCACACAAACACTAAAAGTCACATGCTTATGGGACTCCTTATCTGGGTGACATGTGGTTACTGTCTCTATGACGATGTAGGTTTACTCTGCTCTGGTCGCTCTGGCTGCGTTCCACCTACACAGGTGAGCTCCCACACAACCTATGGTGGCTGATGTAAGACACTAAACGGACCTCTTAATGACTCAATGCCCATTCAACATGTTGCTCAGGGTTAAACAAACAGTTGACCTGAGCCTTTAAAAGCCTAGTTTTTGATATTAATTCAATTTTTAACACAATATTGACGATTCAACAAAAAGTTCAATGTAAAATAACAGCTCAGGAGAAAAAGAAACATCAAGGAAAAAAGTGTTTTTTCTTACAGATCAAGTCCTCTTTGCTAATTCCTCTTCTCTTCTGTCCTTCCATCTGGTCCTCCATTTCCATGTGTTGTTGGGGAACTGAGTGGCGAAGTGTGTGTGGAGAGCGTTTGTTGGAGTGCAGCTAACGAGGAAGGAGTCACCCTGCCTTTTAAAGCTGTAATGCAGCAATATAATGTGGCTCAGAGAAAAGCGAGTAGGTGTGGCTGTCACCTCTGAGTTGATCATCGACAAAGTACAATCATATTGTTGCAAACAGGTCACTGGATAACCTAAGAGTTGTGTTTAAAACACACGTTTCAGGTGTGAATCATGGGAAATCCAAAATAAAACCAATTCACGTTTAAAACACTGTAATATAAATATGGTAATATTACGTTTATTATCAAACCTGCTTTTTCACATGACTCCCAATGGCTAGTCTGCATAAAGGCCCTTACTGGTTTAAACCCAATTCAAAATTTCAAAGTGATTTCCCGATCATGTTAGTCATTTTACTTTCCCTTATTTCAGTTCCTGTTAAAATGAGGAACTGTTCAAAAAATCAGTAGCTCTTTGTCTGAGCTTATTTAACACGGAAAAACTGGACTCACACATGGATTTTCATGGTTTCTGCTGAAATTGAATGTAAAACTTTAAAAGACATAATTAAAGAGTATGGAGAGAATGAAGGAAAAGAAAAAATAAAAACGATAAAGAACATGGGTATGGGGGATTCAACTTTTTAAAAAATAGGTCGGCTTCAGAGAGATTATTTATTATTATATTATGTTTTTATATCAAGTATATATTTATATTTAAATATTCTAGTGCTCTTTGGAATAAATACAAAATCAATACAGAAATAACCATTAGCATTACTGTAAAGGTAATTATATAAATTAAGTAAGGTTTATGGATTTATTATCATTTTGGGATCAACATGTTCAACTGTGCTTGTGCGGAAATTGACAAACTCTAACAACCTTAACACAATATGAAATCAGTAATTAGTAGCAATGAGTAGAGTTATGAAATTAAATTTAATTACATTTTCAAATAAAAACTTTACAATTTACATTTTTTATTTTTGTAATAATAAAATGTTAAATGTAGTGCAGGTGTTAATTTCATTGGTTTATAATTCATTGTATCCCTCTCATGGAAAAATTATAAAATGAAAGATTTTCCAGTTAGATCTCATGACTCATTGACACATGACTGATGGCATCACCGGTGCATTAGTGGTCATGGACACTCAAGATAAGCAGCAACTAGAGCACTCACATATACGTCTACTTTCAATGCAAGGTTATGTCAATATCAAGATTTTGAAAAGCGTAATTTTTTGAGGAGGCCGACAGTTCCTTCTGTTATTGGTCATATGTCCCTTGCTGTGTACCTCCTATTCACTGCTGCAACTGTGTGTCAGTTATTGTTCAGCAGCCCTCTCTTCTGGTTTCTCTCCATGTTGCGTGAGACACAGATTAAATCTGCGGAAGCTGTGGTTTTCACATTGTTATTTTATATACGCATTCATGAAGTGAGGTTTCACTGGAAGTCAGAGGTGTGATCTGTTTTTTTTGTTGCAGTGAGCTTGTCCTTATTTTCATAGTAGTTTGTTTAATCATACATGAGATTAAATGTCCTACACTTAAACTTTATTTTATTGTAGGATGGTAACATTTTGAATCAATCAACCATTTAGTGATGTTATAGTCTTTTAGTATACTGTACATAATAGACGTATAGCATTTTTAGTCTCGAGTGCAGTTAAATTGTCTTTTCCTTTTCGAAGCTGCCTTCAACTATCATGTTAGTTAAGTCTCTGACCACAAACCTGGACCTTTTTTTTGCTTAAGAATCATTATATGTCCATTATGCTGTTTGTTTACGATTATGACCCTTTATCACATTGATATGCAGGTTTTATCTGCACGACTGTGACTTTTTAGATGTGACTTAGTTACATTTAACTTATTTAACTTACAGTTTATGAGCCTGACAGCTATGAAGGTTTATGGCATGACATAGAAAGGAGATGACAACAACTACAGCAACCAGCAGTTTACTGACAAATTAATAAAAACAGGAAACACAAAGAGAAAAGAAAACAACACAATGTAACAACAAAAAATATCACTTTTCATGTGAACCTCAGTGAGTTTGAGTACTGAGGTGTACAGTGAATTAAAAAATTACAGTATTCATTTGCAAAGCATTGCTGAGGAATGCAGTCATTATACTGTATATTCTCAGTTCCACATATCATTCTACAAATACTTCCAGATGTTCTCAGTAATCTCTGCATACAGTATGTCTGGTCATATCCTGTAACAACAGCTCTATTACCGTTAGATCTGTCAAAAGAAAAACTTTGTAAACATATAAAAAAAAATTATTCACAGTAAACTGCAGAAAGCCACAAGTGAGTGTTCACTGAAAATAACACATGAGCGGAGCTGCCAAATGCAGGTTTTGTACACAATACTCCCGGCTTTGACACAAAACAAGGGCTTCAAATATTCATGGTGTTCCCGATTTAAAATGTGACACAAGTCAGCAAAAGAGTTAATGTCATAATACAATATTCAATTCAGGGTTCTCAGTATCAGTATCATAGGTTTTCTCTACTGAGAATGAACATAAAATACTACATGTGAAGTCATTACATATCATGTACAATTTTCATTTCTTCCTAGAATTCATTATTCACTAATAAAAGGTGATAATCTTCATTAAAAACAGCCAAGTCCAGCTAATGTTAAAACCAGTCACAGTCTACATGTAAAACCTAAAAACCAACTTTGGCAACTGATATTTACAACTGTTCACTAGGAATAAAGTAACAAATAAACCTTCTCTCCCCTGTACACTATTTCAACTGATTTCAAGGTAGTGTTCCTGGTCGTAGTAAACTCATTCTGGCTCTGACACACATTGTATTGAAACACTCTTTATCTCTCGTCTACTGCTCTGTAGGGTTCAAGGCCAAAACATAGAACAGGGTAGTTCAGCATGTAAGTCTAATCAAGTTCCGAAGTGAGTGGTGGGTTTCACTGCCAGCCCAGCTGGGGGTGCAGACCTGGCTGGAGGGGGAAGGGGTTTCCTGGGCCTGGAGGGTAGTTGAAACTGTTGGGCTGAGGAGGAAAGCCCTCTAAACCAGACACAGGATGAGCCTGGAATAAATACAATGAAGAGAAGAACCTTTGTAAATGTGAAGCTTTATCAAACTGACATTCAAATACCTGTAATCTGACAGAGCAGTTTGTGGGTGTGTGGGTGGGTGTGCCCTTGTATGTCTTGGGAAAGTGAAGACATTTTGTGACTGGTCCTCCTGACATTTCTATGAGAGGCTGTATGTCAGAGTGCAAATGTCTGAGTCAGTTGCTACGGACATTGTGTGATGTCAAATGATTTTTCTTTCCAACACTCGACGACTCACAAGTCTCAATCTCCTGCTGCGTTCTTCCTATGTGAAAGACAAACTCCAGAAAATGTCCAGAGTTCATGTCTGAAAACTGCTTTAGTTTTAAGTTCATGATTAGAGTCAGCTTAAGGTTACAATAAGGGTTACGGTTAAACAAGTAGCAGGGAATTAATGCAAGTCTATGTAAGGTATCCAATAGGGCCCTTCGACGCCATGTGCATTTTTACCTGCAACAAGGCCGACTGCATGGCCGGGTTGTGGAGGCCACCAAGCGTGGCAGGGGAGCCAGAGGGAGAGAAGCCTGGTACACCAGGGAAGGACAACAAGCTGGGGAATCCACTGCTTCCTGGAGGCTGGAGTCCACTGCCCATCCTAGAATGCACAAAATAACTTTTTTCAGACCCTGTTCACACCGGGTACTAAGATCCGTCTTGAGTCATCCGATCACAAGTGGACATATCTAACAACAGGTGTGAACACGCCCAGGGCGCATTGAGATCAGAGCACATTCAAAGTGGTCTGTGACCACATTCTTTAAGCATTGAGAACGCAAATGGTCCCTGGGACACACCTAACATTCACCGACTGGCTATAGTATACTAATATATATAATGAACCATAAGTAAAATTTCAATGACAACTATTTCGGTTATTCTTCAAAGAAAAACGTTTTTGAAATCATGTTGTTATCTTTTCCAACCAGCACCTCATTAATCTCTGCTAATGGTTTGAGTATTATGTACAATCTATAACTATCTGTGTTTATATAAAGTATACAATATAATATCTGTTTATTTCATACAAATGTGGATACCTCTTCCTGAATCTTATAAGAGAAGCTGCAACATAATAACAATTAGGTGCATATTGTTGGTATGTATATATAGCTTATGTATGTGTGTTTATATGTGTTTATTTTATTATTATTCATTATTATTATTTTGCTTTACTTTAAGATTTGGCACTCCTCCACAAATTAGCATTAGCACTGGTTAATTTAATAGCTCTTCCAAGATAAGACAGCGCTTTAGTTGCTGAAATGGCAACATAATGTGAGTCTTGAGCCTGAAGCACTTCGTCATTAACAAGACAACTAGATTATTACATGGCTGACAGTTATCACCTGACCAAATGGAAACCAACTCTTCAAGACAACACAAGCCAAAGTCTAACCCCAACATTGCACAACGGGAGAACAAGTGCACTTTACACTTTGCAGGTGCAGTCTTTCCACTTGTCACATACAACCCAAAGTGGAAAAATCACTTGACCTGATTTATGATGCTGTTTGGAAAATCAATGTCACATGCTATAATTAGCACAGACCCTATTCTAACTTTTGACCTATTGTGATCTAACATTACTAGAGACGGTATGGCAATATGGGCTTTAGGTCATGGCTATGTGGCATAAAAGAACATCTGTGAATTGAATATTAGTACAGTAGAAATTCTACAGGGAATCATAATATTATTTAAAATTATCCATATGACATGGTTCTGTATACTAGACAGAACTCTCAGTGACTGTCCATCAAAAGAACGTGTCTGACATACCCAGGCTGGAAATTGGAGCTGAAGGCGGATGCAAAACCAGGTAAAACTGGTGATGACGATGGAACCCCAGCTGCTGCTGCCGCCGCTGCTGCTGCTGCCGCCGCTGCCGCTGCTGCCGCCTGTAGTGGCGCCACTGATGCTATTGAAGATGGTGTGGCACCTGGAAGTCCCATGAATGAAGACAATACGGGACTCCCAGCACCATGCCCCCCTGACACACCCAGTCCAGGGTAGGCAGCGGGGCCAGGGCCAGGCGGAAGGCCTGGGAATAAAGAAGGGGCAGAGGTGAGGCCTAGACCAAAAGGGGAGGCTACACTGGAGGCAGCGTTGGTAACCAAGCCAGGGAAGATGGAGGTTGGTGGGTGGTTAGAAATGTTACTATTGGGGGGCATTGCAGACATGGTGGAAGGAGAGAGAGAGGAAGAAAGGGAGGAGAAAGGGGACAGGCCCGGGTAATGAGCGGCAGCTTGACTGGAGGACAGAGCTTGGAGGCCGGCGATAGCAACAGGACTAGGGAGAGAGACTTGAGGGGAACCTGATGGGTGTGACAGACCCAAAGAACGTGCCAGTGCAGCTTGTGCAGAACCTTGGACCACCAAAGAGCTAAGAGACGGCGTGCCAGAACGAGAGGTGCCCTTGAAAGCAGAGTGCACAGGGCTGTTACTGCCACTGCTGCTACCCCCGTGGTGTCTGTTCAGTGATCCAGCCATAGCCATGGCAGCCTGAGCCTGTGCAGAATGAGCGGGTTTGGGGCCTGGGGTGGAACAGCTTGGAATTATAGGAGTGGATGATCCAGGAGTAAGAGATTGTGGTCCAGAAGGGGTGTAACTTCTTATCACTGACCCAGATGGGTTACCTGCTTGTGGCTGTATGCCAGAGAAGACGAGTCCTGACTGGTGATCTGTGGACTGATGAAAAATCTTGTGATGAGTTGAACCCATGGAGTTTGTCTGAGTCAGGGGGTCTGGGCCGCCGCGGGAGGTGGCAGGGGTGCCTGGTCGAGAAAGAGCATGGTAGGGGGAAGAAGAGAAGTGGACAGGAGTTCCACAAGGAGTGCCAGACGGGGTGTGGGCTTTAATAACAGATGAGGGTGTTGGTGTAGTGTGACCACTGGGTGTCTGTGGCCCTGCTCTAATGACGGATGGGGATGGAGAAGGGGACGGAGAGGGAGAGGGGGCATTGGGGTGGTGAGAGGGAACCATGCCAGGGAAAACTGGTGTGATGGGAGTTGTAGGAGGCTGCTGAGCAGGAGAGGCCTGGGGTGGGACTGGTGTAGAAGGCGTGGACCCATGAGGGATGAGGAGGGGTCCACTGTTGACTCCAGGTGTGGTGTGATGCGGATTGCCTGGTTTGGCATAACCTGGAAGTAGAAGGAGATCAGATTTGGTTAGAAGAAGAATCTTAAATAGTGACTACTGTTATCTGAATGTGAGATTCAACTGAGAAAAAAAACAATTAAAAAAGTTGAACAGTATAAAACATTAAATAACTAATACTTTATTTCTGATCAGTAGTGCTGTTGTTAAATGACAAAAAAAAACATTCCAAGACATTGGCAGAAAAAGCCCAACAAACTATTGCAAAAGAAGCAACTCATTCACAAAAATGAAAGAAGAAACAGAGCAAAGAGAAATGGCCAGAGAGCATCCCTGCGTGCAACTTATTACATGAAACTTCCAACAATTTTCAACATTGGAATATGTCTTCTTTTTACCTCTGGGGAAATGATCAGATACTTTATATATTTAACGTCAAATTATGTCTTTCATCACATTTCACACTGGACATCTGGCTTTGGACATTTTCTCAGTTTAATGAAACTACAGTCACTGTTGAGCTTATGACCAAACATCTCCCCAAAGGCCCTAAAAGATGTATTTCAATTGTGAAAACTGACAAAGCGCTGCATTAAAAACGGAGTTATCCCAAGCGATGCATGATTCCGGGGGAATAAAAAAAAAAAAGGTTATTGAAATTAGTTTGAAGCTGATCCCAATCCAGGGAACCAAAGCCGCATCCTCACAAATCACCCAAGACAAACTTCTACACTGACTGACCAGAAAACAGAGAAATCTGCAAGATATAAAAGAGCCTTGTTTTTGTTGTGACTACTATTTTTAGATACATCTGTGTGTTGACTCAGTTTTTTCGACACATTTTGCCATTGTATTGTTTCTGATGGTATTTGAATTAAATGTCCTATTCTCCAACTCAACTACAAAAGGAAGGAGAAAGATTACAGTGCATTTTAAATACAACAGAAATGCAGGTGTATTGGATATATATATTGCGCAATCTAATCCAACATTACCCAACTCAAAAATACCCCTTACATTGAATCAATATATCTCCAACAGTTCTGAAGCTGATTCACAGCAGTTGTATTGAAAAGCCTTACAATGTAGGGGGCTGTATTTTTCTGGTCACTCAATGTAACTCCAGCATAAGTGAGAAGCACATTCTTCACCTGATAAAGGCGGTAAACTGGAGAGGCGCAGGTAAGCAGCATGCCAGGAAGCCTATTAGCCTATTTGCCGCCACACACAGGCACACGCGCACACACTCACTTCCATCAAATCATACCTGCTACTTTGTGGGTGAAGTTGTAGGGGGGAGGAGCCACGCTGGCTGTTATAACCCCTCCCACAGACACAAGGCCTGCGTTGTTGTACACACCTGAGTAGCAGTTGTAAATATTAACAGTGTCCACCGCACACACACACTCACACAGACACACATACGCAAATGTAAGGATCAAACACAACTCACCCAACTACCTACTACACCTCAACCAATCCCAGATGGCAGTGATAAAACATGCCTGACAATTTAAGGCCACTCAAAGCAGAATTATTAATCCTCTGTTAGCTTAGAGCTTAGTATCTTTAAGGTGTGTACTTTTTATTATTGACCAGTTATACAGAGCGGAAGAAGGCAGGGCAGTGTGCGGAAGTGGGTTGTTTCTTACTAGGTGCGATGGTAGCATGGGGTCGGCACGGTGGTATAGGGTAGGGCACAGGCCGATGAGGGTTGTAAGTTGAAGGAAACTAAAAAAGGAAAAGCATTAAGATACAAAACAGTTCACTCATCAGTAAATTCTGTCTAATCATGATATTTATGGTTTCTCAAAGTATGTCAGTAACTGATGCTATAGTTGCAGTGTCGCTTTTAAAGGCAGTAGTTGAGACATTTCTGCCATTTAAAAGAGGTTCATAGAAATAAGCTGTTAAATTTCTGAAAACACACAATTTGAAAGGATTTAAAGTCCTTATATCCAGATGTGAAAGGAGACCATTAATGTCAATGTCTTCCAATTCATATCACATTACTGCTGTACAGAATTTATTTGTGTTTCCATTATGCTCTTTACAGCCTCTGACGCACAGACTTCACTCAAGTCCATTTAGCACTTCAACTGTGGTCTATCAGAAGCTTATATAATGAGGCTTGATATGTAGAATATCATGTCTGAGTAATGTACTCATGTGATGTCTTGTCACTCAGTCATGAGACTTACGGGTGTCATGGCACTATTACATCATGGCACTATTACATTGTCCCCTTCAGTGACTCCCTTTCAAGTACTTACAGGCTTGAAGGGTCCAATTATCCGAGAAGCAATTCCTTTCCCATCTATACTGTTAGAGGCATCATCTTTCTTATCTCCTTCTTTTTTTGCCGGAGGGATTCCCTGTGACCAAAAACAAAACACATATTTTTCTTGTCTGGTTGCAAATGTTGCATAAAAAACATTATATTTTACAACTTTGCAAATTGCCCGGAAAAAATAACGAAACCAAACCCTGGTATACAGAATTCAGAGTAAATTATCAACCATTAATTAACTTTTTTTCACTGCATGTCCACTTTGTAATTAGTATTCTGAAGTTTGCCAATATGCTGAGACATGGAGGTGGAACAGGTGACACTAGGACCGACATAAACAAAGACATAATAAAATCTAAATCTGTTGTGAGTTGGTGATGGTCAGCTCATATCTAATATACAGTATATAAAATCCTAACGCTCAGGAGTAGGATGCATTCAGGAAACCTCAGTGTCAAGCTCTGCACATACTTACAGGGAACGTGCCAGTGACCAGGCTGGGTCTACCTTTAGGGTATGGATTCCCAGGTATCATACCACAGGAGGAGATCATGGCTACAGGAGCCTTACAGCCAACCTTACACACCTAATGAAGCAGATGTTGTATTATTTTCTGAGCTATTTCTACACACAGACACATCACATTTACAGGTTTCATTTTATTTAGCATTATTTTTTGATGGGGTCAATTGGTTACACATACATAAACACATTTTATTGCTTTCAATGCAAACCTTCATAGAACACACATTTTTTTTTCTGTGAATTACTTTGGAAAGGTGAACTTACTTGCTCCAATATCCTGCGAGCTCGTTTCTTCTCAGACAGGTGTATGCGAAACAAATCCTCCACAGGACGATAATTCTGAGCATCTGATATATTCCTGTAAAGGAACAGAGACCCCAAAATGTTCAATTGATCAATGAATGAACCAAACTGGATGAAATGTGGCTGTGTAATAAAGGTTCATGTGCTTATATTTCTCCAAAAGCTACTCACAAAGCTATCAGTTCCAGTACAATCAGTCTGTCCTTTGAGAAGGTGAAGCAATTCAGGATATTTGCTACTTTGGTTGTAGGAATTGCAACCATTTTCTAAAAGAAGGATAAACATGCTCAACCAACACTTAGAGACATTCCAGTGACAGTGAGAGGTGACAATTTCACACACAGAAAGGTTTACTATTTAAATCACGTTTCAGCACAATGTTAATATAAAGGAATAACTGATGCAAACCATCTGAAAACCCCAATAATTGAAATCACATGTTACTTACATGCTGCAGAGCTTTAACTGCTTTGATCTGAGGTTCGGCCCATGAGAAGTACTTCAGTATCTCCATCACCTGCAATGATCCAGACAGTGTTGAGACATATAGTAACACTGGAGCTGCATTGCTCTCACATAGAAACAATATAAAGTATGAGAGAGAGTTGATATCTATTAAAGTTGCTCGGACACAACTTTCCTCTTTAAAGTTGGACCTAGCAGGAGATTATAACTTATACACACAGGGTCGAACATCATACCTTGTGAGATCTATTTATTTACCATCTATCCACATGCAGCATTGATTATAATATAAGTCAACTAGTTGTTGTATTCCCAAAGATTCTAAATTTTGTATTACATATCCATATATGACCTGTGTGATGTGGAAACCTGGTCTATCTAGTGTGTTAAACGATAAATAACAGTGTTGCTTTGTCCACAGTTACCTGCTCACTGGAGAAATACCCGTGCACCTGCTCTATGGCCTTGATGCGCTGATCAGTCAGGACGCACTGAAACACAAGATGGAGAATAATCAAATCCGGTTGAGTTGAAACGGTTTCAAATCTTTAATCGAACATATAATTTAATTTTTTTTACCTTTTTTATCTCATCCAAAACGATGTCAAATGACTTTTTATCCATGTTTGTTAACTCAAACAAACGCCTCTGTGACTATGAACACTTACTACACCACGCACTTGGTAAATATACTTTCTACAACACAATAGATACAGTAATCGAAGGTAAAATGCATCCGGAAGACTTCGACTCTAAATACTTTGTTATATATCCAGTGTTACTGATCAACTCATAATGCATTCAAACAATAATTTAACCCAATAAATATTCGCTCTACACGATTTGCAGCGTAACAAAGTTGCATGATCTTTCCCCTTCTTTTTCCGAAGAACTTTTCCGCGTGTGAACAATGACTTCCAAACCGGAGGAGCAGTCTGCAGCAAATCTGGCCGCAGCTAACAACAAGCTAACAACTAGCTGCAGCTACCGCGGTTCTGAACAGCACTCAACAAAACCACACGAGACGCTGGGAATCAATTGAAGATCCGCACATCTTTGTAGCCGATCTTAGTTTGTATCTAAAGTCGGAAATAGGAACAACAGGGACGCGAAAATGTCAAAAATTCATTCAAATCTAAAGGAGAAATCGCTAGCAAAGATAGCACTGAGGCTAGCTTCCACTGACAGCTGGCGCTAGTAACGTCAACACCGACAAGGACCCCCTCTTAGGTAGCTTGTCAGAAAAATACACTTTGTTGTATTTTATGTTTTAAAAAAATATTACAGTTGCATTGTGTGATATGATAATTAAAAAGAGGCTATTAATAGTTTTAAAAATGTATTATTTTATTTGACATTAACTCATAGTATATGTTTTTGTGTTTCTATTCAGGCAGCAACAGGCCAGCTTTGGACAGGATACCAGAAGTAAACATAAAATGAGTCTCGGCGGCGCAGTAAAATAACGAATAAATTGTTCAGGGAGCTGAAATGGATCGTTTTTTTTGGTCAAACGGGCTTTTGGAAATAAACGAAACTTTAGTGATCCAACAGCGAGGCGTGCGACTGTATGACGGCGACGATAAGGTGCAGGTTTCCTCTCTGTTAGCAAAGTTTGTGGCTTGACACAACGACACAGCAGCTAAAACCTGTAGTAAAAGCCAAAACAAAGACAGTTGAATAGTACAGCAGTGATGACTGATGACGTTGGGTGCTTTAATGTGTAGTGTGCGGTGGTTATAACACAACATGGGGCCTCAGTCAAACTTTATTCAAGCTAATAATCACGTCTTGTCTTTTTTACTGTCGTTGTTTCAGGCGAAGCTGGACGTTGGAGTTGCCCTGTTGAGCACCCACCGGCTGATCTGGAGGGACGTTAAAAATCATGTATGGCAGCAGCAAACAGAATTATTCACAATATTTACTGCACCGATCGTTTGAGTAGTTCAAATGTTCACAGGTTTGTGTTATGACTTTCATGTGTTTCTGTACTTCCCTCAGGAATGCTGCATAGCCATGCCCCTGTCACAGATCCTCTTCTTCGAGGAGCAGGCTGCAGGAATAGGGAAGAGGTCAGTGTCAGTAATCAAGGTTCTCTTAAAGGTTCAGCGTGTAGAATTTAGTGACAACTGGTGGTGAAGTTGCATGTTGCAGCTGAATACCCCTCACCTTACCCGCCCCTTCTACGAGTTTGGATCACTGTCTTGTTGCAGAAGGCTTCCTCTTTCCTTTCCACTGTGTTGAATGGCTGCAGGACATTTGAATCCAGAAGCTTCTGATATTTAGCAGATGAAACAGGAAACATGGTTACAGGAAAGTTCCTGTAACCATGTTTCCTGTTTCATTGTCTGCCACAAAACCCCAAATATGAATATTCTAACCTGCAATTAACACTTGGACACGATTTCTTTCTATCAAATGCTTCTCGTATTTAGCTCCAAACACACATTTGACAGCTAAGTTGTAGCTTTACCTTACCACCGAAGTCCGGGGCTTATGTTTACTAAACACCTCTGGCTTTTCCAGATCTTGTTTTGTAAACATAACCCCCTGACTTATCTGATAAGGTTGCAGGTACAATTTCCTTCCTTCCTTTCCTTCCTGATGAGTATTCTGAGCAGAGATTTCAAGCTGGTAGCAGTTTAATAACTTTTCATAGCCCGTCCTGTTTTGTAGCCAATAATTAGCTTCATTTTTCAGTTCCTCAGTCAGCTGCTTGGGAGCTCACGGACGTTGTGGTACCTCAAGAGTCAGAGGAATAATAGCTCTGGAATTGTCGTCAACTGACAATTCGCAGTGGCAGTTGTTCACCTGTGCTAACAAGTCAATTAAGGCCTAACAATTTAATGAAGGACTGTATGTTCACAAGTACAGTTTTCTGCTACTTTCTTTCACTTAACAAATAAACAGCCTGTGTAAAATATGCTCAAATATTTGCATGCAATTGTATGTTAAGTACAGTATGGAACTTTGGTCATGCGTTATGTACGTGATGTGAGAAGAGGAGATAACAACATTTAGATGATGAGATGTGGTCAAATGCTCCAAAAAGATGATATGAGGACTTTTTTGTGAAAGTTCAACAGTGTATTTTCACTTATGATAACAACCACAGCAACACAAATTAAATCTACAAGAAGAAGACGATTACTTTACTGTTGGTTTCTCTTATTCTGCAGTGCAAAAATAGTCATTCACCTGCATCCAGCACCTGCCAACAAGGAGCCAGGTCCCTACCAACACAGCAAATATCCCTTCATCAAGCTGTCGTTCAAAGAACATGGGCAGATTGAGGTAATCCTGTTCAACACAAGTAGCAAAAATTGCTTTTTGTTTTCATTTTTTTGCATCAATTCTTTAGAATAGACCATGTGTTTAATAATTTTTTTCCTGGAACCAACAAAATGGTGTTATTTTCTTGCAGTTTAACAGGAGGCTAACAGAAGAGATGACTCAGAAGAGATGGGAGAGTACACCAGTGTCACAACCCATCCCCACAGGAACAGGTTCTCAGGTTGGAAGCTGAACAGACGAAACTCTGAATCTGACCAAAATCTCTTTTTTTCTCACTGGTTTAAAGTCCTGGTGATTTTTAGAAACCAGAAGGTGGTGTGAATTATTTTCACACCACAGGAGGACTGTAACTCTACCAACCAAACTCCCACTGAACTGACTGAAGTCAATTCAAATGATGATCCACAGGATGGCAGTGTTGTCCCTTAATTTTTTGTTTTTTACTATGTGATGACTTTTTTAGGAATTTTCAAATTTAATGTGAAACTATGTTTAGCATCCCTCATTAGTTGGACTATGCTTTACAGAATCAAATAGTCTTTGTTAAAGATGTTTACTTGCATTAGGTCCTGAATCTCTAAATGAGATTACATTAATCTTGTTTTTGATTAAAATGCCACAAAATCAAACTACCTAAATGGATTTATTCACTGCAACAACAGTTGACCACAATATTCTCCCTCCTCACTGTTTGTCTTTGCTTGTCCTTTGTGGCTTGTTTCCAACTTATCAGTTCCCAGTGTGCTTCACTGTGTGTTTTTCTTTCCTTTGTGGTCATGTAGACAGGAAAGACACGTGCGGTGGGGATTGTTGGCATCGAGAGGAAGATAGAGGAGAAGAGGAAAGAAACAGACAAAAACATTTCAGAGGTACTATGGACCAAAAATACTGAAATACCAACAAATGTGTCAGGATGGGAATTGTAGAGTTCATTATCTGTGTCATTCCATCCTTGTCTTGAAATCTCCAAGCTGAAGTTTTGTATGAGGCCATATTCTATTTGTGAATATACTGAGAGAACAAATTCTGTGAATGGTTTCATCAGTTTTGTCTGCCATTATATAAATGTTACCATTGGAAATTAAGCTGACCACAGCAGCTGAGACACTCATCAGGCAACCATGAAATTATGTGTTGATACACCCGCTGTGTATGCTTGGCTTATGAATAAATTAAATATAAATCGCATATATTTAGTTTCATGAAATGTATAAACAAATCTATCTTGTGAACAAGGAAGAATGTTCAGTTTTATCTTCAGTTGGTTTAGGGGTGTGGATGTTTTGGAATGATATTTCAATTTTATCTGCAACCATGAAGTTTTGTGGTTTATCTAATTAAGGATAATTTTGAGCCCTATTACTCATTTAGTCTCTGTTTTTCAGGCCTTTGAGGACCTCAGTAAGCTGATGGTGAAGGTAAAGAATACGTTTCTTTTGCATGTCCTCATTTTCCTGTAGTTGGTGTTTTATGAAATAATAATTAACGTCTTACATTTTTATCTAATGACACTTATACTCTAAACTTGTTTATGCTATACTCTGCTATGCATTGGGATGTGCTGAATTCCTAATTTGTGTTCCTAACTAACAGGCCAAAGAGATGGTGGAGTTGTCCAGGTCTATAGCCAACAAGATTAAAGACAAGCAGGGAGACATAACAGAAGATGAGGTAAGACCTTGACCAGTATGGTGAGAAGCAGAAACATGGGGACAGTAGACAGCGTTCCAAACTACTCTACATGAGGAAATCAGAAATAGCTACTTTTAATCATAAAGCATTTTAATAATAGTCTTGAGGGGGGGCGTAGAAACCTTAGAGGGAACCACATGTGAGGGATCCCTCTCCCAGGATAGGTGCCAAAGATGCCACGTGTAACTGAACACATCAACAAAATTACAATATTTACAAGATTGATGAAAAGAAATGGACTGAGAATCATGTTGTTTTGAGGAAGACTTGAAACTAATGATTGAGACCAAAAACTGTTTACTGATGTTATAAATCAAGTGAGAGGTACAGTCATTTTCTTATAGACTTCTATTGAAACAGACGTGTAAATGCAGTCCCATGATACAAAAGAGTGCGATCGCATCATGCTGTTACACCATACAGTCTTTACACTTAAATACCCACAGTTTGGTTTCCTTCTTATTAACGGTTGTGTTGTGCTTTGCAGACAATCCGGTTTAAGTCTTACCTACTCAGCATGGGTATAGCTGACCCTGTCACCAGGGAAACACATGGATCGGGCACACATTACCACCTGCAGCTGGCTAAGCAACTGGGAGATATGCTACAAGCCCCTCTAGAGGTTGGTGTGAATCTTTTTGTGTTGTGCAGTTTACATCAACAAAGGCTGAGATCATACGCTACTTTTAAATCATTTCCTTACTTTCTTTGCTATCTTAAGCTCTTTCTTATTCTCTTTTCTCTCCATTCTCCTTCAGGAGCGTGGGGGAATGATGGCTCTCACTGAGGTGTACTGTCTCGTCAACCGTGCTCGAGGGATGGAGGTAACGCTCGCTCACATACACACACAACATGAAACGATTTAATAGATTATGCTTGAGTGTGCGTGTCCCTGCATGTTGATTCTAGCTGAAACTGATAGGACGACACAACTTTGGTGTCCATAGATTCATGGTACACAAAAATGTCTGTCAGACACTAAGCTTGTTTTCCACCTTTCCGTAGCTTTTATCTCCAGAAGATTTGGTCAACGCCTGCAAGATGTTTGAGTCGTTGCAGCTCCCTCTGAGGTGAGTTTGAGTTGTGTTTGTCTTTGTGCTGTATTCCCCTGTGGTTGTATAGACAAGGATATGTGTTTTACTGTTTAATAAAGAATATGGGGCAGGGTAGACGCCCTCCTCACACAGACCAGGCTCTTCCTGCCTGGCTTCCTGTTGTTGGAAGTGGTGTCCAGCCCTCTGCAGCTGTCATTTCCTGTCACTTCCTAGGGTTTCAAAAAGAAACACTGGCCTGGTTCCCTGCTATCTTTCTACTACTGCCCACAAAGTGGTTGCATTTTAGCTTAATAAAAGATCACATTAAAACAGTTGAACTGCTCTCTACCACCCCCCTCTCTCTCTCTGTCTCTCTCTCTCTCTCTCTCTTACACACACATCACACACTCTCCTTCATCCGTCTTGTCTTCTCTGTTAGGCTGCGTGTGTTTGACAGTGGTGTGATGGTGGTCCAGCTGCAGTCTCACAGCGAAGAGGAAATGATCGCCTCTGCACTGGACAACGTAAGCTTTCCCTGTTGCAAACATTATACTGACGTCAACCCAGTCACACCCTTACACATGTGTATGAATGTATATATGAGTGTAAGTTCTTCTCCTCTCTTGCTCTTCTACAGGTGTCAGATAAAGGTTCGTTGACAGCTGAGGAGTTTGCAAAACTCTTGGGTCTCTCTGTTCTTCTGTCTAAGGAACGGTACGTTATCTCCTATTATATATTCATTTTATTGCTTGAATTGTATTCCAGCGTCTTAATCTTCATGTCTTTGTGTCCTCCTCTGTACTCCTCCTCATCTCCAGGTTGCTGCTGGCTGAGAAGATGGGTCACCTGTGTAGAGATGACTCTGTCGAGGGTTTGAGATTCTACCCAAACCTCTTTTGACCTGTTTACAGTCATTTCTGTTGAGATAGAGGGAAATAGCTGAAACTGAGCTACACTGTCTCTACTGACTGACTCTGACCTCTGTGTGTTGTACAGCAGTAAAGTGCTTTCCTGTCTGATCATGATGATTGAACAGTAATCACTATTTTCTACTTAGGTTTAAAACCAAGGCTCTCTCTTTTACATTAATTTAAAAACTGCCAATACTGTATATGCAGTGTCCCCAGATGAGCTCCTAGTGTGTCTTTGGTAATAAATGGGTTTTGGAAAGTTGACTTATTGGAATTCTTTTTTTTATAATTTTTTATTTTAACATGTCCTTGTGTCACACATTATAAACATTTTAACAAGTAGTGTTCCTGTAATAAAAAGCCATAGTCACATATCACATTTTCCAAAGTAAAACATACATTTATTGAATATATAAATAAGAAATAAAGCTTGTTCTGCTGTCTTAACTTCTGAGGAAGGGGAGAACATGCCCAGGCGTCCATGTGTCAATCAATCTCAATATACTGTTTCACCTTTTATCACATTTTGGTCTCACCATCAAACTGTAATTCTAGTCCCTTCTGCGGAAAAATAGCATTTGTCAAGGATACGTTCAAGAAAAGATCAACAGAAATTAAATGCCTGCTCTGCTTCAGTTTGGTTCTCAGAGTATAAAATATAGGGCACATTGCCAAATGTCATTCTTCAGGTAATTAATCTCTTCAGTGTACAGGTCATGTTAAGGAAATTCCAGTTGTGACTCTTTTGAAGCCAAACTGAAAAGTGAGCAGTCTTGTTAATTGGCTCAGTGAAGCTTTCAAAACAAGCACTTTTAAACTCTTATCACTTTACCATATCTATTAACACTTTATCATATGAAAAGAACTCCTGAAATATTATAGAATGTGTGAAATAGGAGCATATTGTTAGCAGCTAGTCTAAGAATTATCATATCTAACAATTTATTTTTGGGTTTGTAATCTCCCTGTTGGGCTTTTCCTACAAAGGATAGAACACTTCTTTGTTCCTATTGTGAACCGAGCTGAGCAGTAAACGGGGTTTCATCTCCACAGCAGCTTCCTGTTTTCTGCTGTCTCGCTCTTTCTCCGTGTCTGGAAGAAAATCGAAGGTCTGCAGAGCTATACAACTGATTAGATTATCATGCCATGTGCTTCACTGATTGTTCTTCAACTCAATTTGTCCAGGAGATCACGAGAGCCGAACTCATTAAGGTATGAGCCATTAATTGGGGGGTTCGTGCACAGTATTCAACTTTTAGGTGAACTTGAGCGGTGGTGTTGATTTCAGGTTGTCCATCCATACTTAAGTCACTTTCTCATGAATGTGATACCTCAGGAACACCTTGAGGGATTTTTTACACTACACTAAAATTGACTTGATCTTAAAGATGAACTGATTAGATATTGGTAGTGAAAGGTCCAAGTTCACTCACGTCAAATAACGAAAAAATTACATTTTGGCCTCAACTGAAGAATTAATGTGCTAATTAATGACTTATTTGACTAATTTAAGCCATAACTCATGAGGGGAGATCGTTACCTTATATCTGTTCATTTGACTGAATAATATACAACACTGTAAGTCTCAGTTTCTTTTGTACTTGTGTCGTGTATACTTAGATTGTCTGATGACTTGATCATCCTCTATTAATATCTTAATTAAGTCTGTTTTCATCGATGGGGGAAGAATGAAATGTCAATCTTTATGGGAGGAAGGGTTGATCTGATTATAAGCAGTTTACTCGTGTGACGTTAAATCATCACTTTAAAATGATTTATGAGTGACTGCCTGTCCAAAGATTGAATTATAGATCTATCTGTTGCAGCTCACATATTCCCACGTGCACTCACTCTCCTCAGGCACATGCATGTGCTCAATGTCTTCTGACCTGGGTGCCTGTTGTTCAAATTAACCTGCTGAATGATACATTTGATGCGATGCAATGCTTGAGCTGACAGCAGAGTGAAGGGTCTTTCATCTTGTTTCTAAAACAACCTGAAGCCTGAGGGAAGTTAGTGGTTGTGAAAGCGCTGCTGAGACACTTGTGGAAATGAGAAACAATGTTGTGGAAATAAATACGAATGGGATTCGCAGTGGTATCACAGAACCACATTGTAAAGTCCACTCTCAAACCATATGCTTCATATTGCAGGTTGAAATGCACAGTCATTTTTTAAAAATATAAATAAATACATTGCATATTAAATAAATAAACGTGTATAGTGTTATAATATATATATGTACACATATCTGTCTATCTATGTATCTGTCTGTCCGTCCATCTATCTGTCTATCTATCTGTCTACCTACCTATCTGTCTGTCTGTCTGTCCATCTATCTGTCCAGACCTTTCTTTCTTTAATATTGTCAAACACCACTTTGTTTTATTTTGGATTATTAGTTTATTTTGAAATAGTTCCATATATTCACTGCGCCCCCTGCTGGTGACCGTGACGTGACTGTGCCGCGGATCCCCCTCACCAGAGCGCGCCCTCGCACAGAGCTCGAGCTGCCGCCTCCCGCTCGGACGCTCAGCGGAGACAGTCTGGAGAAATGTGGCCCCGGAGCGCCGAGGGGCCCCCGGTACCTGCCTGCACCTGGTGACACAGTTCAGAGGAACAACACCGAGACCGATGCTGAGCGGAGTCCCGGAGACATGTGAGTAACACGGGTTCATGCTTCACTCGGCACCGAGCACTGCACGTGCTATTCTGCTGCTCTTTTTTTTTAAAGTTTCAGGTCGGCCCAAACTACACCTGGACCAAGAATTACACATAAAAACGGTTCATTTTCACATTTATCACAGTATTATTTAATTTGTTTGTTTATTTGATGGGGACATTGCTCATTATTCAACTGACAAAACACCGTGAACGAGCCCGAGTTGGCGGTTTAAGCTAATTTCCACCTGTTGGGCCCACCTGAAATCCAATAAAATGGCCTATATGGTATATGATTACAAGTATATATGGTTACTCGTGTATTACATGTGTATTATAACTACCATCCAAACTAAATGTACAAGAAACACATGATGGAAAACAAGTAGCTAATGAGTCTTTTCAGATTTTTGCTCCTGAGTGAAGGTAAAACTCTTCTTCTTCTTCTTCTTCTAATCTCTTCTTCTTCTTCTTCTAATCTCTTCTTCTTCTTCTTCTTCTTCTTCTTCTAATCTCTTCTTCGTGGACAGAGAATGATAAACACTTAATAAACAGAAAAACATTGTACAAATCTGAGGTACATACAGTAGATCAAGTATGTGTTATACGTCCTCTCAGCGTTCACACAATGCATAAGGAACATATCGACTAAAAATGTACAACATAAAAGTTATTTTATTAAATAAAGTAAGAGTCTATAAACCATATTTAATTAAAAGCAATGACATGACTCAGCCTGATGATTCTTTGTCATGAACAAAGCTCTCCGGTTGCCTCCACGCTTGTGTGACGGCAGCTCTACATACCCATTGTGAAGATGGAAGGAAGAGGAAGACGCCACTGTAAATCCACAAAACTCAAGCTCTCAGCTTCACGCTCTTCAGCCTTCCTGTTTTTCTTTCCTCGGATGAGTGCATTGCTTCTTCCCCTCCGTCTCCGGACTTAAAACCTCTGCGAGTTGTCGCCCCGTGCCTTCTTGAGGATTACTTAATTTTTTGTGATTTGCCTCTGATTTGCAGAGGTCAGAGATGGTGTCAGACGACGGTCATGTGGAGTAGCAGGAAACAGAGGCACGGACTTTCGGGGATGCCACGGGCTGTCAATCTGCTGCCCGTCCTGCTGGCGCTCCTTGGATATGGTGAGGGTTATTAAAACCATCTAAATGACATAACTACATAATAGAAAAGCCTGGCAGGATCTTTGGCTTTTAATTTAAATGGGCTGTAATGTGTGTTTTCACTCAAATGGGACAGGGAAATGCAGAGGAGGGAATTGGGTAATGGAGGTTCAGCCTCTTCCTCTTCCCACACCCTCTTTGCTTTGTGAGGATGTGAGGTTTTGCACAATAGAGCTCGAAATAATATGCTGCCAATGCTACTGATTTACTCTTTCCCTCAGTACTGATACACTAGAAATATACTCTGTTACATCTGAGCGGATACTATGAGCTGTGACATCCGTAGTTTACTATGAGTGCATGTCAGTTTGTTTCGTGGAAAACTGAGCTTATTATTTAGTTGTGCTGAGCAGAGTTATATGGTTATTCAAACTGAAGTTGGTGCCACATGGACACAGGAAATATATGAATAGGCCTATATATAATGTATTTCCATATAATTGTGCGTGTGATTTATGATGCACAATTATGTTGTCAACATTATGTAGCAATTAAGTCACATTTCTCCCAGAGTGACATTTAATATGTGAGAGTGACATATAAAAGTGACAGTTCCCACAACAACTTTACATAAACTTGTCCACACCTTAACGGATATAAGGATAAGTCTTTTCAAGAGAACGGCATGTTTTTGAATTACTGCAGATTGATTCATTCACACCATTGTGTCACAAGCTGAGCCACAGATCATTCACGCCTTTATTTAGTCCCGTTTAGACTTCTGCAATTTGCTTTTTACCTGCCTCAAATAATCATCTCTGGACCATCTTCAAATGGTTACTTAGGTCCACTGGTCAGAGCTTTTTTTTCAAAAACTCAAGGTGATCATGATATCAAAGTTATGTCCCCAACATTCCAACTAATTTATGTTCTGCAGCACTGGCCGAAGCCTTTAAAGAACAACAGAGACCCTATATATTCACACCGGCTCACTGTGTGCATTGTTGTGTTTGAATTAATGTATTTTAATTGTATTGTTTTGTATTGTATATATTATTGTGGATTACTACATTCTGTTGTTATTTTACTTACTCACTGCTTTTCTTCTCCTCATCCTTTCCCGTAGCGTTCGCAGGGCTGAGTATCTGGCCCTCCCTCCACGTTGCCCTCAGCAACCCCAGTGTATTTGTGGACTTCATCACAAAATCCAACATCAGCACCATCCGCAACACAAGCCTCTCACTGGTCAACATGGAAACCAACACCACCATTCACACCAGGACTATCCTCAGCAACCAATCGACCGGCAGGGTGGAGTTCGGCTGCTCCCGCTTCCTGTATGCAGGAACTTTCAGGTTCCTGCTCATGCAGACCAGCTACACTGTTGTTTCTCATGGTCATAGCGTAGATGTGAGCAGCAAGGAGAGCACCTCCTGGTTGTGGAGTTCAGAGCTGCAGGTGCAGTGGCCTACCTTTCACATTGCAGTGGAGAGGGCTGGGAACCACTCAGGATCTTTTCAGGTAAGACAAACAGGCTCTCAGTGGTGTATATACTTGAAAGCCATACTTGAGTAAAAGTACAGATATGTTACCTGAAAGTGACTCCGGTAAAAGTTAAAGTCAGCCGTAAGAAAATTACTTCAGTCAAAGTCTTAAAGGAGCTCATATTAATCAATCAATCAATCAAATTTTATTTGTATAGCCCATATTCACAAATCACAATTTGTCTCATAGGGCTTTAACATGGTGTGACATCCTCTGCCCTTAACCCTCAACAAGAGTAAGGAAAAACTACTAAAAAACCCTTTTAACAGGGTAAAAAGAACGTAGAAACCTCAGAGAGAGCCACATGTGAGGGATCCCTCTCCCAGGACGGACAGAAGTGCAATAGATGTCAAGTGTAAAGGAGAACATCATCAAGATAAAGGTTTTAGCAGCATTGATAAGGGTAAACATTTTGAAGCATAACTGAAGGTCAGTGAATTGGTGGATTAATGTCATTAATGGTCAAGTATCTGAGGAGAAATACTATGTATCAAGCAGTCCTGCTGCAATCATAGTCTATGGTCAGCAGCCAGCAAGATCATGATCCACCATCAAGATCGGATGCCACTATAGTCCACAGTCATTGTCCACTGCTGCCATTAGGATCCATCATCAGCTGCCACCTCGGTCGTGGTCCACCACCATTATCAGATGCCAACACGATAAAGGATCTGCCTTTATTATCACGATCAGCCAGCACGATACAGAATCCGCCATACTGGATCCACCATTACGATCTCTGATACGCGATCCACAGATCCTAATCCATGATGTGGCCACAGCCGCGGCCCTGGATCTGCGAGCGATAAGGCAAAGGGACTCCGGGGAAGAAGTCAAGTCAGTAACATGTATTGATGGGATATGAATTACTTTGATGTGATAACGATTGAGAAGAGGAAGGAGAAGCTGGAAAGAGAAGCTCCGTGTGTCATGTGTCCCCCGACCTTCTAGACCTATAGCAGCATAACTAAGAGCAGGTCTAAGACAAGCCTGTACCAGCTCTAACTATAAGCTTTATCAAAAAGGAAGGTTTTAAGCCTACTCTTAAACGTACAGATGGTGTCTGCCTCCCAAATTGAAAGTGGGAGATGATTCCACAGGAGAGGGGCTTGATAGCTGAAAGCTCTGGCTCCTACTCTACTTTTAGAGACTTTAGGGACGACAAGTAAGCCTGAATTCTGGGAGCGCAGTGCTCTAGTGGGTTGATAAGGTACTAACAGCTCTTTAAGGTATAATGGTGCCATATTATTAAGGGCCTTGAAGGTGAGGAGGAGAATTTTAAATTCTATTCTAGATTTAACCGGAAGCCAGTGTAGCGACGCTAATACTGGAGAAATGTGGTCTCTTTTCTTGGTTCTTGTCAGGACACGTGCTGCGGCGTTTTGAACAAGCTGCAGAGTCTTTAACGACTTACTGCTGGAGCCTGATAATAATGAATTACAATAATCCAGTCTGGATGTAACAAAGGCGTGGACTAGTTTTTCTGCATCCTTTTGAGAAAGGACATGTCTGATTTTGGAGATATTACGCAAGTGGAAAAAGGCGGTCCTAGAAATTTGTTTTAAGTGTGAATTAAAGGATAAATCAGGAAAGAAGATCACTCCCAAGTTTCTGACTGTTTCATTGGAAGCAAGGGCAATGTCGTCTAGCGCATTAAATGTACTTAAGTATCAAAAGTATCTGGTTTTGAAATGTATCAAAATTATAAATGCAAAGTGCTTTTTTATAGTAGGCCTATACAGACACAAAACAACTTTTCATGCTTTATTTCAACTGACTTTATAACAATTATAACAAAAATATACATATACTGTATAATTTTACAAATTAGGTTCAAATAGTATTGGACTAGTGCATCTGAACTTCTAGGGACAACAAAACAGAATAAACAAGTGCCTCTTGTGTCTGCCTAAGAACACTAATAGACCACAGTATAACCACAAACAAATTCTGTAACTATCACTAAACATGGACCTTTCACTTTCTAATCAGTAGCAGGAATGATACACAATGCCCCCTATGTAAACTCAGCAAAAGGAAACAAGTTCTAGGCACACAAAAGAGGATCGTTTTCCTCTTTTGTTAACAACCTGCACAGTGCTAGTACAGAGAAGAAAAAATCACTGGACACAGTCTAGTTTTGCTGCAGGCCAAATTTCAGACAGAATAATAAAGACTGAACTGAACCAAGCTCCTGCATGAGCACCTGGATAATTCTAAAGGGATTAAATGGATGGGGAACGTGCTCACGTTGATTAAGTCCCTGCCCTTTGTACACACATCGCTGCTACCCATTGGGTGGTTTAGTGAGGTCCTCGGATTGGCCCCGCCAGAGTCGGTCACGGCCCTGGCGGAGCGCCGAGAAGACGATCAAACTTGACTATCCAGAGGAAGTAAAACTCGTAACAAAGTTTCTGAAGGTGAACCTGCAGAGGGATCATTACCGGTACAGCCTGCTTGACCTCGGTCGACCAAGGCAGCCCGACCAACATCCGGACGCTTAGGGTCTCGCACTGCCCTGCCCCCCCCCGACGGCAAACACGCCGCCGGGACTGCGCATCTCCCAAGGCAGGGGGCACGCGAGTGAGCGAGAGAGAGGTGCACCGTGTGTAAAAGCGCGCGTTGCGCCAACCTCCACTGCTCAAGTAACGAGCCAGTTTTGAGAATATAAGGAGTAGAAAGTACAGAAATTTGTGTTAAAATGTAGCGAGTAAAAGTAAAAAGTCGTCAGGAAAATAAATACTCAAGTAAAGTATAGATATGTGAAAAATCTATTTAAATACAGTAACGAAGTATTTGTACTTTGTTACTTCCCACCTCTGCAGGCTCTCATACTTCACACACTCATCTGATTCATTGTGCTGCAGAATGATTTTCATACATCTCTTCTTCTGTCCCTCACCAGGTTGGAATATCCACTAATGAACACTTTCAGGCTTGTTCCAGGGGCCTCGACTCTGCTCTCTTCCTGGAGGTCAGCTACGTGGAGTACAACCAGATTGGGCGCAAGATCATTGACAAGGTCCGAGCCCGCACGCGACACCCAATCAAACCCCTCCGTTCCCAGAGCGTCGAGCTGTCCTGCGCCTTCCCGTTCACAGAGAGAGACTTTATACGAGTGGCTTTGAAGTCTCCTCATACAGCGCAGGAAGTGAAGAGCTCTGGGCCGCTTTACCTCTCACGTATCTTCTCCTATAAACTGCTGGTGGAAAACGCCAATGCTTATAAGAGTGGCTGTGAAGGGACAATGACTGTTAAACTCATAACCCCACCCTGTGCTCACATCAATGGGAAGGTGTTGCTGTATAAGGATGCAGGTGTTGGGAGAGGGGTTGCTGCTTCCTCAAGTGGAACAAACCTGATGGGGTTCGGTCCAGAGGAGCCCTCCTCTCCTCCACTGGCCTTTAACTGGCTGACGCAGGGAGAGGATGAGACAGAGTTCAACTGCTCTGTGTTTGAACCAGGAAGGATTAAATACTGCTTCCGCTTTGTTTTCAACTTCAGCCGCTCCCCTAGTCCAGCACAGACCTGCTTGGTGGTGTACAAGAGTGCAGGTGAGATCGGACACATTCACATTGGGCAGCTGCCAAGAAGACATTTACACACCACATGTCATTAGAGCAGGGCTGCAGTGACTGGCTCAAGAAGCACCTGCATTTTGAGGAAGAGAAATAGTTCCTCTGCTTTAGTTATCCAGGTTTTCCAAGATTGATCAAATCCAGTGGTTGAAAAAAAAAGTTTTTTAGTGATAAACTAAATGGAAATCCATTAAATAAGGTGTTACCCTAACCCCTGGACGTAACTGTCACACAGAAAAAATATGCTTGCAGCTGTGTCCTTGTTTTGTCTTTTTTGGGGGATTAAGCATAAACTGGGTAATGTCAAATAGAGGTGCACTGATTTTGAAACCAAGATACAAATGTCTACAGTCTCATACAGAATCGTTCGCAGCACTTGCACTGGGTATTGTCGTGCCACCCTCAGCCACAAAAACAAAACAGAGGTACGAACCACAACGTGGCTCAAACAGGTCTAAGGTCTGCACCAAAACATGGATTTCTAGAATCATCACATGCTAATTTCATATAATATGGTGGCTGAGCTTTTTTCAGCTCCATGTACTGGGGTCCTTTACATCCACATCATTTCAGCCGTGACTTTAAGTCTTGGTTTTCCCTTTTTTTGTCTGCTTTCCATACAATAATGTCACCTTTGCATCCACACTTTATTGCAAAAACTTTTCTGACTTCTGGTAATATGGATGACAATATCACAGAGGCCTCAACATGAGATCAATTCGGTGACCTGGCAAAGTAGCAACACAAATAGTAATCAAGGCTTGTAAATGGAAGCAGTTTTCAACCTTTTTTGATATGATTATTTCTTCTCTGCAGAGTCGTGGGGACCCTGGCAGCCATGGAGTGTGTGCAGTGTGAGCTGTGGAGACGGGGTGAGGGAACGAGTGCGGAAGTGTTTGCTGCCCTCAAGTGTGGGAAGGATGCGGTGCACCGGCATGGTGAAGGAACAGTCCCTCTGCTCACTGGAGGAGTGTGTTGGTCAGTCACTTGTCCCTTAAACTCTCCATCTTGTCCAGATGAGAAAATAAATTCAAAGTTCCAGATGCACATTCTAACATAATTGTCTTAACTTCATCCACAGCTTTGCCCGATCCTTCTCCATCCCTCTCCCCTAAAGCTGTTGGAGTTGCAACCTTTGGTAGTAACGTGGTCGTTGTGGTTGGTATCGCCCTCTGCCTGACTGTGATTCTCGGCACTATTGTGGTGGCGATCTGGAGAAAATTTTGCCAGACCCCTCAGTGCAGCGCTGTCCGTAGGGGCTCCATGCCTTCTCCTGGGGGCCGCAAGCTGTCCGATGAGAACTCTATCTGTGGACACAGCCTCCAAAGACCCAGCCTCACCGACGGCCAAGGCCCACAAGGGAGCATGGGTGGAGGTGCAGCCCAGAAAGAGAGGCCTTCCTTGGGCAGTGCGCCTCTGTCACAGACCCTGGTGATGACGCCCTCACAGGATCCAGATAGGCTGTCTCCCACAGGTCAAAAGGTGTTGCCGCCAGTATTTGGGTATGTCATCACACATACAATGTTATTCTCAAACATAGTCACAGTTTCAGAAACTAAAAATTAACTCCCTAGGTATCGCTTGGCTCAGCACCAGCTGAAAGAAATGAAAAAGAAGGGGTTGAAGGAGGCCACCCAGCTGTACCTTGTCTCTTCAAGCCCAGTCCATGACACCTTGGTGGAGACATCTGCTTTACCCACCAACTCCCCGACTCCTACACCAACTGGATTAGTTCATTCCGGTCTTCCATCGGGCCTCCAGGACGACGCCAACCACAACCACTATAGTACCGCAGCACCCTTCTCTGAGCCACCGCTGCAGATTTCGAGGGTCACGCCGGACAGACTGAGCCCCAGAGTGGATCTAGTCTTAGGTGCTGCTCTCTCTACAAGTGGGGGCAGCTCAAAATGGCGTGACCGCACTGCCCATTGGGTGGAGATGGTGGAGAGGAGCGGGTTAGCAGGCCGCAGAGGAGGAGGAGATGCAGGAATGGGAAATCACAAGAATCCAAATTTCCGGCGCACCGCCAGTTTCAATGACACCAAACCCCAGATGCCATCCTCAGCACAGTCCAGAAACTTCAGAGAACGGAGCATGACCCACGTTGGTGACCTATCCTATTTTGTTGATGTATACGTTGTTGGTCAGATTTGCGTAGATCTGTTTAACAAATATTATACGTTGTTCTCTTCAGGTGGGATCTCGCACCCTGCCTGAAGGATGTTGTTTGACCAAAGGAGGATTGGAGAGGCAGCCGTACCGCGCTTATCCCATTCCAGAGCATGGGACTCCAGAATTGACTAAACCTGGACCCCAGAGGAAAGACCAGAGGAAGCCCTGGTTAGAGGCAGCTGCTCCCTCTCGCAACAGTGACCTCAAACACAGAGGGACCAACCCAAACAGCATTTCAGCATCTGAGAGAGATAGTAGAGGAGGCGTCATTGGCACTGCTGAAAGGCAAAGGAGCGGTGGGCCTGTAAGTGGAGGTAAAGAGGGATTGTCAGGGTTCGGGGGTCTGGCTGCAGGGCCTGCAGGTTCTCACGGAGTGAACCAGTTGAGTATAGAGCAGGCTGAGATCAACTGGAACCGTCGTGGCCCGTCGCCCATCCAGAGGAACATCCTGGCCCGCAAATTAAAGGAGGCTCAGTCCTGCTCAGGGATCACAGGTCGGCAGCGGAGCTCCACCTTTAGCGCACCGCCGTCTGATCAGAGGAAAGGTCGCTGCCACTCTCTGCAGATGTCTGGAGGCTACAGTAACAGTTGCGACTCCCCCTACAGGCTGAGCGAAAAAGAGCAGAGGATGCTGGACCTTGATCTGTCCTCGTCGTAGATCACACTGGTTTATAGTATGATTCTATTTACATGTATTCCTCATGTAAATCCTGTTCTGTTACAAAATATCGGTTAAGATTGTTCTGTTTATTAAGAGATTTATGGCTGTTACTTATCTATAAGAAGCAGAGAAAAATATAAGATATTTAAGTTTGTTTATTTGAAAAAATGTTAATATTTAATATTTTGGTTGGCATTATAGCTGAACATATTTCTCTAGTTCATAGAGTCACTGTTCAGATTTTCTCTCTATACAAGACCCTTGGAATAAGTTTCTGTTTTATAAGAATTACCTGTACAGGAGTATAAAATGACCTTGTACATCCATTAAAAAACACTGGTCTTATTGTTCTACACCACTGAATGTGCTGTTTTCATTATGCTGTGAAATCAAGCTAGTTAAATGTTCTGGGACACACTGAAGCTGGTTTCAGCACATGAGTTCACTCAGACATTTTACACTGGGGCAGGCAGTAAGGTTCAGGAGAATGTACTGAGCAACTGACATTTGCGTTCTCAGATACAGCTCCTCTGGAAAATGTCGATTTCATGTCTAAAAAGCAGCTTGTATGTGTGATTGCAGCAGTATCGAGCAGTTTTCATGTGTTTTCAGCTAAGTGCAACTGAAGTGCTGTCCAGTTGTGACAAAACAAATAGGAACATCCACTGGGCAGCATGGCTGAAATGCTGTTAGTTTTATTGCTGGAGTAATATCATACACTTTATAGAAAGGGAGTGCCCACTATAGAACATTCAATAATCTACTATTGACTTCGACAAAGGGAGAAATTAAAATACATAGAATTCAAACATGAAATCAGTCTTTGCTCTTATTTGTTTTCACTTGATTCTCTGAAGCCTGTTTTCTATTTAAATATCCCCTGCTCCGCTGCCATCCACGTCCAAGAAAACCAGAGGCCGCACCTTCATGGTGGTGTGTCGAAGGGAATACCAAAGACCTTTCCAGGTCCCCCACACCACGCCATTGTCATGCTGGTTCTTGTACTTCCCAGAGCGGTAGAACTTCCCATTTAGGTTGGCTGCATGACATCTGTGGGTGTAATGGTATGACACAATGTCAAGGGGGTAACATCTTACAAAAGACAAATTGAAGTGATTCAATCTCTATGTATTTAATTTAAAGCTGCAATTTCTAGCAGCTTTATCAGTATGATAACCATAGGAAGTATAGAAAGATGGACAACATGACAGCTCCCTAAAAGTGAAGCCAAGTCTTCTTGATTGCCCCCTAGTGGCCAGCTGCTGTATAGTAGATTGGACTTGGGCCAAACTTGAAAGTCAAACATTAAAGTTTGGTTTGAATTTAATGCGAAAAAAAACAAACATGAAATCTAATGATTGACAGCTGAGACTGAGTCAATTGGTTGTGCGTGTGTATCAGCGGGACATCGTTACCGCAGCTCCACACCACAACCACGACTGCAAAGATTCTAGCTCCAGATTATGTCAAAAGCAAAAGATGGCAGCGTTAACTTCACTTTTGTACAAAGGTAGGAAGTGAAGAGTGTCGTCCATACTTATTCATGGGTTCAACGGGCAAAACAAAGCCTTTTACAAAAACTCAAGCTTCACAACAGTCCGAGTGTTTTTGGCTGTGCAACAATCAAACAGAAAGGAGAAGGTCTCACCTGTTAAACCACCATCCTGCCTCGTTCTCCTGGGCACAGCTCCCCTGAAGGTAGCGATCGTTGTCCTGTCAATCAACCATCACCACAGTCATCATCTCCACATCATCAGTATGGCAGCTATTAAAAAGCATCATTGATGGGTAACAGGCCACAGATGACTAACCTGATCCCTCGTACTGAACTGCATACCACTGAGGCAAGCGGACCACTGCTCCACCGCCCCACCACCACCAGTCAGAGCGTCTCCAGCTTTGCCACTGTACTGCCCATAATGGAGGCGATACTTATCCTGTAACGGACAATAGAGTGGTTAATGTTTGTTTGGTGTTACATCTGAGATCAACAAACAGAAATGCAAAATTGTTTTTCTTACCGCCTCATCACTGATCCTGAAGTTCTCGTAATATGAATGACTTCTCTGTCCTCCCCAGTCCATTAGATCTATCTTCACCAGGTTCTTACCTCCAGCACAAATACATACAGAGAATCGATGAGAAATAAGCAACCAATCTGACAGAAGATGAGACTATTTACTTTATTCATAAACAGGAAGAGTTTACTGAACTATATTTGGGTTCTCTACTGTCTTTTGGTGGATTTTAATTCTTGCTGACCTTCTGAGAGCAGAGAGTACATGTGCTCGTTCCCCAACCAAAACTCGTCGTTCCACAGTTTGAAGTCCCCGAAGCCGTCTTTGTAGTCCACCCAGTCTCTGAAATGACAATTAGGCAGGTGAATCAGATCTAGTCAAACAGTTAACGTCTATCAGCGCATACTTTGTATTCAGATGATGCTCATTCCCACATATGGTACAAGGGAGAGTTTCTCTATTAAATACCTGTTGAAGTCAACTCTTCCATGCCGGCGTCTCTGAAACACTGTCCATCCTCCTCCATCCTCCATGTCACAGTAAACCAGAAATGGGTCTTGGTGTGACTTGGGTCTGATTCGGTAGAAACCACTTGTGGGTCTCAGTCTGTCGAACAGCTCAGAACAATCTAGGAAGACAACATTTGCCTTAAAGATTAGTCATTATCATCAGTGCCGCTTTAACTTTCACTCTGTGCGATGCCTGATCATATACTTAAAGTTAACACCCAAACACTGGGATGGCGTGATGTGAGGTCTTCTCACCCTTGTCGTGTACGATGATGCTGCCTGCTGGTGGAAGTGGTTTCATCAGTGTCGTATTAGAGCTGTCGAGCGTCGCACTGCCGTTGTGGTTTGCACCAGAGGCTTTGTCAGCTTCAGCTCCAGCGTCAGGCACCGCAGGTTGAAATGGAAGGAAATATTTGTGCGTCTGCAAGTGCTCAACCTGCCAAGTCACAATCAAGAGGCTATTCTCCAGCCTTTTAATGCTGCGTTGAAGAGCTACGACCTCCGGCCCACACGAGTATCCTGTCTTAAATGAGAAGGAAAAAGCAGTTTCAAGTTATGCATGATGTTTCTAACCTTGTTTTCCATGAAGGCAGCTTAGGTCCGCCCCTGCAGCAGAGTTTATTCATGTACGCCTTTCTAGGAATGACGATTCTTTAACAGCACAACCGTTGAAACCGAGATCCTCAGTTTTCAGTTTCAATGTAGAACAAAAACTGAAAAATGCGCCTGAAGCCCTTCAAGAGAAGAAGAATTTAAATATACTCACTGATAACTGGGCAGAAGAGGCCGTGTTCAACACCAGAGCCAACAACAGAAACACTGACATGACTTCTCAGAAGAAGAAACCTCCAGCAATATCAGCCTGAAATCATAAATACAGTTCATATATTAAATAAGCTGCAATTCCTCCAACAAAATCCCTGCATCACAAGCCGTACCTTCATTTCCCAATGCTTCCCCCGGTTTTCTCCAGGTTCACTGTTCTGTTCCTCCAAAGATTTGTCAGTGTTATTTATAGGCTGGGTCAGTTCTGCATGGTCCATATCACAGGATCCAGATTTTGCCAGCGTTGCCAAACTCTGAACTCATTCCAGGTTCCCCCTTCTTGAGAAAGTGAAGCTGATCCCAGAGCTGCAAATGGCTTCATGGACAGAACGTGCTAAGAAGACTTCATTCCTCACATACCAGAAGAGGGTTTTTTCTTTTTCTTATCTTGTTGTTTTGAGGAAAAATAGAATAAAATGCAGAACATATTTTATTTCCATTCAAAGTTCTGGTCATGTTATCATTTGTTTGGTATTGTGTCATCAACTGGAATTTTATCCATATTTTGTTGATTGGTTTACAAGTGTCCTACACCAGCAGCCTGGGAGGAAAACAGTCTAAGTTTTCTGCATCGTAGTAAACAGTAGGTTGACAACGACTGTGGAGCTGAGGCAGATTAAAAGATTTAGGATATAAAGCACCAAAAATCTTGGAAACTATTTCCCTCCATGAGTTGAAATTGTCAATCGAATGTCATAAGACCTAAAGACAATCATAATCACAAGTGTGTAAACAGAGAAAAGCAGCAGGTTATTTTTGAAGGAGAAGCCAGTGTGTAGTGTAGAAGGGCTCTCTCTTGTGTTACGTGTTGGCTATTGCAATATTGAAACTAAATAAATTGCTATGTAATTTTTTATTGATTACTTTTATTGTATGATATAAATATCAAATTTAAAAAAACATAAATTGTTTATATTTATTTATATATTTATTTAATTATTTTACCAATCTAGGCCTCTGGCTCTGTATTTCAAGCAATGAAAAACTTTTTTGTGAACACAAATACATTTCACTTCCAGTGTTTTATTGGTTAACTGTACATGACTAGTCTCTACCTTTACAGTGCTTTACTCTCTTATTTTTCTAGTTTCATTTGTGTTTTGGACAAAGTTTGTGGTTTTTTTAAGTATCTTTTACTTTTCTTGTCTTTTATGCCTTTTACTGAATTTTTCTTTTGTAATTTTGTTTCTAACATGGAACATCTTATATTTCATCCATTCTTGTGGTGTCTTCCTTCGCCATGATTTAAATCTTGGTCAAATTCTAGCAAATGTAAGATAGCTGTCATAGTTCGGAGTATTTTGAGTATTTTGAGTATTGTGGAATGCACAGCAGTGAATTCAATCCAGATGTTGGAGACAGGAGGAGGGGGGATGTGGCCGCAGCAGCCTGACGACCGAGTTTTGTTTTATTATTATTTGTATTATTAATATTTAACGTGGAATCTGTCTGTGGACAGGAAGGCTTGTGTTGTGTTCAGGCTCAGTCAGTATTTCTGTGGTCAGACTGAAGAGGAGGAAAGAAGGAAACCAAGGCCGAGCCAAGTTTTCTACGGAAGTCTCAAACCGCTACGTCTGCAGAAAAAAAGACACGATGAGGAGGAACATGTTAGTGGATGGATAGAAGAAGGAAACAAAAGTGGCCGATTAACCTTTGAGCCTTCTTCCCCTGTCCTCACGAGAAGTCACAAGACAAACTCTCGTATAATTTTCCCGAATGCCGGACCTGGACTCACGGTGAGAGGACGCTGTGTCTCTTTGTTTTTTCGGGGGACTATTTTGTCGTGAGCGCATAAACACACTCGTAGGTCTGAGGGAAGGAGCCTTCACCCAGATGAACTGAAGGACAGCAGCTGGTTTGTCTTGTTAAATCCTCCTGTTCATTTTACATTGTTCATTGAGGTAATAATACTCCATTCAAACTTCACTGTCTCGTTTCTTGTGTGCAGGCTTTGCACAAACATCTTGCAATGTAACTTATTGTTTTAGGAAGCATGAAGAACCGCACTGGGAAGTTTGGTGATTAAAGAAAAAATGTGGCAGGATGTTTGATATGAGCAGATAAACTATTTCAGGACATGGCAGGAAGCTGTTTATCCTCATGTGCTCTCTGTTTTAATTTGATTAAATGTTCAACAACATGCAGAGCAGAGGTGTTTTAAGTCAGGGAATCCGTCTGTATTGATAATTATCAGGATAAGTGTCATATTATTATTTTCTTGTAGGTTTAAAGATACATTTTTGCTCTGGAGTGAACGTTGTGGTTTTAAACTTGATAAAAAGCCAGTTATTTAACAAATCTGAGGTAGATTAATTATGTGTTGTACCTCCTCACTGTGCGTACACAATATAATAAAATATAATATAATAGTCTTTATTTATAGAGCACATTTCAAAACACATGTTACAAAGTGATTTACAAAGGCAGCAATGCTCATAAAATGGGTCATAAAACATCAGGTTTAGAAGAAAGCAGGTGAAATATATGAGTGTATAAATACCAGTGCCGTGTAAAATGCTCAATAAAAATAATTAAAAGACAGTTAAGACTCAGGTAAAATCAGGAAAGGCTCTCCGATAAAAGTATGATTTAAGAAGAGACTTTCAGAAAAGACTTAATAACAGTACAATGCATAAGCCATTTTGCGATATTGCTATCGATGACAAATATAGTCTGATAATTATTGATATTGGCCGGTCCTAGTTTCACTCTTTCCACACTTTCTTTTTCCAATTCCAGAGACAACACGATCAGCAAAGCCAGAGGGAAGACACACAAACACACACACACACGCCATGACCTCTGTCCATTTCAGTCCAGGCTCAGATTCAGGTGTAAATGGGTGAGAAACGCCGATTTGTCATGGCAATATCAACCTCTATTCACCTTCTGTTGACCATGCAATGTTTGAGATGCAGCTGTTGCTTCGTATGCGAGTGTAACGTTGTTGATTTGCATGGTTTGTGTTGTTTTTATCAAAGATATGAGTCTTGTCATTGTTATCTATTAGAAACGTTGCGAAGATGGAGGATGCTAAAGTGGAGATTGACGACGGGAAGGAAGAGAGCGCGGAGCCAGACACGATGTACCAGTAGGTTTATGCAGCAGAAAGCTTTTTATACAACCCTTGACTCGAAAAGCACATTTTATCTGCACTGACAAGCATCACAATCTTTCCCTCTGTGCAGAAACATCCGTAAGAAGATTGCACCTTTCGTTATGTCCTTTGGATTTCGGTGAGTGTGTTTCTGGATCTCTCTTGCAGAGATAGTGGGTAATCTAGAGAAGAGGTTCTCAATTCCTCCCCCCCCCCTACAAATAGAAAATATTCCCGGGACCTCCTTATGTATGTCCCTTGGAAAAATTTGACAAAGCATATTTTTTGTCTCATTATATGAAAGAACAACACAAGAGAAATGTCTTAGAAAGATATTAGAGATGTATATTTTCACCACGTCAACACAGAATACCCAGATATCATGATCATTGTAGTGGAGGAATCTGAGCCCATGGCAATGTGTCACGGATCCCCACTTCTGAACCACCGTACTACCACTAAGTGATGATTGCTAATGATGGTTATCTCTTTCCCTCGAAGTGTTCAATGACAATGACAATGGTTATATTATCGTTCCCCTCAGTATTTTCGGAGTCATTCTGATCATAGTGGACGTTGTGCTGGTGATTGTGGATTTGTCCCTGCCGGCTAAGAGCAGAGAGGTCGGAGATGCCCTCGAGGCCGTGTGCCTCACCATCTCCTTCTTCTTCCTCGCTGACGTCCTCCTGCGGGTCTATGTGGAAGGGTGAGTTCAGAATCCCAGGCCTCGTATACTGTAGTGTGTAGGTAGTATAACCACTTGTTTAGACCCTCCAGATGAATTTTGTGTTTATTTTAATACACATACAGCATGAACACATATTTACTCTATATTCCCTGCAGCCTGGCATTAAATCTTACCTTTGTAAAGCTGTTACTGTCGCTGGCACTGTGTTAGACGGTGGTTCATTCATGCAATCGTCTGAGGAGTTGTTGTAACAGATTTTGTAAAAAGGAGTGGGTGATGCAAACATTCCTGTGTCAGCAGAAACAGAGAGTGATTCGCTGTTAAACAGGAAGTTGCAAAGAGGAAGCTGAACAGGATATGTATGGCTTTTATTGGGCTGGTCCTTGGGAAACATAATGGCTAAGAGAGCTACACTCTATCAGCTGATTCTACTTGTTGCATGAAGTGGGCAGTTTTCTCAGCAGCGGGTTTAAGTGTCTCCACCTTTCAGCTTCAAAGTGTACTTCAGCTCCAAGCTGAACATCATAGACGCCTTCGTTGTGGTCATCACCCTGGTGGTCACCATGATCTACACCTTCACTGACCTGTCAGGAAAAAGTCTCATCCCCAGGTACATGCTCCTCCCTCTGTTTATACCACCGACCTGGGTATTGGTCCACAGTTTGGTGATATCTTGTTATTTCCAGCAGAGCTCAGCCTAGATTCAGTCTGGCTGTAGGTCTAATCAGTGATCAATGATTGATCAGGGACTCAATTCAAAAAAATAAAAAGCCCAAATGAAGAATCCGGCAGTTGGACTCTTTAAATAACATAAAACACTGCACCCATTTTCTATGGGAGCTTTGTTTACTCTAAATCTGCTGCAAGGGACTCAATATACAAAGCAATAATATGTATTGCTTTGTATTTTATATTTAATATATTATTATTGTATTCATACTTAATATTTTCATTGAATATTGATAGTTTGATACACATTTCGTTTGTCTAAACTTTTTATATTACGCAAACCAAAACATTATATTGTAATTGTATTGTATTATGTTTATCCTGAGACTGAATAATAATCAGTACAGTGAAAATAAAAATATGTGTAACATTTTTCATTCATAAGCCATGTTGAGAATATACTAGTATCTAAAAAACATTATATTGATTTCTAATATTCTATCTAATCTGACCATACTACTATTCTTTTACATTTTTTAGAAATAACTTTATACTGATGTTGAGTTCATTACACTTAACACCATTAATATGTTATCGATTGTTTCATGAATAAAAGGAGTCATTCGTTTTTCATCAGGGCGGTGACGTTTCTCCGTTTCCTGAGAATAATAATCCTGGTGAGACTTTTCCGACTGGCAGCTCAGAAGAAGGAGCTCGAGAAGGTCACCAGGAGGATGGTGAGGTCACACCACGGACTCACAGGAAACAAACTCTGAATAAATGATGCATTAAAATCAGTTTGAGACAATCATGGTTGGGAAAAAAAGAGAGGAAATGTCTGCTAATCCCTGATCTTTTACTTGTGTTCATTTCGTCAGATTTCTGAGAACAAGCGGCGTTATCAGAAGGATGGATTTGACCTTGACCTTACCTACGTGACAGGTGGGAGTAAGATGGTGTATGAAAGACAGACATGCATGTTGGATAATGCATCTAAAAGAAATTGCTTAAGGTTAGAAATTAATTTCCGTCTTTACCCGTGTCTCTAGATCGCGTCATCGCCATGTCTTTCCCCTCCTCTGGGAAACAGTCCTTCTACAGGAATCCGATTGGTGTAAGTCTGACTGGACATCGGTGCACATGTTAAAATTGCCTCCTCACTTTTAAGATAGAATTACACACACTAATATCAAGATTAATTCATTAATATCTAGAATGACTCATACACAGCTGCTTTAAAGGTTCAGTCTGTAAGATTTAGATGAAAGGGATCTATTGGCAGAAATTGAATATAAAATAAACCTAGAGAATTTGTCACTTGTGTGTTTCATCTAAATCAGTGGTCGCAGCCCATCGATCGCGATCTACCAATCGATCTCGCAGTCTTCACTGTCGATCCCCCAACTCTCTGGACTCACTGGCTGTCGTCGCGCCGCAGATCAGCTGTGTGTCGGTTGTCTGTTTTTCACACGCGCTGTGTGTCCGCTACTGGCGACGGAGTTGCAGGTTTATCTCCTGCATTTCCTTCAAGAAGAAGTTGGTTCATGTACTAAAGTAAATTTCAGGACTCTACGGTATGAAGATGCGCATCTTTCGGTCTGTCGATAACAATCAAAGCCCCGTTGGAACAAATGAGTGGATTCAGAAGGTGAAACGCTGGAGTGCTTTTACTTTGAAACGGGTTCGGAAAGTGTTGTAAATATATTTGTGTCATAGACAGATAAACATTGTGGTTCACAGCAGAATAAACAGAGAAAATGATCTTACCTGAGTTTTAATGTTTATCTGATGAATTTATGTCACAAACAAAGGGTTGCAACACTTTCTGTATGCCTTTTCAAAAATAAAAGCACTCCAGCGTTTCTGTTAATGGAATCCATTCCCTTGTTTAAAAAGTTTTTTTTATTGTGAAATATTTGCAGGAGCGGAAGATGCACGGCTTGATACTGTGTAGTACTGGTATTTATTTGAGTACAAGGGACTTCTTTCATACAAGGCAATAATCATATTTGTGGCCATATTCAAATCAAAGCCTATATTTAAAACCATTGTGCTGCAGTAGCAGCTCCTCTGCAGAACATGTTGTGGAACTGAGAAGCTACATATTTTGCATTGTAAATAGGAATTGATATTAATTTGAATACTGTGCATTGAATAGAAAAATTTGCACAACTGCCTTTCTTTGTGTATATTTATTTCTTGTACATTCAGCCTTGAAGAGAAATTGCAAAAAATAATAAGTATGACCCTCCTAAGTGGGTTTTTTGGAAGATATCAACAAAATCCCGACTGTTTGCTGTCCTGGCTCCTAAATGGTGGAATGAGCTCCACATTGACATCAGGACAGAAAGTCTACACATCTTCCGCCGCAAACTAAAAACACACCTCTTCCGACTATACCTTGAATACAAGTTTAAACTAACAATTTAGTAGGACTTAAATGGCACTTACTTAAAGCACTTTGTAGTTTTGCTTTTTTGAAGAAATTGTGCTTTCTTGATTCTTGTTGTTCTGGGTTTGTTCCTCATGGTTGATGCACTTATTGTAAGTCGCTTTGGATAAAAGTGTCACCTAAATGAAATGTAATGTAATGGTAGATCTCGGCTTAAGTTTGGAATTAAAAAGTGATCTTGGGCTCGAAAAGGCTGGTGACCACTGATCTAAATTGTATAAATAGTTGTTTTCTTTACTCTAGAATGATAATTTACATTAAAATACTTTATATTGACATCAGGAGCGGGTCCTCTCTACGGAGGTCACCATGTATTTTACAGTAGCCCAGACTGGACAAACTAAACACCTTTTTGAGTTTTTATGACAACTGAAGGCTACCACAGGTTCTCTCTTATGTTTGGAAGGGGAGGGTGAAGTGAGAGCTGTTCAGCTGCAACATGCAACTTCACCACTAGATGTCAATAAATCCTAAACACTGAACCTTTAACCTATTCCTCCTCTCTCTGTGCAGGAGGTGGCCAGGTTCCTGGACGCTAAACATGAAGACCATTATAAAGTTTACAACCTGTGCAGTAAGTTTGCACCACCTCTCATCACATGCACTCTATTGCCTTTGGATAGAACTCAACAAACAGTATCATTTTTGTTTCCAGGTGAGAAAGGTTACGACCCCCAGTTCTTCCACTACAAAGTTGAACGTGTGTTCATCGACGACCACAACGTCCCCTCCCTGGAGTGAGTTAACCTTTTCTTTTGTGATGTGTGTTTTTCTGTTGCACCGCTTCCTTCTGTTTGTGATTATATTGAAGCGCTGTAGATAAGAGCTTGTTAAAATAGTGCAGTGTGGTGATAACATGAAAGAACATCCTCACCACATTTGCACAGTGGCTGCAGGCATGTGTTAAATCATTATGAACACAAGCACAAACTGGATGTGTCACAAATAAGTGATAATATTTTCTCAGTTAATCTCTCATCATCGTGTGTTTTACTGTCTGTCTCAGGGACATGCTGAAATACACAGCCAATGTGAGGGAGTGGATGTCGGACGATCCCAAAAACATCATTGCAATTCACTGTAAAGGAGGGAAAGGTGAGGCCAAAGATCTGCACTTGTTTCATTGTGATTTCCTGAATAATTTGAGTTGAATTTTAGCGTTTTGCTGTTGAAAAAGTGTAGCCTGTACCCTGATCTGATCATGACTCTGCTCTCTTTGACAGGACGCACAGGTACACTGGTGTGCACCTGGCTTATCGATAGTGACCAGTTTGAGAATGCACAAGTACGTCTTTTTTACTCTGAAACTTGTTCAAACAAGGGTTAACGAATGAGCAGCTGCAGACTTACACTTAGATTAATTTCTGTTTGTCCACCAGGACAGTCTGGAATATTTTGGTGAGAGGAGGACGGACAAGAGTCGCAGCTCCAAGTTTCAGGGAGTGGAGACTCCATCTCAGGTGAGAATCAGCCACTCAGGAGACATACTCACAAAAACTTAGGAAGAAAGAAGAAAGATATTTTGAGACGACACTTCTGGCTGCTGACTAGCGCCTCTTTGTGGTTGCAATTGACACAACTTGAACAGGGTATTTAATAAGTTACACTCTTATTGCCTTTTACCTGTATCTTTGCACACCTTTTTTCTTTTTTGATTAGACTGTCATTCAGTAGAGCGCATACCTCTGCAACAGTCCCTTTGAATTCAATCAAGCTGCACCAACTTTCACACACTGATACTGATCAGTATCCTAAATATGCCTCGCTAATCCATGAACTATTCCCTGGGAGATCAGTGAAAATGTCCAAAAAAACGCCCTCTATCGCAATGTCAAAGAAAGTGATTCAAAGATTCCTGGATCTGCCCCTTTGTTCAGATCGGTGCCAAAACTCCACATTGCTCCTTATCACCTGTCAGTAATATGTGAAATGTGCTCATAAAGCCTTAGAAACTGAATTAATACAAGTTTTTTTTAATTCTGTACCTGTGTGGTCCACAGAGCCGGTACGTGGGGTACTACGAGATCATGAAAACGAGGTTCAACAGGCAGCTGCCTCCACCCAAACCCCTCCACATCAAGAGCATCCGCATACACTCTATAGCAGGTAAAACCCTGCAAACCTGCAGGGCACTCAAACATCCTTTAAATTCGGCTTTGTGATAATGTTAACATCTGTTGGTCGTGCTCTTTCCCAGGTGTGGGTAAAGGGGACGGCAGCGATCTTAAGGTGAAGATAATTGTGAAGAAAGAGCTGGTGTTTCAGTGTGTGTGTGCCAAACAGGAGAACTGCAAAGTGAGTCTCACTCAAACCTCATTAGGTCACAATGATTCATTTGTTGATTCGATGATTAATGAATTTCCGGTGTTTTTGAAGGTGTTTCCTGACGTGGGCAATAATGCAGCAGTCATCAGTCTCCAGAACGGGCCTGAGGTCGAAGGAGACGTGAAGGTCATGTTTGAATCAAGTGCTGTGAGTTCCTCTCTTTATTTTGTCCTATGATTCTGTTTGTCTTTTGTTTTTATTCATTCACTTCTAATGAAAATGTGTTTATTCTTCTTCTATGAGTGTTTAACTAAGCTAATTTAAAAAATGTAAGGTCATATAATTTTATTTCTTATTTGATTATTTTACACATATCTATTAAATTTTTATTATTTTACTCTAACTTTTTTGTAATTATTTTTTGATTTTATCCTTTTTATTTCTTTTACCTCTTTTAGTCTCTCTCTTTTACTCTACTCTTTTTAATTGATTTATTTTTAATTTTAGTCTCTGTGTTGTTTCTAATGTCTCTCACCTTTAGGGTCTTCCAAAAGGATACGAAGATGTCCCGTTCTACTTCTGGTTCAACACGTCCTTCATAGAGAACAACAAGTACATTTCTGTTGCTCTGATAAAAATGTATTTCCTTTGCTCTTGACCTTATTTTCTGTTTCTAACTGAACTTTGAATTCCCACCACAGATTGTTTCTACCCAGGGATGAACTGGACAACCCACACAAACCCAAGACCTGGGACCTGTACAAGGAGGATTTTGGTGTCTCCATGTTCTTCTCTGAACCATAATAATAAAAAATGCTTTAGAAAAATGAAGAAGGCACAATGGCTTGTTACAGGTGAACAGGAAACACTAATAAATAAAAAACTGAAATTAAAAAAGACAATTCAACTGAAATGTTTAATAAGGGATATATGAGGAAGCACCATGACATTTTATGTATTGTATTCCAGTAAACGAGTTGATATGTGTATGTGTGGTGACTCTTTTGGGTATTCAATAAAACATTTTTATTGCACTTGAAATTAAATTATAAAGCTTAATTCTCATTACAAAATAGTAAAATTACTTTTGGAAAATGTCCTTTGAATTACAAAATAAACTACCTCTGAATTTGTAATCACAGGGTTTCTGCAGGTTTCAACAAGTCAAATTTAAGATTTAATTTTAACATTAAAATACTAGAATTTTGTAGAAATTCTGAACATTCACTGCATGAAATATTAAAAACATATTTTATCCATAATTTAATCACTTTGTTTTGATTTTATTTATAACATACTTGTACACTGAGTGATTTAAACATCTTTGCTGTTACGTTCCAAACTTTGCTTCACAAAGAGGGTTTCTGATTTTAATTGGTAGTCATTTCTTTGACAAGCACTTAAAGCTTGAAAACTGCTATATAGTTTTTTATTATAATAAATGAAATTCAAGACCAGACAGATATGAAGTATACATGTATATATATTATAATATATTGTCACAAACTACAGGCAGAGACAGTAGGTATCCATTGTCTTTCTCAAAGCAGAGGGCACTGAAACTCTGACTGAGGTATTTTAAGACTCAGGTTATTAGTTCCATGTTGATCTTGTTTGTATTTTTATGACAGCATGCACACAGAGACATTACAAACGCAAACTAATTTTAAAGAAAGAAAGGCAGTTGTGCAAATGTTTCTATTCAATGCACAGTATTCAAATTAATATCAATTCCTATTTACAATGCAAAATATGTAGCTTCTCAGTTCCACAACATGTTCTGCAGAGGAGCTGCTACTGCAGCACAATGGTTTTAAATATAGGCTTTGATTTGAATATGGCCACAAATATGATTATTGCCTTGTATGAAAGAAGTCCCTTGTACTCAAATAAATACCAGTACTACACAGTATCAAGCCGTGCATCTTCCGCTCCTGCAAATATTTCACAATAAAAAAAACTTTTTAAACAAGGGAATGGATTCCATTAACAGAAACGCTGGAGTGCTTTTATTTTTGAAAAGGCATACAGAAAGTGTTGCAACCCTTTGTTTGTGACATAAATTCATCAGATAAACATTAAAACTCAGGTAAGATCATTTTCTCTGTTTATTCTGCTGTGAACCACAATGTTTATCTGTCTATGACACAAATATATTTACAACACTTTCCGAACCCGTTTCAAAGTAAAAGCACTCCAGCGTTTCACCTTCTGAATCCACTCATTTGTTCCAACGGGGCTTTGATTGTTATCGACAGACCGAAAGATGCGCATCTTCATACCGTAGAGTCCTGAAATTTACTTTAGTACATGAACCAACTTCTTCTTGAAGGAAATGCAGGAGATAAACCTGCAACTCCGTCGCCAGTAGCGGACACACAGCGCGTGTGAAAAACAGACAACCGACACACAGCTGATCTGCGGCGCGACGACAGCCAGTGAGTCCAGAGAGTTGGGGGATCGACAGTGAAGACTGCGAGATCGATTGGTAGATCGCGATCGATGGGCTGCGACCACTGATTTAGATGAAACACACAAGTGACAAATTCTCTAGGTTTATTTTATATTCAATTTCTGCCAATAGATCCCTTTCATCTAAATCTTACAGACTGAACCTTTAAAGCAGCTGTGTATGAGTCATTCTAGATATTAATGAATTAATCTTGATATTAGTGTGTGTAATTCTATCTTAAAAGTGAGGAGGCAATTTTAACATGTGCACCGATGTCCAGTCAGACTTACACCAATCGGATTCCTGTAGAAGGACTGTTTCCCAGAGGAGGGGAAAGACATGGCGATGACGCGATCTAGAGACACGGGTAAAGACGGAAATTAATTTCTAACCTTAAGCAATTTCTTTTAGATGCATTATCCAACATGCATGTCTGTCTTTCATACACCATCTTACTCCCACCTGTCACGTAGGTAAGGTCAAGGTCAAATCCATCCTTCTGATAACGCCGCTTGTTCTCAGAAATCTGACGAAATGAACACAAGTAAAAGATCAGGGATTAGCAGACATTTCCTCTCTTTTTTTCCCAACCATGATTGTCTCAAACTGATTTTAATGCATCATTTATTCAGAGTTTGTTTCCTGTGAGTCCGTGGTGTGACCTCACCATCCTCCTGGTGACCTTCTCGAGCTCCTTCTTCTGAGCTGCCAGTCGGAAAAGTCTCACCAGGATTATTATTCTCAGGAAACGGAGAAACGTCACCGCCCTGATGAAAAACGAATGACTCCTTTTATTCATGAAACAATCGATAACATATTAATGGTGTTAAGTGTAATGAACTCAACATCAGTATAAAGTTATTTCTAAAAAATGTAAAAGAATAGTAGTATGGTCAGATTAGATAGAATATTAGAAATCAATATAATGTTTTTTAGATACTAGTATATTCTCAACATGGCTTATGAATGAAAAATGTTACACATATTTTTATTTTCACTGTACTGATTATTATTCAGTCTCAGGATAAACATAATACAATACAATTACAATATAATGTTTTGGTTTCCGTAATATAAAAAGTTACAATATTGTAGAACTGAAAGAAGACTGGGTGTGTTTAATGTCCCACTTTGGCCGACTACTTCATGTTAGATCTGGGTAATGACTCTTGTTTCATTTCACTTACCCTCCAGTAACTGGAACTGAGCATGAGATTGGAATAAAACCTGTTTTTATTAGTACAATAACTCTTGTATGTGGTGTCATTTTCTACTTTACATAGGTACACATAATAGGTCACATCCCACCTGGCCTGTGTCTCGGCAGCTGGAGCTGGAACTACTATCACATTATCAACAGGTAGCTACCCTGATCATTTATCCCAAAATGCAGATTATAGAACTGTTAGGAATGGAAGTTGTAGAGCAGCAAAGACAACGGCAGCAGTACGTCATCCTATGTCCAGTTAACATCATTGTCACTGAGGGAAGGCCATTCTGTTCCGTACTGTCAGCAGTTGTTTCTTTTTCTGAAACGCACGATTTCACAGCGTCAATTAGTGATACTTCTATCTGCAGTCTTTTATCCATACTCTTGGACTCTTGGAAACATGGTTGACTTATCTTCAGCAAAGCTTGCGTCATCTCTTGTTTTTTTGCATGAGTCAGTCATCTATCTCATGGTGTTTGTGTTTTCTGCTTTAGTAATCAAAATGTTCAGAGTCTTTGACTAGTCTGGTAGCTGAAAGGTTGCGTTGCATGTCTCATAACACCATCGTCCATTTTCTCGAATCTGGACTTTTGTCTTTTGCTACACACGTTCTCTGTGTACTGTCTAATTCTTCACTGATAATGTCTGAACCTGTGCTTTGTCTTCCCAGATATGAAAGTACAATTGCTGGGCAGTTTTTTGGTCATACGCACTTAGACGAGTTCCAAATGTTTTATGACGAGGACACCATGAGCCGCCCGCTGGGAGTGGCTTTCATCGCTCCCAGTGTCACTACCTATGTTAATCTGAACCCAGGTGAGTTCACAAACTAGTGGAATGATTCAACATTTCATAATGAACAAGCAACAAAGATTTAATTCTTTTACTCTTTCCAGGATACCGTGTCTACTATGTTGATGGTGACTACCCCGGCAGCTCTCGGCTCGTGCTCGACCATGAAACCTACATCCTCAACCTCACAAAGGTGAACCACAGTCCAGGGGCTCCACTCAGCCCAGAACAAAACCCGAAATGGACACTGCTTTACCGCGCCACCGAGGCATACGGTCTTTCCACCCTGTTCCCGTCTGATTACGACAAGCTGATGCAGGCCTTCATCAATGATGACCGAGTCTTCCAAAGGTTCTGGTACTTCAGACATAAAGGACACGTGTCGTCGCCCTGCAAGGAGACATGCAAAACCTCACTGCTCTGCTTTCTGCGGAGTGGGCGCTACGACGAGCTGGAGCAGTGCGACCTCCTCAATGGTTTTAAAGGCAACATGGTGAGGGCTGCCAGAAAAACCCTCTGCTGATCTGAGGAATTTTGGACTGACTGGTTGAATAGAGAAAAAGAGCAGTTGGACCAAATAAGAAATTGAGCCAAAAAGTTAATTTGTTCTTGTTGCTGGTGGGTAAGGATAGGAACAGTTTGTCGATTTCATCAACTGTGAAGAGGTTGGGGATTTGTCAGTTTTGCCTTGTGCTGTTGCTCATGTTTTTGCAAATGCAATGTCAGTTGTGTGAAGACTGATAGAAAGTTTCCATAATGTTGTTGTTTACTTGAAAAGCACAGAACAGCCGGGGTTAACGGGTTTGTTTGACATCATCATGATTTTCAGTTCCTTCTATACTGGGTGCCTTTTTTCAGGGAAAATAATTTGAATCCATCCTGGACAACAATCTTGAAATGCTGCGGAACGACAACATTCATTCATCAACATAGTAGACACGGTATCCTGGAAAGAGTAAAAGAATTAAATCTTTGTTGCTTGTTCATTATGAAATGTTGAATCATTCCACTAGTTTGTGAACTCACCTGGGTTCAGATTAACATAGGTAGTGACACTGGGAGCGATGAAAGCCACTCCCAGCGGGCGGCTCATGGTGTCCTCGTCATAAAACATTTGGAACTCGTCTAAGTGCGTATGACCAAAAAACTGCCCAGCAATTGTACTTTCATATCTGGGAAGACAAAGCACAGGTTCAGACATTATCAGTGAAGAATTAGACAGTACACAGAGAACGTGTGTAGCAAAAGACAAAAGTCCAGATTCGAGAAAATGGACGATGGTGTTATGAGACATGCAACGCAACCTTTCAGCTACCAGACTAGTCAAAGACTCTGAACATTTTGATTACTAAAGCAGAAAACACAAACACCATGAGATAGATGACTGACTCATGCAAAAAAACAAGAGATGACGCAAGCTTTGCTGAAGATAAGTCAACCATGTTTCCAAGAGTCCAAGAGTATGGATAAAAGGCTGCAGATAGAAGTATCACTAATTGACGCTGTGAAATCGTGCGTTTCAGAAAAAGAAACAACTGCTGACAGTACGGAACAGAATGGCCTTCCCTCAGTGACAATGATGTTAACTGGACATAGGATGACGTACTGCTGCCGTTGTCTTTGCTGCTCTACAACTTCCATTCCTAACAGTTCTATAATCTGCATTTTGGGATAAATGATCAGGGTAGCTACCTGTTGATAATGTGATAGTAGTTCCAGCTCCAGCTGCCGAGACACATGCCAGGTGGGATGTGACCTATTATGTGTACCTATGTAAAGTAGAAAATGACACCACATACAAGAGTTATTGTACTAATAAAAACAGGTTTTATTCCAATCTCATGCTCAGTTCCAGTTACTGGAGGGTAAGTGAAATGAAACAAGAGTCATTACCCAGATCTAACATGAAGTAGTTGGCCAAAGTGGGACATTAAACACACCCAGTCTTCTTTCAGTTCTACAATATTGTAACTTTTTATATTACGCAAACCAAAACATTATATTGTAATTGTATTGTATTATGTTTATCCTGAGACTGAATAATAATCAGTACAGTGAAAATAAAAATATGTGTAACATTTTTCATTCATAAGCCATGTTGAGAATATACTAGTATCTAAAAAACATTATATTGATTTCTAATATTCTATCTAATCTGACCATACTACTATTCTTTTACATTTTTTAGAAATAACTTTATACTGATGTTGAGTTCATTACACTTAACACCATTAATATGTTATCGATTGTTTCATGAATAAAAGGAGTCATTCGTTTTTCATCAGGGCGGTGACGTTTCTCCGTTTCCTGAGAATAATAATCCTGGTGAGACTTTTCCGACTGGCAGCTCAGAAGAAGGAGCTCGAGAAGGTCACCAGGAGGATGGTGAGGTCACACCACGGACTCACAGGAAACAAACTCTGAATAAATGATGCATTAAAATCAGTTTGAGACAATCATGGTTGGGAAAAAAAGAGAGGAAATGTCTGCTAATCCCTGATCTTTTACTTGTGTTCATTTCGTCAGATTTCTGAGAACAAGCGGCGTTATCAGAAGGATGGATTTGACCTTGACCTTACCTACGTGACAGGTGGGAGTAAGATGGTGTATGAAAGACAGACATGCATGTTGGATAATGCATCTAAAAGAAATTGCTTAAGGTTAGAAATTAATTTCCGTCTTTACCCGTGTCTCTAGATCGCGTCATCGCCATGTCTTTCCCCTCCTCTGGGAAACAGTCCTTCTACAGGAATCCGATTGGTGTAAGTCTGACTGGACATCGGTGCACATGTTAAAATTGCCTCCTCACTTTTAAGATAGAATTACACACACTAATATCAAGATTAATTCATTAATATCTAGAATGACTCATACACAGCTGCTTTAAAGGTTCAGTCTGTAAGATTTAGATGAAAGGGATCTATTGGCAGAAATTGAATATAAAATAAACCTAGAGAATTTGTCACTTGTGTGTTTCATCTAAATCAGTGGTCGCAGCCCGTCGATCGCGATCTACCAATCGATCTCGCAGTCTTCACTGTCGATCCCCCAACTCTCTGGACTCACTGGCTGTCGTCGCGCCGCAGATCAGCTGTGTGTCGGTTGTCTGTTTTTCACACGCGCTGTGTGTCCGCTACTGGCGACGGAGTTGCAGGTTTATCTCCTGCATTTCCTTCAAGAAGAAGTTGGTTCATGTACTAAAGTAAATTTCAGGACTCTACGGTATGAAGATGCGCATCTTTCGGTCTGTCGATAACAATCAAAGCCCCGTTGGAACAAATGAGTGGATTCAGAAGGTGAAACGCTGGAGTGCTTTTACTTTGAAACGGGTTCGGAAAGTGTTGTAAATATATTTGTGTCATAGACAGATAAACATTGTGGTTCACAGCAGAATAAACAGAGAAAATGATCTTACCTGAGTTTTAATGTTTATCTGATGAATTTATGTCACAAACAAAGGGTTGCAACACTTTCTGTATGCCTTTTCAAAAATAAAAGCACTCCAGCGTTTCTGTTAATGGAATCCATTCCCTTGTTTAAAAAGTTTTTTTTATTGTGAAATATTTGCAGGAGTGGAAGATGCACGGCTTGATACTGTGTAGTACTGGTATTTATTTGAGTACAAGGGACTTCTTTCATACAAGGCAATAATCATATTTGTGGCCATATTCAAATCAAAGCCTATATTTAAAACCATTGTGCTGCAGTAGCAGCTCCTCTGCAGAACATGTTGTGGAACTGAGAAGCTACATATTTTGCATTGTAAATAGGAATTGATATTAATTTGAATACTGTGCATTGAATAGAAAAATGTGCACAACTGCCTTTCTTTGTGTATATTTATTTCTTGTATATTCAGCCTTGAAGAGAAATTGCAAAAAATAATAAGTATGACCCTCCTAAGTGGGTTTTTTGGAAGATATCAACAAAATCCCGACTGTTTGCTGTCCTGGCTCCTAAATGGTGGAATGAGCTCCACATTGACATCAGGACAGAAAGTCTACACATCTTCCGCCGCAAACTAAAAACACACCTCTTCCGACTATACCTTGAATACAAGTTTAAACTAACAATTTAGTAGCACTTAAATGGCACTTACTTAAAGCACTTTGTAGTTTAGCTTTTTTGAAGAAATTGTGCTTTCTTGATTCTTGTTGTTCTGGGTTTGTTCCTCATGGTTGATGCACTTATTGTAAGTCGCTTTGGATAAAAGTGTCACCTAAATGAAATGTAATGTAATGGTAGATCTCGGCTTAAGTTTGGAATTAAAAAGTGATCTTGGGCTCGAAAAGGCTGGTGACCACTGATCTAAATTGTACAAATAGTTGTTTTCTTTACTCTAGAATGATAATTTACATTAAAATACTTTATATTGACATCAGGAGCGGGTCCTCTCTATGGAGGTCGCCATGTATTTTACAGTAGCCCAGACTGGACAAACTAAACACCTTTTGAGTTTTTATGACAACTGAAGGCTACCACAGGTTCTCTCTTATGTTTGGAAGGGGAGGGTGAAGTGAGAGCTGTTCAGCTGCAACATGCAACTTCACCACTAGATGTCAATAAATCCTAAACACTGAACCTTTAACCTATTCCTCTTCTCTCTGTGCAGGAGGTGGCCAGGTTCCTGGACGCTAAACATGAAGACCACTATAAAGTTTACAACCTGTGCAGTAAGTTTGCACCACCTCTCATCACATCGCACTCTATTGCCTTTGGATAGAACTCAACAAACAGTATCATTTTTGTTTCCAGGTGAGAAAGGTTACGACCCCCAGTTCTTCCACTACAAAGTTGAACGTGTGTTCATCGACGACCACAACGTCCCCTCCCTGGAGTGAGTTAACCTTTTCTTTTGTGATGTGTGTTTTTCTGTTGCACCGCTTCCTTCTGTTTGTGATTATATTGAAGCGCTGTAGATAAGAGCTTGTTAAAATAGTGCAGTGTGGTGATAACATGAAAGAACATCCTCACCACATTTGCACAGTGGCTGCAGGCATGTGTTAAATCATTATGAACACGAGCACAAACTGGATGTGTCACAAATAAGTGATAATATTTTCTCAGTTAATCTCTCATCATCGTGTGTTTTACTGTCTGTCTCAGGGACATGCTGAAATACACAGCCAATGTGAGGGAGTGGATGTCGGACGATCCCAAAAACATCATTGCAATTCACTGTAAAGGAGGGAAAGGTGAGGCCAAAGATCTGCACTTGTTTCATTGTGATTTCCTGAATAATTTGAGTTGAATTTTAGCGTTTTGCTGTTGAAAAAGTGTAGCCTGTACCCTGATCTGATCATGACTCTGCTCTCTTTGACAGGACGCACAGGTACACTGGTGTGCACCTGGCTTATCGATAGTGACCAGTTTGAGAATGCACAAGTACGTCTTTTTTACTCTGAAACTTGTTCAAACAAGGGTTAACGAATGAGCAGCTGCAGACTTACACTTAGATTAATTTCTGTTTGTCCACCAGGACAGTCTGGAATATTTTGGTGAGAGGAGGACGGACAAGAGTCGCAGCTCCAAGTTTCAGGGAGTGGAGACTCCATCTCAGGTGAGAATCAGCCACTCAGGAGACATACTCACAAAAACTTAGGAAGAAAGAAGAAAGATATTTTGAGACGACACTTCTGGCTGCTGACTAGCGCCTATTTGTGGTTGCAATTGACACAACTTGAACAGGGTATTTAATAAGTTACACTCTTATTGCCTTTTACCTGTATCTTTGCACACCTTTTTTCTTTTTTGATTAGACTGTCATTCAGTAGAGCGCATACCTCTGCAACAGTCCCTTTGAATTCAATCAAGCTGCACCAACTTTCACACACTGATACTGATCAGTATCCTAAATATGCCTCGCTAATCCATGAACTATTCCCTGGGAGATCAGTGAAAATGTCCAAAAAAACGCCCTCTATCGCAATGTCAAAGAAAGTGATTCAAAGATTCCTGGATCTGCCCCTTTGTTCAGATCGGTGCCAAAACTCCACATTGCTCCTTATCACCTGTCAGTAATATGTGAAATGTGCTCATAAAGCCTTAGAAACTGAATTAATACAAGTTTTTTTTAATTCTGTACCTGTGTGGTCCACAGAGCCGGTACGTGGGGTACTACGAGATCATGAAAACGAGGTTCAACAGGCAGCTGCCTCCACCCAAACCCCTCCACATCAAGAGCATCCGCATACACTCTATAGCAGGTAAAACCCTGCAAACCTGCAGGGCACTCAAACATCCTTTAAATTCGGCTTCGTGATAATGTTAACATCTGTTGGTCGTGCTCTTTCCCAGGTGTGGGTAAAGGGGACGGCAGCGATCTTAAGGTGAAGATAATTGTGAAGAAAGAGCTGGTGTTTCAGTGTGTGTGTGCCAAACAGGAGAACTGCAAAGTGAGTCTCACTCAAACCTCATTAGGTCACAATGATTCATTTGTTGATTCGATGATTCATGAATTTCCGGTGTTTTTGAAGGTGTTTCCTGACGTGGGCAATAATGCAGCAGTCATCAGTCTCCAGAACGGGCCTGAGGTCGAAGGAGACGTGAAGGTCATGTTTGAATCAAGTGCTGTGAGTTCCTCTCTTTATTTTGTCCTATGATTCTGTTTGTCTTTTGTTTTTATTCATTCACTTCTAATGGAAATGTTTTTATTCTTCTTCTATGTGTGTGTTTAACTAAGCTAATTTAAAAAATGTGAGGTCATATAATTTTATTTCTTATTTGATTATTTTACACATCTATTAAATTTGTATTATTTTACTCTAACTTTTTTGTAATTCTTTTTTGATTTTATCCTTTTTATTTCTTTTACCTCTTTTAGTCTCTCTCTTTTACTCTACTCTTTTTAATTGATTTATTTTTAATTTTAGTCTCTGTGTTGTTTCTAATGTCTCTCACCTTTAGGGTCTTCCAAAAGGATACGAAGATGTCCCGTTCTACTTCTGGTTCAACACGTCCTTCATAGAGAACAACAAGTACATTTCTGTTGCTCTGATAAAAATGTATTTCCTTTGCTCTTGACCTTATTTTCTGTTTCTAACTGAACTTTGAATTCCCACCACAGATTGTTTCTACCCAGGGATGAACTGGACAACCCACACAAACCCAAGACCTGGGACCTGTACAAGGAGGATTTTGGTGTCTCCATGTTCTTCTCTGAACCATAATAATAAAAAATGCTTTAGAAAAATGAAGAAGGTACAATGGCTTGTTACAGGTGAACAGGAAACACTAATAAATAAAAAACTGAAATTAAAAAAGACAATTCAACTGAAATGTTTAATAAGGGATATATGAGGAAGCACCATGACATTTTATGTATTGTATTCCAGTAAACGAGTTGATATGTGTATGTGTGGTGACTCTTTTGGGTATTCAATAAAACATTTTTATTGCACTTGAAATTAAATTATAAAGCTTAATTCTCATTACAAAATAGTCAAATTACTTTTGGAAAATGTCCTTTGAATTACAAAATAAACTACCTCTGAATTTGTAATCACAGGGTTTCTGCAGGTTTCAACAAGTCAAATTTAAGATTTAATTTTAACATTAAAATACTAGAATTTTGTAGAAATTCTGAACATTCACTGCATGAAATATTAAAAAAATATTTTATCCATAATTTAATCACTTTGTTTTGATTTTATTTATAACATACTTGTACATTGTGAGTGATTTAAACATCTTTGCTGTTACGTTCCAAACTTTGCTTCACAAAGAGGGTTTCTGATTTTAATTGGTAGTCATTTCTTTGACAAGCACTTAAAGCTTGAAAACTGCTATATAGTTTATTATAATAAATGAAATTCAAGACCAGACAGATATGAAGTATACATATAATATATTGTCACAAACTACAGGCAGAGACAGTAGGTATCCATTGTCTTTCTCAAAGCAGAGGGCACTGAAACTCTGACTGAGGTATTTTAAGACTCAGGTTATTAGTTCCATGTTGATCTTGTTTGTATTTTCATGACAGCATGCACACAGACATTACAAACGCAAACTAATTTTAAAGTGGAACAGAATTAGCAATGGAATTTTAACATAATTTACACCTACTTAAATGCATTTAAAATTCTGATTACGAGATTTTTTTTTAATGTTTTAAGACACTTAAGAAACCCTGAATCAACATTTTTCCAACAAAGCAAACAAGTGGGCAAGAGTATAAGATATTATCCTTTATTCGTATTTTATACAATCTTTGAATTATTGCTTTTTACAGCCATTGTCATGCTCATGTTACACCACAGGACGCATAGATCAAGACCTGAAAACCTTCCCCGTTGAAGGTCTATCAAACTTGTTCTCCAGTACACCTGGAACTTAAACCTCAAACAAAAGAATTAAAGTGCAGACACAAGTAACACTTAGTGAGGGGAAAACTGATGCTTATCTAGACTAGAAGACATCTTTGCTAAGGCAAATGGTGCTGTGCATTAAGGTTTTGTACTTTAACTGAATCTTCACAAAAGGCGCATTTACGCAGCGTTATGACTCAACAAAACTAACCCTGGTAAATAATCACTGAGGTCCATTAACCCACCAGATCCAATAAAGTATTGTGGGACAGGTCAAAATTCAGATAGTGATAAATTTAAAGCAAACTTTCCACTATGTCCCAATCAACAAGGCAGCAGTTGAAGAAATGTCAAAACATGAGCAAAAACGTTGCATAATGATGACGATCCTCGACATTTACATGAATGAATGTTGTCGTACTGCAGCATTTCAAGATTGTTGTCCAGGATGGATTCAAATTATTTTCCCTGAAAAAAGGCACCCAGTATAGAAGGAACTGAAAATCTTGATGATGTCAAACAAACCCGTTAACCCCGGCTGTTCTGTGCTTTTCAAGTAAACAATAACATTATGGAAACTTTCTAACAGTCTTCACACAACTGACATTGCATTTGCAAAAACATGAGCAACAGCACAAGGCAAAACTGACAAATCCCCAACCTCTTCACAGTTGATGAAATCAACAAACTGTTCCTATCCTTACCCACCAGCAACAAGAACAAATTAACTTTTTGGCTCAATTTCTTATTTGGTCCAACTGCTCTTTTTCTCTATTCAACCAGTCAGTCCAAAATTCCTCAGATCAGCAGAGAGTTTTTCTGGCAGCCCTCACCATGTTGCCTTTAAAACCATTGAGGAGGTCGCACTGCTCCAGCTCGTCGTAGCGCCCACTCCGCAGAAAGCAGAGCAGTGAGGTTTTGCATGTCTCCTTGCAGGGCGACGACACGTGTCCTTTATGTCTGAAGTACCAGAACCTTTGGAAGACTCGGTCATCATTGATGAAGGCCTGCATCAGCTTGTCGTAGTCAGACGGGAACAGGGTGGAAAGACCGTATGCCTCGGTGGCGCGGTAAAGCAGTGTCCATTTCGGGTTTTGTTCTGGGCTGAGTGGAGCCCCTGGACTGTGGTTCACCTTTGTGAGGTTGAGGATGTAGGTTTCATGGTCGAGCACGAGCCGAGAGCTGCCGGGGTAGTCACCATCAACATAGTAGACACGGTATCCTGGAAAGAGTAAAATAATTAAATCTTTGTTGCTTGTTCATTATGAAATGTTGAATCACTCCACTAGTTTGTGAACTCACCTGGGTTCAGATTAACATAGGTAGTGACACTGGGAGCGATGAAAGCCACTCCCAGCGGGCGGCTCATGGTGTCCTCGTCATAAAACATTTGGAACTCGTCTAAGTGCGTATGACCAAAAAACTGCCCAGCAATTGTACTTTCATATCTGGGAAGACAAAGCACAGGTTCAGACATTATCAGTGAAGAATTAGACAGTACACAGAGAACGTGTGTAGCAAAAGACAAAAGTCCAGATTCGAGAAAATGGACGATGGTGTTATGAGACATGCAACGCAACCTTTCAGCTACCAGACTAGTCAAGGACTCTGAACATTTTGATTACTAAAGCAGAAAACACAAACACCATGAGATAGATGACTGACTCATGCAAAAAAACAAGAGATGACGCAAGCTTTGCTGAAGATAAGTCAACCATGTTTCCAAGAGTCCAAGAGTATGGATAAAAGGCTGCAGATAGAAGTATCACTAATTGACGCTGTGAAATCATGCGTTTCAGAAAAAGAAACAACTGCTGACAGTACGGAACAAAATGGTCTTCCCTCAGTGACAATGATGTTAACTGGACATAGGATGACGTACTGCTGCCGTTGTCTTTGCTGCTCTACAACTTCCATTCCTAACAGTTCTATAATCTGCATTTTGGGATAAATGATCAGGGTAGCTACCTGTTGATAATGTGATAGTAGTTCCAGCTCCAGCTGCCGAGACACAGGCCAGGTGGGATGTGACCTATTATGTGTACCTATGTAAAGTAGAAAATGACACCACATACAGGAGAGTTATTGTACTAATAAAAACAGGTTTTATTCCAAATATCATGCTCAGTTCCAGTTACTGGAGGGTAAGTGAAATGAAACAAGAGTCATTACCCAGATCTAACATGAAGTAGTCGGCCAAAGAGAGACATTAAACACACCCAGTCTTCTTTCAGTTCTACAATATTAAACAAACTACCAGAAGTTCTTATTTTCTGTACTGTAATAAACTTTCCCATAATCTGCTTTGTTCATGTCATCTTTTGTTATTGTTGCTCCACTCACCTTCTCTCCCTGGTCCTCACTGGTCTGGAGTATATGGGCCAGCCACTGCAGCTGGTTAGCCGGGTCAGTCGAGTTCACCATCAGCCAGAAGTTTTCTCGAGCACAGAAGTTCATGTTGAGAGAGACCACCCTGAGACCAGGCCGCACCTTCACCGTGTAGAATCCTCCGTATCTAAAAAAAAAAAAAAAAAAAGAATTACATACAGACAAGAGTTGATCAGAAAGTGAGAACTCCAGGTGAGCCCACCCCGACCTTTGTAAAGGGAATAATGAAATGTGATCACTTCTCTGTACAAACAGTGGAAAGTAAGGTAAAGATTAAGTGACATAGAAAGTTCCTGATAAATTATATAAAAAACATTTACTGAACCACATATTTATCTAGAAACTAGACATAACAGCGGATATTATAAATTTGCCTTTTACAGACATATCCGTATGTGTTTGTTTGCCAATAAAAAAAACATACAATTCACAGAAAAAGAAAATACAGAAAAGATCTTCATTTATGTTTGCATTTTAAGTAAAAAACAGAATTACCACTCCATGGTTGTATGCTTTCATAAACAGTGCAGTTTCAGTCCCTCCTGTATTCCCAATGAGGTCATTATGACCTTAACCTTTGACCACTGAAATCTAATCAGTTCATCTTTGAGTCCCAGTGAAGGTTTGTACCAAATTAGAAAAGATTCCCTGAAAATTATGCAGCGATGTTGACCACCAAAATGTAATCACTTCAGCCTCAAATCCAACTGATGATTAGAACCACTTGAAATGCCCTCAAAGCATTCTTGAGATATGATGTTCACAAGAATGAGACGGAAGGACAAGCCAAAAATATAATGCCTCTGGTTACTGACTGTCTCAGAGGTTTAAAAGAAACAGCGTCTACGTCTTGTCTACCAGACGTGCAAACCAACGCCAAAACTCAACTTCACATTCAAATAAAATAAAACACATGAATATGAAGAACCTTAGAGTCTTCAAAGCTTCCTTTGGTAACCATGCGGACCATTCCTCTGCCATCGTATCGTAGAGCCAGGAGGAGGATCTGTTGCCATGAACAAAGGGCGGTGGGAAGCTGTTCACTGGCGTACTCTCATGATTCCCTACAGCAGGATAAACTGTCACATGAGGTCCCAGGTGTCTGCACAGAAGACGGGAGAGAAGAGGTCAGAGTCATTACGTGTTTGGATCAGTTCCAGTTGACACATGACAAACATCCTGAAATATAAACAGGCTGAGAATCAAGAGCACAAGGCCATCTGAGGTCTGAGCAAGTACATTACCAAGCAGCTGTGATCACCAGCAACATGGCTGAACGGTTTGACATTTCAACATCATGTTTCAGATATTCTATTAAAAATTACTCTGACAGCTAAGTGGCTGCTGGCAAATGGAAATCCAGTAGTAGCTGAACTACACACTGTGAAACTTCACTGAGAGGCAGTCATGTTTATCAAAACACTCAAAGCTGATCTTGAAGAAGAAATTACTTGTGGATGAGCCTGGAGATCTTAGTAAGCTCTAACAGCTGCTGTTTCCTGGTCTGGGCCCAAACATTGTGCGCTGGTATATCTCCGGTCCAGTAAACCCAGTCCCAGGATCCGGCTCTGGCTGCATTTTCCAGGAGGTTCTCCACCGTGCGCAGAGGCAGGTCACACTTACTGTAGGTTCCCCAGTAACCGGCCTCTCGCCGCCTCCAGCTGGGAGAGCCAGAGTCATTCCGGCAGCACAGAGGGTCCTTGCAGTCTGCAGAGCTGCCGGCTTGGTACTCCTGTCAACAGAGATGATTTTTAAAGACGCACTTGAGCCAAAACAATGTCAAGTCACCAACAATCATGCCGCCATTTTCTGTTCAATTATTCCAGATTTCTTGGGCAAATCTATATTAAGCTGCTTTTAATACCCCTGCACTTTCTGATTGACTTTAACTCTAAGATGCAACAAAAACCTGCCATGTTAAAAAAAGAGGGGTATAACCAAATTTTCCAGACTCAAACAATTGTACTTTGGGGAATCTCTCAGCAGCACACGCTCACCTTGTCCCAGTGGATATCAGTTAGAAATAGGACCATGCTCTGTGGAGAACCAGGTTTAGGAGGAGAGGGGGGTGTCACAGGAGGCTTGGGGACCTTTGGCAAGGTGATGTTCCAGGGTGCGTAGATGTCAAACTTGCCACAGGAGGGGCCGATCAGCATGGCACAAGCCTCAGAGGGCCACAGCACGGACTGCTGCAGAGCTCGGATGAAGTCGTCCCTGAACAGCTCGGTTATTTGTCGACACACCTGCTCATCGGCCAGATGGAGACGGATACAAGCCTCACCGAACGCACGGGCCACCCGCTCCTCATTTGAATCAGCCTACAAGAAGTGACAAAAAGCCAAAACAGAGTCTAAGAAGTGATGTGGTAAACAATGCTTCACTGACTGATGTCAAAACCACAAACTTCCTGGAACAGCAGTCGAGCGGACATCACAAACCACCCTCTTGCAATTGGTTCTGCATTTAAATGTAGTATTTACACTTTCGATGGTAATAGTCAAGATTAATCTGCCCGGTTTAGAAATGCATGTTTTTGCAGTCAGGGCCCATCAGCTCTGGAAATCCCTGCCTAAGGATCTGAGCCTTTTATTCCATCTTATTGAATTGCCTTATCTTATCTGCCTTAGTCCTGAAATGTCATAACCCTTGTTTACTCTGCATAAATAAAGTTTATCATAATTATTATTAGCTTTTCTCAGTTTAATTAAATGCATTTCAAGACAACCTGTGGCTGAGTAAAGCACTTCAACATCATTATTAGTAGGAGACCTGATGTGGATCTGATAACATTACCAGCAGGGCGACATCAAGGATGGTGAAGGCAGCTTTACACATCGAACAGGAGACATTTCTCCAGTTGAATCTGACCCTGTTCTGCTCAAGGAAAACCAGGCCCGGCTTCTCCGGGGTGTGAGCGGGGAAACCGGAGGCCAACAGCGGCAGCAGCAGCACCAGGAAGCCGGTGAGGAGCCCGCAGGTGGGCGGCACAGCGGGGAGCCTCATTGCCCTGGCGGCAGGTGTCCTCCGGGTGGTCCGCAGCCTCTGTGAACAAAGAACCAGGAAGTCACATTCAAAACAGCAAGGTAACTTAACACGTACCCACAAACAGAGGAGCTAAGCTAAGAGTGGTAGGCAGCTAGCTTAGCTTCTTACTTTCTCTCTGCACCTCACGAAAAATAAGTCCCCGGCCGAGGAGGGTCGAGGTCGTCGGCGTGTCCTCGGGCTTTGAGGGCCGGGGAAGCAGTGGACACGAGTCGGGCAGGAAGGCGAGGACAGTCCCGGTGAAGGAGAGCAGGTCGACGGGCTCCTCTCGTGTTCAGTGCTCCACCAGCTGCACGCGCCCTGTTGTGATGATCACAGCCTCTGCGCTCGCTCTTGTAAACGCGACAGAATCAGCTGACCCGTCACGTGACCACTTCTTCTTATCACCGCCCCAGCACCACCAGCCCCGGACTCCTCAGCCCCCCCCTCCACTTCTACTCTGATGTTTGTGTCACTTTACACTTTCACACCTATGTTTCACACACAGGAAGTAGTACAACTATATACATAAGTAACCTCTCATCACATGAAGTAGAATTTCACTGAGTAGAGCAAATATCTCGATCACGGCCAAACAACAGTCTAGTTGCCTCTGCAAATCAGTAAAGTTTCAGTCTAATCACTTAATATTTGTCCAAGTGACAACTAGTCAAAGTTTGAAGCAATTCCTTACAAGCAGATGTGAGATATCATGTTCAAGAGCATGTTCAAAACCAAAAACATGTTTGTAAGCCCACTGTGACCTTGACCTTTGAGCTCCAACAACCAAAAATCAAATCAGTTTGTATTTTAGTTCAAGTGCATGTTTGTACCAAAGGTGAAGAAATTTGGTCGAGAGGCACAAAAAGGTTGAGAGGCATAAAAAGGAAGTCTGATTAACTATGATAACTTATAATTTATTTGCCATAAAAGATTGTAAAATAAAGTTATAAAAATCCTGAATGTGTCCCTTAATTAATCTGCATCTGCACCAAAATTGAATGGGTTCTTTCCAGGCCCAGGAAACATCTTTGGTGGAAATCCATTCCGTAGTTTCTGCTTAATCCTGCAAAAAAACAAACTAATGGACAAGAAAAACCTATCAGACATTTGATTTGCTGTCATAGGTGACTCTTACCCTGCATCATAAAAGGCTTGTCATCTGCCAAGAGCATGATAACTGAGCTTAGAGGTTTACTGTTACCTTAAAAAGTTGTATTTCTCAAGTAGTCAGAAAATTCTCATAGTGCCATCTTGTGGCCTTCTTCACAGGATAGAGATCACTCAGTTGCAAACTCCATCCAGTGATGAACATTTTCCAGCAGGCTAACCATTGTTCGGAGGACGATGATGTCCTCAAATAAAACAACGAGGGTTTGTCATAAATATAAAATATTTATTGCATTGGCATTTGTTGATGTGTATAAAAGCAGTGTTTCTATACACATTTCTTTGGATCAGTCTCTAAGCAATTGTGCCTGACATATCGCTGAATATAATCCACACTGGACTTAAAGGTCTGCCAGCATTTTCAATTCAGCATTATAATAAAAGAGCTCAGAGATACGCTAAAGAACATTTATACCTCAATTTTAAATTATACACGAAAAGCAGATTTGAATTGTGTGGCTGAAGTGGTCTCTGACATTATTTACAGCAGCTTAGCGGATACATGGTTGAAGTGATGATACGAGTGGTTTGATGATTAAAAAGAAACATAATAGCAGGAGAGTACATGCTGCAGCTGATGCCTTCACTTGTCTTGCATCTTCTCCAGGATGGGGACGATCATGTCGAACTTGGGTCTCTTGGCCGGGTCTTCGTTCATGCAGAGCCTCATAAGTTTACAGATGTGAGGGGAAATCCCTGGAGGAATAGTGGGCCGGAGACCCTCAAGGGCCACCTGGGAAAAGGGCGGAAGTCAAAATCTTTTGAAATACATAGACAAGGATGTGAGTACTGTGCATACGCCTGTGGGTGGATAAACGCTGCACCCAATTACCTTCATGCCAATCTCCATGTGTGAGAGGTCAGCGAAGGGCACCTCCCTGGTGACCAGCTCCCATAGCAACACCGCAAAGCTCCACATGTCAGCAGATCTCCTGTTGATGTCTTCAGGCCTCTTCTGCAGCGCTGAAGACAAAACAAAGAGGGAAGTGGAAAACCATGAATATAACTGGACAACTCGCAGGGTTTATTTGTATCCCGTAACCCGGGCGACACACCATATGGACATAGCATGGCTACCACTCAAGAAAGAATAAATTATAGAGTTCAGGATGTTTTTAAATGAATGACTCATTATGGGGAATATGAAGTGGACGGGAGTGAGAAGGGCGAAGAGGGAAAAAAAAAAGAATACCTTCAGGGGCCATCCACGCTGGAGAGTACATACGACCCGGACACTGGAAGGAGAACTTTGCATCTGCCATGCTTAACCTGGCTGTCATGTCCTCATCAATCTGCAAGTGAATCACATCAGCTTCAGAGTGGGTAGTGGCACTAATAGACTAAACTCTTTTAGGCCCTGTTCAGACCTGGTATTATTAACATCCGTCCTGAGAGACATTGTGTCTCCTGTGAACCCTGTGTGGGTGTGAGTCAATGTGTGTGTATTTGTGTGTCGACTCGAGCTAGAGAGTGGGAGGAGTCGGGAGGGGCTGAATGAATCTCATTTTACCAATTTAACAAAAGCGTCAATCATTATGTGTTGGTCAGTGCTGACATTGTGATGGTGACAACAAACAAAGAGTCATTAAAATACTTTTTATTAAAATTCGTTGTGAAACTGCAGCGGGTCAGAAGACGCTCGCTGAGTATCGGTGGTCAACAACACATTTGTTTTCACACAGCACAAAGAATGTGGCCACATGGGTCCCACATCCCCTCCCAATGTGGTCTGAGCGATCGGATCTCAGGACGGATGTTAACAGCAGGTCTGAACGAGGTCTTCCTGGTCAAAGACAGTACTCACCATGATATGCTTACTGTTGAGGTGAAGCCGGGAAACCATTGGTTCTAAGGTGTGGACGAAAGCCATGCCGCTGGCGATGTCCAATGCAAACTTCACTGCTTGGTTCTGGTCGACCACAAGAGCTGAGGAAGAGGAGGAGGATGATACAATGAAGCCAGAAAGAAAAGTAGAGAGTATGGTGGGTTTAAGATCCATTTCCATTCCATACTTGATGGACTTACTGGTGCCCTGGTGGAGGATGTTGTAGAGGGATCCGTACGGCATGTAGTGGGTAATGATGATGGGGTGAGGAGAAGGAGGCGCCTGACAGGCCCCAAGAACAGGCAGAATGTTTGGATGAGAAAAGATCCTACGGAGACGCAACAGACAGAAAGTGTGTGTGATGTTAAAAAAAGAAAGAAAAAAGTTAGTATTTTTATATACTGCGAATAGGGAAGTCTTTATCAGCTGATTAGGAATGAAGAGGAAACCCGTTTAAAAAACAGCAAGACGAGTAGAAGCTTTTTCTAGAGAGAAAGAAGGAAGCTCTGACAGTTCATATGACTGTTCACCACCTCTGTATCAGCTGCAGGCAATAAAGACTTCCCTTTAACTGAGAACCATGTGTGCAATATACTTCCTGTTTACAGTATATTACATTACACCATCTCTGTTATATCATCTGTCATTTATTAGTATGTGCAATTCAATTCAGTTGCATGCAATATCCTCATGTCTGTTTGTACCATATTTATCTATATATTCCTTCATTTTTTACTTAATACCTTAATGCCTTTATACATACTTAGGAAACCCACAGCATTCCATATTACATTTGAGAATCAGAGAATCTTGAATTGCAGTATTTTTTATGTATTTATCTGCAGCTCTCTGCTGCTGAATTGTTCAGGATGCTCAGAATTCTTTATGCTGGCAACACTTCTTAAAAAAGGGCCAAAACCTAAAGCCAACATGGAATCACACTGCCAAGCTCTTCCAGTTGCACATTGTTCTGCACTCACTGAAAATCATTCTCTGACTCGGCCTGTTCTGACTCTTCTCTGTCCCTGTCCTTTTAAGGTTTTGTTTCAAGGTTTCTTTTCACTGTCTTCTCTTTTTTTCAAGATTACTCAAAAACAACACAACAGATTTCCAAGAAATTTCATGGACGGCATCTGAGATGGATAAATGCGCCGATTTGTGGATTTTTTCCAACACGGTGAGATAGGCCATCAGCCTTAGCTGAGGAATGCGCTCTATTGCAGCCCTCTAGTTTTTATTCTCTGATTATCTGTCTGAACCTGCTGGTATGAGTTCACTTTCTTCATTAGAATGGTTTAACGCTTTGCCTTTTGGGAAGAGCCTGCTTTAATTATGTTTTCATTTTACGTAAAAAAATGGGTTTTAGAATAATTTATTTTCCAAATTAGTGTTTTTAAAATATTTAATACATTTTATGTTTAAACTATAACATATCCAGCCTCAATCAAATTTTCTTCAGAAAGAGATTCATTGCCGGTTGTTTTTTTGTATGTATCGGCCGATATACATTGTTCAATCCCTAATATAAGTATCAGCATCAGCCATGAAAAATCATATCGGCCTGATTCTACCTTTGGGTAATAATTTTGTGCAGCAGCCAGGAAAGTTGAAACAAGAATATCAACACGGGTCATTGCGACACTTACCAACATGATTCAAAATAAGATTTCATTTGAGCTGTGATGAATTTAATTTCATGTCATGCCGGCCCTCATGCTTACTAACAGAGGGATGTTTGTGGGATTTGTTTTCCGCAGTCAAGCAGAACACATGACACAGTGAAAACACAGCCAAGTAATACTTCACCACACCACCAACCACAATCCATTCTTTTGACCTCCGACAATTACAAACTCCTCCGATCATTGCACAAGATCCCACCTTCTCTGACCTCAATCAGCACCAATCAATCACATCCAACCTCACTTTAGTACTGTGTTTATACCCGGACATGAAGAGAGAGGAGACTCCTGCCAAGCCAAATGCATTAGCCTCAGTTTCTGCAAGCAAACAGATTTTGCGGCACTTTACCCCCATTACGCCCATAAAATGCACCCTGACGTCTCTATACAGGAAACACTGTTAAGGGCCAGAAACCTGAGTTTGGGATGCTCCTCGTTGAAGTCTCTGCTCTTCCTGGTGGTCCAGTCTCTCACCTGCAGCACCTTGACGACGATCTCGTCCCCCTGCCACCGACCCTGCCATAACTGCAGACACAGCACACAGTGTGGTCAACAACACAGGGGCTGAAAGGATTCTAAAAAAGACTGACACACACAGCAGAGTGCCACCGACCTCTCCAGATTGGTTTTCATTGATCTTTGCCAGGAGAGAGAGCTGCTTGAAATCAATACCAGCCTGCTTGTTGAGGGTGCCATTACCTGAAAGAGCGAAAACATGAATAATGAATCAAATGTCTGATGATTGGATACGTTGATTAATTCCTTGTTTATGAAACGCCTGCTACTCACGAGGTCGTGTTCGCATGGTGCCCTTCCAAAAGGTTTCCTTATAGGGGACTTTGGTCGTACTCTGGCCCATTTTCTCTGCCTTTTCTAAAAACAAACACAAAAGAAGTAATATAAAAAGTGCATTTTTTTGCCTGTAAATTTGTTAAAATGGCGACAAATGACCTCTGACCTTGAAGCAGCTGTCTGAGGTGGGGCTTGGCCTTATCCAGAGGTGTCTGTCCATACCTGTTGCACGTACACACTTGGGCACCACTGGTCATCAAGTCCTAGAATAGAAAGAGGGGTGAGACTATGTTGTGTACTGACATTTCTCCCCACAAGAGGGCCTTTTTGCATTGTTTGATTGTTTGTCTGTGTGTGTGTGTTTTGTATCGCACCTCTGCAACCTCATCCTGACCCCAAAAGCAGGCGTAGTGGAGCGGTGTGTTTCCATGTTCGTTGACTGTATTTGGGTCTGCTTTGCACTGAATCAGCTGCCACACACAGGATGTAATGTTAGAAAACGGACCAACAAAGTCAACATCATGTCTCCAGACAGATGAACCCACACTATACGTCTGACTTAGCCAACCTTACCTTAGCCACGATGTCTCTGTGTCCGTGGCTGGAGGCGAGATGCAACGGTGTGTCATCTCCGCGGTTCATTACGTTTATGCGAGCGCCTCTCATGATGAGCATGTCAACAACGCCGCTCCTCCCTTCCCTGCATGCCCAGTGCAGGGGGCTGAAGCCGTGGTCGTCACTAAAACACAAGACGCACAAAGAGAACGACAAGCAAAGACGGTCAAATCCCCAAATTACTCGCTCAGCAATCTGGGCCTGACTTGGATTATGACACTTTAAAGGGGTAGGTCACCGAAAAATGAAATTTCACTCATTATCTTATGAGCAATGGAGGGGTGGGTGAAGTGTTTGAGTACAGAAAACACTTTTGGGGTTTCAGGGGTAAACAGCGTTGCAGCCAAATTTAATACAAATGGTGACCACTTCTTCAAACAAAAAAAACAACAGAAAAAAACATTAAATGCCTCCTGTGTGACTCGAAACCGCATCATTTACACCATGTTTTTAGCTTAAATGTTCACTGTTAGCTGAACATTTGGGCTAAAAACAAGGTATAAATTACGTAGTTTCGAGTCCAATTCAAATGTCGGGGCTTACAGACACTTGGATGACACCACAGGAGCAGTATGGAGGAATTTTATTCTTTTTTCTGTTGTTTTTATACGTTTGAAGAAGTGGTCACCATTTACTTCAATTGTATTTGATTTGGCTGCAACACTGTTCACCCCTGAGACTCCAAAAGTGTTTTGTGTCCTCAAACACTTCACCCACCCCTCCATCGGCATAGTGGTGAGGAGATAATGAGGGAATTTTCATTTCTGGGTGAACTATCGCTTTAAAGTCAAAAGAGGACATACTTGTTACTTTGAGGCGTAAGTTAGTGAGACCCTCAGCAAGTATCAGCTGACAAAATACTATCTGTGTGGTTGTCTCCCTGACACACAGGTTCTGACACCCACTACCTACCAGTCTTTATTTAGACATTTTTTAGCACATGCTTCCTCTCCCTGCCTGCAGCCTGTACCCGTCTGACGACCGGCTCGGTGATAAATATGTCTGCACAAGCTGGAATGCCTGCTAACATATTTATATATACATATAAAGACACCAACACACAGACAGTGTACACCGCGCTGCCACAGTCCACATGGAGCCAAACCATCACCTACGTGCGACCGGCCCCTTCACCCAGCTGAGTGCTTTACATGAGATGACCCCCACAAGGCAGCTGCCGTGGCCTCTCGCAACTCCCCGCAAAGCCACAAAGTCTACACTGTACTTAACAATAAAACTGAACAGGGCTGTGGGGAAAAGCTGCAGCACTAGCTCACACCGAAGTGAAACAGCAGTTAGTCACATTCCCTGTCGATTCTGTTCCACAGACAATTCACAGTCTGTGCTATAAAAAGCAACAGGGAGAAAAAAGCTCAGGAATGACAGAGCAGAAAATTCTCAGAGGGATCCTCAGTCTAATGTGTTTTATGTCTTCCTGTGTTGTTTTGCTTCTTGGGGGGGATCTGAAATTTCAGTTCCTACTCAGCCACATTTATTTTCCTATACAAAACATATAATTGGTTTCTCTGAGAGAAAGAGTTCACACAGTTGAGCCTCCTCAGTCAAAGCAGGCCTCCCTCCAGCATAATGACTGGTCTCTCAGATGTTTATGTGGGACTGCAGCTCTGTCAGCGAGGGCCTGGCCCTGTATGGAAGTTGCAGAGAGGAAATGGTCTTGGCTGCTGCGTGGTTGGCCAGCAGCTTCACAGCCCTCAGAGTCAACGTCAACAAACTGCACATATATGGCCTGGCCCAAGAATGAGATAACCAAGTCATGAGATCCTCTAGCTCCTCTGCAGCGAGGAAATTATGGAAACAGGCAGGAAAAAAAAAACTATATATCCTTAACAATTTAAAACTAAATCCATTCTATCTATCAATTGCTTGTATTTTAGAAAAATTATGTTTGTGGTCACAAATTCTGAATAAATATATATTTTTTGTTTTTAAAGTGGATATTTTGTCTGACCAACAGTATAAAACCCCAGTTATTTAATTTAAATCAATTATTCTATTATCAAATGGGCTATTGGCTAATTTTCTGCCAACCAAATAAAAGAAGCCCTTCAATCTGAAGTCTGTAGGACGGGATTTTGGTTATATTTTCTCGTCTGAGTCACTTACGTCATCCCACAACCACCGTAAATCTCCCACTGCTTTTATACACACACACACACACACACGTTTTTTGGGTATGACATCATATGGGGAGAAATCCAAGAAGAAAAGGGGAAAAAAGTACAAACTGGACTGGAATTACTGTTCAGCAGTATGTGGAGAGGCTGGGAGAGCACAATATGGAAACTATTTGAAGCAGGGATCACACACACACACCAGCACAGAATCCCTCACCTACCATACCAAATGTGGTACGTCTGCTCCTCCGATCATTAGAAACTGCACTCCAGGCTGTTATTGCACAGACTGACATCACTACACAGCAAGAGCCTCACATCCATGAGGAGACACAGGCAGCTGGTGCCACTGCAGTCAAAGCTTTGTATATACATCATGAGTGAGGGGTGTGCAGGTATATATCCCCTTACCCCAGGTTGAGGTCATTCTCTGTGTTGTCCAACCACAGGCGAACAGCCACCGAGTTCCCCTCCCGACACTGTGTGAAGATGTCATCCATGGTTATGCAGCCGGTGTCCCCTCTTGACTCTTTGCTCTTTTAATCTCTGTCAGGATCAGGAGCATGAAGCGTGAAATAAAATAAGTGTTGAACAAAGAATCTTGTTATAGTTTATACAGATTCATTTTTTTGCCGTGCACTTTTTATTTTCCAGGGGGAAGATAAAAGTAGGTAAATAGACAAACATTTGTCAGTGTCTTATGAGCCTTATTGGCTGAGTTAATGTCCATGAGGTGAAATGAATGTGTGATAAAAATAACATTACATGATAATAATGATAATAAGAACAAGAAGAATAACAAGAAGAAGAATATTAACCTTTAACCCATGTTAACCATTTTAAGAATTTGTTATCTTATTGTGCAGCACTTTGTACCGTGTTTAAAAGTGCTCTATAAATGAAGTTATAAGTTATTAAGAACATTAATAATACTAACAATAAGAAGAAGAACAAGAAGAATATTCAACTTTAACCGATATTAACCATTTTAACAATTATGTCTCTTGTTGTGAAGCACTTTGTACTTTGTGTATTAAGAACATTCATATTAATACTAATACTACTGCTACTAATAAGAATAAGAATAAGAATAAAAATAAGAATAAGAATAAGAATAAGAATAACAATAACAATAACAATAACAATAACAATAATTAACAAACAATAAGAATGATAAGAGAAAGAAAATATTAATAACCAACAACATCAGTTAAAACCAGTGAAAACCATTACCAGTCAGGCTGTAGGTTAATGGTACATTCCCATACATTCATCCTCATCCTATTTCTAAAGGAGTTTACCACTGATTCCGACTTTAAGAAACCATGAAGCCTGAATATCAGCCTGAAGGACTAAAATAGTTTCACATCCCACATTTCCTCTCGGACTCGGATGGGCTGGCCTGTTCAAGGATCACTTTGAAATCTATTGTTAGAAAAGTCAAAGTGAAGTTCATCCATAACCAAACCTGTTGTTCACAGGGGACACAAAGCTTTACCCCCAGATAAAAAAAACTGCTGTGAAGGATCTTACCAGCAGCTGAACGGTCGACTTCTTCTCCTCAGTTCCTTTTTTTCCCACCGTCGGTCGTCTCCTCAGATTTAAGGGAATGGTCGCTGAGTCCACGCCCCGATCCTCACTGTTGATGTGGGCTACTGCTGAGGAGCTACTGTCCCGGGACACCCACACAACAGCGCCCCCTGCTGGAGACAATGCGTTGACGCTGAACCCAGAAGCATGAGTAAATGTCACCTTGGAGTTTGTATGATTTATCTTCTTCTTCAACGTCTTCCTCCCTTTTTTCATCTTCATCATCTTCTTCTTCTTCAACTTCTTCTTCCTTTTCGTCATCTTCATCATCTTGTTCTTCTTCAACGTCTTCCTCCCTTTTTTCATCTTCATCATCTTCTTCTTCAACTTCTTCTTCCCTTTCGTCATCTTGTTCTTCTTCAACGTCTTCCTCACTTTCATCATCTTCATATGATTTATCTTCTTCTTCCTTTACTTCTTCATTTTCTTCATCTTCTTCATCTTCAACTTCTTCTTCATCTTCTTCTCCTTCAACGGCTTCTTCCTTTTCTTCATCCTCTTCATCATCATCATAATCTTATTCTTTTTCAACTTCTTCCTTTTTTCTTCTTCATCTTCAGCTTCTTTATTTTCTTCTTCCTTCTTCATTTTCAACTTCTTCTTCCTTTTCTTCTTCTTCTCATTATTATTTTATTATTATGGAAAAATTCCATTCATGTAAATTAACTTGGCTTTGTTGCATTTAACAAGGAGTTCAGACAATATGTTAAATTTGACATTCTTCATTTCAAAAGAAACTTTGTTTTACTTTTAGTTACATCCCTCGCATTAAAATGCATTATTTAAGCATTATTCATGCATTTTCTTTATCTTCTTTTGTATATAATGTATTGTTACATATTCTTATTCAGCTTCTTTTATATATTGTATTCTGAACAAATTTTGCAGGGGAGGTATGTAAAGTGATTTATTAACTGATCATGACTGAGCATAAATTCATAGTATAAATCTGAGCATTTATCTAAGAATATGATGTGTCACAACAGAACTTTTTGTAAATATATGGTGTGCATGGAAAATAATGAACTGCAGGAATATAGTATAATGTAGAAGGTGATTATTTTACTTACCATCTTATTTATTTGCCTGCATTTAAGTATCTGACTTTAGCAAATTCACATTTCATACTGGTGTCAATCGATGCTGATGTTAAAATCGGAGCGTAGACAATCGTTAATTTGATTATTCACTCGTCTGCATTTCCCACTGACATGTTAAAATGTCTTCCATGAAAAAGACCTATAAACTGAAATGGCACTTATTCCATGTGCCACTGAAAAGACTTCTATTTAGTTCCTGAAAGGGACAGTAAATCTCAATGGTTTTTGATTATGGTATGGCCATATTATCAAAACAATGGTTTGAGTGAACCATGTTCGTAGTAAACAACCATCTACCACAATCTGTCACAGTTGTCATCTGACACATCAAAAAACTTTGCGGTGGATGAATGGAACCATTAGGAATGCTTTAAGATCGCTTACAGTGGTTCTGCTGCTGGATTAGAGAAGACATAACATGCACAGTGCAGAGGCAGGACATGATGTTCATGGACTGAATTCACACCCACAACACAGAGAGTACACGCTGCAGCCCACTGCTGCATTAGGACGTCCAGGGGCGCGAGGCAGCCTTTAATTTTTGCAAACAGGAGATACAACATGTTTATAGTGGAGCATTTTAAATGAAGAAGAAAACTTGACTGAAAACTATTTTTTTATTATCAGTGATAATCATCATTCTTGCTGTTGTTGTCAAACTACTCAACAATTGTGTCAAGAATCATCAGACTGCACCATCCAGGCTTTTGAAAGTCCAGACTCAAGTCTTATTCGACCAGGACTCCACAATCCATGACTGCAGATCGGTCACTACCACTGCACAGACACACTCGTATCCAGTTAGAACAAATGCATTCTTGTAATTGCTGCTTATAAAACAAAATAGTATTATAATACATGGGACTTCCCCTGTCACAAGTTGCCAGAGTCTATATTGAGGTTTTCAAGTTAGTTTTGTAAAAACTAATTGTGAAAAAACACATTGTTAAAATATGTTGTGAAAACACAGAAATAAAGCAAATGCTCACATTGGAGAGAAATGGAGAGATTATATGACATGATTTTATCATACAACTTATTTTAGAATTTATGTTAATCTCCGTATCAACTATTCCTTTCAGCAATACAGTGAATAATATCACATTTGGAACGATCAGTGATGAGTAACTTGGCAGACTCAGGTTGTTTGTGGTGGGAGTTGGGACTCCACCCAGACTGGGCATCATTACTGGCCTGACGCAGGAGGAGCCTCTGGCGCTCTCTCTTGGCTCGACACAGTAGGTGCAGAGACAGTTGACACAGGCATGTCTACTGATAGTGAGGATGTTGTAGATGGCATTAACACAGGCATTGAGCTCACTGACTCAGTTTGGACACTGGCTACGGGCAGCTGTGGAAAGACTTCTGTAAAAGATGGTCCACTGGCAGCTTCATTAAATACTGGAAGATTCACGGCTTCAGTTGCAGGTGTGAGCAGAGTGGCTGCTGAGAAACTGACTTCTGTGGCTGCAGTGGGTTTGGAAAAAGCAGCATCCAGCTCAAAAGGAATATCTAACCCTGATGGCTTTATGACTGAGCCTTGTGCCTCTAGTCCAACATCAGTCGCTACAGAGGGTAACAGTGCAGGTATTTGTGGGGGTAGAGACGCGGCGACAGGGATTTGAGATGCTGATGAGGCGTCTGCAGCAGGAAGCTCCAGAGATGCAGCCGCAGCTGCCTCTGCGGCTATGGCGTTCTCCGCAGCCTTGCTCTCCATCTCGTCCATCCGGCGCTGCATCATCCGAGGCATCAGCTGCACGTAGGCGCCCATCATGCGGTGGTTAGAGCGAATCAGCTTCCCCGCACAGCTGTCCAGGCAACGCTCCTGAACAGACAACATCAGGTCATGAGTCCATTTCTACAGAGTTTCAAAGGGACCAATTTTGCAAACCTGACCCCACTGAGCTCCCCACCAGACCCAACCTGTTACCAGCTATTCATATCATGGACGCCACTGGCTATTTTTGTCATTATGTGATCCATTTTGATGTTCCAGCTAGTTCACCGTCAATAATGGGAAATGGGTCTCCTGGAAACATTTCCGGTGTCGTTTTGGCAGAGAGTTTCTGTATTTGCATGTGTTGTGACTTTTTGCAGCAAGATGTAGTTTTTCAAGTGTTTTTTCTATTTGCATGTGTTTTCTGTATTGGCAGTGGGTTGAGCTCTCTCGGCCCACCGTAACATAGGCTTTAAGGTGCTGCTCATGTGTCCGTATACTTCTGGTCACGTATTGAATAAGTAAGAATCAGGAGGTAAAGTGATCAGAAACACAGGAAAGCACAAACAACGAGTCTAACACATATATCTGTTGTGGTGCTGGTACCTCGTCCATCGTGAGGTTCCTGTAGTTGAAGTTGCTGCTGCAGCGCTGGAAGCAGGTTTCAGTCATCCTGTTGTAGACGAGCAGGAAATCCCGCAGCTATAAGAGACAAACACGCTCAAACTCAACATTTAACACGTTCACGAACACATGAACTCGGTGGAGCTGCGAGTGGAAGAACATGTGACTTACGTTTCTGATCTGTTGGTCCGCTTCCATCGCTGTTCCGTCCGGTTAGCTGGTTAGCTAGAATGCTAATGTGACAGCAGTGCAGCTACAGAGTTGTGTTGCTCCCGGTTCTTACGTGTCTGCGGTGAATGAAGACACAATCCCGCAACATGTAGTTCACATGTCAGCCTTCACGCACAGACTATAAACACACATGAAGACATTGAGGCAGTGGATTGACATGGCATGACATTCACATGCTGGCCGCCATGTTTGAAACAAAGATCGTCTACGCTCGGCAAGAAGCTTGACTACAAAATCAAAAACCCACCCCCTTTCCGGTTCGCAAAACTACAAGTTTAGCTTGAACTGGTATTTAGTTGCAACTGACAATTCTGTAAAAGTAAAAAAAAATACATATTGTTCAATTACAAGTTTATAATATAGCATAATATAATATAGTATAGTATAGTATAATATAATATAATATAATTTGTTGCCCACAATTGCATTTTTTAATTCAGGCAAACAATAACAACAGTAACATTCAGTTTATTGATCTCATTTTCAATGATATTGCCATTAGTTATCTCTTTATACTGCAGTCTATAAAAAATAATCTGTGTGTTTACATTATTACTTTTTATCTATTATGATTTATTAATATGGGGATGTAAAGTGTTACCAAATACCTCTACAGATACTTGATGGATTACCATGGTGCAGGATGAATGAGGGTGAATGTTACTGGTGACTTTTCTGCCACCAGCAGATTGACATGTTTGCCTTTTAGTGAAATACGTCAACAACTGCTGGATGGATAACCATTCTACCGATTTAGTGATTCCCTGACTTTTCATTTAGTGTCGACATGAGTGTGACATTTGTGGTTTGCACGTGTGCATGTGGGTAATGTAATAGAATCCAGCTTATCATGCACCAAAAATCAGTAACGTGCGAAAGCAAAAGGCAGAAGGAAGGTTTCTAGTATATACAAATTAATATCAACAATGCACAGATCAAAATTTTGGCTATTTCTTTCTTTTAATTATCCCAGAGCCATAGCTAGCTTCAAAGTTCAGCTCCATCACTGGTAAAACACCATTGATACACTTCATATTGTGGGGTAATGGACACTGAATCAACTTATGACTGTTAAAACTTTTGTTTATGAATCTATCCCATAGCCACAATAAAACTAAAGAATCAGAAAATAAACATGGAGACACATGCACTTTTGTCCTGTTTCTGCAGCGTCTTTTGAGAACAGCATGTACTCAGTCCCTGCAGAGCCTGAATGACTGACTGTGTCCTCTGTCCTGCTCACAGCCACATATTATGCTGCTTGTCTGGGAGGAAAACAAAGCTCAGAGACCAAAGATGAAGTCAGAGAAGGAGGCTCCTTCGAAAGCCAAAATAATTTCCCAAATCGTTCTTCTCGTGTCTCTTGGTCTCTTCAATTCAGGTACGTCACATTTCTTATTAAGAATTTGCTACATAGTTGTATTAAAATTTGCTGCTGTTATGCTTAATCGATCACATCGCTTTGCCTCACAATGGTGGGACGTTTGACTTGCATGTTAATGAAATCACAGTTTATAATGTAGCAAATAAGTAACAACTAATGATGATTTGTTGAAATCTGGTTGCCATTTTGTTTAGTTTATTTAGTTTTTAGTATGAGGGAATCATGAAATTGCAGTTAGTAAATACAATTTTTTTAACTACAGATTTTCAGTACTGGGATACCTCGTCGTCTATATTACTAGCAAGTATTTGAAGAAATTGTAAACAAAACAACGTAACAGAGTTGTGGTTTTAAAGTTGCATACTTCACATAAATACAAGTGGATTTTTACAGGGTTTGACACAATAGAGGTTTGTGCTAACGTCTGCGTTGTTATGTGTAATATGTAACAATGAAATATAGCATAAGAAAAATAGTTTAATCGACAACTCTTTGAAAACTGCACATTGTAGACATAACAAAGGTAGTATTTGTTACTGGGGTATTTGATTACATCAGACTATGTGGGTGTTTTTGTATCCAGCCTGTGCACGTATCACAGCAATCCTGCCTTCGGGCTGTTAGAGAAGAAGTTTTCAAATGTTCAGTTATTTTCAGCTGTGGCTGAGTTTTATTCCTGTGCTGCTCTATTGTTGTGGCACCAGAGTCACTGAGCTGCTCTGTTTCTACCAAGCTAGCATGACATCTGGATCGCTCGCAGTGCTCTGTTCATGAACTGCCAGGGAGGAAATTTGAACAAACAATCCTCACTTTTGTTGACTCATGCTTGCCCATCCCCTGGACTGACAGCTGTTACTGCTGTAATGTGGATGTGCCGTGTAAACTGGCTCCAGTAAACAGCAGAGATGGGGCGTGATGCACCCACTAGCTATAACTCCATTACCCGCTGTAGTTGAAAAAACAATAATACTGATATGCAAAGTAAATAATGATGACCATTAACATCTTGCAACTGTTAATAATGATTGTGCTATTGCAACAAGTTGTTGAATTATATGCTGCAGGTCATTCTATAATGTTGTCGACCCCATATATATCAATGAGTCTAGGCTAAAGAGAGCAGTATTGTTGTGTTTTGAACATGTAAACAACTTATCCCAGTTTCAAAGACCTGATAAGTCCTTATCCTTATCCTCCTTTCGATAAATCTGGATATACAACCTGGACTTCCCTGATAGAAAACAGAATTCTATTGCCTGTCAACATATTATCCAGGTTTAAAAACCATTTAATGGTGACTGAGATGTGTAAGAAATCAAGGCACACTTGCAGGAACACAAGTCTGCATACTCTTATTATCATGTACAAAGGGGTATGCATAATCAGGAAGCCATATCCTGAATATTATCAAAAACATTAAAAGGATCAAAAGCAAGATCCTAACGCATGTGTAGACACACTTTATATAATGGTAAACAGTGCTACTGGTACCACAAACTAAATAACCTAAATAGTTACAGCTCTGTCTTTGTATGGCAGAGTCCAGTAGAGATGCAGCAGGGTTGATGTGTCATAGGATATCGGCATTCAATAAAACTTCTATTAGTCAATCACAATGACATTAGTTGAGCTATATTGAAATTGTGTGGATATGAAAATCTAACCCAGGAACGTCTCTTCTCTCCAGGTGAGGTGTTGGCCGTGAACATGACGATCCCCAACTCTCTGATCAAAGGTTCAGTTGGGGGAGAGGCCGTTCTGTCCGTCTGCTACAGTAGTTTCAGCCTTGACCTGCCAGTAATCAAGTGGCAGCTCAAGAGGGAAAAGTCTATCACTGTTGTCCAGTCAATCGGAACCGACATCATCGGAACCCTCAGACCTGAGTATCGTGACCGCATCCTTGTATTTGAGAATGGGACTCTGCTTCTCCACAACCTCAGACTCTCTGATGATGGGAAATATGACGTGGAGATCTCTATCACTGATGATACTTTCACAGGAGAAGGTGGCATCACACTCTCTGTGGATGGTAGGAGGACAATTACTAAGTTACTGTTCAATTCTGTGAGGGTATTGTAAGGCCAGGGTACAATCACATCTCCTTGGTGTGCACCTTTGTGTTAGTAAACATCTATCTGACTTAGTTTGAAGATTGTTGACTCGACTATGTGACAATATGTGACTGAGCTCTGGTGGAAGCGTTTATAATGAAAATAAAATAAGGCCTAAGATGGAGCCTTGGTGTACACCACAGGAGAGAGTTGGCAAAAGAGGATGAAAAATTATCAGTCATATCTAAAACTGAGGTATATTGCAGATAAGAGTTAAACCACCACTAAGGCCAACATTAAAATGTAATGAACAGAGCTGTGAGGATAAGGAAAGGAGATAGAAATCTGAAATTAGTCATGTTCCAGGTTTTAGAACTAGGTTTAGGTTTTGAATTAAAGGCTTAATGACGTTATGCTTGAAGAAAGATAGAATATAACAACAAATGGAGTGTGGATTACTGGTCATAATTATTTGTGTTAGTAAGAAATCAGTAATTAGTGTTGTGCTTCCATCTTATTTCTGCAAAGTAGCCACAACATGATTAGAACTATGTATTAAACATAATTGTATTAGATACAAATATCCAGTGTTTTTTTCTGATATTATTCTGTCTGATGTGATGTCGTTTAGATCTTGAGAGTCATCAAATCGTGTGCATCAGAACATCGTGTTTGCTTTTCTTTTTTTGTCTATTTACATGTTAAAAACTTATTGTATCTACTGTCACCTGTACCCAGAACCTATATCAAGGCCCTACATCCACATGGAGTCTTCATCAGTGCTGGAGCTCAGTGAAAATGTCATCCTCAACTGCTCCCATGACAACGGAACCAGGACTACTTACAAGTGGTTCAAAGGCGGAAAGCCACAGACCAATGAGACAAGGTTCATCTTGTCACCTGACCAGAAGCTCTTGACCATAACACGGGTGTTGATGGTGGATGACGACATCTATAGCTGCACTGTGGAAAATCCTGTGGGGAATGGGACTAGCCTACCCATCAGACTGACTGTCTACAGTATGTGATACTATCATGGTTATCAGTTACAGTGTGTTACTTACTGTATATACATTTTATTATCAGAACATAGAAGATCTATCCAAGTAAAAAAACAAAAAAAATGAAGCAAACCTTTTGCAGCATTAGACGCGCAAACCAAAGATTATAAAAATACCACTAGTTCCTGAACAATCACTGTTTCTATCCCTGTATCTCTAGACACAGGACCACAGTCGTTAAATCACTGGAAAAATGTGAAACCATGGGCCGGAATTTAATCAAAGTTCCATTGATCAAATAATTGAAATTGCCAACCCACTCTGAGAAATACAAATGCTATCGAGCCATAAAGGTTTTTTTAGCTTGAACCCTTATGAGAATCCTTTTTGGTTCCTGGTAGAAACTTTTCGTAAAGGTTTGACCTTGGAACCCTTTCAAAAGGTTCTACCAATAACCCATCATAAAAGCTTATACCTTGAACTGTCCACCCCCTAGTTGAGGTTCTACAGATAACCTTTCTTTGGTGTAATGGTTCAAGTTAGAATTATCGCAGGAGGTTCTATTAAAACCTTTCCACCTGTTAGGGGTTTCATGTAGCACCCACCCACGAAGTTCTATTAAGAACCCTTTTGTTTCAGAGGGTTTCATCTGGAATTCGCCCAGGAGGTTCTACCAAGAACCCTTTTTATTCAGCATGAGCCCTTGGAAAAGTCTTTTTTTCCAAAAAGGCTCTTCATGAGCAAATGGTTCTTGATAGAATCAAATCCCTTCAGGTAGAACCATTCTGGAACCTTTATTTCTTAGGGTATAGAGCCAAGCTGCTACTGTAGCTGAATCTAGCTTTAATGACAGATTTGTAAATTTACTTCAACAATCATATAATGTTAAACCCTTTCCTGCATGTTTCCATGTTGTTCTGTTCACTATGAATATTCAGTAGCTGTAATCTTGAATATCCAAACAGGAAGAAGTTCCCTTTATATCATTCTTTCCACTGGTGGCATCTTCCTGCTCATCACCTTGTTAACAGTATGTGCCTGCTGGACGCCTTCCAAAAAGTAAGAATTGCTATTCAGCATTTAAATCAAGCCTAAGTAGTGTCACACTGATTTTAGACAAACATGTCTGGAGTGCAAATAAACAAAATCATGACTCAACATCAATGCATGGGTAACATTTTGTCTTCGTCAGGCCAAGACACCCACCTGGAAAGCCTCTCAGCTTGTATGACCTCTCTAATCGCCCAACAATCAAACCCAGAGGTACGATATTGTTACAATAAATTAACAAGCCACTGGGATGATAGTTGATGAAATCAATAAATCAGGTGATGTGAGTGAATGACTGTTCAATATTTTGTGCTTTGCCACAGATGATGTGCTTCCAAAATCGAAAGAGCATAACGGAAATGGAGTAAATGCAGTAAATGCAGTAACGTCTCTTTACATCCTGCAGCAAAAGGTAACTGGTTTTATTCGATTCTCTGACTTGCAAACGGTGGCAAGACTAACAATCTGCAGGAACTTTAGCTTTCTGTGGAGGGTGTGATTTTCTTTGCAGCGTGGGGATTTTTTTATACGGCAAAATCAATAGTGGAACTACAAATGTAGAGTTTGGCTTTTTGCCCCCAGGTAATAGTGGTAGTTGTTACAATGCACAGTGGGTTATATGTTCAGATTTCACAATGTACAGAACCAAAGGTGAGACATTTCTTGTCAAACTTCCAACAGGATATTGAATGTGGACATAGAGGGCTCATGAATCTAGAAGCAATAAATACTCTCATACTGAATGAAAACTGTTGCATATGGGCTGAATTCACCCTGTGTTTTGAAGGATCCCTCCATGGATGACTCATCCAGCAACAGTATTGGCTCTCCTGAACATGACGAACCACCACGTTACACCAGTTACCCCAAGCCCACCAGTTCACCTAGCCAGTACCCTGGCTCCCACGACCGCTCCTCCCACAAGAACACCTGAAGGTCCATCACTTTCACCTCTTCATGTCACAGCAACTGGGAGGTCGGACTGGCCTATCAGATACTTCTCCTGGCAGCAACTTCCTGCAAATCCACCCCACCTATGGAGAAGATCTCAAAAGCATCAACTAGGTTTTTACAAAATCATTCCTGCCTGATGATATTCAATTATATTGTAACTTAAAGAGCAGTTGCTGGGTTAGAGCCACAGCCCACACAGGGGAATGTGAATGCGGTGTGAAATGACTCAAGGTTTTAAACAGCATCAGAGTCTGTGTTTGGGTTTACCACATCATACCATCATTTACCAGATCTACAAATTCCAAACTTTGGCAAACAGCATGAAGTCTTCATGAAGCTAACACTGGGTTTGTTGTTTGCAAAGATCAAATTCATATGAACAAACCCTGAGAAATACTGTTCTGTTATCGTGTCGAGTGTGATATTCTCTTTGTGTTCAGTGAAATTCCGCAGTAGCCTTGTAATTTTGTGTGATCACTGTGTTAGTTTTACTAGATGACTTAATACCCTTGTGAGGAAAGACAATAGCACATTAAAGGAGGTGACGTGGTTTTTAAATTTTATATGAATTGTAATAAAATGTGAAATTCTCCAAATAAAGAGTGATGAGAATGTTTTTCTGCTCCTGCAAAGTTTCCTGTCGTCTTTATGTCTTTCCTCGGGGGTGCTTTTGTGGGTTTTTTATTAGTTCAGGTTGGATAGATGAAGAGAAAACTATTTTCAGTGATGCAATTTAAATACAATTTTTTTTAATGTTTGACTTCAAGCATAAAATGTGACCTTCGATAGCTCAGCTGGAAGAGCGGAGGACTGTAGGAGAGTAATATCAGTCATCCTTAGGTCGCTGGTTCGACTCCGGCTCGAAGGATGTGCTTTTCATTTCTGTGAGTTTGCTCAGCTTACATGAATGTAATCACTTATGATCTGGACCAAAGAAAAATTAAAAAAATTAAGCAGACAACCTAAGTAATATGAAACGTGTGTGAATGTTAACTGAAGCAGGTGGCCCCTTGTCCTGACCAACTTCCTCTACTGTTGTGCCCGTCTGCTGATCTAATCAGGTGAAATGTCAATAAAAAAAACAGTGCTATAGGCCTTCGATAGCTCAGCTGGCAGAGCGGAGGATTGTAGGTCAAGCAGAAATCCTTAGGTCACTGGTTCAACTCCGGCTTATGTATTCTTTATATGTTCAGAATACATAAAGGTGGAAACATCAGATTATAAAATAATTGTCCCAACATTGGCAGGTTCATCAATATTTAATGCCATGTAGTCAAGGGGACATTGTGGTAATAGGATGTTCAGACAATGGAGAAGACAACACTATTCCAGCCAATCAGCAGCCGGGGCGTTTGTGCTCGTGCACATTACATAGGAGAGAGGAAGAGAAGATCAGAAATGGGTGAAAGGAAGTAGTGGGAGCTAGTGATATAAATAATAGACAGTGACAAAAATTAGCATCGCCACCAAACATGGAGTTTTGAAAGGGATAATTTGGGATTAGAGTCAAATTGCGACATGAAGGCGAGCGTAAGGAAGTGATGTCAAGCAGTAAATTAACCTTTTGATAGCTCAGCTGGAAGAGCGGAGGATTGTAGGGTCATAAGAACAGTTATTCTTATGTCGCTGGTTCATCTCCGGCTTGAAGGAAGTTCTCTCTCTTTATATGGGCATATCCAGATGGATGTGGAATAGCCAATGGAGGATGAGAGTTTGTGGGAGTAGAAGCAAGATTTGCCTCCAATACCCAAGTGATTTCACTTACAAACATGTAGACATGTGTCTCTGTGCTTCTCCCTTTAGTGTAGTGGGATGATGGTGAGACATGAGGCCTGATTTGCTCGCATCAGGGTGAATAGAAAAGGACGCACTGAGTTTGACAGTTTATTAACATTAGATGTGGTAATGTGACCATAACCATTTACAACAGGGTTACATCAATGAATGGGAGGAATATTCAATTTCATAAGATTCTACAATAACTCTCTCCATACATTCTGTATTGCTGGAAACAGTTTTGGATATACTTCTATGTGTGGGAGTTCTATAGAGACAATGGTGTTGTAATAAAACAAGATCCCAAAGAGACAGGTGACAGTTGGAGATAATCTTCTTTTTTTTTTTAAACGAAGCAAACCCACATCCTAAATGAAAAAAGATAAAATGGACAGTGAGCTCATGCAGGCACATAAACATATTATTTTTATATTATTATGTATGAAAATAGTGTCACCAACACAACTGATTTTCAGAATAAAAGCCTTTTCTGTTGAATAGATAGAGGCGAGGCTTTATTTCATTTTCATGGAAATACCAAAACATTTAAATTGATCAGCTACATTAACTACACCATCACTGGACTACACTGCACTTGGGCAACTAGGTCTTAGTTTGTATGCACTTTAAGGTTCTATAGCCCACACACTGCCAATATTAGAAAATTATACTAAGACTAGGGTAGTAGAACATAAACTTGGCATTTTAACTTGCATGAATGCTTGGTCCAGTGAGACTGGTTTGGCCGACTCGCCACAGGTTTAGACTGGCTTGACAACAGAAAGATAAAAAACAACACTGGCATCAAAAGAAACAATGAAAACATTTAAAGCACATAACAGATCTGAAGCAACTGCAACATTAACGCAGAGGTAGATGCACAATAAATAGGAATGACAATATAGGTGTATAAAGCCGTGTACAACTATGTGGTTGCAGTAAACGGGGCTCTTACAAAAAAGAAAATATATTTGAACGTAATGTGCAACTATTCTTAAAATGGAGTGGCACTGGTGTGTGGTCATATAGTCAATAGCTGATGTGGTTTGTGTAGTGGTTCCAAGCTAGTAAGCGAAGACATATATGATGAAAATAACAGCAATCGAGCAATTTTGTCTAGGAATTTAAACAAACAAATTCACTGTATGTTACTTTTTAGTCTGTCTGTTCTAAAGCCTGCAGACACTCACTTTACTGAATGTATTCAATATTTTTAAACACGACTTCTTCATGCGGTTTAAAACTTCCGTTTGCTTTTCAGAGAGGTTTGGGGATAGGTGGAGATGGACAGAGAGCTTTGTGATTAAGACCTCTGCGAACCGGCCTCTGTTTCACCTGCTGCAACACTACATGCCCCCACTCTGCCAGATTAAGCACAAAACATCACTGTTAATAGATGAGTGATGCACATTCAAGTGGGCAACACAGAGTAATTCATGTGGGAAGCAGTAAAGTGCTTGGCTAAGTACGTAATCTCTGGTATGAATTAGGGCTGCACGATATCTTGAAAACTTATCGCCATCGCGATAGCAAAGTGCGTATGAAACGTATGAAAAGATCCCAAATGATCACTGTGAGTGACATGGTGGAGCTGTGCATGGCTCCCTGGGTGTCTTTCCCCCGGACTTGGTGGCGCTGCGACCGGGCTGTGCGCCTTCTCTCGGCTATGGAGCTGTCCGTGGTCTCCGCGTCCGTAGCCAGGGACTGTTTATGTATCGCAAGTCGCGATATTCAACGTTATCACATATCGCATTTTTTTCTAATATCGTGCAGCCCTAGTCTGAATTCTCTGTTTTCACCTTTTAAGAATTCCACTTAAAGCTTTTTCAATTATTCAATTGATGTTTCATATTTTTCAATATTCAAATGTTAAAATGTTTCCTTTAAAATGCTGCAAAAACTGTGAGTAATTTCATTACCTACAAGTAGCTGTGTTGAATTCATGAGAGGAGAAACTGCAATACAAATGCAGCTCAATGTTAATTTAAAAATAAGTAATAGTTCATTTTAAGCCATGTTTCCTGAAATATTATTACTGGTCTCAAACCTTCACACATTAATGGCAAGAGGGGAAACAATCAACACTGATATTAATATGTGGGTACAACTGAAGCAAAGCCAGTATCAAAAATAAATCAAAAGCAAAAGAAGCTGCAGCATACAAGATAAAATCAATAGAATGGCTTCATGGAAACAGGGGAGATTTCTTGTTCAACTCGGGAAAGTTTCACCATCTGTCAAATCTTCACAACATTAAGACACTAAGTTTAGGATGGAATGGTCGTCAAATTTTCCACTGTGAGGTAAAAACGGAAATGGGGAGGTGATTTAAGAGAATTCATCAATGATTTCAGCTGCCAAAATAAGGGAAACGACAGTATGATTCACCTCAGTTCAGTATACAGAACCACAGCATGGTGAAATTTGCCTTGTTGAGTCTCTCAAAGGAAAATATCCAAATGTGCACGGCGTCATTAACTGTGTGGATTCCCTTGTTTTGGCAGTTAGCTGCAGGTAAGAGAAAATGATAAAACACTGGTGTTTACTGTCAGGAGGAAGCAGAGTGGCTGAATGACGGAGCGGGTCAATTCTTCAGCACAGAGTCATACATCAGGTAGACGTACTGAGAAACCTCAGGTGCCCGACACTTGAGCGACAGCTGTGAAAAACAAAAGACGGGGAGATAAAAACAGGGTTAAGATGGGAGGTTCCCTCATAAGTTATCTCTGAAAGATTCTGTGGAAAACTACTTTTGACCTTTTATTGCTTTTGAATTGATGATTTAAAAAAAAAAAAAAAAATACGTTGCAGCCTGAAAAGCAATAAATTCTGGTTCTCATTCTATCTTTTTTACCATGTTGATTATATATATTTTGTGACAGATCCTGATTGACAAAGCTCAAGACTTTTTCGTTAAATACAAATGGAATTAAAAGAAAACTGAATTAACTTTACAATAAAAAGATATAAAACCACAGTATCTAAACAGATCGATTGCATATACTGAAATGTTTATTCTAAAGAATAAACACTGCCAAAAAGATTTGCATTCGTTTCCATTTTACGTAAAATGTGTTAATTTTCTTAATTACAGTTATATACATTTAGTTGTAATACTGTTTTCTGTATTTATAACAAAGTTTATAGTTAAACTGTATAATATTAAACCTCATTAAACCCAAAACAATTTTGGGTAAGTGTTTGATAATGACATCTTTGGAATCATTGTCATTTCTTTTATGTAAATATATAAATTGGTGGATATATTGATACTAATATCAGCATCTGCCCCCAAAACTCCATATCCGTCAGGCTCTACTTATATGTATAGTTTTTTATTGATAGTTATAATGTACAAATCCTTGGTCAATAAACAACCATGAAGCAAAGCTTAATGGCAGATAATAAAAACTGATTGCAAATGATTTACCGTGTAGTTGGGGTTTCCAGGCTGAATGCGGAGCTCAGCCAGGATCCAGATGCCATTGGTCAGCTTGAGGGACTGGTACAGCATGTCCTGGCCTTCTACGTTTCTCTTGGCAATGGTGTAGATGTTGTTATTCTGCAGCTTCCCCGACACTGTGTCTACAGCACAAGAATCAAGGTTACTTCAGGAAATGAAAACACCTCATTTGGTGCAACCATCTATTTACTGAGCAACCACAAGAAACACACTAGAGGCTGTAGTCACTACAGGTGCTAAACTAAGGTATAAACAAGCTAATGCAAACTAATACTGGCAAAAAGGATTTTAAGGGAATTAAAGGTCAATTAGCTCTAAGAGGATTTGAATGAATTATGACTGGAAACCTTGTGACTTCAGTAAACCTGACCAGGTGTACTAAAACACTGGGCCCTGCTAGGAAGAGCCACTATGGGTGTTAGCCATCCTGCTGCCAGGTTATAGTGGAACAATTATGGGCAGCTGATAAAAGAAAAGAAGTTGAAGGTTTCCTTCTGGTACAGAGAAGAATCCAAAGACAGGCGTGTGGTTGAAGAAAGAACAAAAAGAGAGAAGTGTGAGGTCTTTGGATAAATTGTAGCTGGCAAAACACTTTGGAGCTTTAAGTCCAGACGTGGGTTTTCAACATTGCGCTTGGGGAACGCTGAGACATCACAAGCGGGCAGTTGAGTGCAAACTAACTAATGTTATTCTTTTGCTTTGTGTGCTTTTGTTTCTATCTGTGCATCAAAAACTTAAATAATTAAATAAATAATTCATGTTTTATGAGCAAGGAACATTGAATCAATTCTTGTTTTCTCTTGTTGTCATTAATATGTAAATAATCCATCAAGATGGTCCAAAGTATAATGAGATCATCTAGTCCACACAGAGTACCTGTGGTGTAAGTATGAATTCTCTATGCATTGCTGACAGAATATACAAATTGATGTGAAGCTGGAAGCAATTTTTATTCAAAACCTTCCCTACCTGCATTTAGGTGACACTCCTTTATCTGATATTGTAGCTCATTCTCATTGGGGATGTCTTTCCAGGTAGCTAAGAACACCTGTCGCTCTGAAGAAGGGAAAAAAAGAAGACAATATTAGTAAAGTGGAAGAATAAGAGTAGAGAATTTCACATCCAGTGTGAGAATAACGCAAATTAAGATTTTCTAATTCATATTAGAAAGGATGATGTAGAGGATAATATGAACCGTTGTAAATACCCATTTTTCCATCCTCGACAAAGAAAACGTAGAGAGGGATGAGTACGCTGAAGTAGAAGACATCTATGTTGTTCTTCACAGCCACCTGTGTACAAGTAAACAAAAAAAGAACTTGAGTCCAATAACCAGATTAGTTCGAAAGTGAGATGTAAGCCAGGGACACTTTGAAAATACAATCATGAATAACTGACAACTCCTCCTCATTACAAAAAGCACAAGTGTTGCAGTGTGTTGTTTAAATGGATTTGTTGCAGGTGAGGGATTCCTTCTGTACCTGCAGATTATTGAGTGGGTCCATCTTCATGACTGGTCCGATGGTATTGAGAGGCAGAGAGACCTCAATACTCTGACTGGGCATCAGAGGAGTGTGGACGGCAAGAGGAGTGGTAGGGATGACGCCAAAACTACACGTAGGAAACAAAACAAAATAAATTTAGACTTTCAGAACTTGAATAAAGCTACAGTATAAACACTCCTCGTTTCTGAGGTACGCCAACCTGACACTTAAGTCAACATAAAAGCTCTGCTGTTTTAGAGATGTTTGAGTGAAAGTGATATTATAGTTCAAGTTTTTTTACTTTGACCTCACTGACCTGTTCTTGTTGAACTGGACAGCGAAGTCGGTCATGTGCTGCAGGGCCTTGTTTGTGAAGGTCATGTCCATGTACATGTGGCCCTGGCGGCGAGAGAAGGTTCCAGAGATCTCCAGTCCCTTGGCTTTCACTGCAGGCAGCCACACCTGGATTAAAAGAACCAATATAACCAATGAGATGTAATGCAGGAAAACCACAAAAGGCTTTCAGTTTGGGCTTTCAGGTTTTCAGTGAGCTACTGCCTTTATTGTGGGCAATGCATCTGTAATTGTCTAAATGTATGTTACGCATCAAGAGAGAGAGAATCAAGAGATTTCTGGCTGAGAGTGGAGTCGTGTGAACTCACTGATTTTGCAGCAATGTGGCCTCCGGTGGTGTTGGCCATGCCTGTGGAAATCTCAAACAAGTCGTTGAGGCCGCTGCTGACGGCCGGCGGTGCTGGTGTAGGTGAGGGAGCAAAAGTGCTGGGGACAGACGAGGGGATGAAGTTCTGTCCCACCTATAGAAATCACAAAGAGCAAACACACATAAGCACACAATCTGAGTGTATCACAGGGAATTTGACAATCTACACAAAGAATTACACTGAAAATCCTAAGTCACGTGAAAGAAAGAAACAATTAACTGTTGAGTGATTATGAGGAAAAATGAAAATGTCAACCATAATGTGATTAGCAAAAACTTTTATGGCAGAGAAACTGTGAGTAAGATCAATTCAATTGTGTGAGTGTGAGACAAAGAAGCCAGGTTTAAAAACGTGATGAAGCGTTAAGTTCAGGAAGCATGCAGCATGCAGACAGGCCGGCTGCCGAACAGAAGGGCTTGACTTACTGCTGGACTTCCCCCAACACCTCCGCCCAGGTCTCCCCCCAGCTACAGGAGAGAAGAGAGGCCCCCAAAGACCGCATCCAAACATCACACAGATAGACCAAACACACAAACAAAGACAGAGACAGAGACTTTCTTAGCAACCGCAACCCATCAAGAGGAGCCCTCAATTTCTGGGAAAGCTTCTAACTCCACGTGGCATTTCAAAATAAGACCTAAATCTGCATCAAGATTATAGAGAAATCCAGTTAATCCAGCATCTTGGGAAAGTGGAAAATGACAGATATTAAATACAACAAGACTTATGCAATTTCTTCATATAATAATAGACCAAATGTATTCCTTATTTTAAAACAATTCAAAACATTTTAGTGTGCCTTGTGTTTTGTTATATTAAGCAATACATACAGCAAAAATAGGAAAATTATTAATTAGCTTTACGAGCATACTTAAATGAACGTCATACAGTAAGAATCGGAGGAGGAAGCAGAGACCAACCAACGGAACCTTTCGGCATATTCCTCTTTATTCCGGATAAATGAGGAACAACTTTTACCAAAATGCTGATTTATAATTTTTTTAAATCCACATTACATAACTTTCTCTTCCTTTATCAGATGGCAGCCTGCAAGTCAAAAAACACACTAGAATAGTATGTTCCCAAACCATCACACAATCCTGTCAGCTTGTGAAATCTCACTATAATCAGCTATAATAAATTATGCCCAGGGGTAAGAGTTTAAGTTTTCCCAAAAAAATAGGAGACAAAGCATTGGTTGATCCAATGGATTTTATAGACAAGACTGTTGTGACTCTATAAGTTTGTTTATTATAAATACCATTCAAAGATTAAACTGTTAAATATGTCTGTCTCTCTTATAACCACCCCCACTTGTTTGTGGCATTCGACTCCAAAGCACAGGGGGTATGTACCTCCATCATGATGTCACAGTGACCTTTGACCTATTCGATATCAAATGTCATTACTCAATAACTGTATCTGTATATTGTCATTTATTAGCACATTAATTCTCGAGATGGCCAGAAATGTGTTGTCAGAGTGTGTGTGTTGAGATGAAGCTCACCAAGCTGTCCAGGCCTCCTCCCAAAAGGTCCACTGCACCCATTTGCATGGAGGACACTTGGGGCACATTGACTGGAGGGCCCAGGTCCAGGTTGAGCAGGTCACCCAGCAGGTCACCCTGGCTGGGGATCACATGTGGCTGCTCCATGGTAGCTGCCGGCCCACCGCTCACTGGGCTCTCACCTGTATCAATGCTGTCACAGGAGAAAACAGTAGACGGGCAAAAATTCATTACAAACAGAAATGATCTGCAACTAAATAACTAAAATTCAAACTACTACAATTCAAAATGATATCATGTTATTGGCTTAAGAAAGAGTTATGAAAGGATTCAGAAAGGATATCATCTCACTGTATATACTGTCTTTTTGGTATTCCTACATTTTTCTATATCTAATCTGATGAAATCTTTAAAACCCTTTAAATAAATACATAAATAACATTGTGGTTATGAGGCCAAAGGCAGTCAAATCATTGTGGCCAAGTGTGCCCGAGTGTCTGACCTGCTGTGCTGGACAGGAAGGTGTTTCCGGTGGATTCCGTGGCTGCCCTCCACAAAGGCGCTGGGGGGTTTGTGATAGACGGAGGCCAGAGAGCCGATGTGGCAGATGAGCTCATCCAGCAGGGTGGGCTCAATCAGGTCTGTCTCCTCAGAGATCAGGGGCTTTTCGGACAATACTACCTCCTTGGCGGTCACGGGGTCGGTGGACAGAAGGCGCCAATAAATGTAGCCCCTGTCACGCAGGTCAGGGTTGTCAGAGTCCTGCAGAAGAGAAACTCGCATACTTACATTGCTGTGTAAGACCAGGTAAAAACAGGTAACATCATCCAGAAGTGAATAAATAAATAAATCATCAAAATGATGTAAAAATGCACTTCTTTAGAATAAAGGATGTAACTTACCTGAGTAGCCAGACTGAGAACCTGCTGCACCAACTCCTGGGTCTCTGATGGCTTCTTAAGGAACAGCTTCACAATGGCAGTCAGCAGAGTGAGCTGGACCTGGAAATGAAATCATACAGTATTGTATTTTGGTCATTATCACTGTACAGTTCCTCTCAAAATACAACTCCTGGTCCTTGCTAAATACAATGAATACAGGAAAAACACTCTTCATGCTCCAGTGTGCTCCATTTGAAGACAAATTGATTAAATCATTTGTTCCTTTAGTCTGACTTCCAGCTGTTTAATGTTAAACGTTTAGCAATTTAAAAAACAACTTTCTTGTTTAACTTTGACATACCATACTACATGTTCACCTCGCTTTATTGCCTGGGAAATCCTCTAATGTGCTTTTAGGAAGAACCTACCTGAGTGCTCTCGTCATGGAAACCCTCGAGGAAGCTCTCTAGCAACTCGTCAGCGTTGTCGATCCTCTCTGCATATTCACCAACGATCCAGATCATGGCAGCACGAGCGTCAGGCTCGTCCAGAGAGTCCAGGTTCTCACACAGTGTGGCAATGATGCTTTCATACCTGAAGAGGACCAAAATCTCTGCTTTCAGATGGAAACTTTACAACACCTTAGCGCTTTACTGGATAATACAAGTTAGGTGGTACATAAAGGTGAAAAAAACAAATATTAATTAGACAACATTGAAATATTGACTAGTTATTAGGCGTATAATAACAGGACATGTGCAAGTACTAGTTAGTTCATTGATTTGTTTTAGATGGAGTTGTCAGGGTTTCAGTGGAAAACTCACTTGTTGGGGTACTTGCGAAAGATGTCTCTGATGACCACAATAGCCTCCTGAACCACGTAGTTGACTTTGGTCTGGATCAGGTCCAGCAGAGTGCTGACACAGCGCTCCGCTGATTGCTGGAGATGGAACAAAACAGAGGCACCATGTACATCATGATTTCTCTATAACCACAACGCTCTTGTGACTGAAGTGAAATATGTTTCTTGTGCTCAAATGCACATGAGACATCTTCAAGATACAGTGATGGTGGCATTTCTTACCTCTACTTTGATGGCACAGCGTCCGATGGCTCGGACAGCCTTGCGCACAAAGTCAACATCCACTTCTGTGGCGTATTCCTTCAGTTCAGCCAGCACCTGAAAGTGACAGATAACAGCTGTAACACTCCATTTTAATATTTTTCTTCCAGTTTAATACTTAAAAATTGAACATTTTCTCCTTCTCTTAACATCAGTTAATTACCAAAATTATGAAAAGTTAATCCATTCATGTAGTCTCTCCTTTCAAGCGGGGGGACTTTCAAAATACACCTATACACACACATATCTAGAATATAATACTGTTACTATAATTTAGCAAAGAGAAAATAAATGACATTGGTACAAAGTTACTACTTGGTTGTGTTTCATGGAGGGTACCTGGGCGATGTTGGCCTGAGAGGCCAAGCGGATCATGATGTCCAGTTTCTCCAGTTTCACATAGATTGGGTCGTTGTATTTGACAAAGAACACCTTTATCTCCTGCTTCAGGATCTCAGGCCTGCACACATGAACACATTACGCATTAGACAGTGGAAAGACCTGATCCAAAACAAACAAGCCACTGAGGAAATTGGGTGTGATTGTGCTCCAGAAGACCTAACTCTGGAATATATCTTATTATACCAGAATGGTTTTCGTTTGTCAATACGACATTTGAAAAAGTGGGAGTCATATTCTATCACAACCAGCTCTGACTGCAAAAGACTGTTGTTTTACCGATTATTTAAAGCCCATATCATGCTAGACTTGCAAATTTATACCCGTGTGTGTGATTAGTATCTACTAAGCAAATTCATACTAAAAGAATATCATGGTAGAGGATGGTGAGCCCAAAACGACAGTCAGATTTTCTAGACTGTAACACTGAAAAATTCTTGACTGTACTTTACTTATTTGTAAACAAAGTATTTAAAATGTGATTAATTTATTTTTGATGTCAATAGTTTCTGGTGTTTGTGATCACACACCTTTTCTGGACAATGAGGTTGATGTTCCTCAGAGCCACATACTGGACCTCCGGCTCTCCGGAGAGCAAGGTGACCAGTGGTGGGGACAGCTTCTTCAGCAAGGTGTTGTAGTAGTCGGAGTCCTTGGGCAGCAGCTCTAAGAATTTCATCAGCACCTTGACAGCTGACAGCACCACGGCTGAGTTGGCGTGAGACAGCCGGGGAGTTACACGCTCACAGATGCTGTAAGACAGGAAACGGGATGGTGATAGTCATTAAAGTAAAATGTACTACTTGCATTAAAAAGCATCTTGTATATTTGATTAATTGCTACCTTTGGGCCTCACGCTCATCCTTGGGGTTATAGTTGGACAGGCAGTCCAGGATGAAGATCTGTCCCCACTCTGTGCACTCATTGAGGGCCGTCAGGAGCTTGTTGATGTTCTGGGGATTGAGATCCAGCAGGTTGCTGTTGGGGTGAGACTCACTGATCTCCGACAGGGCAGCAACTGCATTGGCCACAACCTGAAAGGCACAGAGGTCTCAGGGAACACTGCTCACCACAATAATCCAAATGAAACACACATCTCACACAGTACATAATAACACAGAAAAGCAAAGAGAAACAAATGATTCAGTCCACAGGTCACAATAATAGGCTGATAAATTAATATTACTAAGTCATTATGCATTTACTTTGCAGTAATAAACGAGCAGCATATTATAAAGTTAAACTTAGCAGTTCTGTGTTTTCAGCAAGACTGTCAGAGATGCAGGCGAAGGAATAAAACACAAACTCACTTACTCACTCTACAAAAAATTGCCTGTCACCAGCCTGGAACTTACCATGGGATTTGAGTCAGCAATGAGATCTCTCAGAGAGTCCAGGAAGCCCTGGTCCTCCACCATCTGGGCATTGATGTCATGAAGTTTCGCCACACACACAGCTGCCGTCTTCCTCACGTAAGGGTCCTCGTCCTTCAAGCACTTCCTCAGAGGCTCACACAGGTACTCTGTGATTTTGTCCACCCGGATGCAGCCCATGGTGCGGACGGCCAGAGCTCGGATGAGAGGGTTGGGGTCCTCGCAGTCCTGGAGAACAGGGAGAGCAAGGCGGTTTTGGTTTTAAACTGAATAGATTTCACTGGGGAAAATTCCTATTGTGAGCCAAAAGGGACATTTTATGTTATAGACACCTCAAAACTGCATGATAATCTTAACTTCCTGTGGCCTGTGGGACTCACAGTCATGCCAACATTATGCCAGCTACATTTGAAAACACACCATATCTCACTCATGAAAAGGTGGAAAAATATAATTCTAGATTCATCTGTCTTGGTGGAGCTGTCGACACATTTAGGAAGGCTTGGCAGTATTACACTCAGTTGATTAACAACTTTAAGTCATGTTTGGACTTGCCTTGACAAAGCTGTTGACAGCCATGATGGCCATGTCAGGTTGGCTCTTGGCATAGTTCATTAAGTAGAGGTAAACCAACTTCTTCAGCTCCAGGTTGTCAGTCTGCATGCAGTTCACCACATCTGGAAACAAGGAACTGAAGGCAAAGCAAAAGGACTTGGTAAAGATTTACAGTTTGAGGTTTACATCTGTTCTTATGTTTACATTAAGCAATGTGATAAATCAGTCATTCTATAGATTTATATATACTCTAAGAAGTCTTGTTATACAATCTATAAGTGGTAATAAGCTCAACCTACAATTTAACTTCACGGTTTATGTCAAATTATATATTTCACACTGTACCTGACATCCTTGCCAACAGTCATGGCTGCAATGACCTTCTTCACAGCCTCTTTTCTCTTCTCCTTCTTCTCATTGTTCAGCTCTGCCTTCAGTTCAAAGATCTCCCCTGAAAAAGATAAGATAACATGTCCAACATTAAAGCCGCTTGAAGTGAAAATGATAGGTAACTGAATGCTCAAGGATTAGATGCATCCATAACTAAGATGACAACTAAATCTAACGATCTGCCTTCCGTACTCACCTTTTTTGTTCGTTGTGAAATATTTGGAGTCCGTCATGGTTGTGGTCCTTTAAGTCTGTACTGAAGATATACACAGATTTATCTCATCAGCAAAATGTGTATGAAGTTTCCCTTTAACCCATCCCAATATGCATGTTGTCATTCACATGTGCATCATTAGCAATGAAGACATAAAGATTCAAAGTGGATTTGAGTACTAAATTGACAAGAGGACAAAAATACTTGTATTTCAGATTGTATTGGGCATCTCTCTTTTCTAATTATTCTATAGATCTCTAGATAACAGGCTCCTTCTGTGAAAACTGAAAAATACACAACCAATATTTCCCATGGGTATTCTCACTTTTTATTGAAACTCCATCATAACTGCGAGGGAAATACAATATACAGCAGCTAAAAGTAAGTGAACAAACATTCTTGGTGGGTTCAGGTACCTTTGCTACAACTTTAAACATCATCAAATCATCTGCAGAGGAATAGGTTGCACTCAGTGGTTCAATGTGGCACTGTCGAAAGATTGCTGCTTTCCCATATGCCATCGAGTTTTATTGCTGAACATCTCAATGATCAACATTGTGATAAAGCTATTACTGAACTCCAGGGGCCTGCTGTCATCCCATCTGTCATATCTGATGGAAATAGCAGGTTCATATTCTGACAGGAGTGTCTTTTAAATGCTGCCCTGGCTAATGTCATTATCATAGATGCTGTAAAAGTACCCAGACATTATTACATTATTACATTTCATTTAGCTGACGCTTTTATCCAAAGCAACTTACAATAAGTGCATTCAACCATGAGGGTACAAACCCAGAACAACAAGAATCAAGAAAGTGCAATTTTCTTCAAGAAAGCCAAACTACAAAGTGCTATAAGTAAGTACTATATGTAAGTGCCATATGACATATCAATAGCCACAGCAGTAGACATCCTTAGCCTAAGCAAAGATCCCTTCTGGGATCACAGACAGTAGCTCAGGCTACAGTCGGTTCCCTCCAAGAGTGTGTGTGTGTGTGTGTGTGTGTGCTTCCCACTTTGAGAAAAACCTCAGAGCCTGATCTCATCACCCAAAATCAATGTGCAACCTCAATAAATCTCATATGTCTGAAAGGGAGCATTTGATCAGTATCAGCGAGGTTCCGCAGTTTTATGAAATGACACCATAAAAAGGAGCAGAGTGTGTTGTGCCAATTTCACAATGACCACGGGTTTTAAAGAGCATATCCAACAATGTGTGGGTGAAATATTCAAGTGTCCACATACTTTTGACCATGTAGTTTATGTCAATATCAGATAGTTCATATCCTGCATATCGTCCACACACGTTAACAACAAATCCAGCAACACTGGGAAGTAAGATACCGCAGCCACACAATCATATTTCATGTGAAATGCTGAATCTCTCTCTGTAAGAGGATGTTCGCTTCATTACTTGACACAATCTTTTAGGGTTTAACTTCATTACCTACGTTAGCTAGCTGTATTCACGTAGCTACCGCACCGGTGACGTCTTAAACATTAACTCTCTAACCTCACGTTCGTTATAAATCTTCAATCCCCTCGTTAAAACAACGACAACCTCAACTTATACGTTTAACCTCCTCTTCAACATCACATCGGCCATCACTGACCACAGCCACAGCAGTTTATCTCTGATTTCGCGAGCTAGCTTGCTTCGTGCTATGGGGCATCAGTGAAACGATCAACGCTAACGCTAACCCCCACTGAGACTAGCAATGCTAACAAGCTAACAGCGACAAACCACAGACTCCACCGACGGTGAGTTAGCAACAACCGACAAGCGTCTGTTTTTTCTCTGTTAGTCGGATGCGACTTGAAACGTTACGACAATAAATCTGACGTGAGAACAGAGAAGTGACCCGCGGCCCAGTCTCCATTGCCTCTGACAGGAGCTATGTTAATGTTAATGAAGGTGCCCGAGCCGCCCAGCAAACCGGCCCACATGAAAACAACACGCGAAGGAGGATTACCACACAATACAGAGTCTGGTCACATATCCCACCTACCTGATGGAGTGTATTTCAGCCGGGAAGTGTGCAGTTACAGCGGGAGGAAGACGCAGGTTGGTCCCTTTGCCCAGTTGGAGGAAGATGGAGAATCTGGATTGTGGCGCTGCGTTCAAAGACACCGGATATTACAATACTTCTCTCTCGAGCCCCGGCAGTGGCGGTTGTGCACATCGGTACATTTTGGAGTCACGTAAAAATATGACCAAAGCAAAGATTCATAAACGGCTGTTGTTGGGTTGAATATTATTTAGATCTATGAGTAGTGAAATTGCAGTATATTTTTATGCATGAAAAGGACCGGTGAGACAACAAGGTCAGTGATCCCAACCAGCAGGTAGTTGATGTGGACAAATTGATTTTTTACACTGTTATTTCAGGTGCACGTGTTATATCAATAAGTTCAAGCACTGTACCTACATTTATATTTATATTCATAGGCAATTACAATGGATCTCGGGCGTGACCTGTTAGAGTTGTATAATTTCCCATGCGTTTGAATGTAGCACGAGAGGAAAGTGGAAACCAGAGAAACACATGAATTATCGGGAATATTCATTTCAAAATATCAAAAGTAAAATGACTGATTGTACATAACTGGTATTATTATATCCTGTAGCTACTTTAATTTATTATTACTTATGCATTAACAAGTAAGAAACATCTATTTGTTGAAGGTCAAGGCGAAGCTAATATTGAATTTATGTATTGTCAGGCAGTTTAATGCATTATATTACATCAATTGATTGCAAACTTTATATATATGACTTTATATGTAAAGTCAAAATCTACCAAGCAACCATGCAGCTTTTCCATGGTTGCGTCAGTATGTCATTGCTTTTAGTGGCGTGTGACAAACAATTACAGCCAGAACATACAATGCACACATTGACACATTTAGTCCCATGGTGCATTTTGTGCAGCGTCTTTTGCATCACAAAAACATGCCTTGGCCCTTTGCAGCTCACACTTTGTACTGTACGTGCTGTGGGAGGCATTGCGTCTCGGTGCCTCTCTGTCATGCTTTTCGGTTTGTATTAAAGATTTTCTGCTGAATTACAGATTGAACCCAAGAACTTGCTGATTGCTCTGGCAGTATTTGTAGTGCGTAATGTAAAGTAATGTGTGTAAAAAACCCCTCTCAAGCAAATGCAAGATGTTCTAGTTATAACAAAATCTCTTTAACCCCAATAGGCCTTACTCAATTAAAATGTCATTCATACCACACACAAGTTGTTCAAGTATACAACACATATGTGACACTTAACTACATCATACAAAAGATATAATCCCAGTGTAAGTTTGTATGAAATATGAATGACAGTGGAAAAATATAAAAAGTTTGTATTAAAACAAAGGTGAAGCTTGTTCCATGTTTGAAATAAACTATGGAAAACACACAGGTCAAATCTAAAAAAATATATTTATTGTCCGTTACATCAGTTTTCACGGTGTCTGTACAAAGAATAGCATGTGTGATGATTTAATGGCTTTTCTCCTTTACCACAAAATCACCATGTAAATCCATATTATACCCCAATTATTCCCCCCTCCCTCCATGTAAGTTGTCTTTACAGATTATAAATAACCATTAGTCACAATTTTCCTTCTCTGAGTCGTTACGGTACATCAGTGTTTTGTCTTATCAGGAAAAAACAGAAACTGTGCAACATTTGAATTGCCGATTAATACTTGCTGCTAATTTCACCGCAATACTAAACCTCTGATCAGTATGTCTACACCGTTTGGGCACTTTTTGTTATTTATTTGACAGAGTGACAGTGCTACAGCATTATTCACACCTATGTGGAAGATTCAATTTGGAGCTGGGAGGTGGTGTTGATAAGGTCTCTGGGAAGGCTCTCTCTGGCGTCTTGCATCTTTCTTCTGGCTCTGTGGAAGGCCTCTGACAGAGGAAAACATATACTTAAGTAACAATATATATTTACTACAAGTTGATCTCACAATTCAAACTGATATTCAAAATGTAAAATCTCTGGAACTTGAGCCATATGAAGTATTGAGTATGCAATCATGAATGTCTTTACCCATGATGGTGCAGACGGCTCCTTGCTGACTAAAACCACCCAACTGGTCAAAAACTTTCTGCCTCCTCTTCTTCAACATGGCTGCATCAACAAATGACCTGAAAACACACAACATGGATATAATAACCACACATTCAATCTGAGATGTCAATTTACTCAAAAGCTGAATAATTCAAGTTTCTATTCAAGAGAGTTTCACCTGATCAATGTGTTTCTGATAAACTGAATGACCTGAATTTGGCTTCTGAAATCAGTGTATATTGTTGTGGTCAGTTCAGTGAACCTTAATAAGATGAAGCTTCTTCTCCAAAGATTCTGCGTTGCTTGTGATTTTGTAGATTAACTGTTGTGGTGGAATTTATGTGGAATTTATGCATTAGGTTACCGGTCACAATAACCCAGGTCCCTTTACCTGGCTTGCTGCATGCAGTGCAGATTAAAGGTGACACTTCCTGTGGTTTCAGTGGAAAAGCCAATGCGACTCAGCCTCTCTCCCTACAGACACATATAGAAATATTAAAATCAAAAAGACATGGAGAATGGACAGTTTAAGTTCCAAAATATTCACTTAAAATTATAGTTGAACTACATCAGGATGCAGGTGTAGATCAAAAAACTGAATGTAACCAGAGCTGCGTTTATTTACAGGAAATTTCCATTAGGAGTTACCTGAAAAGATAGTAAAGAAAATAGCAAACTTTCTTGTATTACACATACAAAGAGCTTCCTCAGAGGATAGAACTTACCTTGAAAGTCCCTGGTATTCGGACATAGCTGTGGTCTTCAAGCTCTGGAGAACCTCCAATAAAGAAGCGTCTCAGAGCAGAGACTGTCCCCGTCTGAAGGGGTCTCCATGTGTGGCATGTTACTTTGTGATTACCTGGCACATATGAAATTACACACACACATGTTTTTTTTTTGATTGAGAGAACATTATTTTTGTAAACGACAATTTCAGCCAAAATTATTCACTGCAGCCCTAAATGTAAACCCACAGCTTTTCAATGTACATAACATACCAGGAATGGCAGGAAATAGCACATATCCATAGCCTTCAGTTCGATAGCGCTGCCAGGAGTCCAGAGAAAGAACCTTGAAGTAGAGCACTGGCCACTGTGGAACTGGTTCTAAAATAAAAAGAAAGTATCAGTCTTTTAAATTAAGAACAAAATAACCAGAAAAAACGAATTATTTAAACATAATATTCCATAGCTGATACTAACCTTCACTCTCTTTTTCACTCATGTAGAAAGCCTCAAAGCTGAAGGGGTGACTGAAGAAAGCTACATTTTCCTGTGGGGAAACAGAATGTGTGACAAATCTCAGTAGAAACATTCTGAGGTTGTTCACCAGTTTATTTTACAGTATACACACCTTCCCTTGGGTTTTAGTTCGGCAGGTCTGGGTAACCCCGGAGAGGGACTGGAACGGCAAGCTGGACCAATCTTAAACAAACAAGAATGGTACAATTTGAACATAATTTAATTAAACTCATTAAAAAAAGGTGTCAACAACACCTACAGTAAGTACCACCATGTAAACAGTGCCATATACTGTATGTGACTTACTGTTGGGCAGCTCCATGAAGAAGTGGATGTATAGGTTATCATATTCAAAACCTTGAGCTGAGACTGGGTAGAAATAAGAAGGAGACTTGATTGACAGACAATTCATTTTAAAACGGGAGCTATGACCACAGTCTTGCTACTCACCTATTTCTCCATTCATAAAGTAACGCAGAATACCTACAGGAGGCTAGAGGAGAGACATCTGGTTAGTGCAAAAGGCCAAAAATGGACCAACAATATAAGTGTTGAAAAGCAAATTCAATATTTTGACTTGTGTTAATACTTGATCAATTATTTCAATTAATTTTCAAAAAGAAAATAAGATACTTTTTAATCACAGCTTCACAAAAGTGAGGATTTGTGCGCTTTTTTGAAAAAATATAAAGGGCATTTCCATTATGAAATGACCAAATTACCATTTCAAAGTCCTGTCCAACAAGGCTATTGAGGTAATCCTTGTGTCTTGCATACAGCTAGAAACAGAGAAGAGTGGAAGAATCCATGTCATAATAATATTGTTTGACCCCATAATCAATAATTCTACCCTGGTCCAGAAGAAAAGTAGATTTACATTAACTCACATCTTTGTACATGTTCTGCTCCCGGTCCGTTTCCTCTGGTTTCATGGCTGTGGATATATTCTCCACAGTGAGTCGCCAAACTTCTCTCCTTTCCCCCTCTGTTACAATCCTGTTCAACAGCACAGACACCATATTGTTTTTATTTTGATTAATCGAGAAGCATATATTCCTTTATCTTAATGAAAAAGAGTTTTGTTTTCTTTTTTTTCCACACAACCGTCATCCAGTATTTGTCAATATACTTCAGTCTTGACCAAAGCAGTGAACTTTAAAACGACCTGTGTGGTGTACAGATTTGCATGTGGGTCATGCACTTGTTTTGAAACGTGTTACCATGACAGTATATCAGTTATTGCTGGACCTACTGTGACATTTGGAACTTGCCTGTAGGGTTCTCTGCCTTTGTTGAAGTCTGGTTTTAAGACGACTGTTCCACTGCCATCTGTTTTTATTGTACAGAGCAAATATTCATTCTCTTTGCGACCCAGTCTGAAAAAACAAAAACACACAGAGAGAAAAATCACAACGGAACCACATAACAAACGCAGCTAGATTTTCACTTAAGCTACGAGAGCATCCTGCAAATAGCAGTTTTTCAACATTTCATAATGTATATGACCTTTTGTTCCCAAATTTTGTCTAATATTAACATGAGACCTGTATCTGAATATTTTGTCTAGATATGGACTATTAATGCAGGTGCAAATTTATGCAAAAAGATTTGCAATCTGTTGGATTGGCTAAAAAAAGTTTCTGCTATCTCGTAGTGCTATGGAACTAGATCTTAGAAAATTAGCGATGCAAAATATTTTTTTAGGACAACCAGGGAGACATTTCATCATCTACATAACACATCCAAATACAGCTCACATGTTAAAGGGGACATAGCATGCAAATTCCACTTTGTTAGTGCTTCTACAGGTTAATGTGGGTATCTGGCATGTCTACCAACCCAAAAACTCTGGGGGAAAAACACTCGCGCGTTTTGTTATAGTTCCTCTAAGTCAGAAACGTCATGCTTGAACGACTCGATTGCGCTTCCTGGGTATTGTTTCGTAACAAGGAACTGGAAGTCTCCCTACATGGTCTTGGCCCCCCCCACCCTCGTTACTTCCGGGTTTACACCGGAGGCTGCGAGGCAGCGCAGCGCCGTTCCCAAGCACGCAGCCGGGCTGTTCACACGGGACGAGCATTTCTCCGCTGGTCAGCCCGCGATTCACTCACATGTGGCATTTGTCTGGATCGTTGGGACTGGGAGGCTGCAGCAGCTGCTCGGGCGCGACCGCTCGCTCTCCCGTGCGTGAGCTGGAATTTGTGTCAGCGCCACACAGCCAACAGTGTGGAAGACTTCCGCAGTGTTCAGCGCTACTGTAACCCCCGAACCCCGACATTCAACGGGTACAACAACAAGCGGAGAAAGCAGAATCGCGGGCTGACCTTATATATACAGTCTATGGGGCTGACCAGCGCGGAGAAATGCTCGTCCCGTGTGAACAGCCAGGCGGCTGCGCGCTTGAGAACGGTGCTGCGCTGCCTCGCAGCGGCGCTTCCACACTGCCAGCTGTGTGGAAGACTTCCGCAGTGTTCAGCTCTACTGTACGCCGGGTTACAGTAGTTACGCCGGGTTACAGTAGTTACGCCGGGTTACAGTAGTTACGCCGGGGTACACCGGACGCGGAAGCGCAGCTGCGAGGCAGCGCAGCGCCGTTCTCAAGCGCGCAGCCGCCTGGCTGTTCACACGGGACGAGCATTTCTCCGCTGGTCAGCCCCATAGACTGTATATATAAGGTCAGCCCGCGATTCTGCTTTCTCCGCTTGTTGTTGTACCCGTTGAATGTCGGGGTTCGGGGGTAAATGATGGTCTTCATAGCCCCCCCACCCCTCTCTTTCTCTCTCTGTCTGTCTGCTTGTGTGCTTGTAGTGGATGGGCAGAGGGGGACATTTAATTATGTGATTGGGAAAATTAAAACTCCAGGACAACAAGGGGAATACAAAGTATGGGATGCATATTTGATAATTTATATCATATAAAATATGTAATTTATATCGTTTAAAATCATGAGGGGGGAGGGGGGAGCTGGCTCATTAGCATTTAAAGGAACAGGCACTCAAAACAGGTCGCTCTGTGGAGGGCTGTTTTATACAGGGTAAAAAGGGTGCTGTTTTATATGATCCTTGTGGTATTTTGACCAAAGTATGTTACAGACATTTCATTAAGACCCCAAGGAACCATATCAACTTGTGGTAAAATGGGCATGCTATGTCCCCTTTAATACCAGGTGGAAACTGACACTAATGAATAGGTAAGTAATAGGTCAGTTTTTGTCATGCTGCAAGGCAAACTTCCCATGTGGAAAAATAAAGACTGAAGTGAACACTGCAGTTATGATCTTACCTTCCGGGGGGGCCCAGGTCTCCCATGATGTGCATGGTCTGCATAGCATTATTCACCACATGACTGTTCTTCACAAACTCCTCTGTGGGCTCCCAGTTGATGATTTTTGTTTTTGGGATACTAGAGTCCCTGCAAAATACACCAGATCCACCAGAAGCAATAACAAAAATATTAAAAAGCATAAGAATGAAAGTTTCATAATGAATTTTGATCCTATTGTCATTGCATTTACACAATGTAAGGCACTATAGTGTTATCAGTCCATTTAAATAAGTCTGCTGGCGGTTCACCTACATGGTACGTCTGTCCTGCCATCTGTGTCTTATGCTGGCCATCCTTTCTGCCAGGAAGGTGGGGCTGGATTTGGTTGTGGTCAATACGTCACTGGAGTGCTGCTTTCAGGATCAAAAACAAAAAGCTATTCAAAAACACAGTTGCAGACAACAATTGTAGAATTTGTGCTCTTCACATTCACTTTGAAATGCAATACAACAGGAGAAAGGCTGTTACCTCTTTAAGTTACAACACGTATGCTGGAAGTGTGGAAGTCTGGTTAACATGTAACACCAAAGTGTCAAAGAAGCCATAAACATATAGCGATCACAAATGACAGAACACCCAACAGAATAAAATGTAATCACTCTGTTTGGCAGTGTCTTTAGGGAATGTCTCTAATCATGGGGGTAGCAAGTAGGTGTAAAAAGTGGTTTTGGATTTAGATACCACGAAGGATAAGGTTGACCCTCCAAGAAATATGTCAATTTGTTATATATCTAATGCATCGTACTTGGGCTTTATTTATTAGAAAATAGGATGCAACTTACCATCTGGTGGAATGGAAGGCAGTTGGTGTAGCGGTCATGATCAGTGTATGTGAAGACCCTGTGATTTCGTCGGCCCTTGGCCCTCTTCAGGGCCTTGACTTCTGTGTGGTACTGCCGGTCCAGAGGAGTCTGACATGCTGCCTCGTTCTGGAACAGCTCCATCTCATACTGGAGCCACAGAGAGACATAATGGCATATTGGCAAGGAGATGGAGAAGGTGGCAAATGTCGTTTTTGAAAGGAAAAGTTCATTATAATTGACCAAAATAACTATAAGATATCTTATCTTAAGTCTATAATTATAATATGCTGTGGGATGAAGATACTAAGCGTTCTACCTCACTGAAGAGTTTCTCCTGCCAGCCCACCTCCAGTTCCTCCTCATTATCACCTGATGACACAGGAAAGGGGTAAATTAAAATCTTTATTGCAGGTCAGTTGATGGAGGTAAGTTGGTGAAAGTGGTGCAACACATGAGTACAGTACATTATACAATAATCTGTGGATTATGTTCAGAGGAAACTAAAGTGTAAGATTGCCCAGCAGTATTAACAATACCTGTCTGGCCTTGTGAGGTGAGGGTTTCCAGTTCAATGGCTCCTCTGTCTTGCTGGGACAGAACTTCCTGCTGGAGGTGATGGGAGAGTGCTGCTGTGGAGGTCACCCTCTCTAGACGCACCCTGAGTTTGGGAATAAGACAAACAACGTGTTGAAATAACGTTACCTGAACCAGGAGTTTTATGACTAGGCTAATGCTAACGTTACCTTCAGCTACTTACTTTACTCTCAGGTTTTTCACGGCATCCCGGGAGCGATACACAGCTTCTCCGGTATCAGTGTTCCAAAAGTCTGCCATTTACATTTACCACGTAAACATACACACGCTATCTGCTGTAGGTTAGCTAGTGTTAGCTCACGGCCAGTTTCATTAGTTTGGTCTTTTGCGCATTCACAACTACTTGAAATGTGTTAGCTAACCACTTTGGTTACGTTTGAAAACGTGATCGGCAAGAACGTCAGCGAAAAGTTAATATTAATGTTGTAGGTTACAGATACAATGAGAAGCTAACAAGCTAACAGCAAAGCTAAAAGGACAGCAAGCGGATAGTTGTCGTTGCCATAGAGATCAATGGTAGTTCTTCGTTTGTTGTCTTTTTAACAGCATTACTGCCTCCTAGTGGGCTGGAGTGTGCAGCAGTAGCTTCAGTTAAACACCACAACACGCAATTCTCTCTATTAAAACGGTTTTTATAAAGGTAACTAACCAAATAATACACCCACAGTAATATTATTAATGTAGCCTTATTATTTATAAAGACACATCCTGTAATTCTGACTGATAACCTGTAATGTGCGAATGTCAATTGAAGAAATTATTCGTAGATTATATGATAATGAAAATAATCACTAGATGCAGGCCTGCTCACACTGATACATCTCAAATCATGACACTGTCCTATCATTCAGACTTAGCAGGTCATAGTTGAAATATAGAAAGTGGTTATTTGGGATTTGTAGAATATCCGGCACTTTTTGCTTTTGCTTCCATCCTCAGACAGGTAATAATGGTTTGATTGTTTATATAAACAATAAAGCAATGTCATATTCAAAACAATATGTAAAACAATATCAAAACCACTGAGCGACTGGTTGCAATAGGACAATGCAGAGCACATAATACAATACAAACTCATATACACACAAAAAATTACTAAACAGCACAAAGGGGAAAAAAACATAAAGGGAAAAAGAGGGGATAAACACACAAGGGATCAATCTGGAATCAAAGTGCATTTTAGATATTTTAATGGGGCGTTATCTAGTTCGAATATGCCAGTAAAAAACAGGGGTTGTTTTTTTAGGAAGTGACATTTTTGTACAAAATACTTTCAAAACTCTACCTTTGCCCTTTTTGCCATGTATTCTGCTCTCCTGTTTCCTTGTGCCTTTATTTATTAATTGTGGATTCTCTTTGGATCACGACAGACCTCTGCCCTATGCCTAAAGAACTTTTGTTATATACTCTCCTAACGTCAGAGGGAGGTAATGATGGGATCTGGTGACAACCTGTCCTCTATTTAAATCAAACGAAGAAGAAGACGCTGGGAGGCGGGTCCAGTGGATATCGCGGGACCAATCCAAGCAGCTGGCGGGTGTTGGGTTGTTGTCGCACGGAGGAGCTGAGGCTCGTCTGTCACACTTGTTTTAAACCTGTAGAACATTATAACGTCGCTTCACGATGGCGTCGTTTGTGACCGAAGTACTCGCCAGCTCCGGCAAACTGGAGAAAGAGGACCTGTCCGGCAAAATTAGCAAAATGTCGCGCAAGGTGGAGGATACCAAGGTAACCTGCTAGCTGACGTAGCATTAGCTCTGCTGGATAAAGTTTGAATTAGCCTTAGCTGTTAGCGCTAACACTGCCAGATGTGAAACTTCACTCATCCTCTGACTAACTTGCGACTAGCTGTTCACTGGAATAAAACTTAGCCGCGAATAAACACTGGTGACACCATTAACTTGTAGACGTGGGCCATCGAGCTAACTTAATACAAGTTTAGTGTATTTTCGTTAGCAGTACTGTTAGCTAGCCACACTGTATGTGGTGCCATCCAACGAGCTACGTGGCTCAATAACAAACAAACAGCAAACTAGGCACTTTTGTAACCTCGAGATAATCACTCGGATTTGCATCCTATAGTATTTCTACTGATTTGTATGATCGTCAAGGTCAGCTTGGAAACTAAACTTGTTCATCCATTCAGTAATTAGACAGAAGACACTGGCTTCAGTGCAAAAAGCCCACTTACACCTATAATGAGACTATAACTAATTTAGTAAACTATAGCAAAACGAACAAGTAAGGAAGCTGAAGATCAGTGACTAAAATACGAGTATCTATCGGATTTTAACTTTGTAAAATTCATTTTGTTGTGAGAAAAATGTGAATAAATCACAAGTAGTATTTTATTTATGGTCCAAAATCCGTTTTAATCAATTGTATTTATTAAAAGACTGATCCACACAATAAATACATTTTTATAATCGATTGAGGAAAAATGCAACTGTTCTCAAATCCCTTTTAAATGTTAAGAGTTTTTTGGATTGAATGCACTTTGTCAAATGCCATGATGCAGCAGTTGTGTTCCCTGTGTAAGCCTTGTTGTTTCCTGAAATCAAACATAATTTGCGTCTATTCAGGTCATTGGATGGATAAAAGATAGATCTACCATTAATGACCGGTTATTGTGGACACCCACTGGGATTTTCTATGCATAAGTTTTCATTTGTATCATTAATTAACAGGATATTAACATGAACCATTATATATATATTACTAAGTAGATGAAAAGAATTAAACAATTGTAAACAAACTGCAAGCAGGGCACCAAGCTCAAAGGGAAAAGTTTCTATTAACTCCTTTTGCTTCATGTTTTTTCTCAGGAAGAAGTATGTGACATGATAAACAAGCGATATGGTGACTTCATACCTAGTCTCCAAGGATCCGAGGAGCTAATGGTGCAGGTGGATGAGGTCTCCAAAGAAATGGATGTCCTTAAAAATTGCATTGAGAATGAGGTATGTTTGAAACCGGTTATAAATGTTATGAAAGCCGAACAGACTGGGATACATTTTTTAGCACTGCCATTAAACTTTGTGTGTGTTACACAGATACAGCAGAATATCCACGTGGCTGTGGCTGAGTATGCAAAGCTGAAGCAGCAGCTGGAGAAAAATACCATTATCATAACCATGCTAGGATTCATAAAAGAGGTACATCACTCATGTATTTTATTAAGTTAAATGTATGTAAGGATGTAAATAGTGTCAAAATGCTTTAATTATTAACATGTCATTTACAAATATATCCAGTTTATACATTTCAGTTTAAAAATAATAAGGATGATAATGTCACTAATAAGGACAAAATATATTAACATTTTATCTTATTTCTTCTGTTTGACTCAGTTCCACAATGCAATGGAGGAGTTCAACAAATCTTTACAAGAGAAGAAGTATGTTGACGCAGCCAACCAGCTGGAAAGGGTAAGAGCTGTTACCATCATGTCCACACAACCTCACCTCTAATCTGATGTAGACCTCAGCAATTATTTGAAAACTTCAGTGAAGAGAACAACCAGTTTTAAGGGTTCATTGTTTAAGATTTAGGTGAAAGGGATCTATTAGCAGAAATTGAATATAAAATAATCCTAGTGATGTTTTCACTAGTGTGTAATTATCTAAATTGTACGAGTTTTTGTTTTCGTCTTTACCCTAGAATTGGCCCTTTTATATTTAAATACTTTTTATTTACATCGGGAGCGGGTCCTCTCTACGGAGGCCGCCATGTTTTTTACAGTAGCCCAGACTGGACAAACTAAACACCTTTTGAGTTTATATGACAACTGAAGGCGACCACAGGAAAGGTTCTTTTTCATGTTTGGAAGTGGAGGGTCAGGTGAGGTGGATCCAGCTGCAGCTTCACCACTAGATATCACTAAATTCTACATACTGAACCTTTAATGTAAATACTGTCAGAAAATGGAAAACTCTAAGTCCTGAAATAAGGTCAAGGAAAAGGGAGACGATTGCTGCTACATGTATGCATATTTATATTATTTCCAATAAACTTTTTTCTTAAGTTTGTCTCAACATATTGATTGATGGGTAATATTTTTTGTAGGCAAGAACCAGTGTGGATTCATTGAAGGGTTGGAAGACGTCCCAGCTGCCGCTGCTCAGTACTCTCAGCTCGGAGCTGACGGTGCAGAGAGAAAACTTAATTTACCACATGGGAGATGAATGGAAACGCCTCGTCATCTGGAGATTACCATCCTCAAAGGGTAAGAATTCCTCTGGTTGAAAATTTTAACTATGTTAGTCAGACGTGATACATATATAACTATATTAAGTATATTCTGTATCATACATTGCTGAGTATGAAGGGATTGTTCAGTGTTATATTAAAGATACAGAGACTTAGAATTGTTTTTCTTCCCTACGTGTATTTATATGATTGTAATCACACAGATGACTGCAACTAATACTCGGTAACAAAACACTGCACGAATTCCAGTCATAATCTCAATTCCATACAGCTTGGACCAAATAGATGCATTTATAAGCTGGTCTTAGACTTCCTAGCGTTTCATGTTCTTTATATTTCAAAAACACAACATTAAATCTACCTGAGCTTGTTGCATTAACATTGGCTGTTGGATTCGTACCATTAGAGTCTGCAGGTCTGAAGTCCTTCCTGAAGGTTGAGCTGAAGCTGAGCCACCCCGGCAGTAAAGAGGGTGAACCCAAACCACCTGCTCTGTTGTGCTGCGTCCTGCAAGCTCTGGCCATCCAGGGAGACCTTCAGCACAAGATCAAACTCTTCAGTAAGAACAACAAAAAACGGCTCGCTGTTGAATATGCAGTCCTTTTATACGGACATCATGGGTAAAGCACATTTCTGTCCTTTCCTTTCAGGTCAAGTACTGTTGAAGAACATGTTGAAGCCGTTGGTGGTGTACCCGTCACTGTCAGTGAAGGTAACAGAGCAGCAGGGGGAGGGAACTTTCCTGGCTTTAGAGTGTTTGGAGGAGAGCCCAGAGGAGCGATCCACACCTTCACAGGTCTACAGGAAACTGCTCCTGGTGCTCCAGACACTGCACTCGCACCTGCTAGGTAAAGTATGGCTGGGCCCATATAGAAATATGACATAATGCTCTAAGGTCGCTCAGTGTCGCTGTGTTTTACATCTTTATCACAACTGCATAAGTCATAAGGCGCATGTTTAACGAAAAAGTCGGCAGGTGGACAATATTAAATTACAAAATAGTGACAAAATAAACGTGTGTTGTTTTTCAGACGTGTCCATTGGTGATAAAAAGCTCTCAACTATCTTGGGGGAGCTAATTTGGGAGGAAATTTCCCAGTGCATCATCCACGAGTGTCTGCTCTACTCCATCCCCACCAACAACAGCCAGCTAGAGAAATATAAAAGTGTATGGACCTAACAGCAGTTTCTATAATATAATTTTATTGTTACACCTACAGAAAATATACAAATGATATTGTAAACTACATACTGAAAAGAAACGTGTCTTTGTCTTGCTGTCTTATTCTGGTCTGTCGAATTTCATATTTAATGTTTTTTCTCCTGTACATATTCAAGGTGATCAAGGAAACAGAGGAGTTTGAGAAGTCTCTGAAGGAGATGGAGTTTCTGCAGGGCGACTCCACAGATCTGCTCAAATATGCCCGAGACGTCAACTGTCACTTTGCCAGCAAGAAGTGCAAGGATGTTATTGTGGCGGCCCGCAAACTCATGACCTCCAAAATGCACAACACTGTCAAGGCATGTGTGCATATGAACTTTTGATTGAATATTAACTTTTTGCCCCCACGTTTGAGGGAATGTTCAAATTAAAAGTCACAGCCCTAGCATACATAAGTCAAGCTGGTTTTCAGTAAGTATGTTTTACTAACAAAAGTTTTTGTGCAGCTAATAGAAGTGAATTGAATTGAAGATACTTGCAGCATTAAACCTTCAAACGACCAGTAATGTAGTTTAAAGAGAAAAGTATGGTTGTGAATACGTGAATGTCCTGAAGTATTATGCAATCCTCTCTTTTTCAAACATACTCTCTTACAGTAAATATTTTATATATAACCTTAATGCCTTTTTGTAACATCTCCCTCCATCAGATCACACCAGACTCCAAGCTGCGTCTCCCCAAGCTCCCTGCTCCAAGTTCAGAGCTGAAGGTGAAGCAGGAGGCCACAAAGGAGGACATCACGATGGAGAACCCAAAGCAGCTGTCTGCGTGGAGTCTGTGTCTACCGGCCTGCCGCATCAGTGAGTCAGTGCAGCAGCTGATGGAGCTGACACTCAACACCCTATGTGAGGCTGTCGGAAGCTCCACACAATGGTATGTTACAGTGCTCAAAGACCCTACTGTGTATTGTACTGATGTACATATGAGGTTGTTGTGCCTGGCAGCGCAATGTCATAGTTCAATAGAAAAACCAGCACCTCCCTGACAGTAATCATTTAGGATTATGTATGATTATTATTTCATGTCATTACAAAACATTGAGGCTTGTCCAGTCAGTGTATCTGCAGTCTACAGTGTGGAGGAGATTGACAACAATGGATAAAAAACATTTGAAGCAGCAGAGGCCAAGATAGCTTGAGTTGTTGCCCTTAGACAGACTTGAGCTTTACTGGATCCTGCAATCATAATGTCTGTTCTCAGACCACCAGGCTTCATCAGTGAAGATATGTTGTCAAAATGAATCTATCTCTGTTCTTTTCAGTGCATTACAGCTCTTCTTCACCGTGAGAAACATTTTCCAGCTGTTCTATGATGTTGTGCCAACATATCACAAGTAAGAATGTTTTCATCTCACAACTCACAGCAGACCAAACCAACACATTTCCACTGAAGGTGTAAAAAGTAGGTCATTGTTTCTCTGCTCCTCCATCCAGGGAGAACCTGCTCAAGTTCCCTCACCTGGCTGCCATTCAGCACAACAACTGCATGTACCTGGCCCACCACCTGCTCACTCTGGGACACCATTTCAGAGGTCATCTGCCACAGCCCCTCAGCGAGGGGGTTGCAACATTTGTGGACATGGTGCCTGGATTCAGGAAACTGGGTAAACAAACAATTCTATGACCTAATATGGTGCAGAAAGCACAATAATAAGGCATCACTAGAACTACTGGCTTGGTGTCATTAATATTTCATGAGGACATTTCTGGTCTGCACATTTTCCTGTAGGTGCTCAGTGCTTCTTAGCTCAGCTGAATGTGCAGAGAGCTGAACTGTTGGAGAGACTTTCCACTGCTCACAACTTCTGCAATCTGGATGACGAAGATAATTACATTGCAGCGAGCAAAGCAGTGAGACAGGTGAGAGGAAAGGCTTTAAAAATAAGAATGTAAATGAGTTGTAACAATGATTGTGTCAGAGAAATATATTTGAACCGTAGATTTTTTGTTGTAATGAAATAAAACTTGTTGAGGAACTACTGATAATGACTAACTTTAGCCGTGCCAAGGTTTTACTATTCATTCTTTCACTTTCCATGTGTTTGTTTGCAGGTGATTCATCAGTTGAAACAGTTGGGTACAGTGTGGCAGGACGTCCTGCCAGTCAGCATCTATTGTAAAGCCATGGGCAACCTCCTCAACACTGCCATCACTGAAGTCATTGCCAAAATCATGATGCTAGAGGTTTGTCTTGTTTTCCATCACGTCGGACCATATTACCAATTATACCAATACAAAGGTATTAATGCCATAAAGAAATCCATGAATAAAATGGCTTCTGGGTGTGTAATCAAATCTGAAACCAAACTAAGAGCAGAATTGTGGGTCCCAGCTGGTGAAAGAATCATAATAAACAATAAAAGCTGGATTTTAAATAATGGCAGAGTTAGTGTACAGCACAAAAAAAAAATGTTGGTTCTTAATAAATTCCTGTTGAAAACATTTAGAGTGGAATTATATCTACTATAATGACCCTAAATGATAAATTGATATCATCAATGTCATGATGATGCACTACCAGGTTGATAAAATTTCCAAATTGTATCACTAACACACATCTCCTGAAAAAACCTTAACATAAAAGTGATATTATCTTGATATGGTATGAAGATGATCTTCTGTAAACTCGTGGCTGTTGATCAGTAAGGATTTTATTTCTCTTTCTATAACTGTCTACAGGATATTTCCTCTGAGGATGGGGAGCACCTGCACACACTGTGCCAAACCATCATCGAGGAAGGTCCGCTCGTCTTCATCCCTCTTGCTGAGGAAAACAAGAACAAGAGATATCAGGAGGAAGTGCCCCTCTATGTGAAGAAGTGGAGCACCTTCAAGGAGCTGGTCATCGTGCTGCGGGCCAACCTGCAGGAGATTGTTGACAGGTAAGATGGAAACTGGACTAAACACTGGATTCTAAATGTCAAACTCCATACCTCTAGTTTGAAGCTTCAACATTAAAAAATGTGTACTCTCCAAACCTAAACTAAGTTATTAGGTTATTTAGCCACAGATAAACTTTAAATAAGTGTTTTCAGTTATTTCTTAGTACTTCTCATGACAAGTAAAATTGATTCACTGAACTAAAGGTCTCTGATAACACTCCTACCGTTTTTATTTTCCATGGATGAGTTGGACTGGCTGGTATTAATTCTCCCTTGATACCTCTCCACAGGTGGGCTGACGGTAAAGGTCCTTTGGCGTTGGAGTTCTCCAGTTCGGAGGGGAAGAATCTGATCCGAGCCTTGTTTCAGAACACAGAGAGGAGAGCTGTGGCTCTGACCAAAATCAAATGAACACTTGGAGCTAACGACCAACGAGACGATACTAGAGCACTTCTTCCTCTGTGGAAAACAGGATTTGTGTCTTAAATCATTTCCATCCTCTGTTATGTACATGAAATATATTACTACTCTCTTCCTTTAACATAAACCACATGGTGATATTAATTAATACTGAGAAAAAACCTCAAGATTTGAGTTATGGTATGTCATTTTTTATCGCCAAAATGAGCCCCAGTCAAGCTGCATAAGTTTACTTACAGCAGCATAAGACCTTTATGTGATGCCATTAAACACAACATTAATGTTAAGTACATCTTCTGTTATGTCTGTTAAACATACACGTCCATGTATGTAGATTGAACTGTTTGGTTGTCTCTGGGATTATAAACTGGTTGTAATCAATCTGTGGGATCTGGTTCTTCTCATCAGGCTGTAATCAGTCCCACACAGATTACACGAAGGCGTCTTTACATCAGCCTGCAGACTCAGTCCTATAGCTTTGCTTTGGGGGGGGTGGGGGGGGTTTCCATGACAGCCAACTGAGGTTGTGTAACCATTGGCCTGCCATCTGTTGACATGTGATGTGGCATCCAGGGCTCATTTTGTTGGTCAAACTTCATCTGTGTTGCAGTGTGCTTGTGTCAGAGGTCTCTGTTCTGTACTAATGTCATTTCAGGTGAAAGTTTTCTGAGTTTGTTCAGATCTCAACGCCTCTAAATTAACATGTGGCTCTAACGGAGAATCACAGAAACTTGCACCTCATAAAAATATCCATGTTCAAGCAAGAAGTGAAAATGAACTCTTCACTCATGTATTTATTATATCTCAAAATAAACCAAAAGATGCAACTTTTTACAACCTTTTGAGAACCGTTTGTTTTTAATGAATATAATGTTGGCATCAGTACGTGATGCTTTTATTTTACTAAAGAAATGGGGACATGGTGCCTGGATTCAGGAAACTGGGTAAACAAACAGTTCTATGACCTAATATGGTGCAGAAAGCACAATAATAAGGCATCACTAGAACTACTGGCTTGGTGTCATTAACATTTCATGAGGACATTTATGGTCTGCACATTTTCCTGTAGGTGCTCAGTGTTTCTTAGCTCAGCTGAATGTGCAGAGAGCTGAACTGTTGGAGAGATAGTTGGCGTCAGTACGTGATGCTTTTATTTTACTAAAGAAATGGGGCAGCTGTGATAGCGTGTAGAAAGCATCATCCACAAATCAGAAGGTCAGTGATTGGTTCCCCAGGTCATCCGGTCTGCATTCCAAAGCATCTGAAGATACTGACGCCCAAATTCCCCCTGACTTTTGTGCTGAGAGTGTATGACTTGTGTTATAGAAAAGAAGTACTGCATATAGAAGCACTGTATGAATGAGAGGATGTGACTTGTACTGTAAAGGAGTGGTCGATAAGGATGGAAAAGTGCTATATATATATTCAGCATCAACTTGTCATAATTTTACAATATGTATAATTATGTATGTATGTTTGTATGAGAGTGGTTTTCTCATGAAACACTTAGAAAGCAGAATGAATTTAAATAGAACCTGACCTGATGTACAGTATTGACACTCGAGGAGGTGCTCTATTCAAACAGCTGTCACAGCCATGTTCAGTGTTATGGGATGGTCGTTGTCAGAAGCTGCTGTGTGAATGATTGGAGGGGAGGAGACTAACAGCTGGACAGTAACAGTCACACAGCAGCTCGTCCGTCACTCATCATCTTTCTTCGTCTGATCAAACCTTGTGACTTCAACAAGGAAGTTCAACCCTGGCAGCAGCTGTGTTCATGTTCATGTATGCTCCACAGAGGTATGTGACAATTCACCCTTTTTATAATGACCTTTTCAGCAGAAGTGTTAGAATCATTTTCAAAATTCATAATATTGACAGGTGGATTTTTTAAATAATAGCTTTAGATATTTAATTAACCCTACTTTCATTCAAATTCATTCAATTCCAATTAATTGATGATTGAATTCTGTATAAAATCACATTTAATTCATAAAATCACTGTTTGCCAGAGCATGAAGAGACATCAAAATCTTTGTTTTGGCTAACAGACTGTACAAAATTCAAAAATAAGCAGCTTACTATCATTTCTAAAAGTGGGAGAAGCAAGAATCCTCACATAGGAGATGCAAGAATTAAAGAAAAAAACAGACAAATAATACATTGATTATAGAATCTGTTTGTGGATATTCTGTCAATCAACTAATTGAGAAACTAAAAAACTGTTGCAGCTCAAACTGATTTAATTTGCGAGAAATTTCCTGTAAATAATTTATTTACCCTAAAATCAAAACTTGTTCAGACTCAGAATAGACTCCACGTAAAAAGGTGTTTATATTTTAACTGACTGTAGTTCGTTATCACCTGATTTTTTTAGTATAGCATTTTTGTCTGTTTAAGAAGACAGATTCCCACGGTAAAATTCTGTCCGTCTGATTGGCTCTGCACAGACCGGCCGTGGTCAGGATTCAGAAGGGTGTCACATTTTGTGCGTGAGTGCTTTGCTACAGTAAATACAGCACTGTTTAAAACATAAGACAGAAGTTCATTCGGTCACATCTGGACAATATAATTTCTAAGCCTCTGTCCAAACAAAGTCGGTAATCTTTTCAAATCCATCGTGTTCCTTAGTGTTTCTCAGATGAATTTTGAGGATTAGTGATAATCCCTTCATGTGCGCCGGAGACACTGATCAGCCCACTTCAAACCTCATGTTGAGCAGATGAAGAAGAATAGCATCATCATCGTCATCGTCACAGCTGCACAGGTCTGATCTACAGACGTATGTGGGGGATGTCAAAGAAATTGTTCTCCTGGAAGAGCAGCTGAATATAAACAGGAGACTGAGTTGTCACATTTTAAATGTGTCACTGAGTGAAAGCAGGCGCCTCCATCAGTGGTTCCCAAATTATGTTTCCACAAACTCGTACTGAAACCAAGACAGCTCTCCGTAGAGCACAGACCTCCGCCAAGGCCCAGCAGCCCCCTGAGATTTAATCAAGCTGCACCACATTCCACACACTCATAGATATCAGTTGTCTAAATATGCCTTATTTATTAAAATCAAGATCTATGAATTATATCCTGAAAAATTTGTGAAATGTAAGAAAAATAAAATTCTATCTTGCAATGTTAAAGAAAGTGATTCAAAGTACTTCCTGGATCTGTCCCTTTCTCCGGATGCATGAACTATATTACAGGTTCTTTCTTGGCCTCTGTCCCATCCCTCCCCAGAGTTTCATAGAAATCTGTTTGGTAGCTTTTGCATAATCCTGTTGGCAAACAAATAAACAAACAAATGGAAAGGGGTGAAAACATAATCTCCTTGGTGAGGATAAACTTTGGAGCAGCACTAACAGGAGACACAGTGATGTCCCTCTCTAGCTGCCTTTGTAAATCCAGTTTGATGTCGTTGCCCAAACAGAGGCCAGACGTGAGGAGAAACCCACATCTTGAAGAAGACCTCAGCGATGAGCTCCGATGGGATGTGCAATAGAGAGACTCTACAGGACGTCAGGATCGAGCCTCGCAGGAACTCCATCCCCCCGACGCAGACTCTCGCTGCTAAACATCTGCTGGCTTACCTGCCGCGGCCACAACCAGAATCTATACGTTACTCTCCTTACACCTACAAGGTACAGCTGTCTGTTTTAATCACTGAGCTGCAGCTTAATTAAATGCCAAGGAAGAAATATATTCATTATTTTTCTAATGGCAAGCTATATACTTTGTAAAACAACTTATATTATATGTCTTATTATTTTTTTATTACCATCAATGAAAATACACTGGAAGTAAACTACTTATCTTTTGTCTGTATTATAATGATTACTGTGTTTGTCTGACGTCCCTGCCTTATCTGTGGGCCCAAACCCCAGTTACTTCTTAAGTTTAAAAACATGTTACAAATATGTAGTTTAGTCTTTTTTTCAAATCCTCATAATCTCCTAAAACAGATGAGGACTGTAGTTTTTAGAGAATGTTACTCAAACTGGAGGAAATAGTTTGTTGAGGTTGATTTTCAGCTGCAGATTGAAACACGTGTGGTGTCCAGTGGATATGGGACTGTCAGACTGTGGTTGAACATGTCAGCAAGTCCAATGTTGTAGTGTAGTGTAAAGGATGGCTGTGGCTGAGGAGGTAGAGAGGAGGTACAGATTGTGGTCCACTAAAAGAAAGGTTCGATCCCTGGTTCTGCATTCCGATGTGTCCTTGGGCAAGATACTGAACCCCACATTGCCCCAGTTTAACAAAGAGTGCTGCGTATAGAAGCATATATACTGTATATATAATAATCTGCTGTGTTGCATAGCACAGAGGCTTTGGATCCACAGACTTCACAGACTTTTTATTGGCTTTACTGACATTAGACAAATCTTGAATGTTCCATATTAATATTTAATGAATCAAGATAAGAGATTTCTGTGATTATTTATATTCCTCAAAACACATCTTGCAGTAAGCAGTAGTGGACTCTTTTTTCCAGAGGTCTTAAGTCTGGTATGCTGAACCCACTCTGTATATGTTGAAGTTAGGAATCTTTTTGCTGTTTCAAACCATTTTATACGTCCCAGTTTCTATAAGAACTGGAGTTTTGATGACCTCTACTAAAAGCTACTGATGTGGGCTCCTGTTCAGTGTGCAATATCTTGGGGTTCAAGATTTGATGTTCTTGTGCTGAACATTCCTAATATGTGCTTATATCAAAACAGAAAACAGCTGTTGGGCAGAGGAGGCTTTGGCCTAACAGACATTAAAACAGGTGATTGTCAAGGAGCGGATGTTTGGATATTGAAGACACAAAGGATAAACTGGTCATGTCTTCCAGAATGTGGCAAAAGAGGGGAGCACATTGTTCTGCCACATTTCGGATGAGGTGGGCGGCACTTCAACGGGACACGGCTTATGAAGCTACTTGTCATTAATTTCATGATCAAGCCTTTTATGATTATTATGCATTTTTATCTTTCACTTCAGGGTGCGGCGAAATCCACTGTTGCTTCCATGATGATTGCAAAAAGAGCCTCTCTCATCCACAACAACTTTAACTACACCATCTGCTCATCACTCCCGTCGTCCCAGGAGGCCTCACCCTCCCAAACCCACAGTCCCTGCACTCCGTCCTCTCAGGCTCTGACTTTATCCAGGCAGGATCCCCTTCAGCAGCAAACCACCCAAGCAGCTCCTCAGCCTCCAGCAGAGGAGACCCCGGTGTCTCAACCTTCACATCGCAGCAGACCCCTCAAGCGCTTCAGCTCCAGGTGGCAATCGAGAGGCTCCACCAGAAGCAACAACGTTCCGGTGTCTGCGCTCGAGAAACAGCACATTGCAAAGAGTCACAAGAAGCGTTGCAAGCTGCTGGGTGATGAGCCCTCCTCGCATGTCACTGCCAGCAATCTGCGCCAGCGTTACATCACCAAGGATGGAAAGTGCAGGGTCAACCTGGGGCCTATCGCAGACAAGAGTCGCTTCCTCTCAGATATCTTCACCACGCTGGTGGACCTCAAGTGTCGCTGGTTCCTTCTCGTCTTCACTATGTGCTACATCCTCACATGGCTGACATTTGGTGGAATCTATTTTCTGGGTGCCTGGTTGCGTGATGACATTGCTCATGTCCATGACCCTCAATGGAAGCCGTGCTACCAGAATGTAGACAGTTTCCTATCAGCCCTGTTGCTGTCATTAGAAAGCCAGAGAACCATTGGGTATGGCTCCCGGATGGTGACAGCTCACTGCTCCGAGGGTACGGTGCTGCTGATGGTCCAGTCCATCCTTGGTTCCATCATCGACGCTCTGATGGTGGGCTGCATGTTTATGAAAATCTCCCGGCCCCAGCAGAGAGCTCAGACGCTGATCTTCAGCAAGCACTGTGTCATATGTGAGCGGGACGAGAAGCTGTGCATGCTCTTCCGCATCGGTGACCTCCGACAGAGCCACATGGTGGACGCCAAGATCCGGGCCAAGCTGATCAAGTCCCGGCAGACCAAGGAGGGCGAGTTCATCCCGCTGGAGCAGTCGGAGATCAACCTGGGCTACGACACCGGGGGAGACAGGCTGCTCCTGGTGGAGCCCCAGACCATCACCCACGTCATCAGGGAATGCAGCCCCTTCTGGGAGGTTGGGGCCGAGCGTCTGAAGAGGGAAACCTTTGAAATCATTGTCATCCTGGAGGGCATCGTGGAGGCATCAGGTCTGGAGATGTATTTTTACTCTGCTGCTGTTCTAAAACTCTAATGTTGTGATTTGATTGCAGGTTTTCAAGGTTTTTTGACTGTGTCTTGTGCACAGAAGGGGTCATAGCTTTGATTTAATGAGATTTGAACCTCTGTAGGTGTGCCTCTTTTATATGTGTATTCTAACAATCACAGGGAAATCTGATGGCAGCAAAATGTGTCTGAACACTGCTGCTTAGTAGGAAGAAAACTGGCTGAAAACAACTGAGGGGATTCCATAAACTCCACTGTGTTTCAGTGTATAAATATATAAGAAATGTAGATCAGTGTAAGCAGGAGCCAGTTTTACGATCACTGGTATTTACTTCAACCGCACACAATACAGGACACAAAAACGGTCTTGGAACAACACCAGTTTTGAAGTATGATTATCTGGTCAGGGTCGCTGGGTGCTGGAGCCAATCCCAGCTGGCATTTGGCCGGAGGCGGGTTACACCCCGGACAGGTCACCAGCGTGTAGAGACAAACAACCATCACACCTATGACCAATCTTAAGTCTCCAATTAACCTAACCCCAGTCTGCATGTTTTTGGACTGAAGCCGGCGGAAGTCCCCTGCCAAGCTGGGATTCAAACCAAGAACCTTGCTGTGAGGAAACATTGCAGGGCTACAACCTGCTCTATTTGGATGCGATCGCAGCAGCCTGTGGCATATGTAATCTGTCAGATGGTAATGTTAAGATACAGAACACCAATACTGCTGAGCAACAGACCCAAAAAGTACCATAACTCATTGTTTTTTTAAGTTGAGTTTTTTTAATCAACTCTGACCAATGAATATATTTCTTTGAAAGATCTCCTGTTGACTTTGTGCTGCAGGTATGACGTGCCAGGCGAGGACTTCCTACACAGAGGATGAGGTCCTGTGGGGCCATAGATTTGAGTCCTGCATTTCGTTGGAGAAAGGAGCGTTCCGTGTGGACTGCAGTGCATTTGACAAAATCTTTGAGGTTCAAATGTCCAACCTCAGTGCGAAGGACAGGAGCTCAGCAAAGGAACAAGATGCTTTGTTTTAGAAAATCTTGCTAAACAAACACTTTTTTTCTTTTTGTATATTAATACTGCAAGTAATGAATGACTTTAAGTGATTCTCATATTTCCTGATAAACTTTAAAACTCATAGTTCATAAATATTCATCTCAGGGTGGCTGTGACCTCTGGTTTGTGTTTTAAGGTTTGCTTTATGTTTTTGTTATGATAAGCCATTTAATCCATGTTGCAATATGAAAGAGTTTTATGTTATGTTTAAATCATTTTTCAAAGCTTTGAATACAAATTCTGCTACACCCAGTGTGGTCTTGTCTGTGCCATTGAAAAATAATGTTTTCCAACTCTTTGAAGTCCAAACTGGATTTTTTTTCTATGCCTACACATTTATCTTTTTCATTTCAGCCATCATTAATCATCGCCTCTGCTTTATCGTGTAACCTATTGCAACTCACTGCACTGAACGATTTCACTGGATATAAAGATGATGAAACTTGAGCAGCGACAGCACTGAAATGCTGCATGTTTGGACAGTGGATGAAGTATAATTAATCTGCAGTTGTACACGTTGCATATTGAAAAATGTTGTTTGCATATATCTACATAATGGGCACTCTTTGACCACACAGAATCAGAGGCCATATTTAGTAACAGCACCAATTGTTTCTTCAACAAAGCAGAGCCATAGCAATAATACCAATACAGGCCTACGCCAATCAAATGCTGTTAATAGGAGTTGACAGGTTATTAAGGGGTAATTTTTGGTCATTTTGGTTTTAAGTTGAAGGCATCCCCTCATCGTCCTACAAATTACCTATACTGACCGTAATGTATTTTTACACTGCTGCGTTAATAACTTTACTTCATTAAAATATCTGAGTACTCCTCTCCCACCACTCATCTGCAAGATTTTGTTCTCTAAAGGTTCAGTGTGGAGAATTTAGTGACATCTAGTAGTAAAGTTGCATGTTGCAGCTGATTACCCCTCATCTCCCCCTCCCCTTTCAAAGAGAACCTGTGGTAGGTTTTAGTTGTCATAAAAACTCAAAAGGTGTTTGGTTTGTCCAGTCTGGGCTACTGTAAAAAAACAAAAACAAGGTGGCCTCCGTAGAGAGGACTCGCTCTCGATGTAAATATAAAGTATCTAAATATACAGGGCCCATTCTAGGTTAAAGAAAACAACAAGTTGTATAATTTAGATGATTAAACACTAGTGAAAACATCACTAGGATTTTTTTATATTCAATTTCTGCCAGTAGATCCCTTTCACCTAAATCTTACACACTGGACCTTTAAATTTGATGTGAAAGGGTTTTAGATGAGTTTCTCCTCGTTGTAATATCAGTCTATGTGTAATACCGATTCCAGTCCGGCAAGTGGCGCTCATGCAGCAAAGCCCAAACACCAAGAGAAGAAGAAGCCGTGTCAGAAGCGCAGCATGATGGGATATGAGAGTCCTCCGGCGGCGCGTTGCCGCCATGTCACCTAGAGAGAAACGTTTAGTGCTTCTCTCTTTTTTAGGCGTAATTGGTCTCGCTCTTTATTATTTTCCTACTTTTCTTTACGCGTCTTTAATTATCGCAGTTTGTTGTATTGTGTGTTACTACCACAGCGGAGGACCGCTTCCCGCCAGGCTAGGCCTGAATCCGCGGGCTGGACTGAACGCCCCAGGTGTGCTCCGGCGCTGGTTGCTGGGTTGGGGGGTAACCGGCGTGTCGGTGGCCGCGCGGGGGAGGACGAGGAGCAGCGGCGACAGAGCCGAGCACCGGGAACCAGTGGGACATTTCAGACAAAGGCCCGGCGAGAGCGGGATTTATCGAGGGGAAGCTTTAGCAAGTGACTCGTTTCTGTTCAGTCCCCGGGATTTCCTCATGGGCAGCTACATTGGAAAACCCGAAAGTCCCACGGCTGAGCCGGGGAGGCCGAGGGCTGCGAGAAACCCCCGAGAGCTGCTGCGGGAGAAGCTCTCCAGACCCAACCATGCTGTCTATACCCCCAACAGGAGGCTGTCGTTCGCTGGGTATGTTTGTGTTCAAATCTCGTTATAACGTCTTGAGCCATTAGGAGGCAGTAACTGTCCATGGCGTTCAAATCACAACGCTCCAGCTTCTTGGCGGGTTTTGTTCACTAACGGGTAAACAAAGGTTAATACCTGGTTGATGTGATGATCCACAGTTTAAGATGATCCATAATATGTAGCACAAGAAGTAACGTGTAGCACAAGTGTGATTTGTAAACATCTCACCTTACCTTGCTCATATGATTGGCTGTAATATAGTTAGATGCACTAAGTGGTACAATGGTCCTCTGAGGCTCCTTTTAGTGGAGAAGAAGGCAATGGACTCACACACTTGCACACCTCATTATTTCAGCATACTTGTAAGAATATATGGCCTAAAGGGGAAGCATCGTGTAGCTCCATCATTGACCTCAGCCCTCTGCATGTTACTCTGTGATATGGACCTCTATCCCACCCTACACACGCCTCAGGAGTACTTGCCCCCTGACGGTTGTGTTGGTCTAGTGCTGGAATCACTGAGTAATATATGGACGGCTGAGGTCACTACTTGGCCTCTGTATGATCTAGGTGTGTGTTGGTGAAGAACATATACTTCTTGTGTATCAACTCTTTCATCATACTGTTTTTTTTTCCTCCGCAGGGAGCCACTTGGTAAAGTGGGCAGGTTCACCATTACCCCCCAGCGTCACTACCCACTGCAGCAGCCGGGCGCCTCGTCAGTGGGCATCTTACCTCCTGTCGGGTGGGACGGCTTCAGAAAGAAAAACATCCTCAGCCCTCGTAACTCGCCGGCCGCCCTCAGTCCCGTCACTGTGAAGATTGCCAGGCCCAACCACAGCACCCCCAGGTCTCTACATTGATGCAAGCTCATAGTCTGCCATCATGCCTGTGTTTTTATTGTTTTGTCCATTATCTAGGAATAAAACACATGTATATGACCTTATTCTGAACCATTTTCAAGTGTAGGAAGTCTGCTCAAAACAGATAATCCATCATGCCTCGCTGGATTTTTATCAGTTGCATTATTGTTGTGAGGATTTGCTGCCTTGCTCCATTTTCTATTATTTAAATTGACTCTTTGTGTTTTGAAGTGTTTGTTAGCCAGACAGAGCAATCTGGGTTTTGACATTTATTGACTAAAGGATCAATTTATTCTTCAGCCTTCAGCAATGATGCTGTTTGAAAGTTAACATTGACAAAAGCTCAACCATGTCCTGTTTTATTTTTAGTTTGGACCATCTAAGCTGTGCCAGGCTTCCCAGGGCCCCTGCAGACCCTTGCTCCAGAGAAAGTGTCCTCAAGGTGTTGAAGGAAAGTCGCAAGAGAGAAGTGGAGGATGAGGACAAGAGCCTCACGACTGAACAGAAAAGCAAAAGAAGGTACCAAGCTAAAACAGCCTGTCTGTCTCAGCGTGTATTGTTTGTTTAAGAAGATTTACTTTGATCACTGATCTTTGTTCTTACCTCTTACTCAAGTAACAGTTTACATAAAGTATACACAAGCCAAAATCACTCACTCATTCAGTTTTTGGTCAGTGTTTTTTGGCTTTTGCTATCTCTGCATGATTGACCATTAGAGCACATACAGGTCGGTTTGCTCCATTGATTTCAATCTTATTCAAGAGAGAATGTCATCTTGGTAATGGCAGAGAGGTTTGCACAGGATTTAGACAGCTTATCGTTGACCTTATTTCCATCTGTTTACATGCACAGCTTCTGAATGAGGAAAAACGTTATTGCAGGTGTAAATCGGCTACCGAAAGTAGCCAAGTGAGCGCTTTCCTTGAACATTGTCCACCTCCAGAGTCTGTCTTCAACCTGGGTTAATGTGATTGGCTGTTATTGTGAAGCATGAACACATCACTCATGTTCAAATGTAGTTCTCAGCTAACAATGTTATGTTATGGATGACATAACAAATACCACAGAATTACAAAACAGAGGGAAAAAGCACCCAAAATAGATTTGGCTTTATACATTTACAGTGGAGTTTATAGATTATGTTTAGAGATTCTTCCAAAGATGTTTAGCTGCTGAAAGATTTCTTTGCTGTTTTCTGTTTTAGGCTCAATATTTTTTCAGCAATGTGTTTTCCCAAAAATCCAGGTATTCAAATCACGTGTAAATAATAAATTATTTAACATGTTTGTTTTCCATATTTATTTCCCCAGACGTAATGACAGTGAAGGAAGTGCCCACTCTGCTTTTGAGCCTCTTCTGCCCAATGGGACACTGTCACAGTTGGTCCCTAAGTGAGTTAAAAGTTCAAATATTGTCTTTGATTTTCACTGACTTTTTAAGGCAGTAGCACTCCACAAAGTATAGTGTGGCTGTCTAAATGTGGGCTGATATGCTTCCCCTTCACCTCTCCAGGCCAGGAAGCCTGAAAAGAGGGATGTCCTCACTGGCAGAGGATTCCATCATGAAGAGGTCTCGCACCTCCTCCATCAGCTCTGGCAGTGGGGCCCATGCCCCTAGAGGAACCCCAGGCACCAGGAGAAACCCCATAAACAGCTCCTACAGTTCATCACTAGGCCTTAGCCAGGTACGTCTTACCTGCTGCATTATATTGCATGTGGCCCTGCAGAGATTAAGTGGAGTTGTTAAGGCTTTATCTCCATGTTTACATGAACAGTGGAAGAAACGGTCAACACCCAGCTCCCCTCTCTCCAGCCCTGGATCTTCTCGCTGTCAGACTCCAGAGGGAGTCGCCAAAAGAGCCAGGTATGTGTCTGCTGATTTCCTGCTGGGTCCAGTCATCCACATTTAACATTATATTACATTTCCTTAAACTTATCTTTTCATTATCAGAGAGGATGACCGACAGTCCCCCAGCGCAGCATTCTCTGTGAGGTCAGAGCAGACAGCATCCAACAAGGCACCTGCTACTTGTAAGTCATGTATGGAAGGCATTGCACAGACATAGACATTTATTTGTTATATATTGAAATTAAAGTTCAATGATTTAAATGTATCATTTTATGATGATGTTGCAGCCAAACTGACCACAGTCCCAAAGGTCCCCGTCATTACCTCAATAGACTCTACTGGTAGTGGTGGGAAGAGAAAAAGGAAGATCCAGTTGGTGCCCAGCCACCGTGACGATCAGATCTCACTGGTAAGAAGCGATATATTGCCAAACTACAAGCTTCCTTAAACTCATGCTTATGTGATGTGCTAGATTGATCTGAATATCTCTAATTCACTCTCTGTGCTCATTGAATGGCAGCCCCCGCCTCCAGAGCTTGGCTACAGCATCACTGTGAAAGACTTGGATGAAGAGAAAAAGGCTGCCATTAGCAAGATCCAGAAGGTCCTGGAGACACCTGGTGAGTAGACGCAACCACAGAAATTAAACATTCATGCATAAGATACAAATGCTGGAGGAGTGACAGATTCATTAATTGAACTGTTAAATACTATCGTGCTGCTGCACCCAGCATTTTTAGACCTGACCAGTCTCACATGGCTGTTGATTAGATGAGCCCTGAGTCAGTTCTGTTGATTTGTCCTTATTTAGCTCCAGAACCAGAGAAGTCTGTCGCTCCCCCAACCACCACTTCCAGCCAGACCACCGCCTCCTCTACCAGCTCTACCGCCACCACCACCCTGAGCAGCCTTCTCGCAGCTCCTCTGCCTACAGCCTCCAGCGCTGCCATCCCAGTCATCAACCTGGATCCCAGTCCAGGCAGCAGTGTCAGTACGGCACCTGCAGCCTCCAACCCACTGCTGGAGGCTCTGAAGATGAAGGCCGGCACTCCTGCTAGCTCCACACCTGCTGCCAGCCCAACCATAGGTACGCTAAAGTCATCTTTACAAAATACACAACCTGTATAAAGTCGTCTTCTATGAGATGTCAATTCCTTGTCACCATTTGTAATCTAGCGTATGTAGAACATTTCTTTTCACAGTTCACTATTTTTAATCTTGATTAGCGAACAGTTTCCCATTGTGATTTTAATAATACATTTTTATCAGGTTGATGCTACAGTTTTTTTTACAAATAATATCAAGGGGTTAACAATTTTTTGTATTTAGCATCTCCTATGTGCTGATAATTCACTCTTTAATCCAAAAATTAAACTCAAAAGTAAATATATCGAAGTATTGTTTTAATATCATGCTTAAGTTGGTTAAAAAAAATCCTAAAATATATTGATTAAAAAGGGTCCGTTGTTAATATAATATATTGTTAATTCTACTTATTCTTTGTTTTGTTAGTATTTTCAAGTTAGGGTTTACTTTCTAAATATCTGATATCCAAAGCATCTCCTATATTTCATGACCTATTGATTATTGTCATATGTTTGATCAATTCCATCTGTTTTTCTCTCCCTAATTGTAAACATTGTCTGTAGTGTCTGTGTCAACCACACCAGTGCAACCCAGTGGCTTCAACCTGAAGGTAACAACTGCAGTGGATTCCCAAAGGCCTCCCCCTGCATACCCGTCTCAGTCCTCCACTGCTGGTGTGGAGCAGCCCTCTGCCTTCACTCAGGTCCTGAGTCAGGTCATGAAGTCTTCCAGCAGCACCCCACCTGTAATAGGACCAACACTTTTCGCACTGGCCAGCCAGAGCAGCACCCTCTCTGCTCCTACAGCCTCTAACCCCATCACTGCTGCCAACGCCCCAGCCAGCAGCTCTGAGTCAGTGAGTAACACAAACCCTCTGCTGGCTTCAGGATTCAAGCCCATCTTCGCTGTCACCACCACCACATCCGCGTCAGCTACGTCAGTTCCAGAGAGCAAACCTCCTGTCCAAGGTTTCAAGCCCATCTTCGGAGGTGCCACTGCAGGCACTGGCTTTGGACAACCAGCCACCCTCACAACCACCAACCCAGTCTCTGCAGTTTCTGCAACTAGTACATCCTCAATGTTTGGTGTGTCAACAAGCAGCACCACAGCTGCCCCATCGGTTTTTCCTGGCTTGACCAACCCCCTCACGGGAACAGTCTCCACCAGCGCCATCACCACCACCACACAACCTGCAACCCAACCAAGTGTGAAGTCCCTCTTTGGTAGCTGGTCCACACCATCTACAACAAGTACCAGCTCAGCCACAGTGCAGGCCCCTAATACAGGGAGCACATTTCAGTTTGGAACTGCTACCACCACAGCTGCAGCTGCACCTGCCCCAGCTGCTGCTGCTACCACAACCTCCAGCAATGGCGGCTTCACATTTGGTGCCACGCAGCCGGACCCTCAAGCTGCCAACCAGAAGGCATTTGCCTTTGGTCAGCCAGCACCCAGCCAAAACTCAACCACTGCTTCATTTGGAGGCTTTGCCATGGCCAATGCTGCACCCACCACTGCTACTGCCCCCACCCAGTCCACATTCCCCTTTGGGAAGTCTTCTTTTGGACCGACAGCGACGCAGTCAAATTTTGGCTCCTCAGCAGCACAACCAAAACCATTCAACTTTGGAAGCAACGCAGCATCATCCACACCTGCCCCTAACCCCGCCCAAGCTTCTTTCAATTTTGGGTCTGCTGCTGCCACCACAGGAGCTACATTTGGGACCCCAGCTAAACCCGCATTTGGAGCTAGTTCCACTGGTTTTGGTTTTGGTGGATCCACTGCTCCCCCGGCTGCACCCCCTGCTGCTCCGAGCTTCGGTGCAGCAACCCAGACTCAGAGCTCCTCCTCAGCCACATTCACATTTGGTAATGCTGCTCCTCAGCCAGCTGCCTCCGGCCCATCTCAGCCAGCACCCAGTGGATTCAACTTTGGTGCTGCTATGCCATGCCCTCAGTTCGGAACACCAGTGGCCAATAATCCTGCACCGCAAATGGGAGGGTTCAACTTTGGGGCTGCTGCTGCTGACAAATCAGCTTTTGGTAAGGATTAATGTTTTGCTTATTTAAAGTGGGTTCTACAGTGGGATTCATTTCATAAATATCCTCTTGATTAGACTGTTATTTGTTTAGTGTTTCATAACTGACCGTCATTTGTTTCTATCCAAGCAGAAATTTATTTTCATCCTCGGATGTTTAAGTTTAATCAAGGTTTGTGGTGCTTTCTCTGCAGGGACGTCTACCCCATCCTTTGGCCAGAGTGCTGCTGTAGGTCCAATTCCCTTTGGAAGTCCTGGAACTCCTGTCCAAGGCTTCAACTCTGTTCCATTTGGTATGTCTTTAATGCGGTGACGTCACCTCTGTTTTGAAAACTCTGATCCCTAGGTGTCTTGTCGATCCCAAAACTGACGGGACCCTGGTATCACTTGCTGTTTACCATCCAGTTTGATCACTACCTTTGTTTCAGGAGTCTCGCAGTGGAGATGCTAAACAAAACTTATGACCATTGTGCATTTTTAGAGAGCATCCCAAAATATAACCAATGAAAAGTTTTTAGATGCAATCACTTACAAAATTCAGGTGCTAGTTAACATAGTCAACTAGCAATGAATATTCATGGTTAGCGGTAGAACGAATAAAAAATACAGTTTAATGTTCCTTAGAAATGATATCCCCCCCCTGTGTTTTTTCTTTTTAAAAATCAGGGTCTCCAGCAACTCCCTCCTTCTCTATTGGAGCTGGAACTAAGCCATCTGGGGCACGGCAGAGGCTGCAGGCGCGGAGACAACACAACAGGAAGAAGTAGCCTGGTACTTGTGTCGATCACCGCTTTCAGGGGACTTCTGCTGCTGCTGCTATTATGGCTAACCTGGCTAACATTGCTCTGTTCTAAGCTCAACAACCCCCAACCAGGCTACCACCATCCACTCTGCCTCCTACACCTCCTCCAGTGGGATTGTGCTGGCCCTAAACATTGTTTGCAGAGGAGTTAGAAAGAGCACACCAGCTTGCTGAGTTCATGCTGCCTGAATGACTACATGACCCAGTGAGGGGACGTAGCAGTGAAGAGATAGAACCCAGAACAATGTACATTACTTGAAGAGGAAGAACAGACAATTGAATAGTTTGATTCTGAACAAAAAGCATATCCAAAGTTCTTTTTCCTTTAACAGTATGTGGACACTCCAATTGGTTCGTCTTAAGGAGAAAGTGGAGTCAGACAATGAAATGGAGCCTTGGCTCAAACATTTATTTTTTTACGTGAAGCGCTCGCTGGTTTGTATGTCTCTGAATATTTGAGTACATTCTCTAAATGAGTCTGAGTTGGGTGAAATGCACAGTTGATTCAGATAAGGTACACAACGCTGCAGTGTAAAAAAAGTTACGAGTCGTGTGCATTATAAATTATTTTTTTAATTGGATATCTGACCCTGTACATGAGTGATGAATTTCTCCACTTAAGGGCAACTTATTAAATGTCTTAATGTAGTTAGTGGAGGCCCTTGTGTTCTTGTTTCATACTTTGTCATTACAAGCATTCCCAGAGTCCTCATGTGGGCAGCCTTGTTTTGGTAGCGATTGCCAACACAGATGTAATTACTGAGTCAGTATACAATAAGGATGACTACTTTTAATTTGTGCTGTCGAACCAAAGCCAATTCTTCAACTTCATGCCTGTGAAAACAACCTGTGATCTGTATCTCATCTTTACATCCTGAGACATGTTTGTTTGTGCCAGACTACCTCTCTTTACCTCCCAGGCTCTGAAGTCTTGTTAGATTACTAAAAAATAACCAACCTTACAGCATTGACTCGAACATTTTACTTTTAACTACTGTTAATACAGATGTACCTTAATAAATATGGTGAAGTTTTCTTCCTTTCAAATGTCTGTGAAACAACACTTTCTCCCCACTTTTGAAATATCACCGTTCCAATAAATTACACCACATTGATGCATAATCAAATCTTTTAAATTGGAAACCCTTACCTGCTGGTAATTCTCACTGATGATGCAGGGATCTTGGTCGTATTTAATGACTTATTTGCACATTGAGGTGAAGAATTTTGTCAAGCAAAAATGGTGGTTGACCGATTGATGTCAGTTATTGAATCAGTTATTTATTTTCCCTTCTGAGATTCACCTCTTGTGAAAAGTGGACAGTATCTTATGCAGTTTTTGATGAATTTATTTTGAAAGAATAAAAACTGAATTTTGAACATGAATGTTCGAATAAGAACACATTCAACTTTTCAAGGTCCTACTCTTGTTTTCCTCCCATGAGCCCCATGTGACCTATGAAAAGGGTCCAGACCCTGGTCTGATGCTTGTGTAGCTGTTTTAACCATATTCAGTTTTTTTTAAACAGGGTGACTTATGTTTATTACAATCTATCTGAAAAAATTACTACTCTACAATTCTGTCATTTTTAGTGTACACATTTTCACATGTATCCATTTTTAAACTGTGAAAATTACATAAATAATTTAACAACCAGCATGTTCTCATCAAACATGATACCTTACCTCTTCCAAGGGGATGTATTTATCTGTTTATTTGATTGCTATCAGGATTACGCAAAAACTACAGGACAGATTACCTCGGAACATGGTGGAAAGATGTGGGTCAGGGAAGAATTCAATAAATTTTGGTGTGAATCCACAATTTTTTTTTCTGAACCTTTTTTAAATCATTTTCATTGTTTTCTCAGAATAATAAATTAATCTTGATGAAAAACAATCCGGCACGTTTAGGGGACTGATATTTATTATTTATTATTCAACTGATAAAGAGCTACACTTTTACAGGTTTGGAGTTACACGCTTGTTCCCAAGACAAAAGCTCAAAATTAATATTTAATCAGCATCTAAGAACCACAAACTATTGTCCAGGTGCTGCAGCGCCACTCCAGTCCTGTAGGGGCCGGTATTCTCTGTTTAAATACAGGAGGAAATAAGACGAAGTAGCTTGGCACGCATGCGCAGTGTCTCACAGGCGCCCAGTGGTGGTAGCAGGTCTGAAGCTGCCTTAGCTGTTAGCGGTGAGAGGTACGTGGCAGAAAGCACTGGACATGGAGGCGGCTGCTCTGGTCGCCCTGACCTTGTTACTGGGGGCTCTGGTGGTGCTGGTGGCGCTGGCCGTGGGCAAGCGGAAGGAGGAGATACGAGAGGAAGCGGAGCAGGCGGCGGAGTTTGCCGGTAAGAGCCGCGATCGGACGGGCTAACGTAACTCTAGCTAGTCCCCGGAGCGGTGAGTCACCGACCCGCTCCCCGTCACTGCCCGACGCTGCGGGACGTTTCCGCGGCTGCAGCCACTCACAAGCACCGTGGACAGACAGTCAGTGGTGGGAGTGTGTCTGTGATGTCTGTGATTCATTGACACACACGACCCACGAAAAGCTAAAGCAACTTTGGAGACTGTCAAGGATCGTCCAATGAACACATGTTGCACCGACTGACCAATGGGATGACAGCTTTATGGCCATTCATTGTTAATATGGAGAAACCTGTATCTGTTTATTGTTATCAAGCATTGAAAATAAAGTAAATACAAAATCAATCTACTGAACAAGACAAGGAGCAAAGAACGAGGCAAAGAAACCTGAGCCAACTATTTTTATCACTGCACATTTTTTCAGCTGTTCGTGTTTGGTATTAATTGCAGACACAAATAGATTAATGGGTTGGTTTTCATGATTAAGATGTTATACTTAATACTTGTATTGTATTTTATGAAAATAAAAATGTAGAAAGCAGAATTGTGTAATCCTAAATCAGTACTTTGCACCTTTTGGCAGAGAGCCTGAAGTGTTTCCAAGCTGTGAGATCTCTTGCAGTTGATAAACAAAATCCTTGATTAGGAGGGTGTCCAAAGTTTTGCACATGCTACAATAACAGTATTTCTTCCTGTTTTTTAAGTTGAAATATAAACGGTGCAAGAAACACAAGTTTCAACACATACTACTGGATTAGGAGTAAAATTTCAAAGCTTTGTTTTTTTTGGCATTTAAGGTCTTTTTTTTATAACAGAATCCCTTAGATTTCCATCAGTTTCCGTGGTCATGATGTGGTATCATGAGTGACACACTGACAGTGTTCATCAGTGCCTTGTTTGTCTTCCAGCTGAGGCCAGTGTTGTGAAGGGCACTGCACCCAAGAAACCGAAGCAGGAGAAGCAGCGCAGTCGTAAGGATAAAGCCTCACAACACACTTTCAGCCATCCACTGTTGGCTTCCTCACTGAAGGTAAACCGCATCTCTCACTGACACTGTAACACAACACACACACACACACACACACACACACACACACATTGTAAGAGCCTCTGAGGACAATAAAGACGCGTCAGAGATCCAAAAGGGTCCTGTTTTCTATTCTGTTTAGTCATTGATATAATGGGGTATAAATGTAATTCTTCAATTCACAGGGCTTCACCATTTTTATCAAGATGGACTCAATTAACTGGCAACTGAGTGTATCGGTGATCCATTTTTAAAGATTTGCATCTTTATCTCTCTTTATCTTTGAGCATATGTGTGTTTGTCCCTTTCTTTCCAGGCCCACAGTGGCAATGTGACGTGCCTTGATTTCAGCAGTAATGGCAAATACCTGGCTTCCTGCGCTGACGACCGCACTGTGCGCATTTGGAGCACCAAAGACTTCCAGGACCGGGAACACAAGTGTCTGAGGGCCAATGTGGACCTGGATCATGCCACACTGGTCCGCTTCAGCCCGGACTCCAGGTCTCACTCTCTGAATTACCCATTGATATAGATTACCAGAGTATAATTCTGCCATTGGTTCATCTGGGGGTAATGTTAAGATACAGTCACATGATTAAATCCACTTCCTCTGACACTGTAGAGCGTTCATCACCTGGTTGGACAATGGAGATGCCATTCGAATCTTCAAAATGATCAAGAAGGATGATGGCACTTTCACCTTCAAAGCTGCACCTGAGGACTTCCCACAGAAACACAAGGCCCCCATCCTCAACATTGGCATCGCAGAGACAGGTACAGAACGAATGAGTTTGTAGTTTTTCTTTTTTACATATTATTTGTGTTTTAAGCCAGTAATGAACAAAGATACCATGGGCATTTCTGTTTAGTTTTTAGTGTAGACACTCTTTGCCCAGATGAATCTGCCAGGCCAACATGTAAACATTACTCTGTGCAGGCAAATTCATTATGAGCGCCTCCGTTGACACCAGCATCCACATCTGGGACCTGAAAGGAGAAGTTCTGGCCTCTATCAACACTAACCAGATTAACAATTCCTATGCTACCATCTCCCCATGTGGCCGGTAAGTCCTAAATCCCACCTCCTTCCATCACCTCAAACCTTCCACTCAAAGATCCATTAGGGAGCAATCAAATATGACACTTATTCTCCCACCTTATTAGGTTGTTTTGTGTCTTCCATCATTGAATAAAAGCACATGTAATTAAATTCATCATGAGCCCCCTGAACAACTGTGTCACTGTGTATACATTTTTAATGCCAGGTAATTTGTGACGCTTACTATCACTAGGTAAATGTTTCTACAAGAGAGAAACCCTGTATGTGACTTTGGTGGAGATGTAATTGTTTGTGCCATTCATCTCTGTGCTCAGGTTTGTAGCATCATGTGGCTTCACTCCTGACGTGAAGGTGTGGGAGGTTTGCTTCGGGAAAGGAGGAGAGTTCAAAGAGGTGGCGCGAGCTTTCGACCTGAAGGGTCACTCTGCCGGAGTTCACTCATTTGCCTTTTCCAATGACTCTCACAGGTAACAAAGGCTTCCGAAGTGCTTATTGAAACCAAGTCTACAGCCACACCACTATGTTTTTGCTTGAAGACACATCACTATTGCAATGTTTACGCCTGTCGTCCATGCTACTCCAGAGTTATCAAGCCCCTGAAATAAAGAGAACTTTGGAAATGACACCGTCCCCATTTTAGTTTGAAAACTCCAGGGCTGTGTGTTTATGGATGGACAGAAACTAAGACTTTTAGAAACAATGACGCAGTCTGGTCTCATCAGTCACTCTAGACTGAGGGGTAGAGTCAAACAGTCAAACTTGTCTCAGAAACAATATCATGGTCTTTTCATCATTGCTGTTTCCAGTTCAACTAAGCTACCAACCATCTATTCTTTTTAAAATGCAGTGTAACACTGTCATGTAATTTTTGCTTTCTTTTTATCGTTTCTTTTTAATCAGAATGGTGACTGTTTCTAAAGACGGCACATGGAAGCTGTGGAACACGAATGTGGAGTACAAAAAGCAGCAGGATCCCTACCTCATGAAGACTGTCCCCTGTGTGTCATCTGAAGGGAGCCTGACGGCCTTGTCTCCAGACGGCCGAGTGGTGGCCATCAGTGACGGCTGTAACTTGGCAATGTACGACGCTGCCAGCGGCAAGTTGGAGGAGGAAATGCACGGCGTCCACAGCATGGCGATCAACGACCTTAGATTTGACGTTAACGGACGCTTCTTGGTGTGCAGCGGCGACAAGGCCATCCGAGTGTTTCACAACGCCCCGGGGTACCGGGCGGCCATCAGAGACATGCAGGACATGCTGAAGAAAGCCCAGAATGAAGCCATGAAGCAGAGACTGCAGCAGCAGATAAATGATGCTCAGAGTGCTCTGGACACTGTGCTGGCTGCTCCTGTCGATTGAAGGACCCTCAACAAACCACACTTTCTGAATCGGACTGCTGATTTTGTTTTTGTGATTATTTTAATTTTTCTGCAGCCTCAATTCCTCCTGATCTGTTCTGGGAATGAAGGAATGTGAATGCAGTTTTGATAAAGAAAATCTTTTTATGGAAAAATAAAATGGTTTGAGTTATTTTTCTTTGCTCGTAAATGTCTTGTGTAATGATTTGTCTTTTGAAACTTAAATTTAAAGTCTCCCTACACTCGAAATTCTTAATTTTAAACCTCAGCTTATGACATGCATGTACAAGATGATTAATATTACTTAACATGTTCTCTGCCTGGAAAACAGCCTCAACCATACCTCACATATTGTACCATAAATTCAAGTTCAGGGAACATAAAGAAAACTTTCCTGAGAACAAATGTTTACATATCCTTCAAAATAGTTTGATTGGTATTCACATTTGAGAAGCTGCAACCAGAGATTTTAGACATGACTAAACTAAATTATGAATCATTATTTAATTGTTTCAATTCGAATTTGGTTTCTTAATATTTTTCATGCTGCTTTAGTAAAAAAATATTTATACACTGTTGTGTTTCTGTACACAGTCAAAACAAGATATAGTCTGCATCTAAACTATTTGTTAGGAAATCATATTTATGAATTATAAAACGATTTATTTATTGTTAATATATACTATAAATGATATACTATATATCATGTTATCTCAGCCCTTAAATGTAAGTGTAGAGCTGATATTTAAATTTTTCATTCAAGTTTTGGATGGCTGAAAAAAACCCGGAAGGGAAGAGTGTTGAACCGGAAGCAGTAGCTGCGCTGCGAGGCACGTGTTTCCTGCTACAGCAGCATGGGCTGGTAGTTGTGTTGACTGTTAGCTGATGTCTGTAGAGATGGTGGAGCTTTCCGTAAAAACCGCGGAGCCGGTCCGAGCCGCCGGCATCCTGCAGCAGAACCGGGTCTTCCTCGACTTCTTCTGGGACCTGGCCAAACCGGATCAGGAGGTCCGGCTGAAGGCGGTGGAAGACCTGATCCAGTACCTGAAGACCAACGATAAGGTGAAGCAGAGCTGATCACTGTCACCGTTAAAAACCCAGCGTGGCTCGGCCGCTGGACCACTGCTGCTGAATCCCTGGGATAAAAGCAGTGCTGTTAATTATCACAGTAATAATGTCAGATATTACTCGTTATGGGAAAATAATACAATACCACAAAGATACTCTATCAAAGGAAAGTCCTGTTTTCAAGTAAAAGTGCTTAAGAAGTAAAAGTACTCATTAGTATGACGCAGATTGGTCCCTGTCAATACTACATTATTATACTATTGATCCATTGTTGTTGGTGTACAAACATGTAAACAGAACCTTAATGTTGTCTGGTTGAGATGGAGCCTTTACAGCCTTATATACCTTAGGTTCTTGTCTGCATCATGTTCTGCAACAACACCATATCTGTTCTTAGTAAAAATTATTTATATAAAGTAAGTTGTAACTACAGCTGTATAGTAATATATGTACAGTATTTCTCTCAGACTTAATCTAGTTGACTGATTAAATGTTTAAGGGATTTTAAAGCAACAACAGCAAAGATAAACTGGAAGCAGCTTTTCAACTGTGAATATTTGGTATGTTCCCAGTTTTCTATAATGACAATACATGGAAAGCAACATTCTGTCTATTGACCTTATTCTGAATAAGGTATTGTTTGTAGTATGATTTGTACATAAAGAAATGTGTAAGTGTATAATAGTTGTGAAGTACGCAGCAGTTGACCATGGATTGGTGCTCGGTGTTTCCTACAGGCAGATGAACTGGAATACACCTTTAAACGGCTGGTGGATGGACTGGGGCACACACGAGAGACTGCGAGGCCTGGATTCAGTCTGGCTCTGGGACATGTGAGTGGAGACCACCACTAGTTTCACCTATCTGTCCATGTGGGACATTTTAAACCCAACGCAAAAGTCAACATGTGTTACTTTAGTTTGACCTAAGTTTGTGTTTTTCAGGTCTTGAGTGCGTTTGAGGACGTCCCTCTGCAGAGTGTCCTCGACAGAGTCAAAGAAAAGCACAATCTGCTGACAGTGAAGAAGGTGAGTGTTCTGTGTGTCCCCCTTCAGCTGCGGCAGCTTCACGAGTGAGATCTTTGCCTTTCAACGTTTTCTTGTGTTTTTCAGAAACTTGTCCGAAATGCTATGTTTGGAAACTTGTTCGGCGTCCTCGCCCTTCAACAGTCCAGTCGCCTCTCTAAAGTAAGTAGTGTCCCCAACACAAACGTATCTTAAGCAACAGCTAAACTCAGAAAATAGGAGATGATGTTGTCACCCATCACAGTGGGAAAGACTTTGGTGTAAATTGTAAAAATAATTATGGTCAATGTGAGCAAGTTGAATTGTGGGTAACATGTGTGCGTCTCTGCAGGAGCCGCAGGTGGTGCTGGGCTGTGTTCAGCTCCTCCAGAGCCTCAGTCAGCACAGACAACACTTGAAGGACCTGCCCAATAAAACCATGATGGACATCCTCAATGAGGTGACTCCTCTAAGTTGCACTCTCATTCATACAGGGGCCATATAACACATATCCACACACAATGCATGAGGAGTTTTAATACAGAGTATGACTTTTGAGTTGTGTGACAGATTCCTTTATTTCTAAAAGCCTGTGTGATCCTGTCTGTCAGATCCCAGAGGAGGTTTTTGAGGAGGTCCTGCTGAGCACTCTGAAAACCGACCTGGCCTCAGCCTTCAGCACTCCAGAGCAGATGCAGTTGCTGCTGGTGGCGCTGCAGCGTTTCCCACAAACTCTCAAACCCAAGAAACTCAAGAAGCTGCTGGGCTCCTCGACCATCATCAACGCTGACAACATCCCAAAGTAAGAGCACTGTGATCAGCTTAATGTGGTCTATATTGAGGTTAATGTTCCCCCTCCCTCTGTCAGACACACCCACACAATTATTCTGAAAATCTAAGCAGTATGTGATGTTCTCTGGCAGGCTGATAGAGGTGTTAAAGACGGCGGCCCGCTCGGTGAAGAAGGAGTGCGTCCTCCCGGGAGTGGTCCTGGACCTCCTGAAGCTCTCCCTGAAGGAGGACAGCTTCCAGCTCTTCTGGAATAAAGCCATCGCCGAGGGCATGTTGAAGGAGCAGATGCAGGGACCGACACAGTGAGTCCTCACAGGAAGAGAGGTGGTCAGAGGGAAAACAACAAGGGGCCAAAAGATTTAAATTTTAACAGAAGTGATTCTGTGACCAAAATAAATCTAATAATGCAGGATCTTAAAATGTCCTACAAGGCACTGAAATTCAATTGGCGGTGGTGGTAGAGAAGACTGACATCCCTCCAAAATCTCCCATAGGTGTCCAACTGCCTTTAAACCATCTGCATCAGCTCCATTTTCATTAGCTTTCAATATTGTCCAGTCCTCATTCCAGTAAACAACATTCTGCTAACATGTGTCCCTGGTGTCGTCCTCTCTGTTACCTCCAGTTACCTGAGCTTCCGTCTGCTGGGCAGCGCTCTGCCTCATCTGTCTTTGGACCAGCTGAAGGAGGTGCTGTCCGGAGAGGTGATGATCAACTACGGAGAACACGTGGTGTCTGCTCAGGTCAGTGGACATGTCTCATTGATCTTTACTTAACAGGTTAAAAGCTTTATCACGATTTAGAAAGTACTTTTGGTACAACCGGTTTATATAAGACACGGATACATGTAGTGTTGTGGCTCGATACATAAATCTTTATTTTTTTTATTGATCCTTAAATAATGACATTTATCTTTTAGTTTTAAACAGTTCATGGTAATTGTTTTAATAATAAGTCATCTCTTTGATTTTTAACAGCAAAAAGTTGTCAAATACTAATGCAGCAGGTGATCAGAAGTGTTGATGAATTTAAGAGCTGAAAAGACGAATCATGTATTTTGGATTGGTTTGGAAATGTATCCCAGTGAAAGATTTGTCACAACATGGCAACCAAAAAGTTTGTATCTGTAAATCATTATAATGTTAACCTTTTTATAAAAGCATTCATTGATTGAAGGCTTAATTATCCGATAGTGGTACCAAAAAGTTTCTATCTGTGTAATGGATGTGTTGAATTTGCCTCCTTTATTTCATTTTGCTTCATCAAGTTTTGTGGTGGTTCTGTGGTTATTGAACAAATTCACTCTCTTTATTATTATTTTTAAAAATGTTGCACTCTATATAGGTATTAAGAAGTGATTGTTAAGCTACTTAAACTGGAGCTCCTGCACATTAACATTTGACCAATATAAATCTCATTATTTTCATCTCTCAGAAACCCGACCGCTTCAAGCTGGCTCCAGAGATGGAAGTCTACGTGTCGGACTTCTTGCAGGGCTGTGAGGACTCGGACAAACAGCTGGTGGTGATGGTGGCCTTCTCCTCGTTGACCAACCAGGGTTACCCCGTGGTGCCGTCGGTGTGGAGGGTGGTGCAGCACCTCCAGCCTGCAGCTCTGCAGGGTTATGTGGACTGGCTGAAGCAAACGTTCATGCAGCCTCAGTTCGACAAGCTGCTGGACTTCAGCACTCGCAAGCAGAAAGACAACAAGGATGCACGGGAACAGTGAGTGTCTATCACCGCTGTAAAATGTTTATCTGTACATGTTAAGTCTGGTGATGGAGATGGAGGCATAAAACCAGGAAGTAACTGTTCATTTTCCCTCCCTCAGGAAAGAGGAGCCCATAGTCCGCCTGAGGAAGTGGATCGTTTCTCGACTCACCTCAATTATTGACAACCACCAGGTGAAGAAGCAGGAGGATCTCATCATGGATGTGGCCAGGTGAGACTTGCCTCAAATGGAGAAATGTGGATGTGAAAGTCTCAGTGCTTGATGAATAATGTTTTTTTGTTATTTTTCTTCCAGGTTCGTCTTATTCCACGCTTTCTTCAGCTCCAAGAAAGCTACGGCTGACGTCGCAGAGACGAAGGGGAAGCTCTCCGTCCCAGTCGATGATAAAACCAGAGTGGTGCTCGTCAGTTCTTTCTTTGGGTGAGACATGAACTCATCTCTGCTGCTGTCTCTTTATTCCTCTCAGTCTTTGTTAAAGAAGATGGTGTGGCAGAAATGGGGAGGGAAAGAAACCAGCTGTTACAATAGGATACAACATGTAGTTATTGTTGAACTTTATTGAAAGCACAATGGTTTTAAATTCTGAATAAAAAAAACAGGAAATATGTACATTGCAACGCTGTTCATGTGACCTGTCGCCTCTTTGCATCACTATTTTTCTGTCCGTCCACCATCCAGTCTTCTCCTGTCCATGCACCACCTGCCCCTCGCTGACGACTCAGCCGAAGGCGCGGCCGCCAACCAAAAGCGAGTGCTGGGTGCGACAGCCGATGGCACCATGTGGATCTACCACCTGGTCCAGTACGCCCAAGTCCTGCTAAGCAAGCCAAAATCCATCCAGAGCAGCAAACCTTTCAGCCCTGAGCAGAAACAGGCCTGGGACAGGTAGGACGAGACAATCTCCTCAGATAGCGTCCGTACTCTGTGCTGCAACAGCAGGACGTGACCAATGATAATGATACAGCCCAACTCTTCACATCTTCTTTCAGCATGCTGGAGTCAGTGGCGAACCTGAAGAAGAAAGCAAAGAAAGGCCAAACAACAGAGAGCCGCGCCTTCCAGCAGCTCTTTCTATTGGTCGGCATGCACCTCTTCAAGGTACAACATCCAATCAGAGCCTTGATGCAGTCATAACGTTGTTTTTGGATTATCATACCCTTTATGTTAAGGGTAAAATAGTCTTCTTGACTGAATACTGTAAATGTGTTTCCTCTGAAGGCGCCCGAGGAGCTGCTGGACATCATGAAGGACCTGCAGAGCTGCGTCGACAAAGCCCAGGAGAAGAAATCCAAGAAGAAAAAGAAGAAGCAAGGTGAAGCCTCAACTCATACACAACGATGATGATGCAATTTCCATCATTATTTAATCACACACATGAAAGAAATGGTTCAAAACTTTTATATATACAGTTTATTGCATTCATGCAAAGAGTTGAATTAGAAGAGGTGACACCACATGGTAAAACGACTTAAAACAGCAGGAAACAGCAATCAGGGCTTTGCTAAATATGTAGATATACAGTGCAGACTTACCCTCTGTCTGCTGTCTGTTTACCACATTTTGCCTAATCAACCGTTTAAGATGTTAATATGTCAGATGTTGTGTTTACGGCTTGTTCCTCTGCACCCAAGTGGTCAAAGAAATCCGTTAAATGCTTCTTTAACGTGTGAATTGTCCCTGCTGCAGCCACAGAGGAGGAGCAGGAGCCTGATTGGGTGGAGGTGATGGTGGACATCTTGTTGTCCCTGCTGTCCCAGCCGAGCCGCCACATCAGACAGGTCTGCAAAACCGTCTTCACCTCCATCTGCCCCCACGTTACCCCAGCCGCCCTCACCGCCATCTTAGACGTAAGTAACATGCACAAGGTCTTTCACTGTCAAATGGTAAAAGAGTTATGTCTGTAGATCAGTGACGGCTCACATCTTTGGTTGTCATGGAGATGGCTTTGTTGCTATCGTGTCACTGGCAGCTTTGTGTTTGACTGTATTTTGGGGGCTTTGTGTAGGTTTTGGACCCAGAGAAGGATGAGGAGGAAGGTGCTGTGGTTATCACTGACGACAACACTAAAACCAAGAAGACGAAACTAGACGAGGAAGATGGGGAGGAAGAAGAGGAGGAAGAGGAGGAAGAGGGTGAAGAGGGTGAAGAAATGGAGGTCAGTTCTAATCTTATCACATATCTTTTCTCGTATTGTTCCAGCCTCAACTGTTTATATTTTCTTTTATTTAATGATCACACGGAAATAATGCACATGTTTTTACGGTTAGTTTTAGATTTTTGTAGTTTGTACAAGTAACACTTTGTACTCATATTCTACAACGTGGTGTTTACTGTGCCAGGACGAGTCATCAGAAGGAGAAGATGATGACTCTGACAAGGATGATGAAGCAATGGAGGAAGAGGAAGACGAGGAGCAAATGGAAGGAGAGGTGGACCAAAATTTCCGTTTGGAGTTGATGAAGGTGTTGCAGCAGCAGAACGCTCTGGTGGGTTCATGATTGTTTTTTGCCCACTTGGGGGCAGTGTAATTTGCCTTAACTTTTGGGGAGCTGTCATGTGCATCTTTACATAAAGTCTATGAGCTGGAGCCCTTTATTTATTTATGTCCGTGTCTCTAGAGACATTTTAGATGAGGATAACATGGCTAAGGCCAAATCAGACTCCACAGCAGAGCTGGTTTATAACCTTGTAAATGTTCAGGCCACAGAGGAGGACGCCAGCAGTGACGAAGACCTGGATGATGACGCCATGATGGAGCTGGATAAGGGCCTGGCAGCTGTGTTCTCAGAGCATAAGAAGACGGCCCAGGCCAAGAAGGATGAGAAGACAAAAATACACAAAGAGAAGATGCTGGTCCGGGACTTTAAGATCAAGGTAGGTTATCCTCAGTGTGGGGTCTTGTAACATATTTTGGAAAGGTCCTCAACCTTCCAAACCTCAAATCTGTGTCCCTTTGTTTCTCCGGTGCAGGTGTTGGACCTCATTGAGGTTTTCGTGGCGCGGCAGGCCGGCAGTCCTCTGGTGTTGGGTTTGGTGGAGCCTCTGCTCAACCTCATCGACAGAGGAATGAGCTCCGACAGCAACCAGCAGGAGCAGGACTTCCTGCGCCGAGCTGCAGACATCTTCAGGTAACGCTTTCTAACTGTGGACACGGTCCTACGTTGGATTTTAAAATAATCATATCTCTCTTTATGATTTCTGACAAAAAAAATACAACGGAGAGCGAACATATATATTGTTATTTTCTAGCATGACCAGGCGGTTGTCCCTTACTTACTTTTAATGAAGGTATTCAGTTTGCTGTTGACCTGTGTAATTGTTTTTTTGTTTTTTTGCAGGAACCAGCTGTGTAGGTCCAAGGTTTACTGCAGGACCGCTGCTGACAGACAGGGGGAGCTCCATGACCTGCTGGAGAAACTGATGACCAAAGCCCAGAAACTGAACGACTCCTCAGTTTGTCTCTACTACTTCAGGTACAATTTCATTTCTAATGAGTAGAGAAGAAAATGAGGCTACGTTGTGTTGATAGATAGATTTTAATACTGTTCTTACATGTGCCATATTTGAGCCAATACAGTAGTGAAATCAACAATCTCAACTCGACCGTTCCACTCACTCCACACACTGTGTTTGCAGTGCGTCTCTGTACGTGGTGAAGGTGCTGAGAGGAGTTCCTCCTACCGACGAGACTGAAAAGCAGCAGACGGATGAGAAGTCAGCGGAAAGCGAAGTACGTTCACCGCAAACTAATTCATGTGTCACAGTTTGTTTTCATCCGCCCTCAGAATCAGACACACACTGTACAACAATTAGTCAGCGAGGTTGAAACGACATTTTCAAACCTTTGCTTTTAGGCCACGACTTTGGTCAGTAGACAGATTGTATTTTTGTCTATTATATTATATATAGACAGTTTTTTTTACAATTTGTTGTTATAAGAGGAGGTGGTTTCACAAATAGTAACAGTTATATAAATAGAAAATTCAATCCATGAATTAAAAAACACATTTACTTCATGTTTTGTTGTTTTTTGTTCTGATTTTGACACATTTCTGAGGTTTCAGCTTCCATCCAGATACAATGGAGGTGAATGGAGATTCTATTTTCCAAGTTAATTTTTTTAAACCTCTATTAAATGTGTAACTGAAAGTAATGAGACTTTTTCACAGCAGACATTTTGACATGGGGAAAGCAGCAGTGCCATTGATTAATGACAAGTCACTCACCAGAACGCTGGGATTAATTGAAATCTGCTTCCATTGCACTTGGTTGCATTTTTCTTTTGTCAATGCTCCGACTTCTCCAACTCAGTCTAACACAAAATCTTATTTGCAACTTCCTTAAGTCGACATGGAATTCAGACATCATTCCTTTTATTATTTACACATTTTCTTTTCATGATGACTTCTTTTCTATTCTGGACGCTCTGATCTCACCTTTATATTCATGTATTTACACACATGCCTCGTTTGGTAGAAGACCCTGAAACGTGTGTGTTGACTCATCTTTTTTGGCGTCTGTGTGTTTGCAGCTGAGGTTCCTGGGTAACTTGGATGCAGATCGCGTCTCGGCCGTCTTCAGGGAAGCGCTGACCTCCTTCATGGGCCGCAGGAAGAGCCCTCTGACCGCTCAGATGTTCACAGACTTGTTCAACAGATTCCCCGTGAGTACAGCGACATGCGTCATTCAGAGAGCAGAATTTAGGTCAGGACACCACGGACGCAGAGGCTCACAGAGAGAGACACAGGGAGTCTCCACTCACAGTTACTGATGCAGCTTGTGTGTTGTTTTCCAGGTTTTGTGTGTGAATCTGTTGGATACAGCTGTGCAGCACATCACATCTGCAGTCAGACAACATCAGCAGGTAAATGTTTCACTCTTTTCTACAGCAGTAACAGTTATGTAGCTAAATTACTGACGAGGGAACAAAGAGTAAGAAAGAAAAGCATTTGTCTAATGGTTATATATTATATAAAGTTTGCTAATTGACTCTCAGGGATAACAGGGTGGTTAGGCAGAAAGGAGCCAGAAATAAAGTCTTACGATCATCACCATTTAGCACAGAGACAAAAAACAAACAATGTAGGGAACAAAGTATCAATGTGTTGGCGTTGTCCCGCTCACTGAACTGAAACACGACTGCACGGTGGATATTACCCATGATCCCCGGCTTCATGACCCAGAAGAGCTGCTGCTGTAAGAAATACACCAAAAACTGTTCCGAATTCCTTATATTTTAAAAGTCTCCTCGCTGAATATTGGGGGTAAAAAACTATTTGAATTACTTCAACTTCTTTTAGTCTTATAGTTCTTTAAACTGATATACAGTTCAACATTACTATTGACCTGATTTTGACAATTAACCCTGCGATAATCAGTCAGTTCCACACTTCTCAAAGGAGATCGTACTCGCTCACTAGAGTTAAGTAGAGCAAGAACAGACGTTCAGGGTGAGGAGCGGGAAGGAAAGTGGTACCATTCTCTCTACTCCAAGTCAGAGAACCAGCACATTATTTTGGAAGCTGCTATTTTAGGATAAAACAGTTGCATAGTGTTGCTTTAAAGTGTAAAATTGCTGATAGGCTGTATTTATCATATTGTCCTTAGTCCCGTTGTTTATGTTTTCATTGGTCTACTCTCCAACTTCCCCAACCTCCTGGACATATTGGTCTTTTTTTAGCACCTTACTTGCAAAGAGGAGAGAAGTGTAAATCTGTTTGAGACTATTTTTATCTGCTGATTAATCCAGATTTGGTCTTGTAGTATTTACAGCAACAGAACGAGGTATGCGTGATTGAGCCAAAACAAAGTTCTGACATCCTCCTCCCTCCATGTCAGCTGCTAAATCTACATTTATCAGCAGTTCATTCTACGGTTAACTCCTTGTGTATGTTAGATGTCCTGTTGATGGACATTGTTTCATGTGTGTGTGTGTGTGTGTGTGTGTGTGTGTGTGTGTGTGTGTGTGTGTGTGTGTGTGTTTGTTTTAAGGGCCAAGCTTGTGTGCTGGTTTTGCGGGGGATGCAGAGCAGGGAGGTTCAGAAGCTTCTGAGCGGTGCTCCATGGACAGAGCTCTGTGTGAAGATTACAGGTCAGCTGGCAGCGGTAAGTCAACACAGCTCCACATCACATGTGTTGAACATCACAGGAGTAACACAGAGCCGGAGCAGCGGCCAAACACAGGAAGTCAGGAAAATACTCTCTGTCAAAGGAATATCTGAATTTTACAGGAGGTTTTAGCAATTCATCGGCAGTTTGAATGAAGAGATTTTCAGTCCTATTGTAGTGGAAATAACCTGTAACGTACAACACTTCTGTTAAAGAACATGAACATACTACAACAGGTTTGTAGATTATGGAAGTATACGAATAATACACATTAACTGTAGAGAGTGACAACATGTCCATGTTGTTTACTTACAGCTGCACTGCCCCTAGTGGTGAAAAAACATTTGATTCAGGTCTAACAGAAATCTTGACCATCTCTGTTACTGTTACATTAGGGCTGTAACTTTTTAGCAAAAATCAAGGTCGAACGATTTTTGACGCACAATTTGTGAAATGTATTCGAATACGTCGAGCTGGTAGTGAGCGCCCTCTGCTGGATCACAAGGAGAACTACTTCAGACGGTCTGATGCGCTGTGTATTGAATTTGAGCCTCATTACAGTGTGTATATATGAACTTTTCACCCCATGTTCGAATGAAAAGTGAGAGAACATTGTAAGAACATTACAGCCGTGATTGCTGGTGGGGGTGCACTGACCTGGTACCATTATACTGTAGTTCCACATTTTGTCTGTCAATATCTGCCTGATTAAAATTCATATGTCTGTGTGAACATGAGGCTGTAACTACCCCTCTTTTCCACAGCTCATACACCCAACCCCCTTTAGGCTTGTGGGGATTTTAATTATATTGTTTTCAGGCTTTATGAGTTTGCCTCATACAGTGATAAAGGATGATTAGAGTCAATACCGCACTGACTGTCCTCTGTGTGTCCTTGGGACAGAGGAGAGTAAAGCTTAGCATAATTACATGCTATTGCAATTCGTCACTAAGCCAATTCTTCTGTGTTCTTTTCCTCCTTGACAAAAAAACGGAGCTATCAAAACAGCATCACTGTTTTTCTTTCCAGGGGCTAAATGTCGTCATAAGGTGAAACAGTGCTATCTGAGCTGCTCGGCTTATTGATGAATATGATGAAAAGAGTTTAGTTTTGTGTGTAAAAATGACAGTGACAAAAATACTGGCATTACACAGTGTTTGTTATTGTATTTGTCAGCCACACAGCTTGTGGGCAACGAACATGGATTAATAAACCAATATTGAATTATACTAAAGCAAAACTAAGATAAGATTTATTGATCCTATGCAAGGAAATTCACTAGTTATTAAAACGGGAGGCAGACATGTGAAAATATAAAACAGAAAGATCTAATGAAAAGAAAATACAGAGAATATGTATGTAAAGGAACATATTAAAATAATAATTATATATATAGTCACAGAACTGATGACAAATAAATGTCCTTATAGCTGTTCTATAACCAGATTGTATTGTGTTATAAACCATTTATCACATATATGACTTAAAGCCTCATCAGCTGCAGAAAATGTCTAAATCAGGCTTTAGACAAACTCGAGTCACGTACATTTTAGTTCCTCTTTCTCTATCACTGAAGGCTAAGCGAGTTTAAATGCCCTTTTTTATTATTAGAGGTCCTGTTGGCCGAGGGGGTCTAAGATGTAGACGATTTAATCACTGCATCCCGCTAAGAGTCCAGCTTGGGACCATTGTTGCATATCATCTCCTTTTTCTCGCTCTCTTCCTGTCACATCTCCATTATCTTCTAAATATAAAGTGAACCATAAAATGGATTTAGTTAGAGGAACATGGAGCAAGATATATTTTAGTATCAGCAGTAGTTTAAGCATCATTAACTCACAACTATAATAAAGAACAATGAAAACACAAATAAAAGTACATAGGTAACTCACTTACAAAGTTAATTAAGTCTAAATATACATCATCTGATAATAATGAGTCAAACTGTACAATATCTATAAACTCACAGTGACTATCAGTAATAAGTTCAACGTGGATATCAGTCTAACACCAGTGTCGTCCTCTTCTCTCAGTGTCTTCAGCAGCTTGGGGAACAGACTGAGAGCAAGGTGGTGAGGGAGAAGGTGTTGAAAACCCTGGAGCTCTCTCAGTTCCTCGTCAAGCACGTTCACCAGCAGGTAGGTTGGACTGTGAGCGTGATGGTGACCTCATAAGAGAGGGACCTGATCATGTGGTTTGACTTTCTGCCTCTCCTGCCTGCTCTGTGTGTAGAAGCTGACCGCTGACCTGGAGCCCCTCCAAACGGTCCTGCAGGGCCTGACCAGCGTCCTCACGTTTAACAGGACCGGCAAGATGGAGGACACCTACTGGGCCGTGATGAAGCACTTTGGAGTCATGTGAGTTAATGTGGAGTTTACGATGGGGGAAACAAAACATTGGACAAAGTGAAAGATCTGTTTTCTTTTATTGGTGTGGGTCTGTGGGTGTGTGGGTGTGGGTGGGTGTCAGCGCTTTGGACTAATGGTGCAGTGAGAGGCTTCAGCTGCAGTCAGACTTTGAATTAACTCATTTTGAAAACAAGGATGCATCAATACTTGTATTGAACGTCCTTCCATCATGTCGCCGTGCTGCTTTTCCTGCAGTGCTGGACACGCTCACTTGTAAAAAGCAGATGAGGAACCTGGTAACGTTTACACATGGACGAGAAATGAACATTCTCTGAGAAATCTAGCTTTGGAAATCAGGGGCTCGTTCAATCTGAAAACGCTTTGCACAGTTTCTCACGAAACCTTGTCCAACGGGCTTGTAGGTGTGTTAGTTAATACTGTTTCAGTGTGTTGTAGTTCTTTCTAAACAATGTAATAAAACAACAAATAAGACCCAACAGGGAACTGATAACTTATTCTAAAAACACCCTGGTCAGGATTTATCTCTTTACACTCACTTGGGGTTTCGAGGGTAATTCTCCACTCGTCTACGTCACCTTATCTTCAATTATGGACAAGTTTAAGTAGTTGAGCTCTTATATTTCTTTATATCTGTCGTACTTTACATTGGTCTTAAAACTCATTCATGTTCATGTAAACTTTTGCAGGAAACCCAAAGTAGAAAAAACAAAGCCTGATAAGGAGGCCCAACAACAGTCACTTCCCAAGAAGAAGAAGGGCTTTCTACCCGAAAGTAAAAAGCGGAAAAAGCGCAATTTGGTTGATTTAGAGCCTGCAGGAGTCGCAGCAGAGCAAGCTATCACCGCAGTCAAACCAGTGGCCGACAAAGGACAAGCCAAAAAGAAACGCGACAAGAAATCAAAGCAGAAGCGACCAGCCAATGGAGCAGCGGCGGCTCAGCCCAACCCGGCCAAGAAGAGCAAGACACAGTCAGAGAGCAAGATGGCAATGAAGAAGAAGAAGCCCAAACAGAAGAAAGAGGGAGGAGGGCCAAAGTGAAGTGGACACTGTTATTTTAATGGACACAAATTTGTTTTTTGTTAATTTCCTTTATGGCCGTGTCTTCGTTTGTTAATTTGTCTACCGTGCAAACAGTAATCTCAGCTGCCACTCTGTGTCCGGCAATATGTTGCTGTATGTGATACTGAAAAGTTCAGATGTGTGGGAAGTGAATTAGGAAAATATTATTTTTCTAATGTGCGGCTTTTGATTAAAAATCTATAAACAACAAATCTAGAATGCCTTGAGGGACTTTCTTCAAATTTGGTAAAAACGTTCATTTGGAGGTTGAAGGTCAAAGGTCACGGTGACCTCGTGTTCATGTGAACGTGATATATCAGGAAAACCCGTTGGGAATTTTTATTACACCTGGCACAAACATTCTCTTGGATCAGGATCACCTGACTAGAATTTGGAGGTCAAACGTCACTGTGACCTCACAAAACCCTTTTGTACCTCGTAAATGCGTTATCGTAACAAATCCATGAGAATTATTTTAAATTAGGCACAAATGTTCACTTAAACTCAAGCAGTAACTGATTAGATTTGGACGGTCAAAGGTCACAGTGAGAACATTGGCGTATTGACCATGATATCTCAAGTTTGACTTTAGGGAATTGAGGTGGAGAAAAACAACCGCTTGGTTATAATTATAGTTTAGGTTGAAAATCCAAGTTTAATGCTTGTCATGACCAATTTGAAATTTGAAATCTATGTAAAGTAAATACGGTGCAAATGTTATAGGCACTTAAACCTAAGGGAGGATGCTTCCAAAATAACATCCAGGAATAGTTTTTATTTATCAGTGAAGTTAATACAAAGTGAAGAGGAAAAAAATCTAATCAGTGTTTGATGTGACCACCCTCTGCTTTGAAAACAGCACCACTTCTCCTTAAAGCTGCACTGTTCTCCACAGTAGTTGGAGACTGCCTGACTCCATGGTGTTGGGATCAAGGCTCTGTGGGAGCGGTACCGTCTGTTGCAGGACTCGATGTCCTTCTTGTGGCTGAAGATAACTTCTTAATGACTGGCTGCAGAATGAATTTAGGACTGTTCAGGATCTAAACCTCTAAAGACCCTAAAACTTTTGCACAGTATATTATGTCTGCTAATACTAACCCCACGTGGAGTACAAAGCAAACTTTTAAATTGTTTTCTTTTGTTTGTCCTCTTGTTTCATTTTTTACTTTTAAAGCATCTTGTAAATGTGTTTTGAAAGATGCTATATAAAGTTTATTATAAACTGTTTTCAGATACATATTAATACATGTATGGTCTAATGAGCAGGACAGTTTGAAATGAAGGAACATGACATCCAGTATGAAACTCATTGATTTGTTTTCAATGATTTTTGGGAATGACTCAATGTGATGTACCTTTTATTGATCTTCTGTAGAAGGAATTCAAATTTGACAAAGCAGCACAAAATAGTAGCTGCACAAGGGGAAAATGTAATGAGAAATAAAATGAGGACAGAAACACGCTCTGAAATGAATAAGATAAACATGAAATACTATGATAAGTATGTACAATTCAATGTAGGCTGCTATGCACGTGATTGCACAGTTTGTCGAATTCTATTGTAATACAATATGTGCTCAGCAGAAGATTTTTATTCTTAGACTGTGGGTGCAGTGGCATTGTGCTGGCTGATGGCACAAAGGAGCCCCCCCCCCTGAGGCTTTTCTTTCACAGACTTTTTTTCGTAAGTGTTGGGGTGTGGATTGTCACAGAAATATCGAATATAGCCCAGCTTCTCCTTTCTGGATGAACCAAACATTTCAGTTGTCAGTGACCAAACTTATTAATCGTTAAAGCTGGACCCTTGAACCATTTCTGAAAGATTCTGGAGAATGAAATATGTCACATGTGCGAACTGACAGAAATGCTACGCCATTATATGAAAGTGTAAAATGTCACAAGCCGTTGCAGAGGAGGTGAAGTTTCCTTTGTGCTGTAAACCAAGGTGAGCAATCACACACAACTCTAATTTACCTGTCACCAAAATGATGCAGTGTCCCACAAATGGATTACTGTACGGGACATGAAGCCGTGCAGCCATAAATCTACAAGCGTGTCAGGCAAGGCGGCCGAACCATCCATCAGGAATCTCATCCTGAAGCCCCCTTTACTGCAGGAACCTTCAACGGGAACCATCTTACAAGCAGGACACATGCAATTTGATGTTTGGTCCTGTAGGACCTGCAATGGGGGTGTATTTGTCCTAATAATCTTAGTATATAAATCTCGCTCTACACATTATCATGAAGTAGAAATAACATTTGAAATAAAAAATGTACACTTTAATAAAAATTGATTGTGGGTTTGATTTACTGTGATTTAGGGGCTTAGTACGAAATGAATGAATAAATAAATACATGAAAATACTATGACTTTTGAAGAAAACATTTTTTTTTTTAAATGTAAGTAATACTGAAAACTGTTATTACATGATTACTTAATAATCATTACTACATAAGTTGTGTAACTACGTAGTTTTATAGTTTTCAGTGGGATCATCTTGCAAGCATGACATGAAATTTGTTGTTTGGTCCTGTATTGCAGCCAGGATCTGCAGTGGTGATGTATTTGACCTAATAATCATTGAACGTTAAATCTCTTTATAAACGTGTGTGTGTGCGTGCTTTAGTGACAAACCCACCGAGAGTTCTCTCATCTCCACAGAGCAGTTTTTAGCAGCAGCTGTCATAAACTCACTTTATACTATCTGCTCAGCACCACACAGCAGAAACGCAGTGTTAAAAACGATGTGGTGAATATAGTGGTGCAATTAGGTACCTCAACCTTTCCCTTAGGACTTGGTGGAGACAAAAAACAGAGCAAAATAAGAGTGAATATTAGACACACACACACACACACTGTCGATGATTCTGATCTGCTGCTATTGTCCTTAAATCGCTGGTCATGGACCCAGAAAGATGAGACCTCTTCCTTGGGCTGAATGAAACGAATGAAAAATAAAAATCTAAATTCAAAAAGTTGTTAATTTTCTGCAAGAGGCATTTAGAAAGGGAGGTCGTGTGCAGCTAACAGCAAAGATTATCAAAGTTCTCATGCACAAAATTCCATCGTAATCCATCCAATAGTTGTTGAGATATTTTAGTCTTGATTTAATTGATGAAACGCAGACATACAGATTTAAGTTGCCAGTCACACCGCTGCTAGAAATGGCTAAAATACTGGAAAATTAAGCAATGTTTTATTTCTGTCCCATTTGTACACACACACATGATTAATTGTGTCAGTAATGGTTCTGGACAAAATTATGAATGACAGGAGAATAAGGGCAGAACAACTGCATGTGTATATCATGTGGTGTACGAAGGATTGTGTTCAACCGCAAAGGAGTTTAAAAGTTAAACTTTCACCACAGAAAAATAATGCAGCCTTCAGACAAGTGTGATTTGTTGTTCCTTCTTCGGCCTACAGAGCCGCAGTGGTCCAGGGTAACCTCACAGCCACAGCTTCAACCTGCTGTAATGAAGCATATAAACAGACACTGTTGGTGACAAATCATCCACCTCGAACCGTGACAGCAGGGGTGAGAACAGGAGCAGCGAGATGAGATATAGAGCGCGGAGCCAATCTGCTAATACAGCTCAGTGGAATAATCAGACTGAGCTGTAAAGTCGAGGGCGAAGCCTCATAAATATGTGGAGGCTGTAACCGAACGCAGGCCCGATCCATCCCTTTACCTTATGAAATATTTCACTTCCTATGCAATCACGCTGTAAAATGTACTCTCTTTTTCTAATCTATAACGCAATGGACGGTGGAGTGTTTATCATTACAGTTTTTTGTCTTCACCGATTTTGCTTTTGTTAAAAAGCAATGGCCCTTTGTGTTCTGATGCTCCTCAGCAGGCAGGTTGGTAGGCCCGCTGGCAGGGTGTTAGTTTTATATCGAGTGCAACCAGAAACCCATTAATTAGTGTACCCAGTACTTTCCTTGCCAGGCCTTGTAGGAACAATCAGAGTCGTTCCACCACTACTTGGAGGAGGCCGGAATCTGCACGCATCACAACACACTCTGCTTCTCCTGCTAAATGCTTCTGTGCTGAAATCTCTCTGTTCCTGCAGTAATCATTTATAGGACCATACCAATTTTCGTCCATGTTTCTTGTCACTGTCTACAAAACTCACGCTGCATAATTTATAATAATTTCGACCTTCTCCAAAAGCAAGAAAGAGGTAAAACTGTGTGTGTGTGTGTGTTCAAGAAAGAAACTGTCTGGCATAACCAAACCATCGACCGCCAACTCGTGCAAGTCTCTGGTGCCTGCAAGCTGATCTTCATACGTTACAGAAATTAAAGGAAATCAATGATTGTCTGGAAACATACACAAAAGAGAGGGGGGAAAAGCAATAAATACTGTATGTGCTCAACAGATTAAATTAAAAAATTATTCACTGAGACAGTCCGAGCCATGTCTCAAAACCCAAGGTTACTCCCAACAATTCAATAACAAAACCAAGAAAGCAAGATAAAAGTGTAATGGGTTCTTTTCCTGGCTCGTGACCTTATCCCTCCACCAAGTTTGGTGAAAATCCGGTTGTGTAATCCTGCTGAAAAATAAACAAACATACCAAAAGACACGGGTGCAAACACAACCTTCTTGGTGGAGGAAGTAAAACCTCACAGCTTTCCTAAAAGCTTTGTTGGTGGATGCATAATGGGGCTAAAAATGTAGAACAGAATATCCAATAATTAAAAGTTAAAGAAAATAAGTAAAACCTTTATAGCACTTTTGCAAACCAAGAATATACTCAGCCAGGAGCAAGTCATTTATGATTATATGATCTTACTAAAATGTTAAATTAAATTGTAATAACCCACACACAACCAACACCCTTGTGAAGTCTTTGTGCAGCTCAGAGGATCCGATCCCCTGAGACAACAAAACCCTGAAAACTGGCCTCATTAATTCTAAATTAGGCTGTACACAATAACTAGGCTATTCCCTGAGCAAACCTAAATCACACAAAAATAACTCTGTGTCTCTCTTGAATGCAACTCTGTAACCCTGACAGTAAATAACAGCAGTCAATCATCTATCCACTCCGAACCACTGACCTCTGACCTCTAACCATCATTTCATAGCCAGTGACCTTTGCCCATCCCTGTAACGACTGAGAATCAATTTATTCCTAGTCACTGACCACCACTGACCTCCATCTATTCCTGGTCACTGACCTCCATCCATTCCCAGTCACTGACCTCCATCCATTCCCAGTCACTGACCTCCATGCATTCCTAGTCACTGACCTCCATCCTTTCCCAGTCACTGACCTTCATCTTTTTCTAGTCAGTGACCTCCATCCATTCCTAGCAACTGACCTTCATCCATTCCTGGCATCTGACCTTCATCCATTCCCAGTCACTGACCTCCACTGACCTCCACTGACCTCCACTGACCTCCATCCATTCCTAGTCACTGACCTCTATCCATTCCTGGCCACTGACCTTCATCTTTTCCTAGTCAGTGACCTCCATCCATAACTAGCAACTGATATTCATCCATTCCTGGCCACTGACCTCCACTGACCTTCATCCATTCCTGGCATCTGACCTTCATCCATTCCCAGTCACTGACCTCCACTGACCTCCACTGACCTTAATCCGTTCCTGACCACTTCCCTCAATCTACTATAGCCACAGACCTTCACTGTGCACTGACTTCTATAGGCACTTTCTAGCTACTGACCTCCACCCAATCTTAGCCACTGACTACTACCCATTCCTAGCCACTGACCTCCATCAATCCATCTGACTGTTATTGCCCATCCATTCATCACCACCTTCCTCTTTCCCTGGCTTCCTCCTACCTTGCTATGAATTACAAGAGGTGTTTTTTGCCACTAAACAAACACATAGAATTCAACCCTGTCTTTAGCAGATGGAAAGTGTCACACATCAAACAGGGAGATGTGAGATAGGTACAGACATGGAGACTTGTATCTGGTCATGACTACAACAGTACAACATGAAATCATATTGTGGATCCTATTCTATAAGCTGTCCTGACGGAAACACATGTTTAAATGTAGCAAGCATTAGTCATCTTCTATTGACTTACTTCCAATTTCGCTGCCAAGATAAATGGTTTCATTTTGTTTCACTTAGGCTGGTGAGATAAGATAGGCAGACAGTCTGTCAGTGCATCCTCCAGATCTGGAGCCTTGCCAAAGACTGCTTCATATCCCCAGTCCTTTTTTTTGCAGGGGACAATTAGGAACATTGTCTCCTGGTACCTGGCCAACCCACTGACTGATGCTGATTCACTGCCACTGACCTCTGATGAGACATGCCATGGCGCCATCACAGGCTATAAGGCCGTGGAGATTAAGAGCGGTACTTCCGTGGATAACCTTCATGTCAATAGGTCACTGAAAGATTGATGTTGTCCAAAGAGAAGACATTATGTTGTATATGCAGTGGATCTGATTCTGTATTCGACCGATATGGTTCTACATTACATGAAGTTAATTTATTATGAGAATTGATTATGCAGTGACGTGGTCCTGGATCTCCCTGGTGAGGTCATTTACATATGTCCAGGGAGATGGGGGCTGAAATTAAAATCCAGTCAAACATTTTCTTATCATCTCACATCACCTGTACAGTAATATATTGGGTAAATGGTGGGAATTAGCAATCAATTCAATGTACTGGGAAGCTGCACATTCACCTGGGTCATAACATTCAGATTTGAAGATCACTGACACATTCAAAGAGTTAACATAATGTAAGTATTTATTTATAAACTTTGAATAGTACATATTTTCCTTGGATAAGGCAGATTATATGAACTCCAGAAAGATGATGTTACTGTAAAACATTCCAGCTCTCATAATGGCATACATTTACAGTGAATTCATATCATGAATGACACAGAATTTCTATTAGGCCCACTATTATGCAATATGAAGGATCATAAACGAAAGAAAAGATCGGCTTCAACAGAAACCCTCTACTGGAAGGATTCTCAATTTATTACATGTCAGAGAATACATTAAAAATACTCAAAAAAAAAAGAGAAAATACTCTATTAGCGCAAAAATTTACTATCTGACACATCAAAGAAAAATATCTTATGTGCATTACTACAGCAAAGAAGTCTTGCATCCTTTCAGGCTAACTATAGCTAGCTACAGATGTCTAACAGACATTGGAGGACAGTACTTTATGCAAATATGCTAAGTCACTTAATTGAAGGAAAAAATACTACGCAAACAAATAAGCTATTTCTATAGCCTATGTGCAGTTTTTTCACTGCCTAACAGCACCACAACATCCACTATAGTCTAACTACATACTGGTAGTGTGTCAGAGGACATGCCAAGGCAGATCAGCGAGCCATTATGCTCCGTGTTGTGTCATCAACTCTTAATAATTCAACACAACAGTGTGTTACATCCCAGGGAAGATTTAAAGTTTAAACATCTTTGAGGTTCAAACGATGTTTTTCGGCTTGGAAGGAGGAGGAGGTCCAAAAGTCAAAGCAGGCAAATACTTTATACAATCCCATAAGGAGATATCGTTTGGCTAAATATACGAGTGGAAGAGGAAGGAGTGTGGCCACATGGCTAACCAGCAGATGGGTGACAGATTAAAGGGAAATCCAACATAAAGTGGCTTTGTCGGGTGTTGGGCGACCACGTGCTCCCGGAACACCTTCGACATGTCTTGGCATTGATTCTACAAATCTCTGGACTCTACCGGAGTGATGAGCACCATTCTTCTAAAAGATATTCCCCTCATTTGGTGTTTTGATGGCAGTGGTGGAGAGCGCTATCTAACACAAATTGTGTTCAACTCGTTTTACAGCTGGTGAGTGCATTGACCTTAGCTTATGACTCACATCATTTTCCTACTCATCAAACTCTTCATGGACCCTGCGTTCCCTATGGATGGGGGGTACTGTCATCTCAGAAGAGACCACTCCTCATCAAGATTGAAATGTTTAACCATTAGATAAAGGTGATCACTCAGAACAACCTGGTATTGATTTCTAGTGACCTTTCCCCCGCTGAGAGGACAAGTGGACCGACACTACACCAGCAAAACGCCCCCTCTCAGCATAACAAAGCCAATGGATCCATTCAGTGAAGAGGCCTGCATCATTCTCTGGTCTCCTCATGACATTTCTCATTTGATCATATCGCTTTTCCCCCCCACATCTCACATCGCTGACCTCCAAACTGTGAATTCATCTTTGTAATGCAGGGGGGTTTTATGCACTGCAACCTAACTACAACCCTCTCTATGTAATTGTTTGTCCTTGTTGTGACAGTCAGCTCACGTCCCCGCTTTGACATTCTCAGTCACCTGAAGAGGAGTTGCTCCTCGGTTTTTCGTATTAAACTAATGCACCAGCGAATGTGCGCTGTCAACCACAATTTCCATCTTAAATACTGACGTCTTTCCAATGGATGTAAATCATTGTCTTGTCATCTTAAATCAAAGAAAGAATCAAATTGGCCAGATCAGTATTTTTATACCTCAGAGCATGATAGGAAGTTAATTGATTAATTGTACTCTGCAGTTCACTTGTGTGGAAGCATCTACATTCTTTTTGGTCTCTCTTCTCACATATTCCGGTTTTTCCATTTAACTTGTCACCCATCTGCAGCGCCACTGTAGTGTAGGCCCACTACTCTGCTCAGTATTCTGCATTTATCTGTTTCCTGCTGTTTCTAAGTCATCTACAAGCAGCAGAGGTGGGTGTGGGAGTTCTTTGTGCCTTATTGCTTTTCCTGTTAATTCCACAGTCCTGTTCCCTGAAGTTGCGCTGAGTTAACAGTCCAGAGCAACCGTCTCGTGCAGCTCGCGCTCGTCCTCCCCCGGTGCCCCGGTGACGTCCCCGCCTCCCCCGCTCCGGCACGCGGGCTGAACCTCCCCGCATCTCACCGGCCGCACGATGACGCACGGCCTCGCGGGATCCCCGCTCGCCCCTGCGCGCGTGGGGCTGCGACTGTCGCGCTCGTATTCCTCCTGCGCGCGCTGGATCTTCCTCTTCCGGAGCTTCCTCTTGTGGAAGTGGAACGTTGCCAGGGAGACGAGGACGACCCCCGCGAGCACGACCACCAGCACGAGGAGCGCGAGGGTGGAGGAGAACGGCGGAAAGAAGCCGAGCTGCTCCACGCAGGTGCCGTTGCTGTTGATGGCCTGGAGCGCCCCGTGGCAGCGGCGCAGCGGCACCGGCAGCCGCGGGGCCTCGGAGGTTCTGTCCGTCATCCGGTCCACCTTCCCCCGGCCACGCTCTGTGTCTCTGACCCGAGTCTACCCCCTGCGTGCTCTCCGGGCTCAGCGCGGTGACACCGGCCCGCACATGTGGTTACCTGCACCGAAGAGAAGACACATGAGAGCCCTGCTCATCCAGAGGAGGCTGCCCGTCAGAACCATCAGAAACACGCCCACACACCCCCATTAACTGGCCCAGGCCACTTTAATATAGGCGCACACCAATCTGGAACAATTAACATGGGGAATACGCACTAAATCACAGCCCTGTAGTGGAGCCCGTCACCTTCATGCTGCTGATCAGTGTATAAGGGGATCAGACGAGGCAGTGAGGACAATGGGCTACATCATCTTCTACATCCTACAGGCCTTACAACATCCTCTTAACAGGAGCATCCTCTCCTGCGCTCCACGCAGCAGCCTCTCGGGACAGGAATGTCATCTTTACGCAGAGGATAATGTCTGCATCTGTTCCACATCAACACAAACAGCCAGTTTAGATCAGAAGAAGAAAATCCCCCATTCTTACCTGATGAAAGAGTCCGGGTGAACAGTCCGCGAGTGGAGAGCCGATTTGTGTAAATGGGGGAAACTGGATGGCGGTGACGTTATTTCATACAATGTGCTGCTGCTGCTGAGCTCCGATCACCCAGGACGCGTGAGACTGCCGCAATCCGCTCAGTCCTGGACTCCGCTAAAATGCTCCGAGCAGGCTGGAAGGAGGGATGAATAAAAGCCCTCAGTGTGCATCGAAGTGGTTTTTAGAAAATGCGATTAGAACAGAGCCGTGATCTGCCTCCTCTCCTCCTCCTCCTCCTCCTCCGGTCATCCGCTGCTCCACTCAGCATCTGAATGAAGAGCTGCAGCTGCATTAAAGGTCCCGTCTATACCAGTCAGCTGGCAGGGCTGGGTTTCCTTTTTTTTCTTTCTCCTTCTCCAGCTTTAGTCAGTGCCAACGTTTCCATCTAATGACTGTATATGCTCATTAGTTCTCAAACACAGAGGGAAATTTGTCTCCATATTTTACTCTGATCTACAACCACTGGCATTCCTGAGGGTGTGGTCGGTTAAATGATGCAAACCTACATGATTTGAAGCGTTTAAGCCTAATTATGACAGTGAGATAATGTCCAGTTGTAATGCATGTGTGTACAACTAAGAGTAATTATCAGTCTCTTCCCAGAATCTTATACAAGTTGGTATTGTAGACATCACACGTGCACCTCTAGCTTCAGAAGCAAGAATATGTAAACGCTGATGTATATGTATCATCAATTTACAGCTAATAGATTGCTTAAACGTCAAACCAAATCATAAAGTCTGGTCAATCTGTTTATGAAACACCTTAGAAAGTTGTACCTGCACGTTTTCAAAATGATTTAAGCTACATCGAGGCAGACTTCTCAGATTCTCAAGTCTTTCTAAGAAATTGGGACTTTTGAATGGTGTTCAATGTGAAGGTTGGGCTTTTACAAAGGTTGATCGAAATGTACATCAGTGTGATATGAAAAAATGCTTAATTTATTGAAACTTTGTCAACCTTTTAAAAATCTTTATTGAACCCCAGTCCAAACTCATAACTTGACTTAAGAGTCTGGGCGGTCCTCCAGAGCAAACCTGGGCTTTCTGATTCAGTCATGCTGATGATGAGTGATGAACTGGAATTTGAAACTATCGCAAAATTCTGTATGATGTTATTAAATCTTCTCTTTTACCTTTGGTGAAGATAATAACTCTTTTGCAAAACGATATGGCACTCAGTAGAACTCATACCTCAGCCAAAGCCCACCAGTCTCTTAAAATTCAATCAAGCTGCATCAAATTTCACACATGCACTTATAGATATCAGTTCCCTAAATGTGTCTGTTTCTTTTTTTCCCTGGGAAATCAATTGAAATTGTTATGCCCTCAGAATGTGAAAAAAGCATCTTGGATCCGCCCTCTGATCCGGATCTGTGCCAAAATGTAATAGGCTTTTCCCTGACCCATACGGCATCCTTACCAAGTTTCGTGGAAATCCGTTAAGCAAACACATGTATATAGGGGGGAAAACATAACCTCTTTGGCAGAGGTAAAAAACAAAAACCCTGGAAATAAGTTTGAAAGCCACTGATTTAGATCACCGCCAAACTGAGCTCAGCTCCCCCCTGACTATAAGATTACCGCAGGCAGTGTGGCACACTCCAAATATAGAAGTGTGGGTGAAGGAGAACACAGTGAGGAGGTGTTTCCACAATGAGGCCGTACCTTGACCTACTCAGGCTTTCAAACAACTCAAACCACTTTTTAGCAGAGAAAAAATGTCCATGTTCTGTTTTAGTGACTCATTTTGTCTGGAGCAGATTCCATGTTACTTGCTCATCTTAGGCAGACTGAATTATGTTGCCTGTTCCAACTTAACAAATTTGACTTTTTCATGTGCTATTATCGGGAATATATGGACATGATGCATTGCACAAAGGAACTGCGGATAATGTTCACAACTATAAAACACGAAAACTTTAGTTTGGATTGAGGTGAAGGAGCTTTGTGAAGAAAGCAGAAAAACACTTAAATATTTTGAATGTCTATTCGTGAATTCTGTTGATAAGATGAAGCAGTTAACAAATCATTTTACATTCTGCCAAAAGACACCGCCCCCTGAATCGCACCACTTCATGCCCAATGTCATTAGATAACAAGTTGACTTTTGCTGCAACACAATGCAAAATTATCACATTGCTGTAAGATTGTTTTGTAACATCAACACCTTATTTCTGCTCTTTACTGGTCATCACACTGAAAGATAGAATGGTTGTTGCTATGACAATGATATCAGTGCTTTCTTACTGTTATCTGAGGCAACACGGCTCCATTGGCACACCTCTTGCATTGTTTTACAACAGGGCGAGGAGAAATCCAAAGTCAGCAGAAGTCATCCTCTTGGGATGTCTGGGGAAAATCAGCACAGATGTCATGGCTGTCATTCCCAAAAAAAAGGAATCTGTTGAGATCAGGAAGGGTCACTTGTGTCTTCAAGCAGTCAGCGGTGTCAGTTTACTGCTCATGTGTTCATCAAGGTGAGAATGATTGTCCATAGCACCAGAGAATCAAGCTGCACCTGCACCCTGTGGACAGAGCCAGCTATGTTGATCATGTTGAGGCCAGCTGCTTTCAGCTTGTTGCTCCAGCACATTGCTACGGTGGCCAAAAGAGCTCAAGGCGCTGTAAATGTGAAGTGATTGAAGTCTGCTACTCATCATTGGTGATGGAACTTCCCGAATCATTGAACTACATCCAGGTTCATCATTTTTTTGGGTCCCCTGGAAACATTTCCATTGTCATTTTCGCAGTTTTCAGCACATTTTCTGTATTTGCATGTGTTTTCTCCATTTGCAGTGCATTGAGCTCTCTTGGCCACCGTGCACTGCAGCATAGAACAAGACACTGACCACCAACAAATGATCAACTCTATCACCTGACAAGAATGTCAATATTCAATTATTCTAAAGAATCCTGCTTAACGCTGAACTTTCACGTTTCTCTATGTCCAATATCTGCAGCTATGCTAGCCGCTATACTACAAGTGCACATCAGCCAATAGAACAATAGCAGATCTGACAGCATGTGAACAATTACAGCAGGATGTGATTGGCTTGGAGCCTTATACAATGCATGATTGTTCTTATGAATCCAGCCATCTCTAAATTCTCTGACTTCTAATACACTCTGCATATTAATGGAGGTGTGTAGTAATAACCGATAAAGCAAAGAGGGAGATTAAATCAGGTAGAGGTCTCTCTGCTACTTTGCATTCGCGCCACAAAGCGTCTGAGATTCTCACAGTAATTCCCCAGTCCTACTTGTGGACATGCTCCATCACCAGCGGGGCTCCATGAAAAATGAATGGCCTTGGAGGAAGTCAGGGTCCCTGGATGATAAACTCACTGTAGGTGAGTGCATGCTGAAAGATTTATACAACTATTCATGCACAGTTTAAAGCGTGGCATATGTTTGGGGGCTGTTAAATGGAGAGTGATTATAGCACTTATTTTAAAATTCATACAGGTCTTCTCTGCCGTCTAGGTCAAGCTGCCCCACATTAGACTGGGGGAGGGAACAACCCTCACCCACAGAGCCACTGATAATCACCAAGTTACACATAATTATAGATATTATTCCCTTAAATATACCTTTTTCATGAAGATCCATGAATTACTCATTGGGGGGAATCAATGAAACTATTAAACAAACACCCTATTCCACAAGTAGCTTGCGTAATCCTGCAAACTATCAAACAAACAAATAGACAGGAGTGAAAATATAACCTCCTTGGCGGAGTTAATCATTTTCAAGTGAGTATTGGTGTTCACCTGCAGGAGGGATTATTGAAATAGAATTCAGTTATTATACTCTTAATTTGAAGCAGTTGTTACACATTAAATCTGTAATATTTTCAAGGCATTCACAACAAACTTGTATGATGAAAAAAAGATCAAACCCAGTATTAAACCCTGTGGACCACCATAGGGAATATAGCTTTTAAAACCATTTTTGAAAATGAGAGGAATGTAAAGAATCGTGCACATAGAGATGATCGTGCACAAATTAAGACTGTTAAGACCAATTGAGATTTCCCTCCTTGAAGGCTTTTCCCAATATTACACCTAAAGATGGATGGAGTAGTTGTGTGACGAATAAAAAAAAAAAACAGCTTGAGAAGTTTCAACCCCATCCAATTTCACACATCCGCACACTGGACATTACCTGCCCAGCACCAAGCAGCATTTGGTTTATCCATGCTTGTTCGCTGCCTGCTGGGCCTGGAAACAAGGTCGATGAGGGAGTGAACCACGGCGGATGCGGATGTAGACCAGAAAACCCCCAAAAAATTGTTGAAAACACTCACTCAAGCTGAGAGGGACTGCACAGTTAAGTGGTAACCCTCTGCGAGTTTGCCACAATGAGTGACAATCATCACATTACACACTCATTTGATCCATTGGTGATAAAGAAATATTGATTATGACAGCTCTAAACGTTCTTCTGGCTCTCGATGGGATTCCTTGAAAGTTAAAAAGAAGATTTTTATAGTTTGGATGATTAACAGCTTCATTATAAACCCAAACTATGACTGAAAGCTGAAAGGCCATTTTTCTCTCCCTTAATGACACTTTGCATTGCGTCTGCCCATTACCGAGCCAAGCCGACTGCAGCTTGTGTTAATCAGGATTATTAACTGTAATGGGAAAGGTTTGTGGGCCTAAATGCTAATGGGGGAAGGAGAGAAAGAGGAGGAGGAGGAGGAGGAGGAGGGGGGGTCCTAAATGCATCTTCATATGAAGGAGCTGATATCTTTAGAGCTGCAGGCCATCACCGGGCCGGAGCAGTCCTCTTGATATTCCCTCCACGCACACACCACTGCTCTCACCGCAAGTCTCTGTCAGCAGAATTTATAATGAATTGCACAAAAGCTGGTTTGCCATGCATGCATTCATGCATGCACATACACACACACACACACGCAAACAGACACAGACCAACTTTCCCTTTGTGCACAGCAGAAATGGCTTTAGGAAAGAATGAACGAGGCTGTTGCGCGCGCAGAGAGAAAATGTCTTCCACAAATTGACTTTTCTCTTTGCCTGACGATTACCCTGTCCCCAAGCATTAGTGTGTGACAAAGCGTGTGCATTTGTTATGAGGATCTCACACTTTTGCTTTCTACATGAAGACGTACGGTACAGCAGATATCATGGTTTGGTAAAGGAGAGATACTTGAAAGGAAATGATGATGACTATTTCGTTTTTTAACATTATCATCATTATTTTTGGCTTTATTCGACAGTAGTGACAGAATTAGTAATGACAGTAGATGAGGGGGTCGAGGACATGAGGGTTATTCAGGGTTTAATGCATGTTTTTGTCCCCCATTTATCACGTTAGAGTCACTCTAAAAATATCTTCACAGCTAGTGTTGACAGAAGAAGTGGTTACAAGGTGAACATTCATATGGCCATGTGAGAACATTTTTATAAATAGACCTTTAAAATAGGAGAATATCTGTTTCTGTTGCCTTTTTTCCACCAGGACGGTGACGGTGCAGGACTAATTCAGGATCTTGAAAAATCTTGAAAATTGGCCCCCATTTTGACAGGTTTGGCTCCAGCCCCCCTACAATATTCAGAGGGTAAATTGGTGGCAGTAATGCACCAATTCATTGTTTATCGCCTGCCAAAAAAAACTCAAAAGAAGAACAAGAAAAGATGGGGTAAAAAAATCATGGCTGGAAGATTGGAACAGTTTTTCTTGCTTATTCGTATAGATTTACTCTCAAATCTTTTTGCAGATGCAGATGTTTCCAGGCATCTAACAGTTTAATGAAATAACCAGAAGAATGTTAAAGGCACAGGTATGTTTTTATTTATATATTTTGCAAGTCCTGGTTCCACACTTTACAGAACTAATTTGAAGAAAATGTGTAACAGATCTGGTCCTTAGAGCTGAACTAAATCAAAATATTCTTTCATAAATTAATTAAACCAAATTTAAGAGTGGATTTCCACACTGACATTCTTTTTTTAAATCAGTCAGTATGATTGTCTGGTATTTGATAAAAGCTCAAAAGTTTATAAACATCCCTTTTCTAAATCTTTCTCCATGACATCATATTGATCTCCTGTTTAGCTGGTGGATGGCACATCAGCAGCTGCTCACCTTTTCCACCCACCTCATGTCACTGTGAGCATTATCACAGCCCTGTTTTCCATTTACACAAAAGCTCAAATGAATAAAACCCACACCTTACTCAGAAACGATCACACCCACAGTTAGGGAACAATTCTGTTCCTAAGCAACTGATCCTCTCCGTGTGGGGTTTGCATGTTCGCTGTGTGTCTGCGTGGGATTCCTCCAGGCGCTTCACTTTCCTCCCACAGCCCACAGTCGTGCAGCCGAGCTGGAGTGCACATTTTAAATTGCCCCTGCGTGTATATGTGACTGTTTGTAGGTGGTCTGATAAAATGGGTGCAAGGCTGTAGGTGTTGTGTGAAAAGCTCAAACTATAAATATAGAAATAAATGTGTGGACCGATGAACACTCAGTTGTCTCGTGTAGCATTTTCTTAACAACCCATGGACCGCTTTAAACAGGCGTCATGCACCTTTTGAACCCCTACACAAAATGTAAGCCCTACTGAAGTCTATTGCAGTATTAATGATTCATTTCTGTAATGCTGTAAGGGTAAAACATATGCTTTCTTTTCATTTTAAGGGAAGCATAGGTTGATGACATTTTTTTTTTAAATAAGCACTACTTCAAAATAATATGAATCAACCTTTTGTTGTTGCCTTAATTGTAGAGTTATTCATGAAATGATCATTAGAAACTAAATTATTAGAAACTTTCCCAACTCATCAATAGCAGCTGTGTGCTTTTTGTATCCTTTAATTTTATATGATTATATATTGAATTATATTATTATAATTTGGGCACATTATTCAACCATAGACTGTGGATGGACGATACGACGGCTCCCCTAAAGTGAAGCCAAAATGTCTTGATCGCCCCCTGTCGGCTAGCTGCAGTGTAGGTCATGAACTCCACTTCCTCCATGTTAGTGGATGGGCGATGGACCAAATTAAAATGTCTAAAAGTCAAATTTTCTCTGAAAGCTGTTTTCTGTCATTCTATGTCGTCCTTATTACGCTGATTTATGTCCAAGTGCTACTTTTCCCAATAATTTTGGCTTTAATTACTATTTAAGCTATTTGATGCTGTAATGATGATTGACAGCTGAGACTGAAAAACAATTGGTCAAATGCCTCCGTCGGCAGGAACTTGATACTGCGACTCAATTCCCAAATCACTACTGGGCAGACTCGAGCTCCAAATGTGCAAGATGGCTGCGTTCGTATCCAGGATATTTTGGCTTGATTTGTGGATACTGGGAGGAAACTGAGACACGTCGTCCATCTCTATGTACGATCTGTGGATTCAACTGACAAGATGTTTGTCTTGGGATGAAACTTATGAGAGGAGCAGGTGTAAGGAAAGGAAAGATGGGGGGCAGTGTTTTTGTAATTGCCCATTAAAAGGTCTGTGAATGTCCCCGCCAACCACAGGAGAGTGAGGCCAGTAGGAGGGATCTGCTGCTCTTGACCAAATTGTCGGACAAACAGACAGATGAGGCAAACAACCTTCACCATCCTCAGCCAAACAAAGACGGACATACTCATTGTTGATGGTTTTTGTCCTGTGACAGTCCTCTTCCCTTTTTTTATGGTCAGTTGACGTTGTGGCATTCCCAGTAGTTTGTCCTGCCGTTGACGCTCCGCTCTTGTTGTCTTGAGCCTGGAGGCTTTCCACTCTCCTTCTACTCTATCAATTATATTAACAGCGGCCCGGAGCTTCCTCCTAGCATGATTCTCCATTTTGTGACAGGAAACCTTTCTGTTTTCACTTTATGGCCTCCTGCTACATTATTGCACTGCACTGGTAATAGAGCTTACTCTCTATTCCACTCCAGGCTTTGCGCCGCGATCCAATTTGTCTTTCCAACACCAGGCATTTTCTGGTGACAATGAAGTATGTTTATGGTCGTGCTGATGTCATCACATTTCTGTTTGTCCCTCATCTCCCAGGGCACAGCTTACAGGAAAATGAATTATACAACACAATGGAAAGGATGGATGTTCTGCAGTCAACTTGAAGCCAATTTGCTCTAACATGACTTGGCTTTTGTTTCCAGCTAGATATACAGCCGGAGATGATCTGCCAGCGTCCTGTAGAAACTCTGCTTTCCTGCTTTGTTGCGATCGTGTAAATTATGTATCACCAGTAAGACGCTGGTGGAGTCATGTGGCACGTCAGGTTCATTCTTGATTGGCACACGGCACAGAAATAGCATATCAAGCATCCCTACACTAATTGTTAGTCATATTCAAGCCCCTATGTATTGTATAACCATGCCCACAATGTGGATCCACTAGAGAGTCTTGGCTTTAAATCATTCATTGATTTAAGTGAGCAACTCAGGCAGAAATACAATATGTTGGACAGGCAGTACTCATGCATGCAGCCTTGGCTTTGAGCTTCCCACTGGGACAATGTGAAGCGACTGGTGTTGCATGTATATACATTGTATTTGAGCTGATGTGTTTCTGTGCATTGGAAATATTTCGTCACATCTTATCTTTTGAGATTTATATTGCAGTGACAATTCTATCATATGTATGTTGAAATAATAATTACACTCTCATTCTCCCAGGCCCTGAAAAGGTTATGTCCAAACAGGAGGACAAAATCTGTGTGAAAATGCATTTTAAGTTTAGCAGCAGATAACGTGAGGCTCCAGCCGTCTTAGCTAATCAAATCATGCAGGTATGTTCTAAACTTAGTGCCTTTTTTTGTACAAAATTCTCTGAGTGTTTTTCTGGACGGTGTTTCGTGCAGAGCTGAAGTGCAGCTTGAAGCACGAACAGGGAATTTCATGCTGAAGGACCTCAGGGATTATAGGAGCTCTGTTGACAAGAGGAACATTTGCAGTGACTGACAACTCTTTCCACTAACATATGGTGATGTGAGTATTGTTTTCAAACAGACTTAAACATATTCTTTTTATATAATATGAAGCACGATGAAGCCATGAGTCATATTGTTTTTCATTTCACTAGAGGATATTTCAAGATGCATCTCAAAGACCTTTGACCAGGTGTCTAATTTTAAAATGTATTTTAAAAGATGTGCGAATACATCAATATTTTTCTTGGAGAGGGTCAAATGACTATGTGTAATGAGAAAGTTGTTTCTTTTTCTACACACATAACTCCTACATGATTTAATACAATGTCTTCTTTCTTTGTTTCTTTCTCTCTTTCTTTCTTTGTTCCTTTCTTTCTTCCTTCCTTCCTTCATCCCTCTTTCTTTTTCTCTCTCTTTCTTTCTTTCTTTCTTCCTTACTTCCTTCCTTCCCTCTTTTTTCTTTCCTTCCTTCCTATATTCCTTCCTTCATTTCTGTCTTTGTTTCTTTCCTTCCTTCATTTCTGTCTTTCTTTCTTTCTCTCTCTTTTTTTCTTTCCTTCCTTCCTTAATTTCTTTCTTTCTTTCTTTCTTTCATTCTTCCTATCTTTCTTCCCTCTTTCTTTCTTTCCTTCCTACCTTAATTCCTTCCTTCTTCTCTGTCTTTCTTTATTCCGTCCTTCTTTTCTTTCTATCTCTCCAAAACCTTAATTGATAGGTTTGAGGAAATGATGCTTTTATTCTGAAGTATTCCGGCCTTTTACTCTGAAGGGGCGTCACTCCGGGCGGAAGTTGCGATCGCCTGTCAAGGGCTGAAGTTTATCTGAATCACTAGCTGAACTTTCGTTTTCCTCTGAGAACACAGTGAGCATGGCGACGTTTTTCGGCGAGGTGCTGTCGGTGTATTCTCGGGCTGTGGAGGAAGACGACGAGGAGCTTGAGGAAAACGAGGAAGACGAACAAATCCGCCGAGAGCTGGAGGAAAAGAGGTAAATAGCGTTAGCCAGCTAGCATGAACACACGGGAAGTGACAAGTCAGAAAGCATGGAGGCAATTCAGGAAGCTTCATCCAGTGAGATAAACATGTAAACTACATTTTAGATTAGTTTATATGTGGCTCCCATTCTCCTATGCTGACCAGCTAACATGACAATATGGTGGTCAGCCATTATTAGCAATAATAACACTGCCTCACACTACGAGGTCTGATACAATGGGGTCTACTTTATGTCTCTGGGTTTGTACTGGAGGGATGAACACCATCACAACCATTGTGGTGTTCTGATGATGGCGGTGCAGAGCTCTGTCTACCATTTCAGGCCAATAGCAAGTCACAGCACATGATTCACATCATTTATACTCATTAAACTATTACGTGACCTCAGTGGATGCTGGTATTGTCATCCTGTTTCTTCACCCTTTTTTTAGAGTGTTACTTTAATATGTAGCATGTGTGTGTTCAGCTGTATCTACTGGTCATTTTGTACCACAGCCCTTCAGGCACTTGTATTCCTATGTGGAGTATAATAATAATAAAAAAGAAATATCTAATTTTAGTCTTATAGTGTTTTCTTTAACTTTCCCTACTTCTCCAACCCCATCTCTCTTCATCAGGGAGGTTCATCTGCACTGGACCCCTGAAGTCTCCGATTCACTCAAGTCGGGAAACAAGCTGCCGTGTGCTGAGTTCATCCTCGCTGTGGGACACAACGCTGCCAGTAAGTAGCTCCTGTGTGCTACCTTACCTGTGATGAATCCTTTTTATACCACACTCAGTTTATTGTAATGATCCCCTGTGTGGAAATTAGAACAGTGTCCAGTGCGAGTCCGCTATTTAAGAGTAATACAGCAGACATTTTTCTGCTTTTAAAGATGATAAGGTGTCAACATAGATATGCACATAATTTGTTTATCACAATATATTCTCTAGAGAGCAACACCTTTTTTTCTTAAGTTAAATTATGCACACAGAATTAATGACTAAACGCCAAGATTTAACCCCTTCAACATTTATGATTAACTTTGAACTAGGTGTCGCTCATAGTGAGAAATAAGCGTTTTAGCACCTTTTGAGTTAATTTTTTCCACTTTTTTGCCCGCAGCTTTATTGCTTTGGTTCATGAACCTCTTTTGTGCAATGGTTGCTGTTCAAAGAAAATGTGTCAAATATTTGCTCTTTCTGTCTTCTTGGATGTGAAGATATGATTGTTTTCATTGTCGCTCATGATAATGAACTAAAATATTTTTGGATTTTGACTGTTTGTCTGACAAAACAAGAGACCAGAACATGTCATCTTGTTCTGTGGGAAACTATCAGAGGCCTTTTTTCATGGCAGTCCTGAATACCATATTTTGGGGCTTCTCTGACAGCAGAGGGGTTTGAGTAATAAACAAAAACACACACAAAACTTCAACATCAGGAGAAGTGTAACTTGATAACCTGTTTCATCCCGTCCAGTTTGTCGCTAAACCAGCAGAATGTGGGCCTTGAGTGTCACACATACTGTAAATGTAATGCAGGCTGCCATTTATAATAGTACGGCTACAACTAATGATTATTTTGGTTTTATTATTATCTGTTTTTTAGGTGTCAATAGCCTTAAACCCAAATAGGTTCAGTTTATTATACCATACAACAAAGAGAAACAGAAATCTTCATAGATCAGAAGCTGGAACCAATGAATGTTTGGTAATATTAAATAGTATTAAATGATCAAATAATCTATTAATTAATTGATTCAGTGTTTCCACTTTAAATTATAATAGTTAAATTGTTCCCATTGTCTGTCAGCTGTGAGAAAAGGAGAAAGTAGAAAAGTTTAATATAGCTCTGTCAGCATCTTCAAACTATATTTGAGTGCATGTCAGAACCAGAAAATAAACTAAGCATCTAAAGCATCAGAATAATTCCAATGTGAGCTGTTGTTGAATTCTGAGAGGCTCTGTCTTCACAGGGTTTCTGTCAGTGTACGTTCTCACCTCTGCAAACTGGGACAAAGTGGGACATGCTTCAGCGTGGAACGAGAGGAGCCGAGCTGTAACTGGACAAACCAGCACGGAGTCAGCATGTGTTTTCTACAGACACAAGGAAAACCCGTCAGTGAGTGACAAACTAGCTGAGAGCATCACTTCAGAATGTGTCTGTTGTTTCATTATTCCCACAGAAGGCACCAGGCTGCTGCAAACTCAAAGATCATCCAGTTAAATGAGTTTGGTCCTGATTACCCCAACTCTTATAAATTAAGAGAATATTACTGTGGCTGAGTCCAGTTAATTGTTATGCAAGAAATGAAAGAAAAAAATAATACATCGGTGGGTAAATGTAAGAATTGCAGAATGGCAACTGAAACAGATCAAAAAACAATGTTCTTGAAGCCGTTTAAATGTCAGCACATACTTCAATCTCAGGTCTGCTGTGTCTTATTTTGTATATGGTCACATCATATGTAACTGATGTGTTCCTGTAGCATTTGCACTGTATTGTATATTGAGAATATAACATGGAGCCCCACTTCAGATCTAAAAGCTGGAAAGTAGGCCACGGCACACAGGATTAATGAGCCCTGGCTATCCACGGCTCAGAGTTATAACCAATCGCTCTGATGTGTGCAGTGTTGGATATAGTTTCTCTCAGCCCGATGTCTTCGCACATGGTTTAATCAAGATAAACATTGTCAGCAGCCATGTGTGATAGCACTGGGCTACTGAGGAAGCTTCAGATTTATCACACATTTCTTCTCCTGCTGACTGAAATTGCTGCAGAGATTTAATGAGCGGAAGGAAGAGGCCTTCCATACAGTGGGAAGCAGCTGTGGACCACAGATATGACAGTCACTCATTGATCTGTAGATCACTCAATAACTGAAATTTGTTTGTGCATGTTTTTGCATTTATTGACTATGGACAGTAGATAAATGATAAAAAATGAAGGTTGAATGATGTGCAACCAGCAGGTTTGCTGGGAGAAGAGTATGTATGGTACGGAACAACAATAATTTCTCTATTCGGTTTAGTTTTAAATAAAAATAATATTTGGCAATTATTTTGACAATCTTATCGAAATGGAAAACATTGCCTTGTGCTTTAGATTTTTCAACTAGTTAATTAAATCATCAAGAATATAATCTGCTAATTAATTCAATAGTCAAAATAATTATTTCGTCATTTCTTTTGTTGGCAAACTCACCAGAATTCTGACTGAGTGAATTAGCTCCCGCCCTCTACTTCATCCTCTTTACAGCTTCCATGTGTTTGAATTTCTCCTTCTGCTGTGGGTGTTGCACTGCACCACATGAAAACATCAGAGAAATGCAAAGTGGAGATAAACCCAAACTGCTTGTGACCCTGAGGAAAATAGCTCTGTGTGTGACTTCTTCGTTTGATTTGACATTTAGTTGGGTGTCTTTCCTGGCTTTAATTCACACCACACAGACACAAGTATGAGTTTGATCCACAAATGTCTCTTATGTTCTTTTCCCTAAAGGTTTTGATGTGCCAAGTGACTTCCTACATCGCAGAAGACCAGCTTTTTCAGTGGACAGAAAAGGTGGGTTATGTTTATACAATAATACATTATTTGCACTGTTCTGTGATGACATTAGGTTGGTATATGGAGAAGTTTAGACCGGTTTTCTCTACTGCAGGCTGATTTACAACCGTGCACAGGTTTATTTTCTCTCATCCATTAAGTTCAACAATGAGGCAACACCAGGTCGTTCACATGATTATCATACTCATGTCCTGTACATAATTGTTAATATCGCTTAGACACACATAAAACGAAATGAGCTATTTGCTATAAATAATCTTTTAGCACCTCAGTGTCTAAAAGCATGGTTACTTATTGTTAAACTACAATCATCAAAAGTCAAACATGCAGGTATTCTTCAGGTTGATAGATTACCACCGTCAACGTGATGTTGTGTTGTACTGACTGTGTTTCTTTGTCTCATCCAGGTTTTTGATTGTCTTCAGCACAGAGAGCTGAACGTGACAGTGTTGTCAGATAGCTCTGTGGCCGATTACAAGACAGCAGACTATCTGTGCACCAGCGCCACTCCCTTCCTGCGCTCTCTCCACACCGGTACCTTCAGTGGTCAGCCGGTCTGCCAATCACTGGAGCAGCCCAACATAGTAACTGGGCTTTCAGCTGCAGGTACTAACTTCTCTCATTGCCTGGGCTCCTCGCTCTTTTCCTCTGTCACACGTGCAAACACTCAGTATAGACACTTTAAAGATGACGGCTCATCTGTTATAATGCTCTGCTTGTTTAGTAAAGTTATACTAGAGAATCGCACTCACATGCAGATTGGTATCACTTTTCAAATAATAGATGTTAAGTGGCAATGTGTGCAATTGCATTTGGGTGGTCTACATATGAAATGGCTTATATAACAAAGACTGATTTATTACATGAAAAGAATAATTATTAAATTTGAGGGGAAATCCAACATAAACAACCCTGCTGAAAAGCAAAATGTACCAATTTAGCTCTCACCTTCAAAAAGATGTTGAGTTGATAACTGACATTACTAGATAATGTTAAAATTGACAAGATGTTAAAAAGTAGGCTTTACATTCAATGGAATGTCCCAGGACAAACAGCCTTGCAGCTCTTAGTTGAGAGCTTTGAAGCCTGAAAGATCAGAAAAAGTTCAGATTCTCTACTCTTCCCTTTGAAGTGTCCTTGAGTGAGACACCGAACCCCAGATTTTCCCTGATGTAATTAGCTTGTAAGTATCTTTGGACAAAAAAGCACCTGCCAAGTGAATGAAATGCAGCACCATTATGCTCCTCTCCACTCACTCAGAACACAGCCTTGCATCCTGATTTGGTCAATTTAGTCTTGGTGCACATAAGACATTGATAATCCAAAAAACATGTGTAAAGGACTTCAGTCTCGGTCACTGAGGACTGAAGAGAGTTTGCCCTCCTCATGTCAAACAGTCTAGTCTTCATCCATTCAGATTTTTTTAATTCTTCGTTATATAACCTTACATTCTTCTGCTTTATGCTGTTTCATCAGTACTGAACCACTGCCAGGTCCAGCGCATCGCCACTGTCGTTTACCAGTGTTACAGTGACGTCATCGGCCCTGACTCTGTCACCATGGAGACCTACAAGCCTGCACTAACCAAGCTTGGGAAGTCCATACAGGTGAGCTTCCTCTCTTTTTATATCTGAGTGAGCTTTTGGAAGGTCAGTGGGCAGTAATTTTCGGAGAGATGTTATGTTTGACAGTTTGGCATGACGCACCTTTCTAAATACTAATGAGCCAATGTGGCTTGGCTACTTTTTCCATGCAGAAGTAGCCAGTTTGCAATGGGCCTCCGGGCAGTAGCAAATTCAAATGTTGTTTATCTACTGATCCATGCTCATGAAACTGCTCCATGTACATGAGTTAGTAGAACAGCATGCCTCCATCTCATTAAATTAGTTTTCATTGTACTTGAACATCATTCGGCATGATGATGTGGACGTGATCATGGCCTCATTAAATCCCCATTAAAACATAGCAGAAGAGTTCCCTTGTTATTCTGACTTCACAGTTTAATCGCCTGCATCTCTTTCTCTCCTCAGTTGGCCTCGTCTCCGAACACAGACGTCCTGCGCAAGTTTATCCAAACCACCGAAATTCAGAGTAATCTCTACATCTGAAAATGTTGCACACTGAGTGGTTCAATTAAAGTATGTTTTCCTCTGATAAAATACTGTCATTTTTTGAAATAAAGAAAAAAATATACTTGTGTATCTCAGGCTTTTAGTCTAATTTCGCAAGTGACATGGGATATTAGAGACTCCTCTAACTGTCAACGGATCCATGTCAAAACCAACAATAAAATGATCCTGCTAACATCTGTGTCATCAAAGACGTAATGTATCTCATTCCTCCGTGCTTTAGAACTCCATTGTTGTCGGCAAACTCTTAAAAAACATCTTTGAGACACACCACATGAATTGTGAGTAAATCCCACAAACCATTTTGCTGCTTCAAATACTTACTGAAGCATAAAATGTGTATCAATCTGTAGCTGAACGTAGTCTCAGACAAAATCATTATTGAAGCTTCATTTAACACCATCTGCTGCTGTGGGCGATATTTGATCATTTTCAATAGTCAATATGATGTTTTATTTATTTTATGGTGGGTATGGTGATGTCTTCTATCCCTTTTGTTCACTTGTGTTTATGGGTTTCTTAACTATAACTCAGTTTTCAGTTACCGTCTTGTGCATTATAGTCCATTATATTTCATTGTTATGCCTCCATGTCGGTGAAGGCCAGTGGCCGTGGCCATTTTAGTTTTCCTTGTCGTTGTCTATTTGTAGCTCTGAATACTGTTATTATGTGTATGTCGACGGGGAGCCACTACAAACCGGAGTTACAATCCTCGTGCGCACAAACTTGGCCATAAAATATGAATCAGGGCATAATGATCCTCACAGTGTCTCCTCCTGGCCTCACGGGGGCAATAATGAGCCAGTGAGCGGTTTGAGAAACAACACAAGGTAAAAGAAGACGAAGTGAGCGAAAGTCAAACTGACCTGTTGATTATTTACAGAACAAAAACAAACCACAGCTGGTTTTAGCTTTTATTTTCCACCTCTTGTCGTTTAAACAGTTAACGATCGAGCTGCATGAAACAGTCAACAGACACGAGGGGCTGTTGAATTAGAAGCACTTTACGTTAGCCTGGTTAGTAAGGCTAGCTATGAGTGCTAGCCGGGTCATAGCCTCCACGGGCGGCCGAAACAAAGCTCCAGTCAGCCGCAGAAAGGAGCACCGAGCCCCCGGAGCTAACAGGGTGCTGGCGGGGAGGAACCCGCCTGTGGTGGCGGTGGGAGCCTGGGTGGAGGACGGACAAGACTTCCAGGAACACCCGTGTGTAAGTGTGGGACTTAACCGCTAATGAACAGAGAGATTCCCCCAGGTTGCCAGGCACTTCACTTCAGAGACTGGAGCAGACAGTCTGCAGAGATTTGTTAACTGTTGTGGTGTTGACATGGGGTTTTCTTTGTGCCGCAGCTGTATATGTATACTGCAACAATATATATTTGTATTAGAAACCTCATGTAAAGTAAAGTATTAAATTGATTACACTAACTCCGTTTGACACGTACACGTTGGCTGTTCCAACAAAAAAATACTGAAACTACCAATTGTTTAGCAAAAATAGTTTTTGACTCAATTTCCATCAATCGATCATTTGATGATTTGACTGATTGTTGCAGCTTTAATCACAGAGATCAGGATACATCCATGCTCCGTGTTTTACACTGAGGGTCTCTGAGGTCTGAGTCATTTTCTATTGCTGATTTCTAAACCAAGCCAAAAATGTAAAATCATGAAATCCTAATGAACTGAAGAAATGTCAGCATGTATGGATGGAATGACATCTTTTTGAGATGTTGAATGGGAAATTGATCATTTGAGTTTAAACTCCACGGAGTTACAAAAACATGAGCCTTCTTCATTAAAGGCCCTTCTGTAATTTAATGGGCCATTTACAGAAGTCAGTGTTGTGTACCTTTTACTTGAGTTTAAATTGCAACACCACACAAACATCCCTTTCAAATTAAAGTCTGGCTTGAATCTGCTATATAAAAACCGTCCTTAATTTCACAGATTTATGTCTAGTTAAATGTACTTAAATATTGTAAGTGAAAGTATTCATAAATACAAGACAGGCCAATGACCTCTGTCATTGTCAAATTATTATATATTATATAAGTAGTTATTTATTTTGCATTAATGAGTGTGCGTAATTTATTTGATCTTGTAGCCAGTCCAAGTTGGTTGTGTGGTTTAATCTGTGCTAATGTATCACATTTCATTGACTCTCATTGAAATATTTTATGTCAAATCTTAATCTGTAGAGAATCTGTAATTATAATTGTCAGTTAAATAGTCACATGAATGGAGAGTACTGATTGTTCCCTTTGTAGTACAGACAGTTCTCTTGTGTCTTGTTTAGGCTCTTGCTTTGATAACTGAGGAGCTTCAGGCAGAAAAGAGGAGGGAGAATGAAGAGAGCCTGCGACGATTTCAGGATGAAGTGCGCCACCGAGTGGCACAACAAGCCCAAGTCTTCAGGAAGAGACAGCAGCCTCAAACTGAGCTAATGGTAAAGCTGACATAATTTCTGACTGATAATTAAGTGTAATGAAATCACATCAACTAACGGTAAGGGCTGAGGTGACTGTCAACTTTTATTTTGATTACCTTATGAAACATTTGGTCTGTTAAGTGTCAGAAAATAGTGAGAATGCTCAGCACTCCAATCTCTTTCAATTGCTTTATCTAACAAACAGTCCCAAACATGAAGGTATTCCATCTATATTGATTTAAAACAGAGAAATCTATATATATAAATCACTGTGCCGTCAGTTTGTCCACATTCGTGTTGACCCAGATTAACAAATACCCCATTGCTTGCAATTTTATGTCCAGGTTAAACCTAACAGGAGAATCCCGCAACAACAATATCGAGTGTGGACCCAGCATGTGCCTGCTGGGGAGAAGGGGGTGTCTGCAGGAGCTGCTATACGACAGAGGGTGATGGAGAGGAGCTCTCAGGGGGTGAGAGGGTATTGCATAACATTACCACAATAGAGCATGAATGAATAATTGAAGTCTAAGCGAAGTAATCACATTTTTAATTTCCTGTTTGGATGTGTGCGTCTTCCAGGAAACTGTACTGAAGATATTGTATTTTATCTGGTTGATACTTTTTTTCTACCATGTATTTTAATTGTAAATTATTGGTGTCCCCACATATTCATATTATTACATTTTTTTATGGCAAAGATAAGCAATATGGCCTAATTCAATATCATAGATTAAATGGCCAGAAGCGCATTCCTACTTGCCATTTTGTACTTTCACCTTTTGAGGCTGCAGATTTGGGAAGACCCTTTGTCAACAGGACAGTGGCCCTGTTCACACAGTCGAGTCCTTCAGGAAACGTTTGTCCTAGATTGACGCGAAAGAACTTGACTTGCCAGCACAAAGCTCTGACCTCAACCTCACCCAGCTCCTCTGGGATGACCTCGAGCACTGACTGTCGACCAGGCCTTATCACTCAACATCACTCTTTGACCTCACTTGTGCTTTTGGGTCTGAATGAGAGCAAATCTTAACAGCAAGGTTCAAGACTGTATGGCTGACATACTGAGACCAGAAGAGGGGAAGCTGTTACATCAGATTAGGGCCCAAGGTTTTAGAAAGATATGTTAAACCATCACATACAAGAGTAATTTTTAGCAAAAACATTTTTTTTAGAAATTACAGCTCAGATATTAAATATACATAGTATTTGAGGTAATTAGAAACAATGTCTCTGTTGCAAAATTTGTCCAACAGAGAGTGCTGTTTTATCAAAATGTTTGTGGTATGAATTTATTTAGATAACTAAAATCATGTGGTCCTATTTCCTTCAGCACAGAGTGTGTTATTACACTGTTTCCTCCTGTGAGTGATAAAATAACGTGACAGTGATTAATTTGGTGGATTATTTATTTCCATGATTTTCCAGTCTAGTGAAGGCATGAGGCAGGTCAGACTCAGACTGGCCGCCTGTCAGATGAGCTCTCATGGAGGAACAACGTCAGACCTTCCTGGAGGCAAATGGAACATCTCCCCAACCAGACATGCAAGCGTTAGTGTCTCACACTTGTTCCTCTTTTAAAAAATGAATAGTTCCTGTTGCACATTCAGGGTATAATAGATACATTTTCCTCCCAACAGAAAGCTGAATATTGCATGCAAAGACCAGAACAGGAAGTGGAAGAGGAGGAGGATTTTCAGAGAGAGGAAGAGGGAGATGATCATTTCTTCACCGGTCAACATGAATGTCCCCTTGTTCAGCAGAAGGTTAATGAATACCCCGAGTGCAGCAGCCTTTCATCATGGCTCTCACTCTGTATTCCATGTTGATGGCTTTTCTATTTTCTGTTGAAATTCTTTAAAAATTAATTTTAGATGCATTTAAATGTAATTTATTCATATTCATCACAAGAATCAATTATTTGATATAAATAGAAAATGTAGTCGATTGACCAGATGAACAAACATTCATATTTACAGAATAATATGACTGAATAGTCACCAGACACAGTTTGTCTGCAACACACACACCAACTTCTCAGACTCGAAGTTCATAGTTCAAATTGAAACACACAGACTTCATGCTGTTAGCATACTCTTGCTATACTCAGCTAAACTCACTCTTTCTAGCATTATTAGTATACGTTTATGTAAGATTAACTTTCATAAAATCGATTCAGAAATCTCATAAAAGAAATCATTTGATATCGTTGTTCCTCAGTAACTTCTGAAATGACTCAACTGTTTTATTATAACGATACTGAAACCTGATGCTTTGAACACATTTTCGGATGTGATAGTTGATGGGAAACTGATAACGTGAGTTAATGAATGTCACGTTTAAAAGTTGTGTAGGAGTACCGTGTTGCAGTGTTATACTAAAGAGTAAGTTTAGTAAAGCTTTCTAAAAAAACTGATATTCTTCAGGTGGCTCTTGTGAATTCATAAATCCAAATAACTCAAACTTTGTGATTGTGATATTACCTTTAAACTGCAGACAGAGTATAATTAACAAGTGTCATACTGTGTCAAGTTCAGTTGTACCAATGTTTACAGTACAAGTTGTGATGACATAATGGAACTATACAAGGTTAATGTTAAATATATTCTCATAATTTCCATTTCCCTCTAACATCTTGTGATTCACCACAGGTTCAGGCTACTTACAGGGAAAAACAACAGTCAACCGTGCAGTTTAATCCTGGCTTGTATCTTTTATGAATGTTGCTGTGTAGATTTTGCACAGAAAGTTGATAAACCCGATTTTAGGCCTCTGGGTGCAGTGGAGTTCAGTTGGTTGCACCAGTCTAGGTTTAGTAAAGGGGTGATTAGTTTTGCAAATCTATTGTTGTATTGTTTTATACTACATTTGATCAAATAGCAGTTGCTGCTGCTCCACATGTGATGTATTCTGCCTCCTTAACAAGGATTGGCAGATCTAAACCCACCATATACTTAAAGACTTAAATACGCTGTCCGTGTGACTCAGCCCAAAGCCTGTTGGTTCTTATTACAGGTATACAAACTGAAATTGATTCACAAAAATATAGTTTCTTGAGTAATAAAGTAATAGTGCATTGTAATTTCTTACTTTTAAATAGAGGCACAATTAACGTTTTTACTGATAAAAAAAGGAAGATTATGATGTACACATTTTTTGATTTCAAATTCACTTGATATTGGCAGCTTGGTACATTTATACCATCTATAGCTGGTCAGCAGTCAAAACCTTCTGACCCTGTTTTGACTGTGTGTATGTTTCAGGTCAGTGGAAGTGTGTTGTGGGACACAGACAAATCACAGCCTGATCCTGGTTTCAAGTCCAGCCTCAGAGCCACTCAGGTCCTGTGGCCTCTGACTGAGCAGGAGGAGCTGAGGAGACAGGTAGACACCAGACAAAGTCATGAACCTTGACTTCACTTGTGCAAACTTGTGTCAAAGCAGATGTCACAGATTGCTCGTTTCTCTGTGTGCAGCGTCAGTCTCAGTTCCTGATGCAGCGTCGTCACTTCATGAGCACAGAGAGGGAGCAAGTGAAGGAGAACAATCAGCACAGGAAACACCTGAAGAGAACTGCAAGGTGACCATTTTTCCTCTGTATCACTTCCTCTTATTGAGGGGTGTTTAAAGTGATCTAATGCCTAAACTATCAGAATCTGAAATAACAATCCTCTGTGGCTCTGAAAGATGGCTGTCCAATGTTTTTTTGAAGAACAGCAGCTTGAATTCAGCTCAGTTTGAGTCTTTTATCATAGACAACAATGTTTTGACAAATATTACTTATTTTATTATGATTATTTTGCCAAAATATGGCCCAATACTATGTTTCTGTGTGATGATTTTACCTTTTAAACAGTGTATTTAACCATATTTTAGCGAGAGAAGTGTTTGGAACATATTGAGATTTACATTCTAAAATACTGGCATAATAATACAAATTGATGGAGTCGTTCAGCCGCCTTTCAAATGTGTCTGTCCTCAATGAAGGATAAAAGAAGAGAAAGAACAGATTCGTCTGGAGGAAGAGAGAAAGTTGGAGAGAGCTCGGCAGCTCGTGGAGGCCCGACAGCAGCTGGAGGAGAGAGAGCTGCTGATTGTGGAACGACTGAGGCTTGAGGAGGAGGAGAGAGCTGTGGAGCTGCAGAGGAGAAAAAAGGAAAAACACAAAGTAGCTACAAGGTAATTCACGGAGATTACACTTAAATATGTGTAGTGACTGCCATCACGTATGATCAGGCAGAATCTAAACAGAAGTTTTTTATCAAAATAGTAATGCTAATATTGAATTTGATATGTAACATCTATCTGAGAGATGTTATACAAAGTAAGTAAAACCGTCCAATCAACTACAGACCTATCAGTCCAAATGATTTCATGTGCACACTCTGTTTTGTTTGTAAAGTCGGTATGAACACAAACCCACAAAACTATGTACAACCTAAGATTATAACGGCTTCTTGAAGTTTGTCGCTGTCCTGATAAATGGACTGATAACTGTAACTCTGCAGGTTCATTGACGCCCTGAGAGCTCAGATGAAGGAGAGACTGTCGCAGGAGAAACTGGAGCCCCCTCCTCTCTGCTGCTGTGCTTCCTCTTTCTGGGACTCTCACCCCGACACCTGTGCTAACAACTGTGTCTTCCACAACAACCCCAAAGGTAAACACCGCACACACCGTCACCGGCCTCGCCCTCTTTACATTATAACATTGAGCTTCTGTGGAAATATACATGAAATTTATACAAACACTTCAGTCACATTTGTCTCTTCCACAGCATATGCCCAGGCGTTACAATCAACAATGCTGAATTTGGATTCACGGTAAAGGAAGCTGGTGAACTGCAGTGGAAAATGACCTCAAAGAAACCAGGTCCTTGTTGTTTAGGTCTGACTGTTTGTAAGGAACATTTTGGGAAATACAGTCTAAGTGAAAGACTAGAAGATGGATGATCTCTGCCCATCTATCCAGTACAGAGTTGCTTCCAGAGTGAAATATGAGGACACAACAACAGCAGATACTAGATGGGTTGCCATGACATTTTGAAGAGGACATTCCTGTTTCCCAGAAGTTGAATCCAAATGACTTTCGTGATCCACTGTTTTTTTTATTGTTTAATAACACCAGCAAGTTAAAATGTTCATTCAGGGATTTGATACAATGCAATTACTGAAGTGAGTTTACAAGTTTATTAAAGTTTAGGGAAGTGTAAACTTGAAGATATGCTTTTGAGGATTTGCTGTGGTATTGTACGGAATTATAAAAGTCTGCTTTGTGTCATGTTAATTTATAATTCCTTGATAAACTTAAATCTGTTAACTGTTTTATTTATTCTTTATATGACAGTGTATGAAGTGTTTCCTCTAGGCAGCCGGCTGCTGCAGCAAAACGAACGTAGCGGAAACCCTGGTATTTTAATGTTAACACCTGCTGGCATCCAAATGTTGCTTGCTAAATAATCATGGATTGAGGAAACATCACCTTCATGCACTACACACTTTGAGGGGAGCGGCCCTGGATGTTTTTTTCCCTGGTGGTGTTTAACAGCAAAGAAACACACTCTGAATAAACTGGAAATGAATATGAATAACTTAAAGGTTATCTCACGCTCTGACAAGCCAGCATGCTTGAATACCCAAACATTTATTTTAATCAGGCAAAATGAGTTAAGTGTACATAACTGGCGTCATTGCCAGTATACATACAATTACATTAAAAAAATTAGACTATAAATTATAGTCATTTTATAGTCATTTGACATTTTAATTGTAAATCTTTGTTTATTTGAAGCCTGTTATGATTTTTAGGTTATGGGTTGAAATGGTCTGTGGGATGCATATCAGTTTGATGATAGAAAATTGGACAAGCGTAACACAGACCATGACAGTCAACAACGTATTTATTACACTTCTTTACAGTCTTTAATATGACTGATTTAACTAGCAAGTGTCCTCCTTAGAGAGACACAACCAAGACTTTTTCATTTATAGCTCAAGACCGAGATAACAACATAATTTTACAAAAATTAATATGCATAAAAAAACTGAAAATACATAATAGAATACATTTTAATGCGAGAGGGATATCTAAATTAGTCACAAGCTGTTATGGTTTCCATTGCTCTTTGTTTTGTAGTAATGTTGAATTCAATCACAGTTTCGTGCCAGTGAATTTAGGTTTATAGGGTGATATGGAATTTTCAGATTAATCATGTAAACAATGTAAGTGTCTCTCTGAGAGAGTCAAACCATTTGGATCAATCTATAAAATCGAGTAAGAGCTGTTGTTGTTGTTGCTGTGAGGCTCCGGCTCCAGCGGCTCCAGCGGCTCCTTTCCGGGCTTTGCCTTCACCGCTCCGCTCCTCAGCTGTTTCCGGTCCGTGCTCAGGGCGGAGGAGGAGGAGGAGGATGGGGGGGGGGCCGGCAGGCAAGTCACGTGTCCACCGGGAGGCTCCGTGTGGAAAACAGTGTGGATGAAACAACATTTGGGTCTAATAATAATACAATTTCTACGTTTCTATTCTTACCGGACGCGTGCTACCGGCGCATGGAGGGAGGCCGGCTGTCTGCTGAGAGGAGCATATAAACCAGCCGGGCAGAATGGAGACCTGCTGGATGTCCACGGAATGTATCTCCCCACACGAAGCTAAACGACTGCTGCTCTATTCGTTCAGCACATAGCGTCAACTTCTACCTCCAGTGTCGTTCATCCGAATCAAACCTGAAGGGCCGTTTCTGTTTTTAACATATACTTACTGTTATAACCAGGTAATAAGCAGCTGGGTACCCCCCTGTGGTTAGTGAGTAAGCTTCAAGTTAAACTCGGAGGACATGTCTCGGATCCAGTTGTGAGTCTTCCTGTTTCAATCTTGGACAACGGACACAGGTTTTTTCCGCCAACATGAAATCGCCCCTGGCTCCTGGAATACGACTCTTCACGTCGTTTTCTCGGGACGGTTGGTAAGTTTCCATTATCACCGTCCACTTCCCACGGTTCTGTCCCACACAGCCGGTTCGTGGCACCTTCATTACACGAGGGCTGTGTGTGTGCGTGTGTGTGTGTGTGTGTGTGTGTGTGTTATCTCCCTGCGTCAATGTTTAGCCAAAGCCCGTCGATAAACTCGCAGTGTGTGGACCTGTCGTGCAGCTCTTTATTCTTTTTATTCAATATATCATAAGACCTGTGTCTGTGCGTCGATACATCACGTCACTCACTTGTTGTCACTGCTTGTTTTCCTGTGCCTGCTCCAGCTGTGAGGATCGTCCCTCACACCAAACTCCATTTGCTTTTAAAAAGTCTCGTTTCAGAGCTTCCTCCCCTCATCGACACATTGAATCTTTAGAGAATCAATGTGCTCGTCAATACATTTAGTATTTGAGGAATCTGCCAAGACACGAGGCACTTTAATAACATCTCAGCCCGTAGTGTTGGTTTTCACTGCCAGCGGGAAAAAACGTAAATTCATAAGAAATTAAATAACAAGTCACATCAACTTATTTGTTATTATTATTCTAACTTTTCTTTAATAATTAAAATGAAGGCAGTGACCTGGGCCACGCCTAATTACTCTTTGAATGATTATCTGCAGAAGGCGATCAAGTTTAAAATGGGTTTTGCTTTATAAAGCAGTAGTAAACAGTGAGTATTCCTTTACATCCAAGTGAGATGCCTTCAGATTGATTTGTTGTGTCCAACCAACAGTCAGAATCCAGCGATTTGTTTATTTACTATAAATTAATACAGCAGATGGCATCAAATGTACACATCTGACAATCTGGACAGATACATATTGTTCCCGGACTCTTGTTATTCCTTCCGTTGTTGTAAATTCACTTCAAGTATGCTTGGTACACAAGTTCACTTCAGAATAATGAATAGCTTGTGTTAATTGAAATTCTGTCATGTCTTGAGGGTGTGGGATACAAAACACAATGAAGAACCAAGGAAGGCTGAAGCTTGTTTATTACCATTAGAAAGATGTTATTACACAAGGGCCACCGCCTTATGCTGCAGAGATCAGGTGTATTATTTAAGGACGTACATTGAACCAGTATTTATTAATGTTATACTGTTACTTTGCTCCATAATTTAGTATTAATATTAAACATAATTCCCAGTACGCACACAGCTGTTTGCTTATGTTTGTATTGATGTCAATGGTGTTCATGTTCAAGGCTACACGTGTTTATTTGGATCTTTCTCTTGCAGTTATCGCACTTTTATTCTTTTCCTCACCTTCCTCTTCTACACCGCCTACCATCTGTCACGGAAACCTATCAGCATTGTTAAGGTGACTATACAATTTAAAAGGATAATCATAAACTAACCCTTAACCCATATAAAAATAGAAAATTACTAATGTTCTGCAGCCTGTATGTCTTTCCTTATCCATTGTGATTTAGCTAGTTTTAATCAGAAACAGGCATGTTGTTTAACCTTTGCACACCATTCATGCTTAAGCCATATTTTGTTTGGATGCTGAAAAATGGATTTGATTGTTTAGAGTTGTTTTTAGTAAATGGTCTGAAAACATGGAACAGCTATGGTATAATCCTTTTAGGCGCCACAGTGGGCATGTCTAATCTCTCAAAAAATAAAATGCAACGCACAATTATGTATATTGAACAAAGACGCATCATCAACCAGTGACTGTGACAATAACTAAATTTGGCACTTTTCATTCCACTGATGTTTTGTTTGCAGTGTTTCACCAGTTTCTGTCAATGTTTTTCTCTCTGATCCTCAGAGCGAGTTGCACAGAAATTGTTCCACAGCCAGTCGACCTGCAGACCTCAACATAACCAACAATGCTACCTGGTGTGACTGGGCTCCTTTTGGTGAGTCCTTAAGTTCCTTAAGTAATCATCTTGTCATCAAATGCAACATAAAACCTCAAGCACCAGCTAAACCCTTCACTACATAAAGATTATCATATATTTTAATATTCGTTAATGAGTATCAGTATCAGACCTGAGAATTCTGTAACCATCTACCTAAGGTATCATACAGTATAGTAATGTTGTTGATTCAGGCACAGGCTCCACATCACTGCAGACACCTTGGTTTTAATTCCTGGTTTGATTCCATAGCTTGACACTGCATTTCAGCTGCCATCGTTTTTTGTGTTGTTGGATGCGGAGTTGAAGAAAGATAATATTTGTATCTGTGTCATCTCTTTAGACCAAGACAACTATCAGACGCTGTTTGGGGTCTTGGATAATTGTTTCCTGGTTACCTACGCCATCGGCATGTTTTTCAGGTTTGTATGTGCTGTTGCTGGAAGTCCTTCTTTGTTGTTTTTGTCTGTTACATTGAGTTGTAATAATTTTCTTGTGTCAACAGTGGAATATTTGGAGAGCGCCTGCCTCTGCGGTACTACCTGAGCGTTGGGATGCTGTTGAGTGGATTGTTCACGTGTCTGTTTGGCCTTGGTTTCTACTTGAAAATCCACTCATTATGGTACTACGCCTTCATCCAGGTAAACATACAACACCACAAACGCGTACTTTCTTTTCTTCCCTTGTTGGTTGTAAACATAGGGGGCAACTTGTGGATGGGTTGGTCTGATCTGTTATGTACAGTGTAATAGGCCCCGTTCAGACCTGGTATTAACGTCCTGAGTAATCCGATCCCAAGTGGACAGTTGATCTGTTCACACCTGGCATTAAAGTACAATGAATGCGTCTCCAGTGTCGACTTGTGATCAGATCGCTCAGGACGGTTGTTATTACCAGGTCTGAACAGGGTCATTGAGGTGCGTATCAGTTTATTGCTATCTCATAACCAAAATTCAGCCGCATCCACACACACACACTGACCAGGTTTTGTTGGTCACTCGATTCTATAGGAAATGAAAGTTGCTCCCTGTGTGTATGCACACTCAGTGGCCTAGTACAAATAAATGCATTAGGTACGTTCGACCTGATGCAGCACTGTTCAGGGCGGACTTAACGTGATGCATGCTGGTCCTAACACAATGCTGGTCCTAAGAATTCAGATGCGTTTTCTGCTCTGATGTATTTATCATATATGATATCATATACATATATCATATTTCATATATGATTGTGTGAAGCTATATAACAACTGGCAGTGTATCTGTTTGTTCTAATGTGGTGATTTATACAGAAGAAAACATATTCTCCTTTTATCTCTCTCCAAAGAGAATGTGATGAATTTCATCTCCTGTGTATTTACAGACGTCACTTTACACTATAGTTTAATTAATCTAATTTTCAGCTGAAAGAAAGTTCTAAGTTAACTTCGTGCAAAAATTCTGGGATTTAGAAAGTAGAAAGTGTCCGACTTGACGTCAGTGTTTTTTTGCTCCACCCCTCCACCTGATCAAGACAGACACAGTCAGACCAAGTCCATCTCCAACTCTCCTTTCGTCACAAAAGTTTTGTTTCACTTTAGTTTTTGTGTAGTGTCCTTTTGAACAGTAATAGCCACACCCATGCACTGAGATTCAGAGTGTGCCTCATGGTGGGAATCAAGCTCTGACTTGTCACCTTGCACAATCAGATTTTAGTTGGATTAGTGCTGGATTAACTCAGATGACAGGCTGAAAGTAAACAAAAAACGAAACTAAAACTATTTCTTTGTCATTGCAATAAATGCAATGCTCTTCTACAGCTCTGAAGTGTTAGATGAGCTTCACTTCGACCCACCCCGTCATCAAATTCCACAAGTGAACTCGCAACCTATGGAAAACTATTAATAGAAATATTTCTCATTCCTCATATAATTATTAATCACACTTACACCCGTCGGGTCCATAAAGACAAATCTCTATTTGACATAAGAGATCAAAATCCAATATCTGAAAAGGAGCTCTGTGGGTCAGTACAGACCTTATTCATCATCTCTTCCCTTTGAGAAATGTAGAGATCTCGTGGTGGCTTAGTCAGACTTTACTCACGTGTCACATGACTCACAGCTGCATCATATGACTGCAGACATGTGTCCGGGCTTATAACGGCTTGGTGAGAGAATGCTAACACTGGTCTCCCCATACCCTCCTGTATAGAGTTGGAGAGTTTGTATTAACGTTATGATGCTTCGGTTCTGTAAGTTAACACAGGCTGGTGTCTCCTTCTGTTTGCTTCACTCTGCAGGTGATGAACGGGCTCGTGCAGACCACTGGTTGGCCGGCAGTGGTGGCCTGTGTCGGCAACTGGTTTGGAAAGGGGAAGTGAGTACAGTTGGAGCAGACCCGCTGACTAAACAGTATTCAATACCTTTTTTTGGCAGCTGACTGACAAACACGTGCATGTTGGTCACGGTCTCATTTTGAAAGCCCAGTGATTGAATAAACTCAAACTGGTTCAACCGCTTCTACTAGTAGAACTACAAGCACGGTAGAAAAAACTTGAGAACACATGACTTTGTGAACAACAGCCCCACGCCCATCTGAATGGATCCCAGCCTTTTCAGTGTCTGGCCTGTAGCTATAGATTGTGTTTACTTACATGAAAGAAACCTTGTTACACAGAGAGATCAGACATGTTTGCATGAGCTGTAATAACCTGGTTACTGTTTACACGAAGCTGATAAATATGATATAATATTGTAAAATGTTCTGAGATTCAAATCTACCCAAATTGCGGTCTTTTTAAAAATAATTTATTTAGCTTAAATAGTCAATCGGTTGTTGATCATTAAAGAATTGGTTTTGAAATCCACTTACCTAATGAGAGGATTGTTATCAACCTCATATCTGTGTGTGAAGTATGGGCCTGAAGTCAGGAAGTGCTCAGTTTGGATTAGCATTAAGTCTGGAAACAAAGGAAACTGCTAACCTCTCTGTGTCCTAAGGTCACCTATATCTACCACCACCTAATAGCTTTGTAACAAACACACTATGTCTTGTCAATAGCTTGCCCTATATGCAAATACAATTATGAGTTATATGCTCAAACTTGATTAAGGCTAATATTTTGCTCATCAGACGTGGGTTCATCATGGGTGTGTGGAACTCTCACACCTCAGTGGGAAACATCTTGGGCTCCCTCATCGCTGGAGTCTTTGTCTCATCAGCCTGGGGAATGTCCTTCATTGTCCCGGGGATCATCATCGCCTCCACTGGGATCCTGTGCTTCTTCTTCCTGGTTGAGAGTGAGTTTCTGTTCATCAGACACACACACACACACACACACACACACACACACACACACACAATCACAGACCGATATCCCCTCATTACAGGCTCATGCTTAATGGTGTATATTTATTATGCCAGCATTTCTAAGCCGCTGTAAAAAGACGTTTCTGATTCCCATCTTTTCTTCTTCTGTTCAGAACCTGAAGACATTAACTGCACTCCTCCTCAGCACCATGTGAGTTCTATAAGAAACGTTTAGTTTATAATCAATCAATTAATGAATGAATTAATAATATTTAACAATGAAACAGCTTGAACTTTTGCATGCATGTTTATGTATGTTTAGAGTGATCAGGACAGCGGTGAAGTGGAACCTCTCTTGCAGAACTCGCCCCGGACCGTCAACGGGTCCATCTCCAGCGAGCCTCCAGCGATTGTTGAGGATCACACCGAGCCTATTAGCTTCTGTGGAGCTCTCAGTATACCTGTGAGTCAAAGCAACTATTTTTAACCATAGAAATGTTTGGTTTGATTGATCTGGTTGGATGATTTTGAATCGGGTTGTTCTGAATTATTATTACTACTTAAAAGTTTATAAACAACAAACTAACAATGGTCCTGTATTCAATATTTTTAATTTTTGTTTACACTTTGTATATACAATATGTGAAGGGTTTGAAAATGTAAACTTTATCACCCTCTGATGGTGGTAATGGAAACTACACAGTGACACAGCTCTGATCAACTTTTTTGCTGATTTAAAAAAAGATTTATATCATTTAAAATTCTGCTTTTGAGACACTGCACTTATTTTAAAATCATTCAATTAGAATTTTTTTGACACTTTTATTTAACATAGTGATAACCATCTGGAAGGATCTGTCTGATTCAGCTCTGTAAGTAGTGACAAATCCCACATCTGCTTTCTTTATCTACTGTGCTGCAGTTAATCAGAGCAGACTCACCAGGAAGAGGTCTCTTCCTAACACATGTTTAATTTAAGCGACATGGGAAAGACTCCAGAGGTTTTAATTTAGTCATTGTGTCTCACACAGGGAGTGATGGAGTTTTCTCTTTGTCTGTTGTTCGCCAAACTGGTCAGCTACACTTTCCTGTACTGGCTTCCTCTCTACATCTCAAATGTTGGTCAGTGTTAACCCACATTTTTTTCTCCAATTATAAAATGTTATTTTGATACTATACATGTAATATATTTCCATCCCCATAATCCTAAAGCTTGTTTTTCATTTTCAGCACATTTCGATGCAAAAGAGGCAGGAGACATGTCCACACTGTTTGATGTTGGAGGAATTGTGGGTAGGTTGTGAGCCTTGACTGATCGGACGTATCCTATTATCTGAAAATACTTGTTTCAGGTGTAAGAAGTAGCCAGGAAGATGTAATGTGTCTGAATATGTTTTAAATATACAGGAGGCATCATGGCAGGCGTTGTGTCTGACTACACCGGTGGAAGAGCTACAACCTGCTGCGTGATGTTGATTGCTGCCGCCCCCATGGTCAGTGTCACCACATAAAATAAATAATAACTTTAATATTAATAATTATTTCCATCCTTGCATAGATCGTAAAGGAATTATTTGTTCATGTTTCAGCTTTTCCTCTATAATAACATTGGACAAAGGAACCTCGGTACTACAGTTGGTAAGTCTCTGTTTTTAATACTCATTCTATCATCTTAATGTTAATTCAGCTATTTGATAGTTTGCTCTTACAATAAAAATGAAGTTCTAAGACAAAGCTGGAAATGAGAGATTGTGGCATTTTTTATGGAGTTAAGGCTCTATAAATACACACTCCTGCATCTCGTCTTCATATTTTAACTATTTGATATATATTCAAAGCTGGAGCATGTCTTTTCTAAAGTCTATCCACACTTTGGTTTAAAATATTTCAGCGAGAGAGAAAATATTACACTGTTTTTAAATATTAATTTACAGGAAATGCCACATATTGGCAATTGTTAAGATTCACGATTCATCATATCGTTACAGCAATAGTAATAATGTTCTCTAGAAACTAAAATGATTGTGAGATGAGATGAATTATGATCTTAAATCGTATTCTGCATGTATTTGTTCCTATAGCGCAGAAAGTGATCAGTTACAGCACCAGTCCATGATTTGAACTGAAAGAAGAGTGATCCTGTTTATAAAATGAGACTTATTACAAAAATTTGTTCTAAGTACAAGTACATGTGAAAGATGTTTTTAGCCATTATACTTAAAGCTGTTTTTTCCATATGTAGCTATGCTGCTGGTGTGTGGAGGCCTGGTGAACGGACCATACGCACTCATCACTACAGCTGTATCTGCAGATCTGGTAAGAAGTGATGCATCTTGGGAAACGCTCTGTTGTATAATCCCACTGACATGTAGTGGACATAACTGTAAAACACTGTTTGTATTGACGTGATGTGTTTGTTACAACAGGGAACCCACGAGAGTCTGAGAGGAAACTCCAGGGCCTTGTCGACAGTCACAGCGATTATAGACGGGACTGGTTCACTAGGTACGTGTTTAGTGTCATAACTGCAGAGATTCAGCGTCTCAGTCTTCCTTTTGTATTTTCAATCACTCTTTCAATGTCCCTCCTGTAGTTATTATCAATATTAACAATGGATCAAATCAATATTTGCAAAAACTTGTTGGTACCTCAGTGGTGAATCCACTGTGGGCTACGTGCTCAGAATCAAACACTGCACTGTCAGTTCAAAAAAATAGACAGCATCAAAAATATACAGAAACCTATTCGCATTGAAGAGAATGATGCATAATGAGATTCATTCCATGCATCATTTCGAAACCACATTAAATACCCTAACCTTTACAATTCGATGCCTTATTTTTCCAAAGACATTAATTTATTGAAACTTCAATGTTTGCAGCGCCTTTCTGTTTGCGGCAGCCAGTTATGAACTTGTTGTGCCACGTCTGCTGGAAATGAAAACAAGTCAAAACAACACAGACAGAGAGTCTGCAATTATGTGATGCTGGTCATTTGCTTTTGGACAAAATTACAAAATGTTTTTATTCTTCCATTTTGCAACATTTGCATTTTGCAACATTTGCATTTTCAGCACTTTTGCATTTAAAAGTCTAAAAGGTTGAAGGTTGTTGATGTCACTTATTAAAAGAGTCGTTGGTGTGTTTCCTGCAGGAGCTGCACTGGGTCCTCTGTTAGCCGGTGTGATCTCCCCCACTGGCTGGAACAACGTCTTCTACATGCTCATCTCTGCCGATGTCCTGGCCTGCCTGGTCAGAAACCCCTCATCTCCTCTCTCACACTGCTCTTTCATCATGCTCACAATTTTCATTCTTGTTTTAGATGATTGAATCGTCTTGAATATATTCCTGTAGCTGTGTAACAACACCCCCAATGACACGTTGTTTGTTTTTCTTCAGTTTTTGACCAGGCTTGTTTACAAAGAAGCTCAGGGTTGGTGCGGACGTGCTCCTCGGGTCAGAGGGTCAGTATCAAAGAAACTTTTTCAAACTTAACCTGTATTTATATTCATGTCAAAAAGTCCCCCTGCGACTATTGTATACCTAATTTTCAACTGCACCCTGGTCAGGTTATCAAAGCATGACAAAAGCTACAAATTTGTGGTAGCATTGAATGTTATTTGTTATCAAAACATCGTCCCACCGTATCATCAGCTGCTTCGAGGGCGTATTATAACCGCTTGTTTTGTAAATACAATGATGGTTGACGATGGTTGTCAAGCAATCATCACCACTGCCCGCTACCGGCGAGAAACCACATTCAGCTGCAGAGAAAACTTACATATATCACTTTTACATGAGGAGTAAAATAATAATAATATTGTATTTTGATTTCATTTTATCTCTTACTCTTCATATTCAAAGTAATTGCAAATTTGATTATTTTAACCTTTTTATTACAGGTTCAAAGAAATCTGAACTACGCACACAAACAAACCAGGAACCAAACACACAAAGAGGGAAACAAAGCTTATGCTGTTCTGGTACAGTGGACAAACGTCTTTCCATTGAAGAAGTCATCAGTGGAAGGTTCGAACAGACGATTGAGGCCTTCTTCTTATTGTCTTTATAAAAGACAGAGCTTTTTTAATCTACTAATTCTGACTTGTTTTCATATTCTTTTATCATTAAAGTGTATATACTGTGCCTTTTCTTAATTTGGTCGTTTTCTGTCTTCTTGGTTACTGCATCCTCACAGCACACAACACAGTACACAACACAGTACACATTATATCACATGACACGTGACGGTATGGAAGAACTCGCAGTCTGCTGACGATAGATTTGATTTTTTAAATTTGTTATTCAGTCATTATTAAAGGGTGTTGATCTTTATAGCTCAGTACAGTCCAACACTCTTCTCATGGCCGATAAAATAAAATGTAACAAAAACAGAACCACTCCCCATGTGTGGTGTGGGGCAAAGGACGATCAAACCAAACCTACTACCACTCAAACCAACTCACTTTCATCAATATCAAGCACAACGTGTCCCATAAAGCATGTGAGTTAAAATAAGAACTGTATGAGACCAAACTAACATCTTGTGCATCATCTGAATTCATTAAAAAGGTTGTGAAGGCCTTTCATGCCTCGTTCAACTCCAGAAGGTAACTCTTTACTTTGACCACCTCCATTTAGTATTCATCAGCCGCGTGTTAACATTTCATTTATGTAACACACTTCAGTCTAGTTATAAGGAAATAAAAGTGTTTATTTCTGTACTTTTTATTACCTACAGGTAGAGGCTGGTGTTTAAACACATAATGGATAATAGTATAGTAAAATACAGTTGTAGTGACATTTCAAATGTTATAATTATTGACAATTATGTTGTGTTAATATATGATAATAATAAATATTTATCTACTAATACGAAATAAGACTAAAATCTTTCTATTATAATAATACAAGAGTAATAATTATTTATCAAGTTGCAAGGGACCTTTGCTGAAGTGTACATTTTTAAACTACACTTACCTGAATATATGTACATGATTTTACTAAAGTAAGAATTTCATGACAAGACTTTTTCTGTAACGTTGTGGTGTTCATACTTTTATTGAGGTAAAGGTTTCTTTCAAAACACAGTTATACAACAAAATCTTTTAGAAGTTTAGACAAAAGTTTTCATCAAGACTTTCTAAAACTATTTTGTTGAATATAATCTCTTCATGTTGAAGTAAACATGTTTGTCAGGTGGTCCTCGGCACAGAAAGCAACAGTTTGATTTCGTTGTATGCATCGTTTCAAAGAAAGAACGTCAAACCCAGGACACACACCTTCTGTTTAATGACAGTGAAAACAAGTTTATTATAGTCCCTGGAATTAAGAGTCAAACACAAATGATTCCCTGAGACTCAGAGGGTGGCGCTGGTTCCACTTACATCAGTCAAAACATAACATTATATAACATTATATTTATAGTGGTTTTATTAGATGACTACATTTCACAAGTCTCTCAGCTCAGAGTTCCTTATCACTGCAAAACGTTTTTCTAAAATAAAACAAAATATACAAAGGACACACAGAACAAAAATGTATTTAGCAAAAGATAAATAAACAACCAAACAAATAAGAGCAGCCAAACCTGGACTTAACATCTGAAAGAAGTTTGATGAGTCTCTGTGTTAAACGAAAGAGAAGCCTCCATCAGAAGCTCTGGGTTTGACCAGCAGAGGTCAACAGGAGACGTCTCTGAGCGGCGTCAATATTTTTCTCACAATCAGTAAATAACATGAAAACAACAAACCCAAAAATTAACTGATACTTCTTGCATGTATTGTCTGTGTAGAAGAAAACAGATAACGCAATTATGCTTTTATTCATTACTACAAATATGGCTTTAGACGTGTACTTTGAGCCAGTCCCACATACACCAACCGGCCAGAAATACTCACTAGAACAAACACGTGTATTCATCCACAGCGGAAAATAGTCCCCAACAAAAAGTTTGCTCCCGTTTGAAAATTGTTTGCTTTTAGCAACAGTGATCGGCTGTTATAGGAAATTAGTTTTTCATGAGATTTGTTGACGATAGTGAAAATATATAACATTAGAAGCTTTTAACCTGGTATTCTCTGCAGGTGACAAAGAGCAAACTGTTGAGTGACCTGAGTGAAATCTACGGCGTCCCATAGGATGATTTCTTTTTTTATCTTGTGGGAACAAGAGACACGATCAGACAATTTGTAAACAAAATCTTAAATTAGACAATTGTATTTGGCAGAAAGAAAATCTAAATAAATAAATAAACTAAATTGTGACAGTTGTAAACATGTGGTTTCAATGTAGAGACTGACTTCCTGGTTCAACTGTAACATGCTGTGAATACCTGGTCGTGCACACACAGTTTTCTTATCTGATCATGTTTCCTGCCCCTATTTGCTTTTGTTATGCGATGCCAGCATTTTCTCTTAATTGAACAATTACTTTGGTGAGTACGGTGGTATTACAACTGATGCTAAAAACCAAAGCTTAAGTTTTAATAAATTAGAGTAATGCGTATTAGAGTTATTGATGGTGTATAACATCGGTCACTCAGAGATCTTTTTTACACCCATCAGGAACAGATGAAAAATCTATTTAATCCTATTGTTTAGATATTTTTGCATAAGTAAATATTTTCTTACTGAGGCCGGCAGTACGCAGTAAAGGATTGCATCATAATTGCTAACACACCACTACAACACGAACATAACAACACATCATAACAGTAACAAGAGCATCATTGTAGAGAACCTACGGAGCATATTGGCACAGAGGCTGCTTTCAGACAGGCACTGAACTCTGGACTTGAATCCTTCAACATTCAAACAGATTAAGTGACAGTTGCAAATTCAAGCTATAACCATTAAGACCTGAAGGAGACAATTCCCAGCAGCGTTCTCATTCTGCGCTTTTCTGTGTGTTCTTCATCTTTGTGGCTGATCTGAGCACAGAGTCACATGAACACAAATCAAACAGCCGGAGGCTTTCAGAGCGAGCGTGAGCTAGAGCGTGAGTGTTGACAGAAGTGTGGTGTTGTTGTTGCACTTCTCTTGTCTTATGTGTCCATCTAACGTTTAAGCCTGTAGCTGTAACCCTGTTCAGAGGGCTACTGTGTTACTTTGTCAAATCGTCAGTGTACAGCCCCCTCTCTCTTGAAAAAACAAAACAAAACAAATAAGGATCTTGAAAAGCTTCATGTGATGCAGTTCGTGTTTTTCAGTGATGATACGCAGCATGATTCCAGGAGCGGTACCAGGAGCTGAAAGGCCAGAGGGAGGGTCAGAGGATTATTGACTTAGACAAATAGAAGTGGCACAAAACTGAATTGAGCATTAACCCTTGAACATCCATAAAAGAGAGTCCAACATTTTAGGAAATAGGCGTACGCCAAAAAGGTTATGTAGATATGTTATGCAGAAGTTTTTGGAAAGCAGCAGGTTAAAGTTGTTTCCTGTTTCCAGTCTGTAGGATAAGCTAAGCTAACCAGGTAACGACCACAGCACAATATTTAACATTCGTGTAGACACATAGTTTGATGTAAAATCTGTTTTGAAATGTCACACAAAAAATCTTAGTGATAAACAGCAATTGAAGTAATGGAAAAAAATGCTGTAAATGTAATAATCAGCAATGTCTCCTTAAGATTAATACTCTGCTGTAAAAGCCAACCCTACCCTCCATAAATATACATTATATAATATAAACACATGTGATGACGAGATTGATACGATTCTCTCATCTCACTTTTAGAAAGAAAACAACAAAATGAATTTAACAAGATATTGAATAATGTTTAAGTTAAAACAAGTTGCAAGTTAAAAGCCTCCACTCTCCAGGGTCTGCTGTGCTCAGGTGAGTGTCTCTTACCCTGGCGTGCTGTAGGAAGCTGGGTTCACCTGAGACGATAAAGATCCTGAGACCGAGGACAGGCCGTTGGGAGAAGCTTCACGACTTAAACTGTTTGGAGATGAATTTGAGGAAACTGGAAGGAAAACGTACAAAACGATGCTGTCAGCGAACACATATACCTTTTCCCATCTATTTTAGAATCATGTACAAATTAACTCTGGATGGGAGGATAAGAGATGAAAATGGTCAAGAATAAACTTTCACACGATAATGTTGTGATAGGGGAACATACATGTATTAGTACGCATGGTAAACCCCAGTATGAGTCACAATGAAGTAATTCATTATCAGGTTATTATCTGTAGGTGAATGTAAGGACCAGAACTTACCACCACCTGAAGTCAGAGGGCTGTAGGATCTGGATGCTGAGGTCTAAAACAGAGTGGAAATGTTTGAGATCAACCCTGCCTCACATCAGGACTATAAATATAAATATTTACATATTTATATATCACAATACATAGCTGACGGGATCCCAGTAATTTACAGAGTGAAGGGTGTATAGGATAGGATACTCCATACTCTTTCTTTTAATATTTTATTATTTATTTAGTACTTATCTATATTTTAATTGCAAGAAACTTTGTTAATGATGATATCTGGCAAAAATCGCAATAAACTGTTTTAAAAAAAGAAAAAAAGACTAAACTCCTCCTCATTAAAGTCTGACTTAAAATTGAACTTTTATTTTGCTTTGTTTTTGAGATGAAAAAAATCATTCCAGTGTCCTATATGAAGCTGGTGACTTTAGCCTATTTACTGGGCTTCGGTGAAAATAGGTCTCATGAATAAACCAGATATTTTAAGATAATATCTTTAACTCGTCTTACTGTCAGAAAAGAAAGTGAAAAAAGTGAATTTACCAAATTAAATACCATATGATTCTTCTGGTTGAAAGCTTCAAGTCGGTTTCCCCAGTTTGAACTTAGCGTACGAGCATATTAGTAAAATTTATGAAGACAATCCATTAATGTGTCATTAAGATGACTCTTACTAGAGACTGAAGCTGATACAAATAGTTTTAAGTGTTAGAGATTGGTGATTTAGTCGACTGACCATTCTGGAGTTGTAGTTGTGTGACTTGACAGGTAAACTGGTCACCGGGCAGTAGATCCTCTTCTCCTTCTGACGACGATTACAGAACCAAACTCGAACCACCTCTTTCTCCATGGCCAGCTGCTCTGAGATCAGGGTTATCTCCTCCGAGTTGGGCTTAGGGTTCTGAAAAAGCAAAAAATGCTCATTATTTCCTCCTTTAAAATGTTTGTCTGGTAAGACTAAGAAAGTAATATTTTAGTTATATTAAGATAGTAATATTTTAATGTTCTATCATTCTAGTAATGAATTACAACATATCAAAACAAATTGTATTCAGACCTGAGGTGCCAAACAAAAACTACCTAACTTATTAATTCCGTAACTTAGAAAAATGAGCAGTGTCACCATAAGAACTCATTAAATATCGATTGAACTCACATCAAGGAACCGTTTCTCCAGAGTCAGCTTGATGTTCGTTTCGATGCTTGTCCTCTTTTTCCGTTTGCGGCCGTATCCCTCCATCAAGGGCGGCAGAGAGGTGTGGTTACTCATCGAGTCAGAGGGGGAGTTCTCTAATGTACAAACAAATGTAACGTGGACATTCATCATCCCTGTTCAACATCTTTCACATCAGGCTAGAATCATCAGAGGTTCTGCGATAAAAACAATGAAAGTAAAAATGTTAGTCACTGCGCTGTACCTGCGTCACTCAGCCATTTCTCCAGCAGTGGTTTGAGCTTGCACATGTTCTTGAAGCTCAGGTTTAGAGCCTCGAAGCGAGAGATCGTGGTTTGGCTGAAGTCGTTGCCGTACAGTTTCCCCATCGCGAGGCCCACATCTCCCTGTGGTAAAACAAACACACACACACGTTCACTATTATCAGTCAAGTAGTCAAAGGCTCCCAGTCATCATCAGTGGATGGATTTTGACTGAAGTAGAGAAACTAGTGAACATCTGTTTTCATGATCATGAATTCTGATCAGTGCCAGTCTAATGCGAGGGTTGAAAATTCAAAATAATTTCGTTATTTTCCCTTAATTTTAACCTGGCAATGTCTTTGAGTGCTCGCCCTCATTAGAATAGTATTAAATACCAGTTTAATGACTTTGTAAAATCTTAGATAATAAATGATACACAGTAAATGAAAACAATCAATTAAACAAGTAGTACAGTACATGTAGGACAGTATAAGTAAACACAATTCATTAAAAATACAAGATACGGATACAAAGTACACATCTGTTAACAGTTAACAGTTTAACCACTTTAAATAGACCAGAAAGCGAAGGTACACACATCTGAAATGTTGCTAATAATCCCCCATTCCAATGAAAAACTGTGTACAAGCAAATACATTTAGCACAGTCAGTATTGAATTGAGTGCCAATATGAAAATAAGAGGTAAGCTGTAATAAAGATTCTTTTAGATTATGGTCCACCATGTACATCATTAATTTTGAAAGTCATTACAACACGTGCTGACGTGTACTGGAACAAGACGTAGATTCAAGAATTTCAGTTGAAACAATCTTGAATCTTAAAACAGGTAACTATATGTTGTATCATTAAAGGGCACAGTAAAACTTACTGGACTATAATTACCATCTAGGAAGAATTTAAAGAGATTTTCTACTTTTACGTCTTTTAATATATAATTATACTATAATTTTAATTACCATGTAGTAATTCACTGTAGAGAATTACCCTGAGAACTGAGAAGAGTAATGTTGTAGGCTGTTACACAGTAAAGCCCCAGACCAGGTCTCAGACTTCGTACACAAACAATATATATGATCTGAGGGAGACGTCTGAGGCAAAGGACGACAAAGACTAAATCTTCTTAAAGCTGCTGGAAACTTCTTGTCATGTCTTCTCTGAAACATCAAATTTGTTGCATTGAAAAGCAACTAAAATATATAAAAGTGTCACGTGAAATGACTGTTTCTGACTTTGCCAGAAAAAGTATGTGTTCAAGTAGAACCCGACTGCCCACAGGAGAAAACTGATAGAGATCTTTTTCAGTTTTTAAGGAAAACTAAGTGGTTCTTCCTCTTTCTCACCTGAGTGAAGCCCAGTTTGATGCGTCTTTGTTTGAATGCTTTCGCAAACTGTTCCAGTTCCTCCAGATCACTGGGTTCCTCCTGCAGTGGTAGTGACAAGTGTTTAGGCATCTGCAGGTGAGACATGTCCATGTGGTTCTCCATGGACGTTCCCACCAGACCAGAGCGACTCATGGCCTGGATCAGACAAACATCACAGGGGGGAAAAAACTTCAGATTCCAGGCGTAAAAGAGGCAATGAACAAGGTTACCTGCTGTTACCAGTGTGTGACTCAAAAGTAAAGTAAAGTTGCAGGATATGGAACCATCTTACTTTAAACAGCACATGGTCACATGTAGGTGGTCTGGATTTACCTTGTGGAGTAAGAGCCAGTCCAGATTGGTGCTGAAGAAGGACCAGTTTGACTATGGCTGGGAAGTGACAGCAGATTCTGCTGCAGTATAGCTGCAAAGGAAAACAGGTTTTTGATGATTTATCTGTTTGCGGCGACAAGACTCCCACGAACTGTCTGTGTTTGTTTTTGTTATGAAGACATTAAATAAAAGTGTCCTGGTTTGTGAGCTGTGGAGGTATTGTTAGCTGTTTGGTTTTTTTTTACTCTGTTCAGACGCAGAGTTCCTGGGTGGATGGATAAACTGCTGTCGGTGGTATTTATGAGGATAAATCCATAATGTTTTTCAGGCTCAAATCACTGAAAATAATTCATGCAGCTGATTTGCGGAGTTGACTCAGTGGAAGGTTTTGAAGACTGCACCTTGGTGGTTGTTGGGGCTCTGGGAGAGCAGGAAGGGGGAGGGAGATGACAGGTGGGACTGCTGCATCAGAACCAGCCCCTGCATGGTGTGGAGAGACGTGAGCTCCTGGAGAAAAACAAGATACAGCAACAGAAGAATTAGTCTTAACTCAACTGAGCTTTTGCATTGAGTAGTTCTGCAGTTCTGCAGTGGTGGAAAATACATCGAGAAAAGCACTTTATTTGCCACCAATTCTGACGTATTTCTACTCTACATTAAAATTAGTTTTTATGCTTTGTAATTTCTTTATATTTCTGCTCCACTATATTTCAGAAGGAAATTATCGACTCATTTAGTTAGTTACTATGCTGGTAAAGGTTTTCAATACAAAACACATTAACATAACGTTGACAGATTAAACTTCGTCAAGCAAAAAGTATAGAAAGTTATAAAAGTTAAGATCAACATTGTTTAATCCCTTCGGTCGATTTGAAAGAGCAAAAAAAAAGTGTCAATCACAATTTCTAAGATGGATGTGACTCCCTCAAATGTCTTGTTTTGTCTGACCACCAGTCCAAATATTCAGAGACGAAATATTCAATTATAAGAAAAGAACAAGACTGAGATATATGCAATATTTTAATACTCTAGTTTCCCGTTCAGTAAGATTCAATATGCACAACTTTTACTTTTAGCAGTTTACTTATACCTTGTTGTATTTTCAGACCAGTTCTTCCATTACTGCCACCCTGTGAAAACTGATCCCTGATGATACGCTCATATACTGTAAGATGATGTGCTTAGAAGTAAAGTACCCAGAGCGACTGAATGATTTAGGCCCTGTTCAGACCAGGTATAAACATGTTGTGTTTGCGAAGACCCACATTTTTTGTTTTTACCCAGTGTGAGAAAAAGAAATGTCTTTGTCAATGTGTTTGTGTGCGTTGGTCTAAGTGATCAGAGCTCCGAGACCTTCAGACGCGTTCAGACCTGCATTTAACTGACCACTTGTGCTCTGAACTGGGTCTTCGTGTCTGTGTCTTACCCCAGGCAGCTGACCTCCAGGCAACTGGGAGCTCTGTGTCAGGTGACATGTCTTCAGTGAGCCTAGGTGAGGTGTGTCGTGGATGTTCTCTGTCTTTATCTAAGGTGTTGAAAGCAGAAAAAAAAACCAGTTTGAAACAATATGTTTTTATACAGTTGAGAGAATAAGAATCCTAGTCTGCCTCCAGGACCAGTTTGGTCACTGAACATTATACAAAGAGTGATGGAGAGTCTTTCCCTCCCCTCGGGCAAGCCAGTATGCAAATATCCCACCACCCAACCACCCCACCCCTGAAAGCCATGGCACTTCCTGAAAACATGAGCACTGAGAGAACCGCGCTCCGCTGCCAAAAGGTCTGTTTGGAGAAGTATCCAAATAGCTTCAAACTATTTGAGGTGCTTGTGAAGAGGTGGCATCCATTATTGACATCTGTGCTGAGAGCAGTTAGTTTATCCCGAGGATGTTAAACATCCGAAAGTCAATTCAACGTTACGTCTCGGATAAAGGTACATTTAGTACCCTTCACTTTGCTCTGGGCTGTTTATATTCCAACTAAGCTCCATTATTGAGTCTGCCAAAGATTAGAGACTTAAATAAACTCTTTTGATCCTCCATATTTTTCTTACCCGCAAATCCCATTAAAAGTTCAACACTAACATTGAATTGATCCCATCAATGAGTAAGAAGGTCTGATGTGTCTTGTGTCTTTGTACAACGGCTCTATTGTTGTTCAGAAACTCTTAAAACCCATCACTGAGTCACACAGTTGCACTGGGTAACATGTTCCTTCATTATGATGAACACAGCCCCAGTAGTTTATTTGCAGTCATTCCCACTGCGGCTGTAAACCCACCTGTGGCAGGAAATTACTGAGCCATTATTAACCGTTTTAACACGTCATACCCTAAAAACTGTTCCAGTAAATAAATATCCATCTTTGGTTAAATTATGAGCAACTTGCTAGGAAATCACTAACCTGAGCTGAAAATAGTCCCCAACAAATACACTATTTCCCTCTGAATATCATTTGCTGAAAGCTACAGTGCAAGTATATATTTGGGTCAGATTCTGTCAAATCAAACTTTAAATCAAACTTAAGAAGCCACACTTACAGCAGAGGATTTACAGAAATTGAGTAGCAATGTGGGTCTAAGACACATCATTTTTTAATGTCAAATATTGATCAATCAATTGATTTGATCCAGGTTTGTCCTTAAACAGCTTCATCAGGGTTTCACCCACTGGTGCACACAAACATCCCTCTGTCTGATCAAGCTAACAGGAGAAAGGATACTACGTGTTCAACAAAGAAAACTAAATCCTGCTGATTAAAACCCAAGAAGTGACGATGAACTCTGTTACTCACGTGTCGACTGAAGTTGAGTCCATTTTGGTCTAAATGTAAAAAAGAAAGACAGAGATTATCAGAATTAGGCTCAAGTCCAATCATAGAGAGATTAAATGCAGTCTGTTAGCATTGAGTGTTAGCGATGTGTGTTTATACTGCTTTTTACAGCAGCAACAACATCATCTTTAAATCATCAGTTTTATGAGCGTTAACATAACTGTTTTTATTGGATTCGATATAGTTATAGATACTAGTATATATATATATATAACATGTAAGAGTAGGGACATTTATTTCTATCATGGTTTCTCACAAATTGAAATGTTAAAACACAGACATGACAAAACCTTTAAATCAGACATAAATACACCTAAATACAGAAACAGATCAATTTGACAGCGGATTACACACTAATCCAGAAATAATCATGAAGCAGTAATCCTCATTATTTAAGTTAATTTTTATAAAGCTGACAATCATTTGATTAATCAGGATAATATTAACCAGGTGAAGTGAGTGTAGTGATCTAATAACATAAACGTCACAGAGGCTGTACTTTTGATATTTTGATAATTAATTCTCCTGATTAAACTTCAGTAATATTTTATTTCCACATGTAAAGGATTATTTTGATATGTGGTATTGGTGCTTTCACTGAGGTGAAGGATCTTTTTTCTTTCTCTACTCCTGCTGATTGTCTCGCAGCGGTGTTTCAAAGAAAAGCAGATTACTGGGATGTGAATACACAGGAAAGAATACACAGCGCTCTGTGTCGAGTGTGTGCGGAGCGGACAGGGAGGGAGCGGATGGAAGGTAGAGAGTACATGAAGCTGGATAAAGCTTCATTTGAATGCCAAATAGGGTGACTGGGACTGTGTGTGTGTGTGTGTGTGAGAGCGAGAGAGAGAGAGAGAGAGAGAGAGAGGGGGGGGGGGGGGGGGGAGACAGGTATTTGAGAGAGCTACTGGAGACACAATGCAAATACCCCCCACCCCACCTGGACTCTCTCTCCCTCTCTTTCTCTCTCTCTTGTCACCACCCCACCCCCTCCCCCACCCCCCTCCCCCTCTACTAACCCCCCAACACAACCATCTTCATGGCCAAAACTCCAGTATGGAAATGACCAAGACATGCAAATCAGCCCTGAGTGCATGTAGGCTTTATCTCACACACTCACACACGCATACACACAGACACACACACAGACACACACACACACACACATGGTTAGCAGACACACATTAAAAGGGATTCTTCCGTTAGTCTTCAGGGCAAATATTATATTGTAACTATATACTAACAATACAAACCATATGCACACTGTAGTGTATCCCGCCCAATGTCAGGTGGGATTGGCTCCAGCCCCCCAGTGACCCTCAAAGGAAAAAGCGCTACTGATAATGGTTGGATGTTTGGAGTTGTTATACAAAAATAAATAACCCTATATTTCTATTTTTACAGTAAATTAAGCAATATGCTGATACAGGCTGGTGTTTGTCTGTACTTTTTGTTGTTGTCGACAAATTCCATAAAAAGTTCCAAACCAACAGTGACTCTGTTTATCTCTCTGACTCAGGTCTGTTATTTCCTAATCAACGCAAACGCATGAGCCACAAACACAGTTTCATTAAAAGCATTGTAATTTCCTAAAATAGCTGGGCCTTGTAGTTTTTAGTTTTGGGGTTTTAAGCAAAAGTTTAAACTACCCTTTGTGTGTTCAGTATAGAAATCGTTTGTTGTGTCTTGAGTTGATTTAGTAATAAAAATAATGACAATAAACTTTATTTGTGTCGCACTTTTATCAACAACATTTTAGACAACAACGCAGTTCAGGATTTGCTTTTGATTATTAGGATCATGTCATTGCTGGTTTTCATCTTTGCAGTGGATTCAAGTGTAAAGCGAGAGCAATAAGTCTTTCTTAAGCATCAGTACTATTTGGTTTATTTTCTGAGATCTGTTTCATGTCGACCCTCGATGATTTGTTCCATGTGCGATCTGCTCCTCAGTTTCATTTCCGCTTTGAATTAAATGATAATCATCAATAGCAGGGATTTTTTTAAACATTATGATACACATTGAGTGTAATTGATTTCGTACCTTTTGCAGTCTGAACTCATTTCTCAAAGCCGGCACGCCGTTAGAGTACAGTATGTGGCAGTGACTGAATTACAACACTCATACAACAGTCCTCTAATACGTGATTTATGGAGCTTTAAAAGTTCACTTGATGTGTTTACATTATTAAAACTGTTTTTACTGTTTTAAATTCTTAAGATAACTAATGTTAGGAAGAGGCTAACTCTGGTACATTTATATGAACCACTGTGCTCATATTAATTAATGTACACTGTCCGTTGTAAAGAAAATAATAATAAAATGAAGAGAATTTATTAATGTGTTTACAGTAACAGGTTGTCACCGTGATGTGGAGCAGCACGTGAATTTCAATTATTTTCGTTGAATATTTGTCAAGTTAAATCCTAGAAATTACTTTTGAATCTGACTAATTTGCCACAGCAAATTTAGAGAGAAACGTAATGCTAATTTGAATCAAGTTAGTTTTTTCCAGCAAAAGAGCCAGTTAACTTTTTGAATAAAAATATCTTTAAAGTCACAAAAATACAGAACCTATCTACAAAATGTTGACTGAGTTTATACGCCACTTAAGCATAATTCAACATCTCATGGTTATGTGCAGGCCGTCACTGCCGGCGGTGGAAGTCAGGGAAAGATCGTGGCCTTGCTAATATACTGAAAAAGTCAAAAGAGACTTTAAGTGACCAAGCGTAAGTTTTCTCTGCTGCGGAATGTGGTTCGTTACCAGGAGCGCGGGGTGGTGATGGTCGCTAGCCAAGAGCTTCGACCATTGTTGCGTTTAGGAAACAAGAGGTTATAATACGCCCTCAGAGCCGAGCTATTTCCCAAAGCTACAGCGACTCCATATTGGTCGGAGCTAGGTGGTTAGCATGCTAACTTCACTATAAGCAAAAATAATAAAATTGGCATTGCCTTGCACCACACAGCTCCTGACGAGTAAAAGAAAGACATTTGATGCTCAACATCCACCTCAACTCTTATTGACTTGAATTTGGTGCAAAAGAAACCAATTAAATAATCGTTGTAATTAGATTTGTGTAAAACCTACAGAGTAAACAGGTACAGATTCTTCTGATCTTGTGGAGCAGCTGTAAATATGAACCCGTAAAAGTTCAATATGTTTCTCATCTGACTGTTTCAATGTTCTGCTGCCTTCTAACGAAATGTTTAACATTTAACACAACACTCCTTTTCTCACAGTGTTAGTGATATCGCTCCATGTACAGTATGTAGATGGTTTTGCTTTCATTTGTTTACGTATGTCTCTGAGATTTCTGCCTACACAGACGTACTGTGGAGCTGAATTTAGACTGCGATGCTCACAGCACTGAAACAAAAATGTATTTTTAGAGAAAATGTCCTTGTTATTGTGAATGTGTCTACAGTCTTTATACAGCTTAAGAAGATCCAACGATAACAGTGGAAAGACACATTGCTGTTGACTCTTTGTTGGCTAACATTGTTTTTTATGCTTGGAGCAACTTATACATCATTCACCTCAACTGTAGAACCTAAAATAAAAGTAAAAGAATGATGCATTGGCGCCTGAAAATGGACCATGATGACTGATGCGAGTAACTGCAGCTGTGGCACTGAGGACACCTAATAACATACGAGCAAAATGTCTCTCAAAGATCATGCACTGACAAAAACAGGGACATTCAGCACAGACCTTCACTTCTGTCACACGACAATGGTCGTTCCACATTTTCTGTTGCTTGTTCCTGGTTTTATTTTACTGCTTGTTGCCGTCCTCAGCCGCTGGGCAGCAAGAATTTTTTCAGCAAACAGCCTCAGGTGCATCCTGGTACAGCAACCAACTGCCACCATATCCAACTCTCACGCACACGCACACACACACACACACACACGGGTCCCTGTGGTGAAATCTAAATGTTTTAATGTAGATGTACCACATCAGATCATATGGACCAGTATATGAAGAATGATTTGTTGTTTATCTGGCTAAATCAAATGAAGCTTTAACAAAAACTTTTTTCTAAAACCTTGAGTAAATTACACTAGTCAAGTGATATAACCTAAAAAACCAAAAAGTCAGTGTGTACTAAAATGCTGTGGACACACTTGAGCTGACAAATATCCACTCAGATAATCCAGACAACAGAATAGAACATAATTATACTGATATTATATATAAATAACGTATATAATTAATAATACATAACAAAAAATACAATTAACCGTATAATAAAATATATAATAGTACATAATTCTAAATTTCTCCTTTAAAATATTATTTAACACACAAGTAAGCATCTTATAATATACTCTTCATTTTGAAGCAGATAAAAAATGACTCTCTAAAGGAGCAAATAAAAAAAAAAAAAAGTTTAAATTCACCTTTTTCAAATCTATAAGACAATAAACAAACTTCTGCATCACCAGCAGTGACAGAATAAACACAGTAGAGCAATGCCACACTTATCCTGAGTCAAGTCCACTGAAGTTATCTGTGTGTTCAGATGATTCAGCGGTGTGAGAACGGTGAAATGTCCTTACCTGCCTGTTCACCTGGAGCCTCCGACTGTTCCACCGTGTCTGCGCTCATCTTAATATCTGTAATGATAAATACAGCTGATTTTCCTACCGGATAGTAACTTCACCAGGACAATGAAGCACTCAGGCCACCCAGGAAAATGATCTTGACTATATTCTAATGCGCCCTCCCCTCCACACCACCAAACACACACCACACACCCTCCTGTGTCTAATTGTAATATTCATAAGCGAGGCAGCACCGTAAAGCACCACCACTCTCATTAAACTCTCATTAAAGCTCAGCTCTGTGTGTGTGAGACATGAGACAGTGGAGTTTAAAAAGCCACTGAAACGTCTGTATTGGAGGAGGGACCCACCTCAGGTAAACAGTCTGTGCTGCTCCGGGTCCTGTCGGTCTTCCTGATGATTCAAAAAGAAACTTGTGTGAGAATAAAAAGTTTTGGAGATCCACGGGCACTCATCTGCATTTTCCTAAGTGGAGGAACGTTCACTTCTGCAGTGCACCCTACACTGGCCAAGGGCTGATTTGCATATGCCTCTGAGTGTCCTATCCAGCTTCAGACTGTTTGCATAAAACAACAATGGGGGCTATACGGCAATTTACTGTGTGTGCGAGTGTGGCTGTGTGTGTGTACTAAAAGGCTCAACAGAGTCCTTTGAATGACAACATGACAAAAACCTGTTGGTTTTAACCTTGACCCCCTCATACAGCTCAATGTGTTTTAGTGAAGAGGAGAACCAGGTATCAACTGACATTGAGACATTAAGTCAAAAGACAAAAATTGTACCCATCTCAGAACATTAGGTGAAAATGGCAATTTTTTTTAATACTTTTTATCTTTGAATTTTTACCAATAACATGAGTACATTTTCTTTTTCTTGCATTAATGAAACTTCTGCCTTCAAGGTTTGCAGCTTAGCACATTTGTTCCCTGACATCATAATGACGTGCACTTAGAAGTTCACTTGGAATTAAGTTCAATAACTCTGAAATTAAATTTAAATAAAGAGAAATAGTATTAGGGGGTAAACATACACATTTGTTTTCAGAATTGTTACAGATTAATTATTTTTCAATCGACAAATTGTCTCAGCAGTTTCAATGGACATTATACATTCTACAAACCAAAGCTTTAAAGTGAAATAAGCATAATTATCTTTTACTTAAGTAAATGACACAGAGGCTCACTTTGCTCTGTGTAATTTGAATTATTATTATTATCGTTATCATGCTTTGCTGGCTAAAGTGGAGCTACTTTTACTACATTGTATTTTATGCTTATTATAGTTTTTTAAACGGAATCAAATTAAGTTAAACTAAAGGCAATAAACATTTATGATGGCAAATAAAAGCATGAAGGTCAGTGGTTGTTAGTTTTTCCGTTAGTGGAGTGAGTACAAGTATTAAAAGTATCGTTAAAATACAGTTAGGGAGTGTGAGTAATAGTCATATTTACTTTCCAACAGCCTCATAGGAGATTTGCCCGAGGTGTTTATATATTCATATTTATATATACATATATATAGTATATATATATTACTATGAATAAATTAATGTTTTTACTTTGACTTTACCCTTTGTTCATGTAGCGGCTTCTATTTGGTCTCCAAATACCTCAGGCAAGTTAGTGCAGCAGTTATTTTCATTATCAATACATCTGACATTTATTTGCTTCAATAACCGGTGAACTCCCCCCTGAAGTCAAAGTTAGCATATTCTCCATGTTTTAGCTCACAGTCAAAAGAAGTCCTGTCGAGTTTACAGCCTTAGAAATGTGAGGAAAATAGTAAATATTCACCTTTTTAGAAGATGAGAGCGATTATTCTAATGTCGTTCTTTCTGTTTTTAAAATGACTGATGTCGTTTATCATCTATTAAACCCGTTCCCCGATTAATTTCCTCCTGATAAACTAATCGATCATCTTCAGGTGGGTATATAACCTCGCTGGCGGACTGCTCTGCTGCTGCCACTACACATGGTGGCGCCAAATCCCCTTCGTGTGTGTGGCAGACGCGGAAGAGGCCAGAGAAGAAGAACAGGAGGCGTCTGATTGGTTATTGCTAGGGGACAGACAGCTTCAGAGCAGCCTCTACATCCTCAATACAGGGCGATAAAACCCGTAATGTCCACAGATTATCACAGTTCTGTCTTATCACACAACTTTATTTAAGTACCTAAATGTGGATAAACCAGCGGAGACGACGCCTGCTCTGCGCTAACATGTATAACATATAATGTAGCCCCCTGTTCCTCCTCAGGTGTGGCAGACGAGTCTGAGAAGGTGAGTGAGCCACCTTGCTAATGCCCGTTAGCTAGCGAGCTATTCTATGTACACGTTTACTTCATGTTGATGTCTGTAAATAAGAAGAGAACCCGCACATGGATGAGCTCGGGTCCTGGCGGGTTGTGTGTCCGTGTGTCTGCTGATGCTGGGCCTCCTCCTGCTCTCTGACCACACAAGCTAGCGCCGATGTTAACACCCTCAGCCCGTGGAAGCTGTGTTTTAGTGGTATTTGTATTTTACAGCAGGGGTCATGTAAATAGTGTGGTTTTCAAAGCAAACATGTCCACTTCACTGCTAAAGCAATTAATTTGTGTATTGATTAGTTGGTCCGCATCTATTTCAGCTGTTGACTAATGTCTTAGTCGCCTTTTATTGAGAAAAATACTAATACTTCTCTGTGTTTGTGTGTTATAGTGAGTTAAAGCTACTTCAAATTTGAATTGATGCTCAGACAAAATAAGATTTATCAAATACCTCATTTTGGGCTTTTTGAAATTTACTAATACAAATAATAATGCTTTTCTTCTTAGACCACTGGCTTCAGCTTCTTAGTTATTTTTTTTTTCCTGAGATCAAGACACTACAAACTGACTGAAATGGATGAACAAAGTGTTGAGGTAAGTGTCGCACATATCAGGTCCTGCAGCTGGAGATCCTACATTTTCACTGCTTGAATGTTTAATACTAACGCTTGGCCAGCAGCAGTTTGAAGGCTGGACAGTACTGTGCTGGTTGAGCTGGAACCTGATAGCCCTGCAGCCATTTAATACAAACATATAGTGTAGATGGTTCCGAACCACTACATTGACAACACATCCGTTTTAGTAAACTCAATATACTGTACATTATTATGGTGGGTTGCCACACTCTCGGTAATTAATTGGAAACGCTGCATTTTCTGTCCGTGTGCAGAGCATCGCTGAGGTGTTTCGCTGCTTCATCTGCATGGAGAAACTGAGAGATGCTCGTCTCTGCCCACATTGCTCCAAACTGTGCTGCTTCAGCTGCATACGAGTAAGTCACAAGAGATGTTTTCATCACAACCCCACTCTGTGTTCTGCTGTTAGTAGTACACTCTGGTATTAAAGTTTCAGTGTGTAGAATGTGGTGAAGTTGCATGTTGCAGCTGAGTACCCCTCACCTCACCCTCATCTTCTAAACATGAAAGAGAACCTGTGGTAGCCTTCAGTTGTCATAAAAACTCAAAAGGTGTTGACTTTGTCCAGTCTGCGCTACTGTAAAAAACATGGAGGCCTCCGTAGGGAGGACCCGCTCACGATGTAAATATGAATTATTTTAAAAAGATAAAAGGAGGAAAAGAAGGATCAACAGAACAACGTTGTTCAACAAACACCACATCCCAGTACATTTCAGGCTCACCAGCACACTGAGGCAGAACCTGGTCCATCCCCACACCCAGACATAAGCAGAGTGATAACATGTATGCAGTTGAATGTAGTAAGGAATCAATGCACAGATCTGTACATAAGGGAAACTAAACAACCCCTTCACAAACACGTGGCACAGCACAGGAGAGCCGACTCCTCAGGTCAGGACTCCGCAGTCCACCTACATCTAAAGGACAAGGGACATTCATTTGAAGACAACAATTTCCACATTTTGGCCAGGGAAGACAGATGGTTTGAAAAAGGAGTGAAGGAAGCCATCTCTGAACAGAGGAGGAGGTTTAGGACACTTCCTATCAGCCACATACAATACAGTCCTGACTTCAATCCCCAGGCAGTTTCACTACAATTTACACCTTAGAACACATGACTCACAGAGTTCGGATGGGTCAACGACTCAATGATCTGGATGAGAGGTGAAACGTCTTCAAGAAACTCTACCACGTTCAGTTGGATATACCGTGACCTGGATGACTGAGAATCTCCACAGACATTATTGTCAGTTATATCTTAATCAAAATCATGTTAATTTACCATTGTAGCACCTTTGCATTGATTTGTATTTTGATAAAAATTATTCTTATTTGAAATTTCTCCTTTCAAAGCGATGGTTGACAGAGCAGAGAGCCCAGTGTCCTCACTGTCGGTAAGCCCCTGCTAACACACATCTGAATCCCTACACACTGTCAATGTTCAAACTGAACAGAAAATGTTACAGACATGTTTTCACTATTAACACTTTTTCAATTTTTTATGGACTTGATGTCTCAGATTAATAGAGAAAATATTAGTAAATTGCACACACTCATAATACACTATTGTTTATCATCCACCCTCCACACACATCCACCAGCATTAAAATGGAAGATGCAGCCACATTTTTGATAACTAATCATGAGTCTTTTGATAATTGTCTGGTTATAAGGAGTTTGCTTTGAGGTAACATATATTAATGTGCGTGCGTGTTGTTCTCCACACAGTGCTCCGCTCCAGCTGAGGGAGCTGGTCAACTGTCGCTGGGCAGAGGAGGTCACCCAGCAGCTGGACACCCTGCAGCTCTGCAACCTCACCAAGCATGAAGACAATGACAAGGACAAGTGAGCGCCTCCTACTGCTCTTTCACTGCCTTTCCTATCCTCCACTCATATGTTTATTAGGGTTCAAGGATTACTTCCTATGATTTTTAAATTATTACGTCCTGGCCACATATATCACATCCTGCCAGGAATACTCTTTCCATAAAACTGTTTTTTGAACAAACCTGCGGTAGTTTTTCTTTCATATAAATAATTGTCTGCATTATTAGAAAACTGTTACTTTTAATGTCACTTCATTTGAAATACATTGATCCTCTGCTGAAAATAAAGAAGTCCCGGCAGCTCTAATGGAATTCCGGTTTCATCTGAGGACGGTAGCAGTGAATTAAAACTGGCTGACATTTAGAGTGTTGACAATTTAAAAGTTTCCAAAAGAGCCTTTTCTTTCCGTCTGATGATCTGTTGTTGGATTCCTGCAGATGTGAGAACCACCACGAGAAGCTAAGTGTCTTCTGTTGGACCTGTAAGAAATGCATCTGTCACCAGTGTGCTCTGTGGGGAGGCATGGTAAAGTTCCACGGATTTGTTTTTAGATTTAGTTTGCATGCACAAGTCACAAGCACATAATAATCACCATAATTATTTGCATTATCAATTTTCCACGAAGTAAAAGTAAGGCTGCATTTTCTATCGTCTGCTAAATATTTTTTCAATCAATAGATTAATAGTTTGATCATAAAATGTCTGAAAATAATAATTTTACATTGCTTTCTTCATCTGACCAACAGTCACTTTACAATGATTGAAGACAGAAGGGGAAGTGGAAAATAATCTCATTAAAACATGAATCCGAAATGAACTATTATTTTTATTTTACCCAGCACGGTGGCCACACCTTCAAGCCTCTGGTGGAGATCTACGAGCAGCATGTGACCAAAGTGAAGGAGGAGGTTGCCAAACTCCGCCGCCGCCTCATGGAGCTTATCAGTCTGGTGCAGGAAGTGGTGAGGACTGCTCTTTTTCACACGAAGTGTCAAAATAAATGGCCATGAGATTTACAGGGTACATTCACCTTCCTCCGAGGATGAAGTCTGTCTCTTCTGGACACAGCATTTGTTTTCCTGCAGTGCACCCTCTGACACAATGGACCCCACGCCAGAAAATGTCTCTATTCTTATCCTAGAACATAAGATTTAATGTTACTGATTAATTAGTAACACTTCAGGAGTTAAAAGTTGACACCAGATATCTGTGAAATACAGTTACAAATGCGTATGTGTGTTTCAGGAGAGGAACGTAGAGGCTGTCAGGGGAGCAAAGGATGAGAGAGTGAGAGAAATCCGAAACGCGGTGGAAATGATGATCGCTCGTCTGGACAACCAGCTGAAGAACAAACTCATCACCCTCATGGGTAAGACTCCAGGACACACCACTGTCCCAGTGCAGCTGTGTTGATTCTGGGTTTACAAGATACAAATGCAGCTTGTAGGTAAATGTAAAATCAAGCTAAAAATTCCTTTTGTGATGAAACCATAGCAAAAGAGATACTAAAAAAACCTTTTCCGACCACAGTAATAAAAAGCCATCACTTTAATAGATAGATGAAACCATGAATGTTGTATATCTCATGTCTGAAAGGAGCTATTGTTGGTGCGAGACACCATAACTGGCAATAAAGTGTCTAAAGGCTGAGACCTGACCTAACATAGTATGGAGGCTCCCTGCTGAGCGCAGGGAGAGGTGCCTTTTATAGCTTTGGGTAATGTCCATATGAAATATTTATCTGTACTGAGTGGATGCATGCACTCAGTGCTCACACACACACAACCTGCACACTCACCCACTCACTCACACTCACCATCCTCCATCAGGGCCGACATTCAACACAAGTAGACTGAAAATAGAAATGTGCTCCTCCCCACCAGGCCAGAAGACGTCCTTGACCCAGGAGACAGAGCTGCTGGAGTCTCTGCTGCAGGAGGTGGAGCATCAGGTCTGTTGTCTGCAGCAGCTCAAAGCCCCCATTCAATTGGCTGCACTGCATATTGTTGCTGTGTGTGTTGTGTGATGTTAAAGACATTTTATTTTTATTTTTTTATGCTGAAACGATTGATAAATGATACATTCTGAAGCTAACTTACGCATTTTATCATGTTTGTTTAATCCAAGCTAATACTGAAAAGTGTGCCAGCCTCTTTCTAGACTGAAACGCCATTGTTGATGTCTGAGCCGCGTGTCAGTGGCTACAACATCATATTTTTGCTGTGTGTGTTTTGGAACAGCTTCACTCCTGCAGCAAAAGTGAACTCATCTCCAAGAGCCCAGAGATCCTGCTCATGTTCCAGCAGGTCCATCGGAAACCCATGCAGTCCTTCGTCACCACGCCGGTCCCTCCAGACTTCACCAGGTGATCTGCTCAGCTCTCGGGAAGGGTGTCACAATATATCATGGCCATGATTGCATTTAATTATTATTATCATCAACAATTTATCGATTGGTTATCTGTCTTGTCTTGTGTGTAACTGTCCTTCCTCTGTGTGCTTTCAGTGAGCTGGTTCCTGCCTATGACTCCAGCACTTTTGTTCTCATCAACTTCAGGTAAATTCTCTCTTAGGCTGTATTTAGACAAAGCTGCTGCAACAATAATATAAATATAAAATAGACTGCTTGTTTTCAGTTGTGTGTGTGTAGTAGTAAATAATGTAAGAATTGATTCAGACAACTCCTTCAATCTTCAAACAACATTTATAGAATTGTCTGATAGTGTTTGAAGTAGACAGATATTGATGCCGCTTCTTTGCCTTTAGACATAGGTGGATCACATTCTTGCAAACCAGTTGGTGACTGAGTGCAAAGTCTACACTTGTTCTACATTATTTCACTATAGGAGAACAATTTCTTTCACGCAGTGTATGTCTGTTTTTAGGGCTTACTAATAATTTTATTGATAATACTCTAAATATATTATTCAGCTTTGTGGAAATCTGCTGCACTATGTTCACCATTCATTACTACTTATACTAGTTACATGTATTTAACAGACATTGTATGCTTTAGTACAGGATACATTGAAGTTAGTTAACCAGACAGTAGCAGCTGTAATTACAGCACAAACATTTGCAAACTTGAAACTCTCTCTTTGTTAAGGGCTGTGTTTTTCTGAAATGAATATTAATAAAGTCAGTCGTGTGTGGCGGTTGTTGATGAAGATTATGAGGGACGAGTAGTACTCTGAAGTGGTTCCACCCACCACTGTATCTGTTTGAAGAACTTGTTACACCTGGAGGACTCCAGCAGAACCCCTGTTGGTCATGAATACAAAAAACATGCAGGAAAATGTAACTGCCAAGACTTAATTTAATTATAATTAACAAACCGCTTCTAATGGTAATGAGAATGAGTTTGAATGATGTGTGTTTTTGTATGTTTGTAGCACCCTGAGGCAGCGGGCGGACCCAGTGTACAGCCCACCTCTACAGATATCTGGACTCTGCTGGAGACTCAAAGTTTACCCAGTGAGTGTGAAACAGTTTCCTTTATTCAGTATTTTTCCCTTATAAAGAAATATGCAAAAGTAAAGTATATTAACCAAATGTTGAATCACATTTGGGAAATATAGTATCTAGCTTCTGGTGGAAATTGTGACGATCAATACCACCCTTACATCTGTCATTAAATACAAGGCTACAGCCAGCAGCATGTTAGCTAAACATAAAGACTGGGAACAGGGAAACAGCCTGGTTTTTGCTGCCCAACAACTGTAACAAAATTAACATACCCTCACCTAGAAAGCTCAATTATTAACTTGTTATAGTTTGCTAGTAACTCCCTGATTTAACTGTAAATCAATGCATGTGTCTCTGTTAGTAACTATTAATATGTGTTTCCTCAGGATGGTAATGGTGTGGTCCGGGGAAACTACCTGTCTGTATTCTTGGAACTGTCTGCTGGACTCCCTGAAACATCAAAGTATAAATGATTTCATAATATACGTTCTCTATTTTCTTTCTCTCTATCCTCATGTTCCTCAGCTAAATTCTTTGCATATTTCTAGCTTTTCTTTAAAGTTAAACCTGTGGTTACATTATCGTAGTTGGAAAGCATTGGAAAACACAGAAATAGGGAATTGTTAGGCCTGCTTTTAAATTAAATAACTGTCTGAACACATCTCAAGTCCTGAGGGAGTCTAGAGGCAAAAAGCCTTGGTGATATTAACCAAATTCTATATTAATTTATCACTTCTGCATTGTTTTACATAAGGAAGGCAGGAACCACGCTGTGCTGTTTGTTTTCTTAATTTCAAATGGCACAACAAAGGTTGTAAAAAGCATTTTACCGACAAACTGCAGCCCTCTTTTAGGACAAGTAATGTGTTATTTGTGCTAAACAACCAGGTGTTGTGCAATTCAGTCTTTCAATGGCCCAACTACATCTGAAATCCCGTCTCACATCTCTTGTTGTGTATTTTCCTGATTAGTGATGTTATCTTGATTCTGTGCAGGTATGAGTATCGAGTGGAGATGGTCCATCAGGCCTCCAACGACCCAACCAAAAACATAATTCGGGAGTTTGCCTCAGACTTTGAGGTTGGTGAATGCTGGGGCTACAACCGCTTCTTCAGACTGGACCTTCTGGCCAGCGAGGGCTACCTGAACATGCAGACGGACACACTGGTCCTCTGGTGCGCTCACACACAAACACTCACATTATCACCATTCTGCAGCAGCACTCAGATATTACCACAGGATAACAGAATGTGATCAGTTTTTATCTGTGTGCTGCACAGCTACCAGGTTCGCTCACCAACCTTCTTCCAGAAGTGCAGAGATCAGTACTGGTACATCAGCCAACTGGAGTCGGCCCAGAACGGCTATATCCAGCAGATCAACAACCTTAAAGAGGTACTGTTGTGTTTTGATGTTTGTATTTGTGTTAAAAATCAATCAAGGTTTTAAATTTCCAAGTTACAGCAGCTTTGTGAAGTTGGGACTAAAACCCTTAAACCATTACTGACCTGCAGCTGCAGATTCCAAAGTTTCAAATATGTCGCTTTACACTTGAGATGCATATGAAATGATGCACAGACATCTAGAAACTGTCTGTTTGATGCATGGGGCAGGCACAAACTTTCCTTCAGTATAAACATAAGAGAACTTCATTGAATACCTTTTTAAAAAGATGCTACACAATGTAAATGATTTTGTCAGACACTGGAGCAAGATGGACACATACCAACCCTTTAAGGCAATTCATTTGGTGGTTGATGGTAATTTTATCACCATAATTCTCAGGATTTCAAATCTAGTTGATTTGGTGCTAAAATAATTACCATAAACCAAAATATGAAACTTTTCCAGAGGGGCCCAAACTGTGCATACACCTTTTTGTTTATGTAAACCAGTGTTTCATTAATATATCACTCATCAAGACTGGTTCATATATCTGATTTCAGAGGCTGGCCATCGAGCTGTTTCGCCGTCAAACGTCACGCAGCTCTTCCCCCCCCGACATGAGGCTGGCTTCAGGGACCACAACCTCTGAAAAAGACCCTCACTCAGTGAAGAGCGACGATGATATCCAGACCATGTTGTCCAACACTAAAAAATGTGAAGAGGAGGAGAGGACCCAGCAGGACGATTCTAATGTAAGGATGGAATATCCACTTATTTGACTGAGTGAAATACTTTCTTTTTGCTCACCCACCTACTATGTTTTGTCTTTTGTATGTTTCCCTGTTAAAGTAAATTGTTGACATTTAAATTAAGGCCATGGTAGATTTTGGAAGGAAGAAAACATAAACATTTGAAAGGAAGTTACTTTTGAACAAATGGGGATATCTCTGTAGCACAAGCCCTGAGCTCTGTGTAATCACGGTGTGACTGTGTTGTTCAGGAGCTGTCGGACGGTGACTTGGAGGTGGACTGTCTGACGGAGGAGGAGGTGAACCCGCTGGATGGCAGCAGCACCTCAGGGAGCTCCACAGCCACTAGCAACACTGAGGAGAATGACATAGATGAGGAGACCATGTGAGTAGAATTTCTTTCACTCCCTTGATGTAAAGTAGTGTGGAAGTTACAGGGTTTTTTTTATTATATTTGCATATTTACTGAACAAATTTTTGTTTGTATATGTTTGCACAGGTCTGGAGAGAATGATGTGGACTTCATTGGGAACCTGGAAGCAGAAGAAGGTGAACTTCCTGATGACTTGGCTGGAGCCACAGGTAAATTCAGTATGTAAATCCCACACTTCAGTTTTACTCTTCTTTTGTAGGAATATGTTTCTTTGTTTAACTCTGCAAAGGAGATCTGAGATCTATTTGATTGTTTGTCAGCAGATATTGTGTGTGACTCGCAACATAATTCAATAAAACTTGGTTGAAACTTTGCTTCGGGTCAAGGAATAAAACCTAAATTATACTTTTCACATCCGCTGAGGATCTGCACCATCTTGTTGCAAGCATCTCAGAATGTATGACCACATTGTGACTGCACATGTGTTGTGAACAGATCTCCTTTTGTATCCAATGTCCTTGTATTTGTCCCTTTCGGAGTATCGAATGAAAAGGGATTTGTTTAGCGTTTCCACGTGTGACAGCAGAATAGTTTACTGAAGCATCTCAAAGACAAAGCTGTCTGTCCACTTACATCTGGGCTCAAAACAGCCAGTACAGCAGTGAATAGAACTCTTATATAAATACAGACAATATTGTTTGACGTTTATTTTTCTGTCCTAATCTGTTAAACTTGACATTTCTGAAAGATGTTTCAAAATATAACCTTAAAGCAATAATGCACTATTTGTAGTGTGATTTTTAACAGTGCACAACAGTAGGGCTGCAAATAACGGTTATTCTCAGAGCTTCCCAGAGTCTAAGGTGACATTTACAAAGAAGATTTCTTGTGTTTGTGAATCTGGAGCCATTAAATATTTAATATACTACCGGAGACAAAGACGTTGTTCAGTCTTCAGTTAAGGGAAATAAAAGCCTCGGTGACTATTTGTTAATTTACAGAATCAAATCTATTTGTGTTGTCTGACAACTGCATAACCAGCACATAGTGAAGGAGCTGCTCAACCACTATCACTGTGTTTGACTCTGTTGGTGTTGAAAGGCATAAAGAGGATGAGTCATTGTTGGAGCACTGGGCCCCTCACAGTGTGCTGATATAGAAACACTTGGTGTGTGTGTGTGTGTGAGGGGATCGTGGTGTTTCTGTGAGGGATGAGAGTTGAGCACAGAAAAATAACAGAAAAAAAGAGCAGCTTAATCTTTTAATTCATTTCATAATTCAGGAGTTTCTACATCAGCAAAGATCAATTATGACCTAATTTTGGCCGAAATAAAATTAGATGGATAATTTCATTAAGAACGTTGCAAAACCGATGGATACAATTTCAGCTGAAACTCTGGAACTCTATTTGGGAGTAATATAGATGACAAGATAATCTATGAATAGTTAGATAGTACTTATGATCTTGATTTTAAGACAAATCAAAAGGAAGATATATTTAAAGACAGGATAGATGAATGGATAACAACAGTTTACTCAATAACATGTAAGAGACAGGTAAGAGTTCCCCAGGCTTTGAAGGAGAAAGGACAACAACAAATAATTATCTATGGACACCATGTGTGATAAAGTTTTTCGTGATAAACTTGAATTTGAACTTTCATCATTATTTCCTTTGTCCTGGATTTTTAAATTTGTAATTTCAGTTTGATCAAAGCCATAACTTTGGCAGAAAGAAAAGTCTTTGTCCATATGAACCATATGTGAAAACTCTTGTCTGCAGGTGGATCCAGCTCTAGTGCACCTTCCTTACACCGCAGTGCTGCTGCTGGTCGCAGTGGCAGCGGAGCTACTGCTTGTGGTGCTGTTGGGCCAGGCAGTAACAGCCTCCTGGAGATTGACCCGGTCATCCTGATCCAGCTGCTGGATCTGAAGGAGCGCAGCAGCGTGGAGTCTCTGTGGGGCCTTCAGCCTCGGCCTCCTGTGTCTCTCCTACACAGCCAAGGTCTGTAAACACAGCTCGCAGCTCACCAACAACAGATCATTCCAGCTGAACAGAGAATCAATACACCAGATCACACACAAGGTCCCTTTGGATATGTCAAAGCAATTATAGTTGAATGAGGTTAAGGGACAGGTTGACTTTGCTTTTCCTGCTCTACCCAAAACATTTGACAAAACACTAATACATTTAAAATTGTATTGATTGAGACCCTCCCAGATATTTAGATGCCATGTTGTTTCTCTTATGTAGGATGGATTTTGTGCCCTGCCTGAAGGTTTAATGCCTTGTTTAAACACCTTGTTTCTCTTTTTGTTCATTGTTTTTAGAATAGTGCTCCAGTGTCTCACCCTGGTGGATGATTTTACTAATTGTATTTACTTTTTTTTGTGCCGATTTAATCTTCATAATAGTGAACACGGAATATAGAGCTGAGTAATGTTTGCAGAATGAGCCATATGGATCGAGCTGAATCATAGTGAGTCAAATTGTAATGAGATATAAACTCTGATGCTGGACAGTATGTGGGTGGTAGAAGATAACGGAGAGGAGCGTTGCTCTGTGCAGCGCCAGCACCATCTTGGCTTCTCATATAGTCTTATACATTATATGCTCTCATCAGGACAGGGACTAAAACTGCAATGTACTATGAGAATGGGAGTATTTGGGGAAAATAGGTTCTTTAACAAAAAACATACAAAATTGATCTACTTTATACATATTTAAAAACCCACATTTCATTGAGCATAAAACAGACGTCTCATTGTTGTTTCTGTCTCTTCCAGCTCACACTCACTCCAGGAAAGAACGAGAGCGGCGGCCTCAGGTGGTCCGACGATCAGCTCCAGACTCGGGGGTCCTGATTCGCCTCAAGGCTCAGATGGCAGAGGTCCGCAGCAAGATCAAGAGTCAAGCGCTGGAGGCTCGGGGGGCCGTGGAGCCCAGGCCTGGCCCATCAGGGGCTTTCAGTGTGGAGGAGGTTCCCTCTCACCACGCTGATTCAGAGCTGTCAGCTTGTCGTAAGACCAGTGAGCTGGACCTCCTGGGGAGAGCAGCTGCTCGGGCCAGGCCCTGCCGCCCTGGTGAGTACTGCCACGCTGCTAATGCTAACGATGCTAAGCTGCTACTACACCAAGGGTGCTATAAACACAGAAAACACTGTTGTTTTAAATGTTAACTGAAAGGATATTTGACAGTTAGTGGGTCAGGAGCACTAAGATGACATGTAATTACATTTTTGTGTACATGTGTGTTTCTTTTTTCTGTGCGCAGCCAGGAAATCTCTCTCTCCTGTCCTGGACAGCAGTGGCTCTCTGGTTGTGAAGAGGAGGAGTCCAGAAGAGCTGGAGAAGGAGCTGAGAGGAGCAGAAGCAGCCACAGAGCTCAGCCTGCATCCTAAAGAGGGACTGGCAGCTGCAGACGGTCAGTCATTTATTAACTTGTGTTTCTATTAAAACTTGCATGGATAAAGGTTTTCTTTTTTTGGTGACATATCGGCAACATAGACATAATATAATTATTTTGGTGAGCCATACCATGATTATTAATTGAGGATAATATAATCTCAGAGAAAATATGGTTTTAGTCTATTATCAAGGAGGTTACAATATTTATTACAGATTAAAATCTGAGTTCAGTTCGCTGTATTCATTTAGGAAGGAACAAACTTAATTTGAAACCATAAGTTGTCCAATGTTTCCTTAGAAGGAAGCAGCAGTGACTATGTGAATTGACGGGGTAAAACAATTTGTTTCAGCACATTCCCTGTAGATTACCTCTTAGTGTAAATGCTGTATTTCTGCTGTTTATCTTATGATCTAAGATTTATTACAAAATATTCCCAACCATAAACACTTTTTTAGAGTATAATTTTTCTACTTTGTTGTGTTTTTGTTCTCTGTAAGCCTGCAGACTCATGGGACTATGGTATTACTCAAACTAAACTTTTTCAAACATAGTTCACGACTTGCTTATAACATGTCTCTTTTTCCAGGAGTGCTGAAGGCTGACGGCCCCCAGGGCCCTGTCTTGTCTCAGGGCTGCTCCTCATCAGAACAGGCCTCCACCTCCAAGCAGCAGTACTCAGCAGAGCCACAGCTGTATGGGAACTCTGGGCCAAAAGATGACATCTTCTCCTTGGGAGGACCAAGCTACTTAACTGCCAGCAAGAGCTGTGGCAGCAGGACCCTGGGGTGCGTCTCAGAGAATCATTCACAGGAAAAATATCACTATTTAGCCACGGCAGGTAGTTGTTACTAAAACTGCAACAGAGAAAGCCTCTTGTCTTACAATGCTTCCATTATCTCCCACCACAGGGCAGCAATGTTGGACTGTGAATCTGAGAGCTCAGGAAATCAGTCTTTGCTGGAGGGACCATCTGCACAGCCACAGTCAAAAGAAGGTCTGTTCACCCTCTGCCACCCTCAGGAACTAATCTATTTTAATTTTGGTTTTTTTGTAAGCATGTGCCATATTAAAAGTTTTAGTTAACTTAAAAAATTGTTCAATAATGATCACTGAAATAATAATAGACAGGTTTGGTGGTCTCATCCTGTCTCGCCCTGTTTGTAGATCAGTCTCCCTCTGTCCTGGTGGCAGCAACAAGCAGTGACAGTGACAGTGAGGACGATGCGCTGCAGAGCAACAACTCAAGCTACGACAACCAGACTCCTCCCTGCACAGGTGACACACGCACTCGCAGTGTACATGATAACACATACTGCATGTTTTTGGGTTGTCTCAGATGGTAAATTTGGTTAAATCTTTATTCATCTATCAAAGATCACACTGGTGGACTCATCCACAGATGGTCAGTTCTGTGTTTTGGTCCCAAACCCGGACCATCTAGTGCAGCTACAGTGCTGATGCAATCTGTCCACAGACGTATAAACACCTGCCATTGTCCACAAAACCGCTGTGACAGTTCCTAATACAGTGGGTGTCTTTGTCGCGATGACCCACTTAAACACACGGGCTGAAAACAATAACAGCCCAGGTGTTGCAGCTGGTAAATATTCAACATTGTATCTGATGCTGTAACACATGGATTAAACCAGTCTATCAGACTTGAATATCAAATGTCACAGAATACAGTGACGTGCTACAGCAAAAACACAAAATGACCTTTTTTTTATAGCTTTCTCCCTCGCTCTGATCAGCTGACTAGCTACTCTTAAGTCAATATTAGACGTTTTTTAAGACAATAGAGCTAATTTTCGAGTGGGTTCATATTTAAACACTGTGGAGGTAGAGGCTTCATCACACACATCTTAAAGGGGATAAAATTATATGGAATAAGTGATGAGAACATTGAATTTAATTCAATACATGAAACATTTTTTCATGTATTGAAATGGAGACGGTCTCAGATCTGCTGGTTTTCATCTGCAGCAGTTTCTCGTCTCTCGAGAGGAACAAAAGCTTCAGTGGACGAGTAGTGAACTGCGTCTGTTTCCATTTATTTTTGTTACATTTTTCTTTTATTGTTACACTTTTGCACCTTGGCCAAGGGTTAAAATCTTTAGTTGATCTTTTAACTTTTTAATGATTTTATACTTCTCAGGTGTTTTTATGCACTGGGTGATGTTAAAGGTCTCACTGAGCAAACAGATGTTACAGAGTGGCTGATAATTCACTGTGGGTTCATTGCTTTGCTATTTCTTCTTCTCCATCCTCCAGGAGAGCAGCTCATGTCTGATGACATGAGTCTTCCTGCTGACAGGTGATTCCCTCTGAGTCTGTCAGACCTGGCAACCCACTGCTTTATCCTCCGTAGCCACACAGTCTTGCAACAATGGCCGTGGACAACACACAAGCTTGTTACACAGATTTGTAGAGTAGAGAAGCTGCTTGTTATGCATGAACTCCAAATTCATGACAATTCAACAATGGGATTGTTCGATCGCCTGTTCGTCCAGAAAGAGTGCATTCGGTGATTAACTTCACATGGTCGAATAATTTCAATGTCATTAATACAGTGTGAATACAATGAAACTGCACAAACACAAAGAGCGGGAGAGAGCCACTTAAAATAATGATATTTCTCTCTTCACTGCTCAGCATTTCTTGGTTGTCAACTTTCAAACACGTACACGCTTTCACTTCTTTCTTTGTAACTTCAGTAAGTGCATCTGAGGAAAAGATGCCTGGCACAGCCGTGTAATGACTGGATTTCTAAAAACAAAAAAAAGGTTTGAAGGTGCAAAACCTGCTGTTGTATCTTAATACTTTTATTTTGCAAACCTGGACTACAGGCCGTTAAGTCACTTCTATTAACTTTAAGTACACATCTGTCACTTTTTCTGTGTATAAATGCTTTTGTTAATCTGAGGTTTAAGTGAGTTAACTGTAGCCTGTCAATAAGACATTTAATCTGTTGAGTTCAGTCTGCTCTTCAGTCTCAACACCTACTCGACGTCCTTCAGCCACGTCCCTGCACCTCTCTGCGTTGGTGAACTTCCTTTTCTGATGTAAACCTTAAAATTGTCCCTTTTCTGAATATTTATGTAAAAGTCCTCACTCTGAAAAGCAGTAATAACAGGAACGTCTGTCTCTGTTTGACATTTGAAAAGGCTAAATGATCACTGAAGCATGTGGATTTTAAAACACCTGCTGCACTGCTTTCTTTTCTTGCCTGAAATTATGAAGTATTCTACAGACGCCATAACAATATCCTGGCAGATGTTTGGTTCGATCTATGTCTGCTCAGACCGTAGATTAAAACTAAGCAGTGCTGCTCTGTGCATGTGGAACCTTTGTCCCAAGCAGAAATACCTTGAACAGGACTCTTTCACAGTAGGACCAGCACAGCTCTTACCAACCAACAGTGGCTCTGATGCGTTTAAGGGAGCGATGCCCGTGTGATTGACTTGGCATGTATTATACCAAGACCCTGAAATTGAAGCAGCCAAGTTAGCATTCAGCTTCGAATTACACAGTAAACACCAGTGTCTTTCCTACTGAGACATGTCTCTGTGCCTGGTTTGTGTTGCAACCCAACACTTCTGTTGGGTTGATACTTGTGAGTAATGATTCATGTTTTGCTTATTTTCTCAAGTGAGTCTTTGGTGTATAAAATGTCAGCAAAGAGTGAAAAATGTCTGTCATATTTTATTCACAAAGGTATTCCATAGTGTTGAGAATCCACAGAACACACTGTCAACAGATTAGATTGGAAACGCGTCAGACCCTGAATGAAAGTGTTGAAATGTTTCTGTGCTGTGAGCAACACAAATCAAATTCCATTTAGTTTTATGGTACTGCTGAAGAGGCGGACATTTCAGATACATATATTCAAACCATAGCAAATTACACAAGAACGATCTACACGATGAGACATCAATAGAGCAAAGAGTTCATTTTTTTCACATTTTGTTACTCATATTTATTTGAAACATAAATAATCTGCTCTTAAAGTTGAATCTACGGTGCATTTAAGTCCCTTTTTGTAATTCTCAGAAGTTGAAAGCAAAGATTTAATAATGTAAATATTTAACACGTTCTCTGCACTGATAACTCGCACTTACACCGGTTTTTTCTTCATTTCTAAACTCTCAATAAATAGAACAAACACATTTGAAGTTGAAGGCTGCTGCCAAACAGTGTTCACTCTCTGGAGAAAAGATGGTGTGAAAGTGGGAGAACGTTACAGAAGTTTAACAGACCTATGTGCGCTTTGTTGATTTACTCTGAAGTTCTGAAGGGGACACTGTCCTCTTCATTGAGCCACATCTTATTTTGAAGGCCGCTTGATTTTGTTTTGGATAAAAGAGAAGACATTACATATTGTTCAGTCATTAGTTTACATTGTAAATATCTTGCCTGCTGTACATCGGCTCTAACGTGCATGGCCTTATTGGCTGCGTGGAGAGAAGAAGGTCGTAACAATGAAGCTTGATGTTTTAATTCACTTCTACAGTTCCAGTCCAGTGATTTCAGGATGTGATTTCCTCTTTTCCTCCGTCACTGCTGCTGCTCACGAGTTTGATGGAGACGTTGGAAACAGCAGCCACGTTTACAAGTTTTGTTTTGTTCAGATTTTCTCTTATTTGTGCTTGTTGTGTCAAACCCTGCTCTTGTGTCGAATGTTCACAGGATGTACTGTGCATTGTTCAATGTGTACATTTCCCTTTTTGTCTAATAAATAAAATGTTTTACGATCCTGAAAATGACCATTTTTGCCTTTTCTTCTATCTCACATCACGTCGCGCGTTGATCACAGATGACATGAGGTTGTGACGGGGATGTCGAATGCAACAAATTCTAATATAGATTTGTAATCAAGCAATTTCTGTGCTTAGTTTGCCCAAGATGAAAGTTAAACTGGTTTATCTTTAGAGATTCTGGTCATTTCCATGGTTGAATAATCCATTTGAAGCAGAGCGACTGTGAACTGTCAGTGATGGATGATGGTTGTTTACAGCAGACAGTTGTGAATATAATCTGTCTTAGTTTTCTGTTTGTCTATCCTGCGGGTTCGTTTCCAGCCTGTCTGTGACGGCTCGTGTTTCCTGCAGTAGTGTAAGAAGAACTCAGATCAATACGAACAATACATATAATATGTATATATGTTATAAAGAAATAAAAGTCCTACATTCAAGTTTTTACTCAAGCGAAAATGTGAAAGATCAGTTCAAGAGTGAAAGTAGTCCCTCATACAGAATCAGCCATTTTAGAATTGTGTTTTTTGCATTATTGGATTATAATTGTTGTATTAAGAGGTGTCTCATATTGTCCTAATGTGGATCTAAATGTTGTCCCAGGGGACTGGATGTCACTCAGCATGCACAAGAAGTAGGTCATCAGTTTTGTTTTCTTATTCATGTCTAATGGCAAAATGATAAGACTGTGAATAAGACTTGAATCTACTATAAATAGACACAAAACAACCATAAATAGACAGAGACACAAAACAAGGAACAAGTGTCGAAAACAACCACAGAGAAAAGCAGCGTCATTTTCTTTAGTAAGGTGGGGGCGGCCTGAGCCCTGTTGTCTTTTACTGTGTCCATGACTGTATACAGGCAATGTTGATTTACAAAGGGCTTAATTTTATTGTAGAGTAGAATATTAATTTAGCATCAGATTATTACACTGAATAGTAACTTGTAAATTGGAGTCCTGACCCATTGTTATTCGTATTACATGCGCCCTCGTTTCTATACTTCAAGACGAACCCTCAAGTTCTTTCCCCCCCGTCTCTGAATTTCATTGCCCTGTTTTCCTCAAAGCCCAAAACCACTGGGATGGAGAGAATAAAGCCAGATTACGAGTGGGGTGAAATGATGAGTCTTTTTATAGCGAGAATGTGGAGGACTGCTCACTTTTGTAAAGCTGTTTATGTAACGGCAGACAGCACTGTTCCGCATCAAAAGCCTTGTTACAGCATCAGAGTGCTCCTCACACTGCACGGCTCCTGGCTCTTCACTCTGCTGTCAAAACAATCTCCTCAGGTTTCCCATCATTCACCTGCAGCACGACTAAACACATCTCGACTTCCTGTGAATCCTGCTGTGTGTTGTCCAACAACCCCGGAGACTGTCTGACCCGGCTGCGGCTCAAGAGGAGTCACAAGATGAATCGGAGGAAGTTCTGAGATAGTTTAAGACGAGAGGAGAGAAAAAATAGTTCCACTAGACAAACCGGTCATGGGTTTTTAACATTTTCTTTTTGTGGTTTGTGAAAGTCTATCTCGCTGGGTTGACTGTTGTTCGATGAAATTAGGAGTTTAGATGGAACAGCCTACTACTCTGTCTTATTATACTATCCCAAGAATATTTTTTCACTTACTATAACATTGTGAGATCTGGCATTCTTTGATATTTCACCATTTCCCCAGGGAATAAGGAATGGGTTTTGACAACAAAAAAGAAGACACGTGCAGGGGACTGATATTTATAAGTGTGTGAAATTTGGTGCGGCCTGAATATTTGGGGACTGTTGGGCCTTGGTGGCGATATGCGCACTATTGAGTGTCATTCATAACTGTTGACTACAGCTGTGTGGAAAATTGTTGTGGAGTAAAAAGTATTTTTTATCTCTGCAATGTAACAGAGCAGAGTATAAAGTATCAGAAAATGGAAATACTCTGCTGAAGTATTTGAGTTTCCACCACCAGCAGTGATCATTTCATCCAACTGTCGGCCAGAGAGAAAATAACCATCAAGCTGTTCCTTCAAGAATGAGTCAGTTATTTACTTCAGTGCAGAGAGGCCTCAAAAAACCATAAAAAATGTGTTTTGATGCACATGAGTAAAAAAACCGCATTGTCCATATACAGTACATGTCAATACAAGATTTTAAAGCATTTGATAGTTACAGGTATTTTTTGTTCTTGAGGCTCTGAACATCAGCACATCACTTCCAATTAAAACTGATGGATACTACAAGTCTCAGCTTTAATTTAGGTCGATTCAGGAGTTCCAGTGTGATGCTGCTCAGTTGGATTGTGATCAGGTGACTGACTCAGCCAGTCGATGAAATTCCTCCGCTTCCGCAGACGTACATACCTGAACCAGTGTTTGACAGGTGGTTTGACAGGTGGTCATGAGCTGCTCCTTTGTTTCTTCACACTTTCCTCTTCCCATCATTTTGAAAGGGGTTGATTTTTCTTTCATCAGAAGTACACCCGTTTCTCTTTGTATGCTGCAGCCTGAGCTTTCTGTTTTTGAGTTTCACCAGTTTGCCTCTTTTTGTGAATCCTCTGAGTCTTCTCTTGATCAATTGGCAAGGAAACATTAACACCTACGTCATGTGGAGCATTCTTGACTCACAGTCGTAAAAAGCTTTTTCTTTACCATGCTAATGATTTTCCGGTCATCCTCATTAATGATGCTACTTAATGGGTCGTTTACCATTTCCTTGTTTCCCTGTGTAAACCTACTTATAGAACATTTTGGCAAAATTACCTTTGATACCTCTCTGATAGACTTTCCTCTGACAGCGCTAACCCCACCCCCTCAGGCTCCAGTTGTCCCAATTTACATGAAGAGAAAAAAACAAACTGACAAAGGAAAAATAGGCATCAGCCAAAGACTTGTTCTAATCTTTATATACATGATAATTAGTCACCAGTTACATTACACAAATTGATATACTACAGGAACACAGTTAATACAGGTACTCAACGTGGGTTTTACTGTTTTTTTTTGTTATATACCTATCCTGCATGTTGAATAAGAGCCAATCATGCGGCTTGTCTTCACGTCTGGAGGACAAAAAGGAGCGGACTGTTGAATTGAATCAATCACAGCCCTCATCGGTCACATCGGCTCTTCAGACCTACATTTGAAACGCTTGCACGGGTCAAAAAACTCCAATCAATCATTTCAAATGTACACGGACGTCCAAACTGCAGAGGAAGGCCGATACGACTGAACTGTCCTGCCTCCTGTACCACGAAGAAAACTTCCCATTCATTTTTTCCACAAACGTGCAGATTAAGTTTAGATCTCAGTGACGTCATATTTCACGAGGAGGTGAAATCAGGCTGACTGATGACTTCTTGCAGGAGGTGTAGGAGTGTGTGAAGCCGCAGATCGTGACTCATACTCCTATCCTCTATGGAAAAAATGAATGGGAAATTGACTTCAGGAACTCAGCGGTTATGCTCTGTGACCTTTCGAGTATGGCTGACAACTACATCTCGCTGCATCCATCAGCAGAAGACAAACCCTCAGAGAGCCTCTTAAAGCAACGTCATTATTGCTTACAGAGAAATAGAAAAAGCTTTTTTGTGTACATAGACACACAGTGCAGATTCATGGAGGGCCCTATACTTAGACAGAGATTACAGGAGGGCAGAGCCGGACTTCTGCTCGCTTTTATTATCAGGGGAAGGAAACATCCGACTCTGAGGATCTTTTAGTGCAGGCAGCCGAGCATGAGTGAGTGAGGGTTTTCTCGAGCTTAGGTAGAGGATTTACCACGATTAAAGATGGTGAACGTCTTTATTGCTCATACAGCGACGACTTCTAGCAATTTTTAATACGATGAGTAACAGTGCACTATAACTAATTCACAGGGTTTTGGTGAGTGCAACCCACGCATCCTTGTCACTGAGCGCTGCTGTGTTACACATCCTCAGCGCTTCACTTTCTGAGCTCTGGAAGACCTGCTGTGAAACCGTCGGGGATTTAAACAAAACCAACAGTAAATCACAGGGGATGGAAAACTACTGCTGCACTGCACAGCTGCTCTGAGGCGTAGCCACAAGTACAACATGCCCCAAAGTATCGGTCAGAGCAGCACAGAAATACCACCAGTTACAAAACAAATACAATTGTATTTTGTTAGAATAATAATAATTTTAACATCTCAAGAATCTTGTAATAATGTCAAAGGACCAAGTATCTTGTTAACACGACGAAGTATCTCAAGTGGTCAATTGCAACAATAGAAGCAGCCACCTTAGCATTGTAACTTTTTGAAAATGGTGCAGACATTCATATTCTCTTCACGATATTAATTGTGATAACTGCCATCATCAGGTCAACATGTTTATTTGACCGTGACTTGGCTTATACCTGAATTCTCGTGAAATAATAACATCTCCATCAGTCCCAACTGTACCTTGCACTAGTGCTAACTATCAAATGTTAGCATGCTAGCACTCCTAACTACAAAACATTATACCTGCTTGTTAGCATTGGCACTGTGCCCAGTTTATCTTCGTTGTGCCACATGTTTTTCTTTTACCTATAGAGTTACATGCACATCTTTTCAAGACAGAATTCTAATTTTAATGAAAAAAAAAAAACGCTACACTACATTAGCCTTTGCTTCTCGGGGACAATTGTCATTATTCACACGACCACAAGAGGCCACTAGTCTAGAAAAAAAAGCAACATAGGTTGTTTTTAGAGTTTGAACGAAAACTGATATATTTTTTGTAAGGAAAGAAAGAGAAGTTTGCGAATCTTTGAATTCATCAGCACATATTTGACCTAACTTACATATGTGCAGAAAGTGTTTTAACCTGACTATTTCTATACATTCTATCCTCAAATTGGACTACAACTGTTTCGGGGGGGTTGAACTCTTCCTCCATTTATTGTTGGAATCATGAGGTCAACGCAAAGGTAACTACTCCTTTTATTTAGAAGAACATGTAGGGAGTCAGTTTGAATGGAAATCGTTGTCATTATAACAAGATCCTGAGAAAATGTTTTGTCTCCTGGTGTCATCTCTGTTTCTTTGGGGTTTACTGCCCTGTGTGTGCCATGTAAAAGATCTCATCTGTGATGTAAATGTGATGTAAATGACAAAAAAGTGAGGCCCCAACTCCACAGCAGCTCAGTTTTCTTACGTGTTCCTCATCTCGAATCAACACCTTACTCATCATCTAACACCTGCAGAGTTGGAATAAAAACCTAGAAACTACTGATATAATCTGATTGGCAAGATGCTTTTTTAAGGCTCATACTGATAATAATAATAAAAAAAAGAACTCAAAGCTGAAGATTGGAGACACAGTATTTTAAGCCGATAATAAACATCTTTAGAAATGTTCTCCCGAGATTTTAGGGTGAGAAAGCAGGGTGAAACAGCAGCTAGGCCATTATAGGACACTACAACTCTCCAGTCAATGCCAGACCAGTCCAGCGCCTTTATATACCTTAGTAGCTTTTGAAGGCAGAGGCCGAGTTCTGAGAGTGATGGCCCTCAGGCCTCAACATCATCACATCATCACATCATCACCTCCACCTCAGTGTGGTGGTAGGAGATGTTTACAGTCCAACATCTGACTGTTTAAAGTCAATATCTGAGCCATGTGTTGAGCCTTGTGGGGCATGGAATAAAACCACTGATTTATAAGACAGAATTATTATATACACTCTTCCACCAATTGCTCAACTCACAATTAGTATTCATAATATACATACACATCCATGCCCAAGTGACATAGTTGAGATGACTGTGATTTCCATTGTTTTCTGGTACTTCTCCCATCTTCTCCGCATATCAACCAATGCCTCTAGAGACAACAACTGTATCACTTCCACAAAGGGATCCAGTGGCTTTTTGTGTGTTGAGTGTCTGGACAGTACATTCCTCATGGCTAGATGCCCCAAAAAGAAGAACCACCCCCTAAAAAGAGTATATCACCTCATGTCGACCCACTTCACAGAGTCTTTGAGAACGTTCTGGGTCATGAGGTACATTCTGCTTCATTGACAGTCCATAGGATGGTTAGAGGAAAATCCGAGGTGAGTCTCCATCTATCAGCAAGACTGAAAACGGGAAGTTATGGCCGCATTTGTCAGGGATGACAAACCAGTACCAGTTGTTGGATAAATCACTTTTTTAAATGTCACATCTTCTCAGTGTTTCGTCATTTAGTGACATGGGCCAGGAAAGTGGAGGCACAAATAACAGATCCTGGTTATCACTAACATCCTGACATTTGGAAATTCACTGCATCAATCAAAGAAATTGGGGAATGACGGTGTTAGGGAATGTTAAGGAATAATTAATAAACGTTTGATAAACCCCACCCCTGAACAGTAATTGTCCAATCACAGCTAAGCAACCGCAACTAGGCACAGCATTGCATGTCACATCTGGTTGACCATGTCCTTGTTAGCCTTTTCCAAACCAAATACACAAGCAAAAAGAGTAAGGAAATTATTGAAGTGTGTCTGGCTTCTCTAACCGTCTGTATCACGTCTTATGGACCGTTAGCAGCTTAAGCAACTTAGGCTAAATCTTAACATTAAATAGCATTTAATTTGCTAAACACATTATTTAGTCCAATTGACTGTATAAAGATGGACGACGTGACTTCTACTCAAGGCGTCTTGATCGCCACCTGGTGGCTGCAGTATAGGTGAGTCAATGGGACATGGACCAGACTAAAAAGTTAAAGTAAATATCAAATAATTTTTTGTCAAAGATGGTTTCTGTCATTTTAGGTAGTTCTTATCACACTGATCATATGTCCAAGTGCTTATTTTCCTGGTATACTAGATTTGAATTAGTTGTTTGACGCACTGTTGCTCGAGCCCATGTATTGGCGGGACTTATTTAAAGGAGACAATAAGAAGCTAACTACCTGCGCCATGCAACATGGTGATGGGTGTAGCAACGGTAAGTAAGGGGGGGTGGGGCTTAGCGAACGTCAGGTGCTCCAACAACAAATATCGCAATAAGAGGGAACAAAAGTGCGTTAAGGGTAATGTTCTTTGAAAGTGACTGGCCATCCGAGTTATGTACTTAATGTGGCACAGGCTTTGTCGGTGATATTGTTCATAGCAGTTTTCAGAGTAGATTTGTGGGATAGTTAGTCTAGTTATTCATGGTTGGATACAGTAATACTATATTGTGTATTTGAAGGAAAGTTACACGTTTAATGCAAAGTGTCTTTCCATAGATTAGTCTCACCAAGTTAACTGGGTATGGGGCTTAGCTTTAGCATTAAGGGATTACATGAAACCTTTCATAATAGTATCATCGTATAGATCAAGAGGAGGGTTATTATTTGATGATTACATACTTGTTTGTTAATTATGTTTAGATGGACTACCTACCATATCTGGTGTTAGATATATTAAAACCAATGAATATCAGCAGAGACCAGGTTTCTATGCCTCAGTCAGGCAAGAGCAGTCTTAAGAATGGCGGCATAAAGACCGAGCTTGCTAGGACTTGCTAACATAAGTGAAGTGCAGGCCTGTCAGCAGCATGTTCGACAGCACAGAGGGGGCACTCCGTTGTAGAATCTAGATCAGATCTGAGGAAAATCCAATTATAGAGACACTGTGGGGCCATGGGAGCCGGCCTCAGTGGACTACTCTGACAGAGGGAACTATCTTGGAGTTTGTGATGACTGGGATGTTTGCTGCGTAACTGTGAAGCTGTTAACACCACAACTATATGTACAGATAGAAAACTCTTGTTCTCTTGTCTCAGGCTACTAAGGCCTCCGGAAATGGGCATATTCTCTTCATGTTATCCAGAGGACTATAGCGCTACTAAATATAATAATCAACATTTTGGCAAATTCACTTGCTTGATGAGAGGATGAACACCGCTCTCGTGTCTGTACGCTAAATAAGAAGCTTCAGTCGGTATATGATTAGTTTTCTTTGAATGCACAAGCCAGACTTGTCTTCAATGGTGATATTAATATAAATTCCAATTGATAATAAATAATTAGTGAACTTGTGTGTATGGAGAGTAGGCTTTAGTAACACATATGGAAGGCACGTGTTCTGCAGCTATCCCAGTCCAACGTTAAACAGTCCATCAAGCCTGCTGGAAAACACTTCTGTTCAGTGGGTTTTGTGTGAAGGTCAATACACTTGAAATACTTGCAATAACTATGTGGCCCAATAGCAACTATATAACAAAAATATATTTTTAAATACTCCCTTCATTCCCACGTAAAACCCATTATCCCAGGGTTATATCCCCATCTGGAATACTGGAATACATTAAGCCTTTATTCAGGTAAGTGACTGATAATCTTTTATAATCAGGTGTTAAGTGCTTTTATCTGTGGACAAAATGTGGCTGGATAATGGCTGGGTCAGTGACTTTATGAGAGGGGGCAGAACAGCATGTGCCTCCAGTCTCAGAAACCAGGAGCAGCAGTTGTTCCGTCCTCCTCCATGAACTTTAGTTAACTGTGAGGGAAGAATAGCGGAGGGGACAAAGAGGGAAGCTGTGCAATTTAAGCCTAATATAATGCTAGGTCGCTGACATTCTCGACAGCTGTCTTAAGACAAAAGATGAAACGCTAATGTGTTGCCTCATACTGCATTTATACGCCAGTGACAGAAAATAGAAGTAAAGAAAAATAATAAAGCTGAGTGATCATACAATCATCCTATAATAAAAATGTGTGTGAAAGGGTCAATTAACTGATGATACACAAAAGTGTGAACTTTTGGTTTCAAAGTGTTTTTCAAGGTTAAGTCTAGGCCCTTTGGCTCCACTGAAGGGAAAACTCACTGCTACTGTGCTAAAGTTAGGCCAGGTCCTTTCAACTATATGGGAACAGTTTAGTGACGGATCATTACTTTTTCAACTAAACTAGAGCTGAACTAGACAGATTCATCAGCATGGCCAATATTTTTGGTTCATATTAGCTTAGCAAATATATCAGGGCAGATGTGTGTAGTAGTTTGGGGCTGTAAAATTCTGTCATTCAGTAAATATATTCCTTGCGATTCTTTAATAACCAAATTCAAAGGCTCCTTATTAAATTTTTACTTATTAAGTACATATCATTGCTGTTGTATAGTAGGAATATTAATATCAGTGCTACCTTCAAAACTGCAGTATCGGCTAGAACTACTTTTACCTGACATCACTAAAAATGGCTAAATGATCTTGGTTCCAAAATCTGGAAGAAACCCTTTAAAGAAGAGTGGAGGGTCCTATAACACAACAATGATCATGCAGTGACATATTCAGCTATCACACAGATAGGGGTGTTAAGTTCAAGTGTTCACATAGTGTTGGCCATGTGGTGTATACTCTTCTTTCTTTCTCTGTATACTTGCTTTAAACATACATAATTTCTGTCTTGACACTGTCAAGAGTGGAGCGACCAAGCATTCAACTTTAACTAGTGTTCAGACTGAAAACAAGTGAACCTTTGCCTAAACTAGCCCTGAGGAGCTCCAGCAAGTTAACAACATGCACTGAAAGTACATTTCCCATGACAACTCTGAGTTCAGGTGACTGATTTTAAGGTTTACCTGTAGCTCCAGTTTGTTATTGCTATATGAGACTAAACTTTCTTATTCATGACAGTTCAAAAAGAGTCACACAGTTTGCTCAAGTTGAAATATTTTCAAATCTCAATCTGCACTGCCTACATTTAACTGTCTGTTCTTTTATGCTGCTTTTAAGATTCATTTCATATTCAGTCTGAACACATCTTATTAACCTGCATTTCCAGCTCAGGCTTAATTTTGACTGATCAATGGTCACAATGGAGTGGATCTAGCTTTGCACTTTACCTACAGCATTGAGGAGCAGGTCCTGTGCTCAGTGGGCCAGCTAACATTTGGTAACATTTTGGCTGAGGACAGTGAGCACCACTCTTCTGACAGAGAATCAATAATCACATGACAACTGCAGGAGCCACAACTACCTACTATCAAAGAAAGACCTGTTGTTGAAGGCAGTGGTGGGTGGGTGGGCTGAGGGGCATGGAGCCGGACTGAATAAATGAAGGAGATGGTTTGGTTTGGGTCACCTCTTCAGATGGGGGCATCATTGGGCAGGTGAGGCACTGCCACTCCAGGCCTACAGTTGGAGTAGCGCTGCATGTGGGGCGGCAAGTTACCAGATGGTAATAGGCCTAGCTTCTCCCTAAATCTGCCTGGCCACCTCCGGCCCAATTGGCGTCTATCAGAACCAAGCCTGCGGCTTTTCCTCACTGCCTGGCCTAAAAGCATGGCTGTCTGGGGCCAGAGTGGGTCCGTAAAGCTAGAGATGCTAGACCCCTGAAAAGGAATACAGGAACCGCGCCTCACTGGGCGTTCTTCTCTGTAGATGTGGGAGGCTGTAAAGAGGTCGGAACTAAAGCCGGAGCAGGGCTGCCGTGAGCCCCCTGTCAAGGAGATATGGCCCTCAAGTGATGGCCCAAGCAGGCTGAGGCTAGTTCTGTCCGTCAACGAGTCCGTTCGGTCTTCATAGCTGAGGTCAGCAGGGGCCGAGCACTGCTGTAGGGGCCATCCCCCACGACTCTTCCCCCCAATGTCCGCAGTGCTCCCTCCTTCACCACCACTGCGCTCTAACCTGGCTGTCTCATCTTCGTCCTCCTCTTCCCGTTCCGCCTCCTCCACCTCCGCTACTTCCTCTTCCTCCACCTTCCCCTGTACAACACCCTCCTCCTCGTCCTCGGTGCTGGTGGGTTGTAGGGAGCGAGGGTCCCGCAAAAAGACCACTATGACACTGATATTATCACTTGAGCCCGCATCACGAGCAGAGGCCACTAGCTTGTGGGCTACCATGGTAGTGTCTCCAGAGTTCTCCTCGAGGTGGTCGCTGACCACCCGCACTGCCTCATCTGAATTCACTGTGTCCCAGAATCCATCACAGGCCAGAATCAGGTAGTCTTCTGAACCATCCAGTGGGAAGATATCATGGTCTGCATCACCACAGATGTAGGGTTTGTGCTCTGAGTCCCCTGTCAACATAGGCAACAGGTGAGGTCCTTCTTAAACCAGCATTTATGACAGCAAAGTTTACAATTTTCATTGTCATTCAGACAGACATCTTAATTTTTTAAGTGAACATACATTTTCAAAGCGACTACCTTCACATGCTGAATATTTATAATTCTTTCTGATTCAACTTCTGAAATATTTCAATGAAACATTTTGGAGCAAACGTGATAAAAGGCATGAAAAATCAAATATCACAGTCTAGTGTACTAATATACTACATGTGGTACAGAGTATTTGACTGTAGTAATCCTTTACCTATTGCTCTGGATACAGACAGACTGCCATTAACCCTCCATGTGCCAAACCAGATCACACAGCCTCCCAGAGCCTCGATCCTCTGCTTCTCATCCTGCAGAGAGACACAAAGCACAACTGGCTTTAGTGGTCATAATGGTGATGACGGTCACATGGTACATCCTGCTATTTCCTGGAGCAAATGACTCAGAATGGTGCTTTACCTCTCCCTGATGTGTCTAATAGTCTACCCAATCACACTCTTAAAAAATAAACTACCACATATGGTGTTTTTGAGTAGACGACACAAAATATTTTTGACTGAAAATGTACAATGAACAAATATTCGAAAAGGCAGGAAACATCCCGGAACAAAACGTTGAATGATGTTCCCAGATTGCAATAGGAAAACATATCATACTGTTTTATTGTGTACTGAATATTTCTGGATTCAAGATTCACCACTATGTGCTCTGGTTCTTCATCTCAATCAAGTGGAAATTATAGATTTGTGAAGATATGTGTGTATGTGTGAATGGCTACCTCTCTGTCTGGTTTATGTGGTTTCATCAGCTCCACGGGCTGTCCTTTCCTGACCAGCATGACCTGGGAGTCTCCCAGCCAGGCCACATACAACGTCTGGCCCCGCAGGAACGTCACCACGCCTGTCGTGCCACAGCGCAAGTGCTGCCAAACACAGACATGTTTCTTACAGAGTTCAAGTCACAAGCTGTATATTTGCGAAATTGCTGGATGATGGAAAAAATAAAGAGTGGGGGTGATTGGGAGGAGTGGCCTGTCCAATTTGAACCTGAGTGGTGCTTTGTTGTCGGACTACTGCGCTAGTAATTGATTGGCCACAACATAAACCATGTTTGGGCAGAAGTTTGTAGGCGCCTCTTGTGCAGCAACCTGAGAGCCTTAAGCTGAGAAAGGAGGTCTTTTGGGCCTGTTTGGTGCAAGGGTCTTCTGAAACAGGAGATCAGTACCAGCAGGCCAGTGGGATAATGGAGGTGGTGGTACCAGATGCCAAAAACATGTGCGAGTGTTGTGTTGTGGCCATGGAGCAGGACTTTCAGTTGGCCTCAAGGAAATTCTGGCGAACCATCAAATGACTCATGAAGGGAAAGCAGGATTTAGCCCCGGCTATGTATAGCAGAGGAGATGAACTGCTAACTCTGATTGGGATTAGGGGTTTATTAACTGACTTTGAACACTTTAAGGGACTTTTAAATCTGAAAAACATGCCCTCTAAAGATGAGGCTGGGTTTGGAGCAAACCTTATTTATATTTCTAGTGGTCAAGAAGCACATCAGTGGCAAGGCAGTAGGTGTGGATGAGATTCTCTATGAGATGCTTAAGTGTAGGGCTGTCTTGGCTGACATGTCTTTCAATGTCACATGAAGGTCGGGGACAGTGCCTGTGGAGTGGCAGACTGGGGTGGTAGTTTCCAAAATTAAAACGTGAGGCTGGAAAGTGTGCTCTAATTATCGGGGTATCACACTGCTCAGCCTCCCTGGGAAAGCGTTTGCCAAAGTGCTGGAAATGAGGCTGTGACCGATTTTCAAACTTCAGATCCAGAAGGAGAGATGCAGATTTTGACCTGTTGATAAAAAAATTGACCAACTCTTTATCCTTGCTGTAGGGTAAAGAGTTGAAGTTGGTTACTGTAGGGGATGTTGGAGTTTACACATTGAGTCTGCATTTGGACCAAGTCCCTCAGGGGGTCTTGTAGAGGCTACTATGGGAGTATGCCCCAAGAGAAGGAGTTTTTAGGTATCTCAATTTTTTGTTCATGATTGAGGGAAAAATGGAGAGTGGGATTGACAATTGAATTGATGCATCATTAGCATTAAGGCAGACGGTGTACCAGACCATTGTGGGGAAGAGGGAGCTGAACTAGAAGGCAAAACTTTCAATTTATCAATCAAACCCTGACCTGTGGACATTGGCGGCTCAGAGATAGGATAAGGAGCTCAGACAGGGACATCCAACTGGCAGGAGACTATGGGGTGGAGTCAGAACACGCTAGACAGATTATTTATCTCATCCGGCCTGGGTAAACCTACGGATTCCTCCCTTGCTTGGAAAAGGGATGTCTGCTGTTAATTGCCTTGCTTAACCTCCTGCCATCAAGACCCAACTCCAAATAAGTGGCAAAAAATGGAATGATGAATGTAGTACGGCATAGCATTACTAGAAGTATCAGCAGAAGAAGTTTCAGTAACAGTATCAGTAGAAGAGATAGCAGATGCAGCAATAGTGGGAGTACTAGTAGTAGTTTACTGCTTTTGATGATCAACAGGTTTACACTGGTCACTACTCTGTTGTTTAAAAAAGGTATTCGATTACCTCTCTTTTTGCCTTTTTTACAAAGCGTTCGTCAGTGACTTTGAAGGCTTTGCAGAGCGCCTCGATGGGGTCCTGGTTGAAGGACTCCTGATGAACTAAGTTGACGTGGAGGTGATTGGCAGCATAAATGGCGGCATCCACACCACCATGACCGTCAAACACAGCAAAGAAAGCTTGTTCTTCCTGATCCTGAGAGACAATACATGACAGGGTTAGGGTCAGTGGGATCATGTGCTGTAAGAGTAACCAGAGATCCTTGTTAACTGTAAAACAAATTAAAATAATCTACATTTTGAAAAACTGTAAAATCGGCTTATAATTGTTAAGAGATTAATACTAGAAAGTTGAATAAATGGCTTTAGAGGAGAGTGTGGTAAATGCTCAGAGGATTGTGGTTAATTCGTGTCTACCTGAATGTTGAAGAGTGCGTTGAAGTCAGGGATGATGACATGCTTGTCCTCCATCTTGCGCCTCATGTTCTTGATGGCGTGGATGGAAGTTTCGTAGTATGGCTGTGGACGGCGGCGGAAGGGCAGCTCCTTCAGCCAGAGGCAGCACATCTCAAACAGTCTATTAAACACCAGCCGGGCCAGCTTCACAGCCTCCATCACTGACACACACACACACACACACACAAACACAGTTGGTCTACATGCATCTTATTTGTATATATGAAAACTAAGTTATTTCCGTATGTTGTGAGGTTTCCAGTGTGGGACCTGTGTGTGACTGACCAATAGAGGGCACATGCTCTTTCTAAAAGGAAACTGCAAGGTACAATCATGAAAACCAGAACATTTTCAGATACAAATTTCATGCTTGTGCTTTCTTATTTTTTCTCCAAGTAGAACACAGGCACATTGATTTACAGGCAAGATATATGTTTGTGTATGTGTAGTGATCCAAAACATGCAATAATTTCACTTGGAATTTGAGAGCAATGTAAGAATTTTAAGGCAACTCAGATGAGTATGAGAAAAATCCCCTTTCCCAGTGGAAATTGGGCCATTATGGAGGCAAAAAGCTCAAAGGATGTTTAACTTTTTCAGACAGGCACATGAAAGGAAACCATCATTGAGATATAGCACAGAGTTATACAGTCGTGAGTGGAACAGATATGAGCCCAGAGCTTTTTCAGTAATAACCAAGACACAGACGGAGAGCACACGGGCTTGACCTACTAATGCTAGCTGCAGGTATAATAGTCTACTCTCCCTGTGCTGTTGTCTGCTATCGCATGTTTGGTTTCAGTGAGACAGAGGGTAAGAAATACACAGAGATAAAGTGTCTAGCTTTTCCCTCACCACTGCACCTTCTAAAAGTACATATACTTAAAACACATCCCAATCCTGAACTTCACTCTGTTCAGCTTCTCCCCACTCATGCTCCACATGGAGGTGTTTGTGCACTGCATCTGAAATCAAGGACTATCCATAACACCTTGGAAAGAGTCGAGGGAAAAGACACAACAACAATTACACAGTAGAGTGGGATCAGGCAACATCAAACAGGATGTGATCGGCCGTTACGCAACATGAGAAGTTCTTTGAGAAAGCACACACAGAGACGTGTGGAACAGTTTGAGCTGTGAGTTTGAGTCCATCAAAATTCAAGCGCGCCACACAATGAAAGTCTTGATAAGATGGTGAATAAAACACAGTGTACTGGCAAAGACATAAGAGATAATATTCATCCAAGAGTTGGGTGTTTTAATTTTGATATGACGTGAGAAAAACAGCAAACATGGCTCTTTAGCTAAGCATTCAGACTTTTAACTTAGAACTTAGTTGAAGCACGTTTGGTAGCGATTACAGACTCGAGTCCTCTTGTGTATGATTTGACGAGAATGTCCTCTCGTTAAAAATTACCACATAGGTCCTCAGCAGCTTATTATAACCCATAATTATGTAAGGAAGCCTCTAGCAGCCATGATAATTGTGACAGGAGCAAATAAGGAGGAAGTTAGGAGGAGGGTTGTGGTAGACTTGGGGATGATATTGTACACCTGGTTTGGGGGATTTTCTAACATTCAGATCCTAGCAGGCTCTGTCAGATAGGATAGGGACCATCACCGGACAGATATTTTAAGCTCTTTCTAGAGATATTCAATTGGGATAAACTCATGGTCCTTCACAGAGTTGTCTCTATGTCCTGTGCTGTCTTGGCTGTGTGGTTTGGGTCGATGTCATGTTGGACCTTCAGCCCAGACTGAGGCCCTGAGCGTTCTGGATGAGGTTTTCATCAAGCATATCTCTGTGCCTAGCATCCTTCTGTTTTCCCTCAACCCTGACTAGTCTCCCTGCCACTGAAAAACACCCCCACAGCATGAGGCTGCCATCACCATCCTTCACAGTTGAGATGGTATTTGGCAGGTGATGAGCGGAGCCTTGTTTTCCTCCAGACATGACGCATAGAACTGAGGCCAAACTTTGAGGAGAAGCTTCTGTCTAGTCGCTCAGCCTTAAAGCCCACATCTGTGAAGTTCTGTATGGATGGTTGTCTTCATGTGGGTTTCTCTGTCTCCCCTAGTTGTTCAGTTCGGTTGGGTGACCAGCTCTAGGAGGTCTGTTTGATTGAAGCATTATGGAGGTCACTGTGCTCTTAAGAACCTTTAATGCAGCAGAAATCTTTTTTGTAGTCTTCCCCAGATCTGTACCTCGACACATTCCTGTCTCTGAGCTCTACAGGCAGTTCCTTCACCCTCATGACTTGTTTTTTTCCTCTAATATCTGACCTAAATATCAAATGTCATCGCGACATAGCTATTCAAATTAGCAATTCAATTAGCATTAACGTAGAAATTCTACTTCTGCTTGGTCATTATGGATTACTGATGAAGAGGCATGGTGGATGTAGTATATCCGACTTATAGCCGTGACTATACAGTACTTTGGAGTTGATTCCATGCCCTCTAGTGGTCAAATACCACTTAATGCAGTTCTGCTGGGGAGAAGTGGGACAAAGCCCTGGAGGTTACATGACTGTGTATGTGTACGGGATGACGTGAGAGAGTGAGACCTAATTTGTCTGTACCTCTCTCTGTGTGTGTGTGTGTGTGTGTGTGTGAGTGTGAGTGTAGTCAGAGCCCCCCCGAGGACTCACGTGGTAGTGGGTCAGCTCCATCTTCAACAGTCTTATTGACGTGGTGGATGGAGAGGTCAGTCTGCAGGAGGCTGTCTGCTGTGGCTCTGGCCAGAGCTGCAGCCAGGGAACACGGACAGTTACTGTGGAGAGGAGAGACGACACAGTTATGAATGGGGCCAAAATTATCTGATGTGGAGAGCGACAGTGTCTTCATATGTGACCGGTTTAATCGTAGAATAAAGGAAACACCAAAACAAGAATATCAAAAAATATATTATCAGTTGCTTAAGCAGATGTATTTTCTTCTTGGAGCATGTTAAATAATACAACAGTTCTATTTGAGTGCAGCGCTCGATCAACACATCTGGCAGGAGCTGTGTGTGCATCTGTGTCAGAGGAGTCTGTCTCCGCTAAAGGTTAAGGTGCGTCAGGGAGGAGGAGGAAGTATAGAAGGAGGCAGAGGAGGAGGAGGATGAAGAGGGGGTCGTTTGAAGGACTGAAGGCCTGTTGTACGTGAGTCACTAAGACAACTAGGTCACCTTCAGATACAGGTAACCATGGTAACCCAACTTCTGGATGCTTTTGAATTAAAGAAAACCTGAACTAATATAGTTTAACGGTCTTTATTCAGGAGTGAGGGCCAAAGTTTACTTTAGAGCAGTGGGAAATATGAATATAACGAAGTATGATCTAAATAAACACCAAAATGTTTATTCTGTTATGTCCTGGACAAAACTGCAGCCAGGTTAATTGGAGGCTCTTGATACATGTTCAATGCTACAAAATGTTTTCACTAAATCCAATACGATGTTTCTGGAATTTGTTCGACTTGCCCAAGCTGACCTAGTATATTCTGGCTCATATTAATTAAAGTATATCCGTGTGCCAGATGAATCCTCACAGATATACTCAGAGCAACAGTACCATGCTAGATAATATCCTGAACACCATAAACAGTCATTACACTGTTTAATTTACCCAAATTAATGATCTGAAGTACAACACAGGGAAATGTTCTACAATTAAATAGTGTGAAAGCACCGCTGTGGCTCCTTAGTTAAATTACAAGGGTTTAATCAATGAGCAGCAAAGCGGATTTTAATGTATGACCCAAAGGCTGGTTCATTTTTAAAAGGATAATTACAAACCTGGATCTAAGGGGTCTACGTCTTTGAGCATTGTGTTATATAACGGACACGAGCAGGTGAGGTCTTGTGAAACATCCACAGGACCTTAGCGGAATTAATTCTATCTGTGTTGCAAGAGAACAATCCAGAACAAAAGAGGACGTAACACAAACAAAAGTGCTAATTCATAGAATAAAATAATCACTTCAATAATATAAAAACACTGAACATCACTGTTTTTTAGAAAAGCATAGAAAATCATACATTGAAATGTATTTACTACCCTCACAATATTGGCAACAGTTAAGTAAGCATCAGTCTAATCTGAATTCACGTAGGATTTCAGGGGGTTTTGTAATGATCTAATTATAATTTAAGACAACATGCACACAACACAGACTAAAAACATTAATTTTCCACACGCATATAACCTTTTGTGGGTTTTTTATGTATATCCTTTTCCCTAGTAGGTGCCAGGTACGCTTACATACTGCTAATGGTCTTGGCCTTTGAAATGTCAGGTGCCATATTGTATTGCTTTTACTACAGACAACAACAGACAACAATAAACTGTAGTTCCCCTTTATATAGGAAGTTATAATTTGCCTCTCTCCTTTTTCTCTGCTGGCTATGTTGTAGTGTTGGAAAAAGCTAAAACACAACAGGAAGTATTGCTCTCGCCATGGCAACCAAGGTAACTAGAAATAACTTCAGTGACGATGGTTTGAAAGAAATAGTTAAATAAATAACTCATTTCCATCCTGACATTACAGAATATTAACAGACACTCTGACACATTTTCTCCCGACCAACAGCAGAGCTCCTCTCTGTACGTTACAACAATCGCTCAGTGATGCAAAGTAAAACATAATTTACTGGTATTAATATGCAGTCTAGTTAATGACATGAGGTCACAGGCTTTTGAGTTTACAGCTGATATGAAAAAGTGTTCTTGTTATGCTTATTCGGTCTCTATAGCCTGTGCTTGTGTTAATTACCTGACGTAAGAAATCAGTGTGGTTTATCAGTGGTTTATAATTGTGCTTTATAAATAAATATGCATACTAATGAAACAATAAGATAAAAGAGTATGATTTTTGCCAAATTGTAATAAATCGTTTACCCCTAAATTGTTTTGTATTTGAGCAAGATGAAAACAATGGACCATGCAGCTGCACTAATGTCAACAGATCAACACAGTCTTGGTGGGTTGCACTGGCCTGCTGGTCCGATTAATTCATTATTCACTGGCTTCCTGTCACTTCCCCAACGTTTGAGTCCATATGTTTAATCAGGAGGATAAATAAGCTTCTACAGCCAATTAGAGTCAAACTAAAACTGAGGTTCCCCCACAGCTTCACAGAAACACCTGCCCGTTAGCTCACTGTGCTGATGTGTTATTTCCTATTGTCTCCAGGAAGAGGAGTGACACACACACACACGTTGAAGTCCACTTTGACAACAGACTTGACTGGAAATGCAACACAGAGGCTGTTTGCAAGAAGGAAAAGAGCAGATTCTGCTCTAAAAAAATGGTTGAGAAGCTTGAGTATTGTCCTTTTCCTTTAACATATTTTTAACTTGTCAATCTGTTCTATGAGATATAATATAAATAATTACATTTCAGAAATCAAACACTGAACATGCAGTCCTGTAGAATATTTAAATAATCTGCATCTTATACAGGGAGATTGTCCTTTTCTCTTCTCTGACTCATTTGCGCAGTTGAAGTTATCTGGTCCAGCAATATGTGTATCCAATGTTGTAATCCCTCTCCTCTCCTCTAGAACTACTTTCTCGTCAGGTCCTTCAGATTTTATTCTCAAACTGGGTCAAGGGCTAGAAGCATCAGGAACACAGTCGTTAAAGCATGGCCCCATATAGCAGTAACCATAGCAACCTTCTGGGTAAACCTCTCCTTGAAAACATGGAAGCTCTGATAGTCAAATATCTTGTTCTACTTCTTGAGGGGCTGAAGACAAATTATGTAACAAATCTAATTGTGAAGTCATTGCATGAATTTAATCAGCACATTGCAGAACGACCCTGTGACCCCCTCTGTGCCCTCTGTGTGGACGGAGTGGGTGTTTCTTTTTTTCAGACAGAGTTAATATCCGTATGGAGGAAGATAAATCCTCATATTATTTTCAGTTGACTTTAGTTTTTGCTTTCCCACAGACTTAGGACTATTGGATTTTGTGCCCCATCTAATATACTGGAATTGAAATTTGCAGTTTGAACTGACAAACTATGTCAAAGCACATTCACTATGGGTATGTTGATTTAACCTTTTAAATCTTAGATTCAGAGCTAAGTAAATACATCTCTGATATGCTGCTGCGTTATGAACAGTCTAAAGCTCTCAGATTGTCTACTGCAGTAAGTCCAAGAAATCTGCCTAACTCTCAATGATTGACTGTAATTAAAGATGGGCAACATGTTTTCACTTCCTCCCATTGTACAAAAGTGAAGCCAAAATTTCCTGGATATGAGTGACTGCATCTAGGACTCGTGATGTCATTTGGAGCCAGAGTCTGTGCTGTAGTGATCGCGGAGTGGAACTACGGTATCAAGGTCCTGCTGAGATCTGTATTGGAGCAGGTAAAGTCAGTCTCAGCTGTCAATCATGACATTTCACCATCAAATAACTAATTAAAACCAAACTTACTTGAAAAATGAACACTTGAACAAACATTGTCTGATACCTACAATTACAGAAAGCATCTTCTAAGTAAAATTAATTCAAGGTGTATTTAGATTTTTTTTGTTTGGCCCTCGTCCCATATGCTAACATGGAGGAGGCAGGTTTGGTGACCCATGACCTATACTGCAGGCAGCCACCAGGGGACAATCAGGATGATTTGGCTTCACTAAGGGAGCTTTCATATCATCCATCTCTCTATGGTTTAAATCAGGACTCCACTGCATAAATTTAAGCGTGTTTTTTCATATCTAGTGCTGCACTTCCCGCCGCTGTTTACTACATTATAAAACATGCTAAAAACATGTCAAAATACTGTATATGGAGCAACTGAGAGTGCACGACAGATAAAGAAGAAATGACGACAGAATGAGGAGATGTAAGCAGGGTCTTTATGTCCGTGTTTGATCATCAGCAGTGTCCTCTCCTCCATGTTTCCATTCATAGAAATTCTCTACATTCCCCCGCCCCCCTCTCTCTGTCTCTCCTCTCCTCACTCGTTCCACCACTGGCAGCCCGTTGGGGGTGGATGCTGAGCCGCAGAGCTCTGATTGGCTGCAGGTAACGCAGGAGAACGCGCGGCGCACCAATGGCAGCTCCCGGTGGCTTGTGCATCACAGTGAGGTCATGTGAAGCGGAGGAGGATTAAAGGAAAGCTTAATCTCGGTTCACACCATCACACTGCAACAACACGACTCACTAGATAAATGACCAGCGCCGGTTTAACTGGTTGGACTGGACGTTAGAGTCACTGATTCATGATGAAGAGAGTCTTGTCTTGTCTTTCACACAGCATTCAGTCTATATGTACATGCATTGCTCTTATTTCTCAGGCTTTTCTTCCTGTCAACCTCCTAATCTTTATGAAATCCATGTTTCAATGGGAACATTTGAAAATAGCATATGTGTCGCTCACTCACATATAGAGCCCAGATAATCCAGCACAACAGAACAGACACTAACATAAAGGGAGTAAACTCCTCTCTGGTAGTGTCAATAACCACTTTCCTATTTAACTTAAGGCCTCTGCTTTGGATTTGGATATTTAGCCTTTCCTTGGTGTTTTGATTCTGTGACATTTTACATTCTGGTTTGGTTTCATTGTTGTTGTTTTGTGAGGATCCAAGGAAGACTAGTGATTTAACTGATGAATATGAAGATTTGTGTTTCCTTTCACCTTAACCTGAGCCTCAACACGTCCCGGACCTCAACCGGTTGCTTCTCTTACACCTAATCAGGACCAAAACTACACCAAGACACTAAAAACAAGGTGGACGCAGCAGAAACCACAATTTGAAAGTAAAGGAACCACTAACAACTGTGGAAGGTCAGTGCAGATAAATAGAAAGCTTCGCTCATGCCTCATTTTTTACATGTAGACAATGAATTCATAGATCATTTATTCATTGGCATTTCAAATACTGAGGACTCTGATGGTATTTTTGTACTTGAGAGAGAATTTTACTTTACTATTATACTACAGTAATATACATAACATCAGTTCAATCTTCATCTGGGAAATGTGTCAATCATATAAAAGATGCCACCTGAAGCAAAAAGCAAACCTTAGATTTGTCAAAACAAAACAGCTTTAAAAGGCACAAGCGTCTTATCTGAATATCAAATTTGAACTTCCCTGCGTGGTCACTTTTAATGATTCTCTAAACTATATGTCCGGCCATTAACACACTATATATTTGATGCAATCCAATAGAACATCTCTGCCATAAATTCTTCCTTAACACAGATAATTACGTTCGGGTTTGATTGACGCTGTCAGAGAGGTCCAAGTTTAACTGGCCTATGTTTTTATTATTGAGGTTGTAGTGGAGGTGTTTTACTAGACTGTAGTACTAATATTTCTAATTCTCTCCCACTCTTTTGTGTATAAATGGGAAAGCAGTAGAAACAGCCTGGCAATACAACCTGCTCCTGAGTGTAAAATGTGCCCAAGCTACAGCTGCGGCTGTGGATAAAGTTTGGAGTTGAATGTAGTTGAATGTTTGAGTCAGCGGTGATTACTGCCTGCTCCCATGGTCCTTACCACAGTCTGGTGTTGCTTTTGTTCTCTGCTGTGCTCTGCGCTGCGGCTGTGTTTAGCTACGATCACGCAGGGAGCTTTGACAGGCTGCTCGCCGTGATAAAACCGGAGAGCTCTGAGTGTATGTGTGAGCAGATGACTCATGCATGCAGCCATGATTTTTTTCTATTTTTTTAACCATTGCTTTTCTACAAGCTCGTTCTTTTCCTACAGAATTAGCCCCGGATTCGAACAACAAGGTTGTTTCCATAGCAACACAGAAGCAAGTGACTGACAGTCAATAGTGTCAGTCGTCCTGTTGCCAAACCCACAGAACGAGCTCCCACTTCATTATGCTAAATATTGAACCTTTTCCGTGCCAAGCTGAGGTGAGGGTGTAGATTCACTGGAACTCAAACAGCTCTTTTTGATATGTTCTGCCTCGGGCCCCCGTCCCTTGTACCGGGCATTCCTCATATTAAACCTGGAACGCAGCTCGGCCTTTTTCTGGGAACAGAGAGAAAATCCTCAGGTGACTCCCAGCCTCACACTGGGTACTTGTTTTTATCAAATTTTCCAAAAGCAATTTTGAATTAGTGGCTTTTAAACGGCGACTGTTACATGAACACAGTATTCTCAAGAGGCTGGAACAGGATTACATAATACAAATAGGGCTAGTAACCCTTAAATCCTTAAATCATGCCATTGCGGCTTCTCCCTTGAGATGGCTTTCAAATGACTTTGATGAATTAATTTGTCTCCTCAGTCCACACACACCATGTGGCGCTTTAGTCTGTTGCCGGGCTTTCTGGCACCTAATTGTGAGTGGCAAGAATTCACTGATGCTGCATCTGAACTGCTGGAGCCTCTGATAAATCGCTTTTTTAAGATAAATAATTATATTTTACTTCAAACCGTCATTCATAATAATTGTCCATTTAAAATATTATAGATTTAACTGAATTTGTTGACTTATTATTAAAAACCCTTCATGTAAGTCTTTGAAATCCTCCATATTTTTCTAAAAACACAGCTGGGCACTGGGGTTTTACTCAAGTAAGAGCAAATGCTGTATTTGTTGGGGACTATTTTCAGCCATGGATTAAGAATCATTTGTTTTCCCAGTATTTACAGAGCAGAGAAGAGATCTATTTGCAATAAATAAATCATTTCCCACATGTAAACTGGTGTTTAAAAAAAAAAAGTGTGGTGGGAATGTGAGAGTGTCAGACTAGCTTACACATATTCACACCCGGAGCCACTACTAACAGTTTGCCTGAGGACCCGAGAACAGCTGAAAATGTTGATATCTCTAAACGGAGACTTAAAATCTTTGGCCTAATTTTTCTGTTATGCCCATAATTCCACAACAAAAAGTCTGTTGTATAGTGTGACAATGTTTGGTTAAGTTTAGGCACTAAAACAACTAAGTTAGCTTTAGGGAAATATTGCTATCTATAATTTGATGTTTTAGTTAAAATGGGTATTTCGTATAAGCTTTGTTGATACGATAATAAATACTTTCAAGTTAAAGTTAAAGGAACAGTTATCGTCAGGGTTAAAAGGAACCTTCCCTGACTCTTGGTTTGAAACAAACAGGAAAACAGGGAACGGTCTCCTGTGTTATAACTCAACGTTTTGTCAACCCATCCATTCAGGTCTCCTCCCTCTGTGGACTTTCTTTGATAATGTCCACCGACTTCTTGACTTTTCTCTGGACAAGAGTCGTTATCAGTCCAAATGAAGTACAATTGCTATCTATATATGACGTCATTCTTGAGCAGTTTCTTTTGTTGGGAGTACAGTCCCATGTGAAAGTTCATGGAGCAGACAGAGTTTTTTAAAACAGAGGTGATTAAGGTCATATTTACATAATTTTATAGTTAACTGTGGACGTATAAATCTTGCTTGGCTCTCATCCACTGATTGAAAGCATCTGTGACCTCCAATTCAACAGAGGTGGAGATTTATCTCTTGCAAAACTGATAAATAAAGTTTGAAACGTTCAGACTCACTGTGTTGGTCAAAGTCACAATGTGCTCGTTACTGCTCCTGAGGTCTGAAAAACAACCACTACAACAGCAGGTGTGACGAACAGTGGATGTTTTTCCTTCAGACGGCTACAGGGGGGAAACAATGACCCCAGGGTTGGAAATCAAATTTGACAAGTGACATGAAGTTGAGATTCATGCTTTATCACAAGGGTTTGCAAAGAGTATTTCTCAGTTTTAATGTTGCAGGACGGTCTGGGATGCTGCGAATGAGACATCACAAACACAGCTAGTGAACCCAGTGTGACAATTAAAGAGATTTATAGAACTGAAAGGTGCAGCTTTTTAAACCTGACGAAAAGATGTGCACACAGAGATTTATGCATCTGGCAGCAGCAGGACAGTGTGTATAGGATTGACTCTAAATAAACTATTGTGTGTGTGTTTGTGGTGAGGAAACATGTCATCCACTGCATCAGTGTGTCTCTCTGACGTGTTCTTGGACAACAACAGATCTCTACAGCACAGAGGACTCAGGCTTTGGCTGCACAGACAATACTTGCTGGTAGCAACCATTCATTGTTGGTTTTGTTCTCTTTTATTGGATTTGTGGGCCGTGAAAAAATATGGATTATCATGACACTTTCTTTTATATCAACACCACCTGAGATGTTTTTACAGTGAATCTACTATAGACTCAGTAGCACTGCAGTTGTTGATGCTCACAAAATGGCTGTTTTCATGTAAACACAATGTCTGTGTAGCTAATGCAAGGTTTTGCAATAAGAGTAGGTCTATATAGATGTGTTGTTTCGTCCCCAGGACCATCTACTGTAAAAAGGTGAACTATGAAGACCAGCAGATGTCAACAAAACGTGCGCAGTGTTGTGCCCTCTCAGCGATTCCACCTTAAGTGCACCTCTGGAGGTTTTCTGAGCTCCGCTGATGTAACACTGTGCACTTCAAACGGTGTGGAAATGATGGGGAGAACTGCGTCTGCAGACGTCACAGAGTGCTGCTCTATGCATTTGCAATGCCGTGTTCCACTTACGATGAAATGCACAATGTTGGCTGCAGAGAGGCGTGTCTAATCCGTCATAAAATTAGAAAAACCTCCGCAGCCACAAAACTCCTGTAACGGCCCACAGTGCCTCTGAGAGCGTTGTGTGGGCAGTGGATCTACTATTTCAGCAAGACATGTCGGTAACGGGAGACTTAAAGGTGACACGCTGCAGGGAGAGTGAGCCGTAAAGCGTTGCATGTGTCATGTATATGAAAAGGCTGTGGATCTGTTGAAGTGTACTCAGTTTCCAGATAAGCCTCCAGCCTCTGCTCAGCCTCCACAGATACACTGGGGAACTTGCATGTAATTCCCTCTGAGGTTTTTGAGCAGGCCCAGCGCTGCTCTGCACAAAGGCTTGAGGCAGTATTATGTAATGTACCAGCTGGATCATTGGTGGACTGGTGAGAGCCTATAGGGGAGCCACATCGTGTCCTGACCCAAACTATCGCTGGAATCACCTTTAATTGAACCAATTTCACAGAAACGACAGTGTTGTCTGTGTGCAGTGAAATGTTGGTGCTGCCACGTCTTAGTGTCATCACTGATTCGCCAACACCGCAGTACTGACTGCTTCAAGCTATTGCTCAAATTATATTCTTTGAAGCTTATTAAGATGTCTGCCTCTAGGGCTTATTTAGAGCCTGGAGGCAATTAGCTTAGCATAATGAATGGGAGCAAGGGGAAACAGTTAGCACAGCCCTCTTGCAAAAGAATATGCAAACCAACTCACCAGCTAACTGGTATTTTTGTCCTCCTGTCGTTTGGTGATGGATGTTGTACACTGGGTTTTAGAGTGAAAACTGTTCCCCCAGACACATTTTTCTATCTTTCTTAATCTTTCTGATGTTGTAGCAATTTATAATGTAGCAACTCTATATCTCTATGTTTATGTAACCATGTTTTAATTATTTCAATTTCCATCATCAATGAATCATCATGGCAACCAGGTCTAAATACTACAATACCAATGAGCCTAAGGCACTATTCCCACGCAGGAGAGTCCAGTCAAAGGCCTGAAGAAAAGCATTGGAAATTGTAAAACGCTTTGTCGTTACAATTGCGACCAAACATGGCTTTGAATTGAATTCAACCAAAACTGATCCAGAAAGTAGTTGATTTAAGATGGAGATTGTGTTTAACTTGTCTCAGCAGCACAAGCTTTGTTCCTGAGCATAATTTCAGGCTTGGTGATTGGAGCTGTAGAAATGTTCCAGTTGTGAATCACCAACACTAATGGGAAAAGGAATGGGATTTTGTGTCGTGTACAAGCTCCGCTACTGTAGTTTTTATCAGGAGTAAATAATGGCTTTGTTAGGGACTATTTTCCTCCGGGGACATGGTGTTCTTGTGAGTATCAGGATGGCACATTATGTACAAAACAGAAAATACATGTTAACGGATCAATTCATTGTTGGTTTCTGTTTTCTTTGTTGTGAGAAATGAAAAGATAGAATATCACCAGATTTACATTTGAATACCTCTACTGTCCTCAGTCTGAAACATCTTCTCTGTAATTGACTCATTTACCATTTATCATATTCTATCACAAAGGCTAGCAAAGCAAGGTCAAAGATTTGCCAAGGCTGTCAAAAGGAAAAGGCCTCAACATGCGGACTTTATCTTATCCCGAACATCTGTTTTAACAGAGTATTAAAGTGCTTATAGGATGAAATGCTGGTGATTGTGAACCGCTCCCTGCACACTTAGCGTGCACTGCGGCGCTGAAAGCATCTGCTGTGAAACATCGTCTAAATAAATAAAACCTAAACCCCATAATACTTGACAAACTTGAATTGAATCTTAAATCCTTACTTTGTAATTAAAATCATAGAAATCAGCTAATTTTTACATAATCTTTTCAGTGTTTTCAAACCTGGTGTTAATGCTCAGCACAGCACTGAAGCAGCTTTATTCAGTTAAGAAATGACTTCAAAATACATTTGCTTATCCAGACACTGAATTCAATTCAATTACAAATCTTAGTCTTTGGCCCATAGTTAAATTTGCAAGTCGGATATAAATTAGTTTTAGACTTTTCCTGAAAATGTAAAATATCCCACTTTGGTCATTTGATTGAAGGTTTTTTTCTTTTGGGCCAAATAACCTAGAAACTGGTTTTAGTCAATGAAATAATAACAATGATGTTGCGTTGATGCGAATGTTGATCATTGTTGAAGTTATTTTTCAAAGGACATATTAAAAAACCTCACCGTGTGTTATTAGGATATTGTGATGATGTGTGATGATTACCCTAAGCTGCATGGCCTTGGCCTGTGGGAGGAAGCGAGAGTACAAAACCCAGGCAGACATGGAGATAACAACCCTTCTTGTGATGATAATAGCCACAGTGCTAACCACTGTACCACCTTGCCGCTCCCTTTATTGTAGAACCAAACGTTTTCAGCTGCACTAACAGTTAAATAATCAGTATGTTGTCAATTTTGTCATCAAAAATAAATGTATAACTTTATTTACACAAGATACAGTTGTGTTTTAAGTATGCCATTTTATTTTGATAAAACCTCATCATTATTCCTTATGCAACCTTACATTTACATACATTAATGTCTAAATGCATTTAATTCCTAACTAATCATGATGAAAGTACAGTGTAATCACCCTTTTTAACCTTGGTGTGTGCTTTTATCCAGGTGCTCACTCACATGGACATCATTTAATCACTCTATGCGTGGCTCCTCCACAGTCATGTAACCCACAACCTGCCTCACTCTCCCCTGTTCAGCAGCTTTCCAACACATTGTCCAAGGTCACACAGGTAGGGATTCTAGACTATGATGTGAGCAGAACTGCTTTGCATTCAGGTTCATCTACCACAGACATATGACTCATCATTTGAATTATGGGCACGGAGGACGCACCCGCTACAGTGGAGCAGCAGCAGACTAGAAAATGCTTCTGACAAAAAGTGTCTGTCCATAATGCTGTGAGAGGAAAAGGAGGACACTGCACACTTTTGAAGGTCACTGCACTTCCAAAAATGGGGCCTCTCCAGAGCTAAAATTAATTAAGGCGCCTGTTTTAGAGATGTCTGTGTGAGCCATGCACTGCTGGAAAGACGAGTGATTCTCCATTTTTTACAGTCTAGTGTAAAATACAAACCATGATGCATCAACACACTGTAAAACTGGAACTGGTTTTACTGTTTGCATCTGATCAACCTACAACTTATTATCTTCACTGTTTTACTCGTCTTAAGCATTTAAGAAAAGACATAAATATTATTACAATTATTAGTTTTATGTTTGAAACCATCATTGTTTCTTTTAAACGTGATAGATAATCAACAAACTTATGCCCATGTTTTTTATTGTCACTCTGACTATTGCTTTTGAGAGTTGTATTCCAGGACTAGGACAAACAATTGACCTGTATCAACGGCTTAAATTTCCTAGGAGCTGCAGTTTTGTTTGTGTTCACATAGTACCTCATAAAAGTTTTAAATTCTCATTATAATTGCAAAGTGAATACTGTGGTAAAGCCCTGGAACAGACTTCCTTTTTTTTTCCCAGACAGAAAAGAAATGTTGAATGACAGATTGCACAGGAAGATGGCTGTAGTTGTAAGTCCTGGTCCCGTCTGTTTGGAGTTTGCATATTCTCTCTGTGTTTGCATGATTTCCCTCTGGGAGCTCTACTTTTCTCCCACTGCTCTGGTGAACAGGAGAATCAAAAAACTCTTGCCTGGGAGTTTGTCTCAGCACCGTGATGGACTGTTTCCCTAGCCTCAGGTGCATGCTGGGTACAGTCACAACTCCCCAGTCATATAGGAGGGTACAACATATTACTAAACACCTTAATGTACATCCACACAGTACAATTCTATCTGCTTCAGAGATGACTGAGCTGTGTAACTGATGGGAGCAGCTTTAACAGCCCACTGAGGTTTACTTGTGTTACGATATGAATGGTGCCTAAGTATATATAGTTAAATTTGTATGAGAACATATTGACAATGACAATGATAGCCTTTAGCTAATATATATATATATAGCTAATATACATACAGCTAATTTAGTATATTAACCATCTTAGTTTAGCATGTTTGCATGCTTGATAATCAGCATCAAATCCAAAGTAAAGACAACTCTATTGCAATGTCAGTAGTTTCAATGGTATACTGTCAAAGGCTACAAGTTTTGATGATGATGATGATGATGATAGCGCTACTTTAAAAACACTCTTATCTGGCGATGAACGCTGAATACATTGAAGTGTGGGTGTCAGACACTGAAGATGATCTCTTTTGACAAAAAAGAGGACACAAAAAGACGGAACTGGCATTGCACCCGTTTGTCAGACTCATGGCAGAAACTGGCACCTACATTTCCCACAATGCAACTCGTACACCAACAGTTGGGTTATTGGTCATTTATGTATTTTACCATACCTGCCTATCCTGAACTGCCTCTACTTGGGTTAGACTGAGGAGAGAGAGGATTGGTTAGGGTAAGGCAGAAAGTAGGGTTCGCCAATCAGAGGAAGGGTAGTGGCAGGTCTTCAAGTGAAAAGTGAGTTATAGATATACATGGTTAATTTTCTGTTGTCTAGTTGTTACAGCTCTACAACTGGTATAAAGAAATGAAGAACTGTATATTTTACATATATTACATATATCTTACGAGAGTTAGATTTATGATCCATCAGTCAAACATCAAGAGACTTTATTTAGAAAAGTAGACTTGTAATAGTAGTACTAGTAATGCCTTGCTGGCACAAGGCAGTGTTTGGCTGGGGCACTGTGGAAAGGTTACATTAGTATACTGCCGGCTCAATTGCCAGCGGTGGCGGAGGGCAGTGCTGTGGCTGCCCTCTGTGGTAATCCCAGTGAGACACTGTGATTAAGGGATTACTCCTGCAACTAATTTCAAAGGGATAGACCAGACGAGAACGAGGAGGCGTAGAGTAGAGGAAGTCATAAGGATGGACAGAGAAATAAAAACTGGCAAACCGAGGATGAGGATGGATGGATGGATGTAAAACACCCAAACATGTTGATAAGATAAGCACTCTCACAGCGTTCCCACCGCTGATTTAGCTTTGTAGGCATTACCAGGCCTGTGTGTTTTTCTAAGACAAGATGCCTGAAAAGTCACAGAAAAAAAAGTTTTTAGGAGAAACCTCAAACAGCTTTAGTTTTCAGAGGTGCTCCAGAAAGCCACAAGGCAGATAGTTCCCAGAAGCCTCAGAGGATGTATATCTCCAGGGGGATCAAATCTCCTGGCTTCATATTGCTCTGATTAAACAGAGAAGCCAGTAGACAGACAGATGGTAGCATGCAAAACTAGGACTAAAACGAGAAAATTCCATTCAAACGCACTTTCTGTGCTGTTGACTTTCATTAAACAGCTCGGCTTGTTCAGCAGTAAAGCTTCCTCGTGGGGAGAGGCGGCTTCCACAGGAGGGGCGGAGGCATCAGATGTTGTTTTATATACATTGAATGTGATAAGAGGCTGTATCCATTTTCTTTTAAACTAGTTCAGCCCGAAAGGAGGTCGCTTCATTCTGAGACAGTACATGTGGGACTTCAGAGAGATGGTCTGGTTTATGTTTTTGTCCCCCTATCTTTATTCAAGAGCATGGTCTTTCAGTTTGACAGAGGATGTCAATCGATCAATTTTATTTTATTTGGATAGCCCATATTCACAAATCACAATTTGCCTCATAGGACTTAATGATTTCCCGTTTATATTTTGTAAAGCTTGCACTCAAACAACCCTTGCTTGTGCTTACATTTGCTCCACTTGTCCTCAACTTTACTTCTTTAAAAGTCATGTATGGGAAGTTACTTCAACATGGTTCCTGCAATGCCGCTTATAACACCGGTTTCCCATCGACAGTAACGCTAACAGAACCACGAGAAAGGGACATTTTCATTTTTCAACATTATTTCCTGTTCTCTATTGGTTGGGGAATTTTGACAGACTTGTTGCATAAACCAAATCCAAGTGTAGAAGAAAAAATCAGAAGGTAGAGGAGAAATTCGAGAGTGTTCAAGTTCAAAGTTCAAATTATATTGTGAGCAAGTGCACAGTTTGAGCAAAAGCAGAGAAAATCTAAGTACAAGCCGGGGCTATTTGAGTGTGAGCACAAGGTTTTCTGTGAAAGCTTTACAAAATCTGAACTTGAAATCAATAAATCCTCAAACTGAAAGACCACGCTCTTAAATAAAGAAAAGGAAAAAAACCAGACTGATATGTCTACTGAAAAGTGACAAAAAGCTCTTTAACATTTTCTCACTGCAGATAGAGTTCCTTTTGAGCTGTGGATCATTGCTGTAGAAAGACACTATGACATAACAGTACCTTGATACTGAAGCGTCTGCTGTGGGTCTGACCTCTGATGTTCTAATTAAAGCAGAGAGAGGAACATATTGTCAGACATGCTCGAGAGGCTGCTCCGTGAATACAGCTTCATCCTGCTCATTGAAGGCTAATGCACCTCTTTAATGAAATGAAAAGCTTGCAGTGCCCTACTACGCACCGCAAGGTTACCGCTGTTGAATATCCCTCCCCATCTGTCTAATAAAGGCGTAAAATGTCTCAAAAATGTTTAGGAAAAGAAAAGCTTCATAGATTCATCATCATCCATGTTCACACCATCACTCCCTCAGATTCCCACCCCTCTCTGAAAAGGCAAAAAGGATGAGGACCCTCACCATTTGTTGACTGAATAGGAATGTTTATATACATTTTTTTTTAAATCCACCAGAGGCACCATCCATACGTAATCTAATCTGAATGCACTTTTCTAACATTTAAAGAAATAATTGCACTTCTTTAGAGGAGAGTTAGATGAGAAGATTGATACCCCACTAATTCCTCTCCTTTAAATATGAAGTTACGGTTGGGAACAGCTATAGCTTTGCTCTGTTCAAATGTAATAAAACACTTTAAAGCTTTTATCTTAATCACTACAAAAGCCCAAGGGTAAAAATGACAAAATGCTATTTTACAGGGTGTTATGATTTATTTCAGGTCTGTGATCAGTAAATACCTGGTGTCTCCACTGGGTTTCTGGCAGCTGCTCAGAACCAAAGAATGCAGTCGCATAACCTCCAAAAAAACAGCAAATTGTCTATTTTTTAATACCTTGTTTTGTACAGTTCCGACAAATGAGATATAACATGTTGATTGGTTAGCTACTAGTGCTGCCTTATATATAACGGACAGACCTGACAGAGGTATCGTTCTTCTCACCTAACTCAACCACCAGGCAAATTCCCCAAAAATGTTGGGCTTTGAGTTCGTGATATACTCCTACACTGTCCTACTGGTTTGGAAGCCGGGGCTGACAGTGGGTGTCACAGTTCCTCACGCACCTAAATTGATGTCTGCATAAGTAGATGTTTTTCACATGTGTAATTGGTGCCCATGTCAGCACCACGTAGTCCTAAATTGCCGGCTGCGTGCTGATGTCTGTACAGAGCCTTGTGTTAGAAGTCTTCACAGTTCTAAGCAACCAAGACCAGACCTGAGATGGACCAGGTCCATATTATAAACTGTCTAATTTGATTGTGCAGTCTTTTGTTTTATGGTCACAAGTGTCAGGTCTATATGTCAATAACCACCCAAATCAAACTGACTGTACTCAATATCAAATATGTCCATGTGATATGCCATAAAACAATACTTACAATTATAGGTGATCATCCCATGTAAAAATATTTCAACAATTTAACAATAAATAGTTTTTTTGTTCTGTTAGATTGACAAACATTGAATTTGTTAGAAAACTAGAATTATCTGGATATCATTTAGTTGTTTACAGATTATTTTTGGTGCAAGTGGTAAAAATAAGGCCTCCAATTAAAAACTATTTGCTGTTTTTAGTTTCTCCAATGTGAAGATTTGATGAATTTCTTTGTCACTTATTATAGTATACTGATTATGTTTAGATTTTGCGCTGCTGTTAACACAAAACAAGATATGAAAATGTCACCTTGGTCACCTCTTTATCTTTTATAGACAAAATCATTAACTGAATAATCAAAAGACAAATAGATATGAAACATATTTTATAAATATTTCAAAACATATGTATTTCATCATTAATCAGCAGTAGCTTTATGTTTTCAATTGTCATTTTATAAAATAAGATGTATTGCATATTAAATCTGTCATTATTCGTTGCCGATTTCTCTGGTTTACTACAGCTGAAGAGGTCACTTGAGATTCACCAGTTCTGTGTGGAAACAGCCCCTGGAGAGTGGGAGTGATGAGTGTGTGGGCAGGTGGACATTACTGCTGCTGTACACTTTAGTATTGGCAGTTCCTCTCTCCTGTGCAGCATCCTACTTCTGCAGGATGGCCTGAGGGGAGCCCTCATTAATAAAGCCCGAGAGGGGTTTGCTTGTTCCAAACAAAGCGAGCTCGTCCTTGAACCAGAAGACATGACTAATAACGGTTCGCCCAGACAGAGATGGTGTGTCAATCACTGGATGTTGACAGCGGTTAATAAAAAAGTGTAACAGGTAGGTGACTGCCAGTGCAGACACTATGGAGTAGGGTGTACTGTACAGTTTTGCTTTGAAGTCAGATTTAGGAGTGATTCAAGGTGATTTTAAAATATATTGCTATTAAAAATGATCTTTTATGGTTAAATTAATTATTAAGAAATTACTTTTTATTAATGGAGGTATTTATTAAATGGTCACACACATGCCATTCTGTTAGCAGACAGGTGTTGCTGTTTGATTGACAGCTAAAATGCATTTCAATGCATCAAAATGGACACATCACCTCTCACACAGCATAACGTTCAATGCAGATTTAAACCGTCTTGATTTTAGTAGTATGTTCAGAGTTAGCGGATTATGATCGTTTCTGTGGTCTAATAAGCTTAGAATGAGAGAGTAATGTAGTGTGATTCACAGCAGAGACGATAATTCTGCCTGTCACCAGTGAGTGCAGCTTCACTGCTAAAAGCTACTGATTCGATCAGTGGCGATGGTGATTCAGAGTCAGTTCTCTCTGACAGTTCCTGCAGCTTACAGGCCGAGCACAGACAAAGGTTTGTCAGCAGTGGTAATGAAAAGTAAAGGCATGAAAGATAATGTGGGTGATATAATTTTAAGGCAAGGCAAGTATATTTGTATAGCACAACAAGGAAATGCTAAGTGCTTTACATAAGTCTAATCATGAATTCAAAGTGAATGTTAGAGGCGGCGTGACTGCATTAAAATCAACTAATGCATGAAAAGAGTTCGTCCTGTGGCAATATAGTTTGACTCCAGTTTATGAGAGATAAGAAAAAAGGAGGAGAAAGGACTGGAGGTGAGTTCAGAGATCAAGTGATGAGTTAACTAGCTACAGATACAGATAACAGTCGGTATATAACATCTGTAAGCAGCTATTTATGCTGGTGTACCAACAGCTACACTTGACACCTGGGCACCAGCTCTGCAAACATGCTGAACATATTTCTGAACATAACAGTTACCATAACAAAACTAATGTAGTCAGTGATAAAATGGCAGCCACTAATTATTATTTTCTTAATTAATTGATTGATTATCATTTTAAATTAATTAAAATTACAAATAAATCTTTGACCAGAGCCAAAGTTGTGTCTTCAAAGTCCTTATTTCTCCGTTAAATTAGTTAAAGACGGCAGCAACACCTCACACAAGCTAAAACTGAAGAGTTGCCAATGAATAACCTGATGATTGACTCATCGATTTAATAACTAGGCCTAGATATTTTTATTGATAATCATCTACCTATAGTTGCTCGCAGCCCTTGTCACGTAGACGTATATAACAGTTAAAGGTGCAGTCAGTCCAAACAAATGAAGGGGATAAAACAATAATAGAAGACGGTTGTCACGTTGCACATGTCCCCAGCAGCTCCAACAGTTCAACAACGCTGATGTCACAATTGATCCTAATGTCCTTTAATAAACCTGTCACTGCCAGCTCCTCTAACACCACCTACTCTCCTACTGTGTGTGTGTGCGTGTGTGCGTGTGTGCGTGTGCGTGCGCGCGCGCGCGGGCGTGGGCGTGCGTATACTGCACAATGTTTGCAGGAGAAAGCCGGATCAACCCCCTAGTTCTTTACAGCTGTTGGAGACATTTCTGTTTAATGAGGTCTAGAAAGGCTCTCCCCTCAATTACAATCTATGAGCTCTCAGTGTGTGTGTGTGTGTGTGTGTGTGTGTGTGTGTGTGTGTGTGTGTGTGTGTGTGTGTGTGTGTGTGTGTGTGTGTGTGTGTGTGTGTGTGTGTGTGTGTGTGTGTGTGTGTGTGTGTGTGTGTGTGTGTGTGTGTGTTTGTTTGTTTGTTTGTGTGTAGGGTCATTTAACTCCCCCTCTCCCTCCTCTTCAACTCATCATCACTTCCTTGCTAGTCAGTAAGCAGAGGGTAATATCACACTCCTGCCGAGTTTTCCTTTTTTCATTTAAGGGAAATCTAATACAGATCGTACCACTGAGACGAGGCTGCAGTTGCAACAATCCATCTGGCTTTATAATCGTAACTCAGCCCCCCACTTGTCATATCGTGAGTCCCAGTGTGCTCTGTTAATTCACTGTACCATGATACCTCCACAAATAAAAGGGCTAGAGAGATATATCGAGCTTAAATTGATCAGAAAATGATTCCTCATCATATGACGTCAAAAAGGTGAGTAACATCATGAAGAAGTCAAAATGTTTTTTTTGGAGAAACAATGATGATGTCATTAAGAAATGACATTACTGCAATTACCCGATTTGTGTATATTGGGTATATCAAGTAAATGCAGTGCAAGAACAATTCTTAATATAATAGAAACTACAGGATTGTTGTGTCAGGTTTGCTGATTATTAATGAACAATTACTTCTAATTGTCTCCTGAGCCTTTGTGGTGTAAAGAAAAATCTGAAATGACCTGAAAAGTTTCACTCTTGTATCAATACAAGGCAAACAGGAAGTTGTTTAAAGGAAATAAGGATTTACAGAAAAACCAACATAAAATAGCAAATGCCAAAATACTTCAAAACAGCTTCAAAGCTTCATGGCAAAATTCTCCAAGGCTCTAAACTTTACTGGAGGGATGCGGGGGGGCTGGAGCCAATACCAGCTGACATTGGGCGAGAGGCGGGTACACCCTTGACACGTCGCCTACATACAGAGACAAATTCACACTCACAATCACACCTACGGTCAATCTAACATGACCCCAAACTGCAACCCTTTATACTGTGGCAGGAAGCCGGACTGCCGACACAAACACAGGGAACATGTGAGAACAATCAAGGCCACGCCTGGATTTGAACAGAGAACCTTCCTGCTATGAGGTGACAGTGCTCAACACTACTCGGGCTGAAGTTCTACTCTGTGTTGCCAAAGGATGAAAAGAAAATATTCTGGTGAAAATACGTTTCTCTATGGTTGCTTGATGATATTTCAGGGCGCTGCTGTCTGATGCCAAAACCTCACATAGGCATTCAATTTAGTTGACATCCTGTGGCTGTGAAGGTCACATCATTTCAGCACTCATCAAAACCAGGCACTTGCACAGAAGCCTCCTCATTCCTCCTGTTCCTCCACTCACTTATTACGACTCTTCCTTTTGTCGCCTGTCAGAGGAGACAAACCTGAGAGTGGAAGTGAACACATTTACAGAGCAGAGTTGTCTGGGTAAGTAACGATAAACACTTCCCCCTACGACAGAGGAAGGTAGTCTGTGTGAATGTGGAAGCGCTAGTTTGAAGTTAGGACTCGGGGAAAAAAATAACATTAACATACTGCCTCTGTACAACATCCACAGAAAGTCCTGAGTGGAGAAGCTAATTAAACCCAGCAGGAATTACTGGATTATGATTTAAATGATCAAAACCTACTCGCCTTGAAATCAGAGGAAGGCGGCTCGTGTACTTCTCCCTACAACATGCATGCATGTGTCTGCTTGTTTTATTCACACAGAAGCGTCATTTATAATTTAACGTTTATAATAATTTTAAGTCATGGAGTACTTCAGAGTAAACCCTCCGAGGATACTGACACTCAAAGCCGCACTGTGTTAAAGGGGGGTAGATTGCATCCTGTTGTTTTAAGATGCGAGTCCCAGCTGCCTGGAGGAAAATGGATTAAAACCTAACTGGCATAATTTTAACGCACACACACACACACACACACACACACACACACACACGCTCTGGCCACACACCCAAACTCGTTCTAACACACCAAGTGCTTCACCCACCCCCTATTAACACACACTCGCACACAGAGGGGATCTCTCTCCTAGCAGAAGTCTATTATTAGCTGTTCAACCCAGAGACAAACTAATGACACGTTGGGATGAATCACCAGCGCTGCTGCCTCCGACTATCATTACACTCACGGCTACAGCTACAGTAGACAACCATGTAGGATGCTGTCCACCATGCACACGCACGCACACACTCATACCATCAGTCTGTTTGAAGAACTGCAGGAAAAGTTCTTGTCCATGAGCCACTAAGACCCTCGTGTCTGCAAGTTTTCACAGCATCACGTATGAAACCTGATTCAACTGATAACCCTTAAACTGGCGTCCAGAGATCAATGTTTTATTTTAGATTATCTCCAACTAGTGTGTTCACTGCTAAGTTTAATTTGCACTGGTTATTTAACTCAAGAGAATGTGTCCATGGTACCTAGTATCGAAAAACTGTCATGTCTGGTCATATTGATAATCTTGTTAACTCATTATTTTAATTGGTAGGTGATTTAAAGCAACACAAATCCTTATTTCATAATTGTTTGTTTTGACATTTTCCAGAGTTTTTCTTTCACGTACAAAGAACGACAAGGACAGGGTTTTTGTTTACATCACATCGACACTGGTGTAGACCCTTGTCGCCAAGTTGATGTCTTCCTCTGTGTCTTCTACATGTGTGGCTCCTCTTTTTCGTCCCGAGATATCTGTATTCTTCCAGTTTTGCATCCGTCCCATGCAGGCTTCTGAACCATTTTTACCAGCACCACATTTACGAGTCTCCAGAATTCACCTTGGGGAAAAACACTGATCGCATCAGTTCTCTTTATCGGCAGATACTCAGAGTTGATGTATTGGAACTGGGAAAGAAAAACATAATTTCCAGCTACAGCAGGCAGAATTTCACAGAGGAAAATGCTATAAACGCCCATTGTGCACTACCTGCTCGGCACCAAACATCAGACACTGTGAGAAACTAGTGCAGCTTTAACAGCTCAAACAAAAGTTACCTTGTTCTAGGTTCTCATTTGTGAGGATTTTTGCTGGAAAAAAAGAGGATTTTGATGAACAATAAGTGAGAATTTTGCCTTTTTCCCTCATATGATTTTAAATTGAAGGACATTTTCTCATACAACAAACTTTTATTCGGGAAAATTATATAGATTAATCAATAATGAAGATAATTAATACAACTCTCATTTGCAATTTAAAATATATCTAATGATACCCAGCCCTGTGTTTGACAGACCTATTGCCCTAATGTCCTTTTCATTTATTTTCCAAATAAGATGAAAACCTTAAAGAGAGGGGTTTTACCACCGTGTAAATTCTCTGATGGAATTTAAGTATAAATATAAAAGTATCAAATGTTTTCTTTCTCAACTTTATTGAGAATAAGAAAGAAGCAAAATAGCGCAGTGTTCTGCTTGCATTGGTCCTGGAGTTATCTAGAGCACAGTTATCCACCTGACACATATAAAGGAGTCTGTCAAAATCATGGCTGCTGCTGCTGCTGCTGCTGCTGCTGCTGCGTTCACGCCGACGACAGAACACCATTATTACATGGTGCAAGGACTCCTGGGTTGTTACTATAGCAACTGATGTATACAATGTAAAGACGTGTCAAACAAAGACACAGATCAGACCTCGTCGTGTGCACAGTTTCACACATGAACAGAGGGCACAGCTTTCACCGGCAACAGGCGACGTTAATGGAAGAATAAATGATACATTAGATCGTGTTTCAGCTCTGAGAGAAAGTTGATACCTGATCTGTGTTCCCAGTTTCTCTTCTACCCGATAACGAGTCCGCACGTTCGACTCCATTTAGATACTGAAGCAGCTCATTAGCAACAAGCCTCACACGCACAGAAATGTGTGAGATCAGCTGATGAGTTGTGTAATAGATGTTTGTCATTGTGTTTGTCTATTAAATATTACAGTCAGGTTAACAACAGGACATGTTCCAACAAGTCCTCTACATTAAACAGCAAAAATGTTTTATTGGTATTACCCTTCAGAACTATATATATATATATATATATATATATATATATCCTAGAAGTGTTTTCTGATGTGCAAGACAATCAGACAATAAAGAAGATGCAGAAAGATGCCCATTCCCATGATGATTCTCTGTAGGTAACAATTAAAAGCACTGGGGCAGGGCCAGTGGGCGATGTCATCCATGGCTGACATGAAGTGAGCCCAGCATCGTGATTGCTGCCACCCACACACAAACACACACAGGTTTGCACAGCTATCATTGATATGACTTTGCATCGACTTCCATTCGTTGAGAACAACCTAACCAAAACGCACAGACCTCAGAAATGCCATTTTACCTCATCAGGACCTTGGTCCCCATAAGGTCAGTGTTTATGCAGGAAGAGGTCCTACAGAGGTAACCAAAACAAGTACAGAAACTAACACACCTTTGCTCATAACAAACAAGAGGCAGGTATACTACAGACTTGTCATATAAGACCTTTATGAACATTGACATTTTTGGCCATTTGCTGAACAAATGAACCCTTAATTTTAATCTGGACAACAGACTGAGCATATTAATGTACGTTTAAACTCTAAAAGTGAGCTACTGGACGGTACGGTCTCCTAAGATGAACTGTCACACGGTGATGAGCCAACAAGTGATTCATCTACTTCAACAAGTCAAATAAGTCACTACCTCGGCCAGAAAAAGAGAGACAGAGGGATGTGATACAAAGCAGGCTGAGGCTATTTTAGTAAATTTGGCCGTTTCACAAAGCCAAACTGGACCGATTCCATTTAATTGACTGGGGTAACTCTGGCTTTCAGCATCATAGGCAGGACATTAGGAATCACACACCAATTTGTAGAGATGTCCAGTAAAATCTTGCAAGGAGTCGTCATGCTATCACATGTTCGCAAGATGTTTGTGGATTGAAGACATGTAGCTGCCACGAAGCCCAGAAGTTAGATTATCATCTGTGGCTTTGATCAAAAGATGAGTTTTTTAACCAAATTGTGAACTTCTACTTAAACCTAAAACATTATTTACTAATACTATTTGAGAAAATCCTCACTTAAATTAAATTTTTTGATATTTTGGGAAAGATTTTCAGTTTTTTTCCTAGAGTCTTTTTTTCCTGAGAGTTAGATGAATTTAAACAAATAAGATATCAGTGGATAATCAGCGGCTGTCGAACTAAACCCTTCCTTTCAGCTATATGAGACTGGCTCGAGTGTGTGGTCCTACCTGCCACCGACACATGTGCTCTCCATCACTGCTGGAGTGCATCCTGACCTTCTATCACGTTAAGTGCCATATACTGTACATGTGTGCCTATCAGGTCCGGTGAAGGCATTTTCAGACGTGCATGCAAGCAGCAGTCCCCTTGCCACTTTTCGTGCCCTAGATGAGTCCTTCCACCCTGTTCTCCCCAGCACAGTTTCTGCACCTATTTTGGATTTAAAACCAGGCCAGGCAGCAGAGCTCAGGGCAGAGCTGTCTCTCTACGCAGCTTTAGAATCAGATCTCAGTGCAAATGCGTCTGCAAAGTTTGCCCCTGTCTTAAATAGCTGGATTCTGAGGAATTTAATTCAGTGACTGTCAAATTCAAATCATGCATAATGCACGATATGAATCCTTTCTCTTTTCGATCTATGAACATGGTTGTTAACGTTCATCCAGTGTTCTGTCTTTCCTTTGCAGTGTGTGTGATCTAGATGTAAAACATGTCCTGTGCAGGTTTGAGTCATCGTGTGATATGTTTCCAGGTGGCAACACTTTGAAATCTGGGACAATTCAGTGCGTGTCTTGGATTTCACGGTGTAACGATCAGTCTGACGATGGAGGCTAATAACGTAACCGGGGGATGGTTATTTTTAGCCTGCTTGAAGATGCGCTCAGCAGTGATGGCGATGGCTTCCTCCCCCTCCTACACCACGATGACGTCGAGCTGTTACGCAAAACCAGGGGTTCACCTTTTGTGGATCTACAGCTCTGTCAGCGATGGCGTCAATTTATGGCAAATTAAAACATAGAACAGATACACACACACACACACACACACACACACACACACACACAGGAAGACTTTATAATACAATGCAACATAACACGGCCGTGCTGTTAGAAGCAGAACTGATGCGCTTTTAACTTCTGCTTTAGCTTTCATTTCCCACTTAAAGCAAATACACTTAAACTTGGTGCTGGACACACCCAGCAGGGCATGAGGAAGGTACCCGGGCGGCCAAGCGAGCATCCCGGCGTATCTGACCCAGCCAGGGTCGAAGCCCGCTCACCTCCACGCACACACACCTCCATCAAACACAGCACGACAACTTCACTGCCCTTTTTTTTTGTCGATTTCACGTTAGAAACACAACAAGAACAACAACATGCCGTGAGAGAAAGTGCCCACTTAACTATTTGTAGAGGTGCTGGAGACACAGGTCGAGACATTCCCCCTCCACCTCGTCGTCAGACACCAGGTCCGACAAAGGGCGCATCGGCACCGGGTCGCTCTCCTGCAGCGGCATCCTCATCTCCCGGAGGAAGAGCTCCAGGAACCGTCGGAAGGTCTTCTCCTCTGCTGAAGAGCCGGCCATCATTTCTCATTCCTGGACAGACAGAGACAGCTCCGTCCGTCAGTATGGCTCCACTAACTTACCGGGCTGAGAAGACACGAGTCGGTGCACTAACCCCAGCTACTGGAGTGTCAGTGCCACACTACCACAGTGAACGTGCTCTGTACCGGAGGAGCTGTGCCGTGGGCTGCCGGTGAGTCTGGGAGCAGAGGACCGGGCTGGACGGGCAGGAGCGATGTGTGTGAGGCTTCACCGCCGAGGAGGAGCTGTCACAAGCCGGACTCAGTCCCCATTCACAGCCAAGCGGGGGCGCGCGTCGCGTTATCGGGGATTTCGCACGATCAGAGGGCAGTGACGTCGGAGAGAGCTCAAGAGCGCGCGCGCAAACTCGTGTCGTCAGGCGTCCGAGACCTTCTGGAGAGGGTTTGAAGGTGGTTTCAATAATGAGTCTTTGATAGAAACCTTTTACTTGTTAGTGTCTTTCAAGAGTCACTCACATCTTTTATTTTTATAATATTATTTATATCATTGTTAAATATGTGTAATGCTTAAGTAATTGAATGTAGAGCATGATGAGCTAAAATATGATTCATTCTTATATAACTATGGTGGCCCTGTAGTACAAATCACAGCAGAAAATCACTACACACAACACATAAGCAAACACAACAACCAATAACAAAAGCAGAACAGCAAATTAGAAAACACAATCACAAAACACAACAGCAAATAAGAACACATAACGACAACAGAAGAGCAAATTAGAAAACACAACTACAAAACACAACAGCAAATAAGAACACATAACGACAACAGAACAGCAAATTAGAAAACACAATGACCAAACACAACAGCAAATAAATACACATAACAACAACAATAACAACAACAAACAGCAAATAAGATCACACAATCACAAAACAAAACAGCAAAGAAGAACACATAACAACAACAAAACAGCAAATAAGAAAACACAACAGCAAAGAAGAACACATAACAACAACAAAACAGCAAATAAGAAAACACAATCACAAAACACAACAGCAAAGAAGAACACATAGCAACAACAGAACAGCAAATTAGAAAACACAATGACCAAACACAACAGCAAATAAATACACATAACAACAACAACAACAACAATAACAACAACAACAAACAGCAAATAAGATCACACAATCACAAAACACAACAGCAAAGAACACATAGCAACAACAGAACAGCAAATTAGAAAACACAATGACCAAACACAACAGCAAATAAATACACATAACAACAACAACAACAATAACAACAACAACAAACAGCAAATAAGATCACAAAACACAACCGCAAATAAGAAAACATAACAACAACAAAACAGCAAATTAGAAAACACAACGACAAATGAAAAAGCACAATGAAATCCACTTCTATCGGAAAAGGTAAGAACCTGCTATCAATGAGGCTCGTCCCTGGTTGGATGGGCACACTGTCTACGCGTTGGGATTTGTTGTCGTGTTATCTTTCTTTTGCAATTGTGTTTTTGTATGTTGGGATTTGTTGTTGTGTGGTCTATTTTGCTGTTGTGATTTGCACTTCAGGGCCACCGTGCATAACAGTCTATAAAATATGTAAGATTAGCTCCATCGGTTACAGCTGTTAAATGATACTTATACATGAATTGCTCAGTAAAATGAATAGTAAAAAAAAAGAAATAATAATAAATCACATTGGTCATTCGGTTGTGAGTACTTTTTAATTTGATACTGTAAATATGCTACATTACAAAACAATACAATTTAACTTTCAAGCTGATGACACTCACCTACTATATTTTTTACAGAGTGGACTTGTTAATTTCCCCTGAAATAAGTCGTTGTCCAATGTATTCGATAGAAACCCCACTGAGTGTTTACAATGTTATAATCTATGGTTATAATGTAGCTAACACAGGAGCGGAACGCATTTGTTGCTTCTACTCGGACATTTTAGCGTCACGAACCCGGAAGTGGGTGCGTCGTTGTTTTTATTCCCCTGTCTGTTTCTCAACATGAGAGAGGCCAACATGGCTGAACCTGTGAGCATCGGGGCTCTGCTCCAGTCAGAGATCGTCGAGGACGCTTTGTACCGGGAGGAAGGCTTGTGTGTTGTCGGTATTTTCGGTAAAAGCAACATGCAGGCCGGGCCGCTGAAGGAGTCTCTGGTCAACACTCTGGCGGATAAACACCTCTTCGCGCTGTTCGGCGGCCCGGAGGACGGCGGCACCGCGGACAGCCACATCCAGGCTTTCTACAACCAGGAGGACCGGGTGCTGTACCTGCTGCTCTCCTCCGTCTGCGACAGCCGTCAGCTGCTGCGGGCCTGTCAGACTCTCAGTGCCGGCGCCGGACACTCCGACGCCCATGACTTCTGGAAAGGCCTGGAGATGCAGCACTGCCTCCACCTGCTCTACATGTTCTCCGTGTGCCACGTCCTCCTGCTCGTCCATCCCAACCAGACCTTCGACGTGACCTACGACCGCTTCTTCCGAGCCCTGGACGCCCTGCGACAGAAGGTGCTGCCTATGATCAGAGCTGCCATCAAAGATTGTCCGGTGTCCAAGGAGTGGAAGGTGAACTGTCGGCCCTGCCCTCCGCGCCTGCTCTTCGTCTTCCAGATGAACGGAACCCTGAAGGTCTCCTTTTTCATTATTATGTGTGCAGTAATGCATTGGCACATATATTATTATTCTATTTTTGTCTAACGGTTCGCTCGTAAATTCCCGAAAAACTTTTAAAACAAATTTAATGGGAGTCAATGGCGGCATACATGTAATACACTGCAAACTGTAAAGTAATTAAACATTGCCCTATAGGATCACCCGATGGATTATTGTGCTGTATGTTTTAGGTTTTATTGTGTTTTTATGTAAGTTTGTATCATGAGTTTAATTGACACATCCTTGTTTTTCCAAAGGTTTCTGCCAATGGTTCAGAGTCTGGAGGAAACCCAGACAAACCCAAAAAGCACTCTCCCAGGAGGAGGCTGCAGCATGCACTGGAGGACCAGATTTATCGCATCTTCCGTAAAAGCAGAGTCCTCACAAACCAAAGTAGCAACTGTTTGTTCACCGTGCCCGCCAACCAAGCATTTGTGTATGTGATACCAGCCACGGACGAGGACCCCGTGGGAACATTGCTTGCTCAGCTGCGGTCAAACTGCATCTTGTGTGAGCAAGACACCACCACGGTGGTGAGAGGGCCGAGGCGTTATCAGCAGATGCGACGTTCGGCTCGGCAGGCCAGCTGCAGCACAGACTCAGGCATCCCGCCGTTGGGCGGTCAGCTGGTGGACTGTAGCTTGAAGGAGTTCCTCTGGCAGCATGTAGAGCTCGTGCTGACCAAGAAAGGCTTCGATGACAGTGTCGGTCGCAACCCACAGCCTTCGCACTTTGAGCTGCCGACCTACTCCAAGTGGGTCCAGGTGGCCTCCAGACTCCACCATGTCCTTATTACCACCACAGACGAAGAAATGGCTGAACTAGCTACGAAAGTGCAAAGCCAGCTGAAGGTTTTGGAGGGTTTTCTTGAAGCTGACACAAAGTTTTCTGAGAACAGGTGTCAGAAAGCCCTGCCACTGGCTCACAGCGCTTACCAGTCCAACCTTCCCCATAATTACACCACTACAGTGCACAAAAACCAGCTGGCACAGGCTCTGCGGGTGTACAGCCAGCACGCTCGCGGCGTGGCGTTTCAGCGCTACGCTCTGCAGCTTCATGAGGACTGTTACAAGTTCTGGAGCAACGGCCACCAGCTGTGTGAGGAGCGAAGCCTGACTGACCAGCACTGTGTTCACAAGTTCCACCTACTGCCTCAGCCAGGTGAACATGCCTCTCTACTTTTCTTTCCTCTGCTACACAGCATTGGAGCTAACGAGGTCCGAAACTGGTGATATACAGGGTGTATAATAGAATAACTTATTTATCTGCACACTGGGATCTCCAATGTAGTTTATAATAATAGTCAACTTCTTCCGACAACGCACTGAGTGAAACCTTGGATAACTCAGAGTGTGATAGTTGAACCATTCACAAAAATGTTTTTTTATGTGTTATATAAAAAACAATATCAGATGACTGAAATCTAATGTTTATTTCTACAGGAGAGAAGCCAGATATGGATCGCAACCCCCCCATACTGAACCACAACAGCAGGGGGCGCTCCACCAGCTCCTGCAACTGTGGCAGGAAACAGGCTCCTCGTGAGGATCCGTTTGACGTCCAGGGTGCCAATTATGACTTCTTCCAGGTGAGGATTCACACTGTGCTCTCTGAGGGCCACGGCCGAGCAGCTTCTCTCAGCTGGTTGTCACATTTCACACTCGCGGCTCTGATGGTGCTAATACTGTGGTGTTTTTGTCACTGCGCTTCCTGGAGAAGTTGTCAGTAAACAAATTGACTCGATGAAATATTTCATTGTTAATGGCCTTTTTTTCTTTGTGAAAGTGTGTTCATTTCAGAGTTGATACTTAATTCTATTGATGAATATAAGATAAGAAAATCCTTTATTAGTCCTACATCCTTGGAAATTTGCTGTTTTACTGCAACAAAGAGGGAAGTAAAAATAAGAGGCATTTAAAAGAAGTAATACATTCATAAACATACAATGTTTATGTAAACAGGATTGAGAGATTGAAAGATAGCTTCACATTCTTTTAATTTTTATCATCTATTCATCCATCATTGTAATCATTGCTTCTATATTTGTGGTCACAAAAAGATCCCGTCCGAAACTGATTTCAGTTTGATTGAAGGGGGACAGTCTTTGTTTTTTGCAAAATAATTATTTCCTCAGTTGAGCTGTAGTTAATATTTGGTTTAAACTGTCTGAGTTTGCCAAATAAATCAGTTGCAGTTCTTTTAGTGTCAATTTCTCTTTTTGTTACGTACAGTGGTTGTTGCTGAGCCATAGTGGAGGGAAATTGAAAAAACTTTGTGGAATAAGAAGACTGTACCATTTGGAGATACCCTCTTCATTTGTCTTACTCAGTGTGACAAAGCCTCATGAATTCTTAAACAGAAACAGGCCTGAGGATTTGTTTGCAGTCACTTATATTGTAATTGATTTAAGAAGGGATCTCTCTGGGGCCAGTGCAGACGGCGAATAACTGAGACCAAGAATGCTTTCAATGTAAAGATGTAAGATTAAAAAAAAGTGAAACTTTCCTCTAAAGCGATAGTAACCTTATAAACAGTTGACAGATATCTAGTAGAGTAGATATTGTTATATTGCACAACTCTATCTCAAATATTAGTTGTTTTCTTTCACATATTCGTTACTCATATTCTCTAACTCCGCTCTTCCTGAATAGATTCTGGAGGAGAAATGCTGCGGGAAGCTGGAGAGGATCGAGTTTCCAGTATTCCAGCCCAGCACTCCTGACCCGGCCCCAGCCCCAAACCAGCCTCAGCAGCTCCCAAGTGAGGCCTCGGAGTCTGGTGAGGCTGAGAAGCTGAAGGAGCCGAGCACTACACAGAGTCACACGCCCGCAGACACCAGCCTCAGCCTGGCCCTCAGTCTCGGCCAGTCCACGGACAGTCTGGGTACCTTTGGTGAAGGAGACGGAACCGAAACCCAAGTTCAGCCGAAGAGGCCGAGCCTGGTGGACCGACAGCCCTCCACTGTGGAGTACCTCCCTGGTATGTTGCACTCTGGCTGCTCGAAGGGTCTGCTACCCAAGTTCTCCAGCTGGTCACTGGTCAAACTGGGAACAGCAAAGTCCTACAACTGCCACACGGGTCTGGAACAGCCAGGCTTCCTCCCCGGCTCCTCCTTCCTCTTGCCGTGGGACTTGGTCATTCGCTCCCGGTCAGAGGAGGATACGGGACTGACGGAGCCTTTGGATGGAGGCTCGTCTTCGTGGCCAGCCCCTAACAAGACCCTGGTGGGAAAGCGAGGGAGCACTGGAGGGCTGGGTAGGAGTCGCAGAAGGGATGATATGGCTCGAGCGTTCGTGGGGTTTGAGTATGAGGACAGCAGGGGAAGACGCTTCATTAGCTCCGGGCCTGATAAGATAGTGAAGGTGCTGGGGCCAGGGGGCGCCAAAGATCCCGCCACCAGGGTGCTCAACACAGACATGCCGTTGTACATCCCTTCGCCTTCCCAGGGCCGCGGCCTGAAGCCTCACTACGCCCAGCTGGCTCGCCTTTTTATTGTGGTGCCGGATGCTCCGCTGGAGGTCACACTCAACCCACAGGTAAACAACCAAACACACAAGTCCAGCTCCAAGCATCTCTTAAAGCCTTTAGCTACAACTCTGGGCCTCAGTTTTACCTCACTGATCTTTGTGCTTTGTGCTTTTGGAGTCATCTTAGGTGGGCGCCCATTTCTATGGAGACTAGCCACAGTAAAACAAATCATCCCTATTTATAGACATTTTCAAACTGTGGACATGAATATCTAAACTCTTTGAGATGACTTTGTGACCCTCCCCAGCTTCATGCAAATCCACACCTCCTCTGAGATCCGTTTTCATGTGTTGTGCTTCTTGTGAACAGCAAAATCCAAATGTTTCTGTGTTGTTGTTGTTTTTATTTAAGTCAGCGCAGCTCTATTCCAAACCTCTAATCTGCTTTCATTGATCTAACTCCAGGTTTGCAAACCTCCGACTCAAATTTGCTGCTGTTCGTGTCATTAGCCTCAGGCTTCACATACTTTCTCCAACCTACACTGTGAATGTTTGAACGATGTTTTCGCTGTGGACAAGAACAAAAGAATGAAAATCCGATTTACATTTCAAGACAAAAATAACACACATACTTTTTTCTACCTCTGCCAAGAAGGTTGTGTTTTTTTCAACGTTTGTTTGTTAATTAGCAGGATTTAGCAAAAACTACTAGATGGATTACCTCAAAACTTGATGGAAGGTTTCACTATGGGTTAGGAAATAATCAATTAAATTTTTGGGGCGGATAGAAGAATTCTTTTCATTTTTATTAAACTTTGAGAGATGGGATGTTTTTCAACATTTTCATTGATTCCTTATAGAATAATTCATGAATCTTGATGAAAAAGAACAGGTATATTTCGGGGACTGAATATACCTGATTTACTACAGTGTGTTTGGTGCATATTAGATACAAATAAAGATCTGGATCTAGTGAATTTAAATGTGGTTTCTCAAGGTTAGTAATATCTGAGTTCCCTGTGAGGTTAGACTCATTCACATATCTGGTAGCAAAATATTAATTTAGTTTTAACAGATTTATTTTAATGTAAATATCACATTAATCCTTATATTATTGTGTTTTCAGGTACAGCCCGGTCTCCCTCCCTGCCCAGTTTTCCATCCAGAGAAGACGGAGATAGTGTTGCCCTCCGACAGTCTTTGGGTGCTGCGGTTCCCTTATTCCTACGCAACAGACCACGGCCCCTGCTACCCACCCAAAGAAAACCAGCCTCTCAACAACTACAAGGTGCTGCGAGGCATCCTGAAGGCCACCACTGCTAACCCGCCACCACAGTAACCTGAAGGACTTCACCTCTCTGCACCCCGTCTTCATTCATTTACACCTGCTCACTAGGGGTGTGTGATATATATTGTCTACGATAATATCTTAATTGTTGTTTTAGCGATGTGCGAGCTCACGTTATCGAGTATTATCGATAATGATGATCCATGCGCCACGGATTCACGCTCCGCTTGTCAATGTATTTCGCCGCTTTAGATGATAATGAAAGACATTCAGGTCATTGATGGGTTTTTCCACCAGAAAACAGACTTGACTGAGCGACGCTGGCGTCTCTGACTTGCTACAGTTTAAAAGTTGATTTGTTTGTCGCCACAATATCAACACTTATTCTCACGTAATGATCGATTCTTTTATTAATGAGTTAAATCTTTCTTCAGAGCAGCGCATTCATCAGCCGCTCGCTCGCTCTTGTCCTCTCTCTCACACACTCGCAAACAAACAGTGTGATCGGGCACATGTGTAAACTCAGTCTGGGTAAAAACAACAGACTTTATGAACTTAGTAAATGTATGGAGGTGGCGGGGAGCGCTCCGTTTGGTTTGACGCACAGCGCGAATGATAGACACAGAGAAGCAGTAAATTATTGACAGAGCTGCTAAAGACTGTAAAAAAAAATATGTCACAGTCCAAACATATAAGAAAAGACCCACATTAAAACTGTAAGTGATCTTAGTGGAGCTGTGTATGGCTCCCTGGTGTCTGCCCCGGACTTGGTGGCACTGTGACCAGGCTGTGTGCCTTCTCCCGGCTGTGGAGCTGTGTGTGTGTGGTCTCTGCGTCCATAGCCAGGGACTGTTTATGTTTATTTATCGGAAGACATCATCATCGCGATATTAAACAACGTTATTGATATCGCATATTTTCCTACTATCGCACACCCCTACTGCTCACACAGGTTGAGACATTTTAATTGTATCGTTTCCCTGCCCGTTGCAGGGTCAGTTGGTGACATCCCCTGGTGAGATCTTCTGTTTTGCTCCATCATTAGATAAACATCTCCCCCCAAGGGTCTCGTAAACTTATTTCTGTATTCTCATTAAATGAGCTGTGAACGTTCACAGCCTCCACGGAATTGGCCGTATTGATTTTGAGAACCTCATGACCAACAGTTTTACTGAAGTCTTGGCACTTAGGAACAATTATGACCATGTCATTATTCTAATTCTTTCTCTTGGGTCCAATTTGAGTGTTTGTAAACCAGTAACTTGTATCTTGTGTCACAGAACTTTGCAAATGTCGCAGTTTACAGGGTCGGGTCTGATGAACCAAGGTCAGCAGCAGAAAACTGAGAAGCCATTAAGGCTGAGGCTGAAGTGCTTTCTGCTTCATGTGCAGTATCTGAATAGTTCCACAACTCAAAAACTGCGACATTGATGACTATTAACATACCAGAGCACTGGATACTGGAGGAGAACATGTCGATTTTTTTGGTAAATAAAAATAACGAGGTCAATCTGTGTCAGTTACTATCGTCACCAAGGAGATTGTTTTCATCTGCGTTTGTTTGGTTGTTGGTTAGCAAGATTGCGCAGAAACTGCAGGATAGATTACCACGAATCTGTTGGGTCGGGGAAGAACCTAATACATTTTGGTGCGGAGAATAACTTATGGGTCTTGATAAAAAAACAACAGGCTTGTTTTGGGGACTGATATTTATGAGTCGGTGCAGATTCCAAAAATTTTGAATGTTATGTGATATCTTAAATACTCGTGAACAAAGTATAAACTCTAGATCTAATTTGTAATACTTTGACAAAATCATCATTTTTATTGACTCAAATGAGGAAATGAAACCACACACCTGGATCAATACTTGAAGTGAATAAATATCGGCCTTAAAGAGAAAGAGGCCTGCATTCAGCGTTTTGTTCACTAGGGGGTGTTGGGCTCCTTCATCATGATTAAGTCTACTCATCTTCCCTTGATGGAGACAAATGACCCTTTTAAATCTAAAGAGCGAGGCCTCACAACAGAGAGATGGGTCATGAGGGACTTCTGTATTATCTTTCAGTCCACATGAGAAAATGACGGATCACATGTTGTGCAGTTCAGTACAATTGATGTCACATAATCCCAAAGACATTTTCTGTATAATCCCTGTGCTGGCTTGAAAATGTGCTGGCTTGAAAACAGTTGATTATTAAGTTTCATACTAATGCGACAAGAGTTTTTTGGAATAACTTCGGGAGGCTCGCTCCAGAGACACTTAAGATATTATGCAACTTTTTTCACAGGCTGAGTAACAGTGACGAGTAAACTGAACCTTGTGTAAAATCTGTTTACATCCACTTCTGTCGTCTTTCTCTTGTTCTTTCAGTATTAGAAGATGATGTATCGATTAAATAAACAAGTCCAGGTTGTATAGTCAATGTTTTCTAGGCTTGTACCTTTATTTCACCCACCAGGCAGCAAAACTACCCCAAACAGGGGCACTTTTATCGAATTCACCATAGTCTATTGCTCTCTGTCAGATATCTTGCAGGGGTTAATATAATAAGAGAAAGTGGGAAGTTTTTTTTTAAAACTCTCCTTCCCTTGTAGTTCCGTCTTTCAGGCATGATGTGAATGTAGAGTCTAACGTTTTCCTTCTGTCTCTCAGTGTTATCAGCTTTTTGCTGTCATTGTAAACACAGTTTTTCTGAATTTTCATAACAAGAAGGAACAAGGAAATCAACTGGTAATCTTATACAATAGTAACACACACACACACACACACACACACACCTAGCCTTCAGGAATGTGGATAATAACAATAAGGTTAATAATAAATCTAAGGTGCGTGATTCAAGGTCATAGAGTCAAACGAGCAGTGGTCGAAACATTGAACGTTTGTTGTGTAATAACAGTTAAATAGTTTAAATTCATCCCTCTATCTTCTCTCAGCACCTTGATTCTATTCTTATTTGGAATATTCACATCAATTCACTCTTCAGATGTTCTTTGCATTTTAAGTGACAGTTAATCTGCTCCCAGCTCTTTTTATTGGCCCGATCATGGGTCCAGAAATTTGAGAATGCTGCCAAATATCCAGCTTTTAATGTCTTCGTGACTCGAAACTAAAACATCATCAAGACAAAATACAAAGGTTTAGCTGTGTAGCAGGATCAGCTAAATAGTCTGACAATGATCATGAGAAACAACCTACTCTTCCAGCTCTTCAGCTTCCTTCAGCTCCTACCTATTTAATCTTATACATATTCAGCAAATAGACTGAAACATCAGCCTCATTCAAAACCTTCATTTCTACCTTCCCATCGACTTCTCTCACTTCAACTTCTGCTGGTCCTGTTAAGCAAAGACATTCCAAAAGCCCCACGTCTATACTGTATATACACACACACATTTCTTCTTCAGGCTGGAGTTTAGTCAGACCACCATTTATTTGTAGTGACACCAAAAAAAATGACCCTACAAAAGAAAATGCCCTTCAGCCAAGTGTTGGGCAGCGGCAGCAGTAAATCTGGGTGTGTGTGTCAAACAACAACAACCATAAAAGGAGCATAACAAACTTCCAAGTGTTCGCGTTGTTGCTCCTACCTGTGTCCAGGTGGAGGAGGCGGAGGAATAAAAGCCAGCCCCCATGTGGATCAGAGTTTACAGCTCGGCTTTGTGTCTCATCTCTGTTTTACCACTGTGCCAAAGTTCACATTCACAACCCGGGACAATAGGAGAAAGAAGACACTGAACTCCGTGTTCTGTGGCAGCTTCGTCTTACAGATGAATCGAGTGTGACCCTGAGACAACTGAACGCAGACACCTGCAGCTTTACAGACAGCACGACGGGATGTGAGTATAATACGCGTCAGATTTATCCAGTGATCAATGATTATTTTAAGTTACAGCAGTTGTCCTGCAGGCTCCTGCAATGGTTTACTACAAGGTTAACTTCCAACTTAACTGTGAGCAGGAAGGGCACAATGCTACGCAGACATAGTTGTTTTTTTCATTCGATATTTGTTTTGCGTTGAACACTCAGAGGACAAATCTTGATCAACTTTAAAGGAACATACCAGTTTTTCCATGTTTTAAACTTATGGGAACAATTGAGAACAAATAAACTCACATTTATTTAGTGCTTATATTCTACAGGCGCATTTCCATTCAGTGAAAATTTGCAATTGCCCTCTGGTTGTTTTTCAAATTCAACGTACTCGATTTTTTGTCTTTAATAATCTCTCGTATTAACATTTCAGGACCTCTAAAAAAAAACATTCTTTGATTACTGATAGTATTTTTTTTCAATGACAAGTATCAAGGACTGTACAAACATTAGTTTTAAGGGGGGGAGGTGTCAGAAAGGGTTGTGGTTCAGGGCAGAGCAGGGGAGGGTCTTTTCAGTTTTCAATACCCCAGGTCGATAAACAGTATATCAATGACGAAGGTGTGCCCCGCCTATTGCCAAACATCAGCTGGGATTGCAATCAAATGCTTCTTTTGATGTGTTCAACAGGATGTAAGACGTGTTAATTACAGGTGCTGGACCTTTTTTTAGCCAGGACACTTACAAGAGTGTTATTGATCTTCTCCTCTAACTCTCAGCAAGAAGTTTGTTTCCAATAGTGATGAGCTGTTCCATAGAGTTTACTGCTCATGACATGTTGTACCAGTGCAGAACACAGCTGGGGTGTTTTAGATGAGCAGTTTGATTGACAGGTCCACAGACTTTTTCCATGCAGCTGCTCCCGTTGGGCTTCTCAGTGCACAAGAGATTAGACTGTATTTTCTTCTCTGTTGCTGCGGCTCTGGAGGTAAAGAGGGTCGTCCACAACCCAGAAAGTGAGAGTTGGATCCCCGGCTCCTCCAGTGTATTAATGATGGAAAGCTGACAAAACTGTCCATTCACCATTGACTTACCTGTAGTGGTATGTAGCCACTGATTGTTGGTTTTATGTGTTCAGGTCACACAATATGTGTCACTGTCTCGACACATTTGTGCTGATCACAGCATTTAAAATCTACACTTGAAAACCCTTCAGAAAGCATCACCGTCACATCAAGAGGACGCAGCGAGAACAGTTTACTCTGCTGGTAGAAGGAAGTTTTACAGTAAAGTGTTCACAGTGCGGCCTGTGGTTTATCCAGAGTAACCATGACACTGCAACTGGAAAGACAAGTTAAACGCCAGGGCCACATATTAAATTTCATCCACCTCCATTGTACTGAGGCACAGGCAGAAATGTGAGGCCTTGTTCAGACTGCCCGCCCAAATCCATGCTTTGGTATTTCCAGATTGTATCCAGATTGATTCAAGAAAGTCGGAAGGGTAAAAGGGTGACGTGTGATCAGAGCCAAGCCACATTCAGAAGTGGTTTAAATGTGATTCTGATTTGAGAAACAAATGAACAAAACTATGAACAAAACCTTCGAGACAGATTTCTAGCTCAAAACTTTGAATAAAAAAAAACTAGATACCACCAGAGAAAATATTTTTTGGGTTTTGTAACCATATTATACTTTCAATTACTTTTTAAATGTGTAAATAAATATAGCTGGGATGTTTTACGTAGAAATAATGAGGCTATAGATGAAATAATATGTTTTCTGGTCTTTTGTCAGTCCTTCCCTTGGCGATGCGACAATAAACCCTCAGAAGACACCATCACTTTGAATCAACCCAGAGCAACATGAACCACAGGACAGCAGCGGTCCAGCGGAGGATTGTGGACAAGGACGGCCACAATAATGTGCGGATTGACAATGTGGAGGGCATGGTCAAGCTTTACCTGCACGACATCTGGACCACTGTGGTGGACATGAAGTGGCGCTACAAAATCACTCTGTTTGCCTCCACCTTCGTCATGACTTGGTTCATCTTTGGGGTCATCTTCTACTTCATTGGAATGGGGAACGGAGACCTGGAGGGGAATTTAGCAACCAACCACACGCCCTGTGTGGTGATGGTGAAGACGATGACCGGAGCCTTCCTCTTCTCGCTGGAATCACAGACCACCATCGGCTATGGTTATCGTTACATCTCAGAGGAATGTCCCCTGGCCATCTTCACTCTGGTGGCTCAGCTCGTCATCACCGGCCTGGCTGAGATCTTCGTCACAGGCGCCTTTCTAGCCAAACTGGCTCGGCCTAAGAAGCGAGCGGAGACCATCAAGTTCAGCCAGTTGGCGGTGATCTGCCAGCACCAAGGAAAGCTGTGTCTGATGGTGAGAGTGGCCAACATGAGGAAGAGCCTCCTGATCCAGTGTCAGCTGACAGGAAAGCTCCTCCACTCAAATGTGACAGAGGAAGGTGAGAAGACGCAGGTCTACCAGACCGCTGTTGAGTTCAACATGGACTCCAGTGGAGAGTGCCCTTTCCTCATCCTCCCTCTTACTTTCTACCACATTCTGGACGAGCGCAGTCCGTTGGCAGGACTGAACGCAGAAAACCTCCACACGCGAGTGTTTGAGCTGCTGGTCACCCTCAATGCCACGATGGAGTCGACGGCAGCCATGTGTCAGAGCCGCACCTCTTACGTTCCCCAGGAGATCCTCTGGGGCTACGAGTTCAAGCCGGTGCTGTTCGGCACCACAGGCGGGCGCTACGTGGCAGATTTCAACTTTTTTGACAAGGTACAAGTGAGCAATGACCCAGCCTTCCTCAAAAACAACTCCGAGAAGCTGAAGCTCGAGGAGGACTATAAAAAAGAATAGAGGATGGATGGTGGATGAAGAGGAAAAATGTGTTACATCATATATAAACTGATTAAGCCTTTTACTTGTAACGATACTATAAATCTCTTGAAATGAAATTATTCGGTTATTTTGTAAATAAATGTTTCTTCATTCAGTAAAAAATAAAAGTGTCATGTTCATTTAAACAGAATTAAATGTCTTTTAGTGCATGTTGGGATACGCTCCAGTCAGAAATGATCCTGTGAAGAAACAATGAATGGAAGAAAGTAACTAAGTATCTTTACTCAAATTCCATGATTAAGTACAATTTTCAGATATTCCACTTCATGCAGCTTTCTCCTTGCACTTGCTAATATAGTTACAAGTACTACAGGATTTTTTTATATAAAAAATACATGTTTTCTTACTCTAAAATGTTATTTGTTATTTGTCTCAAGAGTCCAACAGCATAATGCTCAAAGTAGCTTGACCTGAGTGATCACAACAGTAAAATGGTACTTTTACCTTAATGCAACTGTAATAATGTTTGAGTTTTGTTATATAATCTGCATAAGAGTAAGTTTACTTTTCATACTTTATATACATTGAGTTGATGTTTACTCAATAAATGTGTCCTGTGACCCTCACTGTAAAGGAGTCGAGCCATTTAGGGGACTCTCTCATTCTGCTTCAGCTTGAACATCTCACTTGTCTTTCTGTCAGCTCTTGTTGTGGCAACACGGAAGCTTGAGTTGACTGTTGGTGATTGTATATGGACAAAACAAGGGCCAGAGACAGAGCAGTGACATTTTAATCAACAGGTACTGTAGGTTAATGTATCCCCCAAAAAACATTAGCTTGAGGAGAAATATCTAAAAGCTGCACTCCTGATGATTAGATCATCTTATATAAATTAATTGAAATTACCACATATATGAATCGAATGTTTGTAAAATATCAAGAGACAAATGTTATGATAATTAACACAACAACTTCTGTTCTTCCTGGGAGAGGGATCCCTCACATGTGGCTCTCTCTGAGGATTCTTAGTTTTTTTCCCCTGTTGATCGTTTTTTCTTGTTGAGGGAACAGAGGATGTCGCACCTTGTTAAGCCCGATGAGACGAATAGGGATTTGTGAATATGGCCAATACAAATAAAATTGAATTGATTGATTGATTGAACAGCTTCAAGATTTCATTACTACACGACAACTTCTATACATAGAGAAGGTTCTGGATTTGACAGCTCATGCTTCCACTACATTACAACAAGCTTTTACTTTTAAAGGTTCAGTGTGTAGGATTTAGTGACATCTAGTGGTGAAGTTGTATGTTGCAGCTGAATAGGTTCTCTTTCTCCATGAAAGAGAACCTGTGGTAGCCTTCAGTTGTCCTAAAAACTCAAAAGGTGTTTAGTTTGTCCAGTCTGGACTACTGTAAGAAACATGGTTTCCTCCTTAGAAAGGACCTGCTCCCAATGTAAATATAAAGTATTTAAATATAAAGGGCCGATTCTAGAGTAAAGAAAACAACAATTTGTACAATTTAAATAAAACAATCTAGTGAAAACATCACTAGGATTATTTTATATTCAATTTCTGCCAATAGATCCCCTTCACCTAAATCTTACTCACTGAACCTTTAAAATAAATATTTAACAAACAGCCTGTGAACAGTTTTCAACAGGACTATTTCTGAAGTAGAAAGTAGTTCTAGTGAGATGTTTGGATTACTCACTGGTGAATGTTTAACAGGACGTTATTTAAAGGTCCAGTGTGTAAGATTTAGCTTAGGGTTAGATGTCACTAAATCCTGCACACTGAACCTTTAATGTTTTGAACACCACACATGTGTTGACCACTTGAATTCAGCTTAAAATCTAATCAGCCCCACTGTATTAGGGTGGAGGTCAAACCATCAGACACTTGGGAACACAAAACTAAAAGTATCTGCATGGAGGTGAATGGCAGGATATGATTTTTGTGGGTTTTATGAAAAAACCTACTTAAATATAAACTAGGGCTACGTTGTAGCACTAACGGGCCCGAGCACAGGCATTTTGAAGCCTGTTGCGGTTAGTGGAGAGAGCGATCAATAGGGCCTCCCACCGTTCGGTGCTCGGGCCCTAATTAGTTGCTTTTAATTGATAAGTGGTTTTATATCATTATAGACAGTAAGATAGATGAAATATTGCTGCCAATTCAGATGTAAAGTAAACCCCACGACAATTGCTCCTATATATATGTTGATATGTATGTATATATGTGCTTTTTTCAAAGTTATAGATCGTGTGTGTGTGTTTTTGTGTTATAGATTCTGTCAGTACATTTCCATAGATATGTTCCCTGCACTAATAGTTTGTTTTAATGGTGTAGTTCATTTGTGCATCGCTCCAGAGAACGAAGTTGCCCTGTGAACTTCAGGAAGCCATAATGAAATGGGAGAAGTTAAAGCCTCCGGAGCCAGATGATCCCATGTGCTGCTGTGAGTGTGATATCTACCAGTACGGATGCTGCTGTGACTGTGAAGATCTGGACGAGTAACGTAACGTAATGAAAAGTAACTAAAAGTAACTTAAAGTAACTAAAAGTAACGTAAAGTAACTAAAACTAACGGAAAGTAACTAAGTAACGTAACGTAACATAACTAACGTCACGTAACGTAATGTAACTAAAAGTAACTAAAAGTAACTAAGAGTAACTAAAAGTAACTAAAAGTAACGGAAAGTAACGGAAAGTAACTAAAAGTAACGGAAAGTACAAAGTAACTAAAAAGTAACTAAAAGTACAAAGTAACTAAAAAGTAACTAAAATTACAAAAGTAACTAAAAGGTAACTAAAAGTACAAAAGTAACTAAAAAGTAACTAAAAGTACAAAAGTAACTAAAACGTAACTAAAAGTACAAAAGTAACTCAAAGTACAAAAGTAACTCAAAAGTAACTAAAAGTACAAAAGTAACTTAAAAGTACAAAAGTAACTAAAAAGTAACTAAAAGTACGAGAGTAACTAAAAGTACGAAAGTAACTAAAAAGAAACTAAAAGTACAAAAGTAACTAACAAGTAACTAAAAGTACAAAAGTAACTAAAAAGTAACTAAAAGTACAAAAGTAACTAACAAGTAACTAAAAGTACAAAAGTAACTAAAAAGTAACTAAAAGTACGAAAGTAACTAAAAAGAAACTAAAAGTACAAAAGTAACTAACAAGTAACTAAAAGTACAAAAGTAACTAAAAAGTAACTAAAAGTACAAAAGTAACTAAAAGTACAAAAGTAACTAAAAAGTAACTAAAAGTACAAAAGTAACTAAAAAGTAACTAAAAGTACAAAAGTAACTAAAAGTACAAAAGTAACTAAAAAGTAACTAAAAGTACAAAAGTATCTACAAAGTAACTAAAAGTACGAAAGTAACTACAAAGTAACTAAAAGTACAAAAGTAACTAAAAAGTAACTAAAAGTACGAAAGTAACTAAAAAGTAACTAAAAGTACGAAAGTAACTAAAAGTACGAAAGTAACTAAAAGTAACGAAAGTAACGAAAAGTAACGAAAGTAACGAAAAGTAACTAAAAGTACGAAAGTAACCAAAAGTAACCAAAAGTAACAAAGTAACCAAAAGTAACCAAAAGTAACAAAGTAACGAAAATTAACAAAGTAACCAAAAGTAACAAAGTAACCAAAAGTAACGAAAAGTAACAAAGTAACGAAAAGTAACGAAAAGTAACGAAAAGTAACTAAAAGTAACAAAAGTTACAAAGTAACGAAAAGTAACTAACAGTAACTAACAGTAACCAAAGTTACAAAGTAACGAAAAGTCACGAAAAGTAACGAAAAGTAACGAAAAGTAACTAAAGTAACTAAAAGTAACTAAAAGTAACGAAAAGTTACGAAAAGTTACGTAAAGTTACGTAAAGTAACGTAAAGTAACGTAACGTAGGTGGCGCTATGACCCTGAACTAATATTAATATATGGATGTGTTCAGGTCAGGATTGTGATCATAGGTCAGTAGTTCGGAGCCGGTTGGATAATGCAGAGTAGATTTACAAAGTACTTCCTGTTTCATGGCGAATCAGTAGGTGGCGCTATGACACTGAGGAAATATTGACACATAGAGCTGTTCAGGCTTGTTCTCTGATCATGAGACATCAGTTTGGCGGTGATAGGACCAGGCACACTGGACTTATGACAACATCGTCTCCTTTGGCGAAGGATGAACCTTCGCCGCACCTCAATGTTTACACGGTTTGAGGAAATGTCACAATTCGGACCATGATCCAATGACTTGTAAAGCAGCCAGGAGCAGTTCATCAAAGTAAAAACATGTCACTTCCTGTAGCCAGCAGGTGGCGCTGTGATTTTAAGTCAAGATTTCTGTGTAGATGTCACCAGGCCGGGACTCTTGTCTTACATTTTCTAGTTTGGAACTCGATATGTCAGAGATACAGAACCTCATGTTTTGATGGCGTGTAATCAGACTTTGATGCCACGCCACGGTCACACCGTGTGACGAAAAATCGATCTTTGAGTTAGTTTTTATCTCCATCTTGTTTAAATGACACTCATCTCAATATGAAGTTGATCTGATGAAAGCCCTACGACAAGTTCGTCAAAGTAAAAATGTGAAAAATGGCCAAAAATGGCGGGCTTCCTATTTGGTCTAGCATATCTATCCAAGAGACTTATTTGTTTGTTATGAGAAGACACATGTCCCTAATGGTTTTTTGTACATGTCCGCAACTTGTAGTGCCGGGGCTGCCCTTTAGGGGGCGCTAGTCGGTTATTTTGCCACGCCCATTCCTTAAAACCATATGAATGTCTGCGGGGGGGGGGGGGGGGGGGCTGTTGCTACACAAATGTAGTTTGAGGGAGATAGACCCATGAACACGGAAGTTACAGCAATTTCGTGTGTCACAGCGAGTCGATGAACTTTAACGCCACGCCATTAATATGGCGTTTGACGAAAAGTCACAGTAATCTTATGCCTACATTATCAATGTCTTGAGACCCTTTTGACATAGGTTTGACATGGCTGCGGTCAGTAGATGAGGAGGAATACTTCCAAGTGTAAGACATGCAAAAAACAAGACATTTCCTGTTGCCACCAGGGGGCGCTGTGTTTTTAAGTCATGCTTTCTGTGTAGATGTCATCAGGCCGGGACTTTTGTCTTACATGTCTAGTTTGGACTCGATTCGACCAAATATGTCCGAGATACAGAACCTTGTGTTTTGATGGCGTGTAATCAAACTTTGACGCCACGCCACGGTCACACCGTGTGACGAAAAATCGATCTTTGAGGTAGTTTTCATCTCCATCTTGTTGTGATGACACGCATCTCCATATGAAGTTGATCTGATGAAAGCCCTGGGACAAGTACATCAAAGTAAAAATGTGGAAAATGGCCAATATGGCCACTAAAGTCAAAATGGCGGGCTTCCTGTTGCTTTTTTCCCATTGCACCTCTGACCTTTTTTGTTTGTCTTGTCATGATACACCTGGGCTACGATTTTTGTGAAGATCGGTGAAAGCTAACTGAGGGGCTTTTCCTTAGATGGCGCTGTTGAGCCATTTTTCCACGCTCATTTCAAATTACTCCAGAATACAATTACTTTTTGGGGCTTTGAATTCCCTACAAACTTTGGTAACAATTTGAGCATGTCTAGGCCCTGAAAAAGCCCCAAAAGGGAAATACAAATCCTTCGAAATACAATAGGGCCTCCCACCGGAGGTGCTCGGGCCCTACTAATGTGGATTCCAGCTTGTAAGGTTTCATTTGTTCTGCCCTTAGTTGGTTTAGATGGGTTGTAATTACGCTTTTACTTTGATGGAGTGGAGCCGGAAGCGTTTTCAATGAACAAATAGTGCCGCTTTTATTCTGAAGGACTCTGAACGGAAGTGGTCTTGATAATACTTCCGGCTAGAAACAAACCAGACTCTGATGTGTAAAAACTACATTTAACGCCGCTTAGTTTGTTGTATTCATATTTAAAATAAACCGGAACTTGTACATTTAATGTCTATGTGAGGTTTGAGCGTCAGACATGAGCGTCACTTTGGATATAAGACTGAAAAGAGCGAACAAAGTTTACCATGAAGGGGTAAGTACGTAAACACAGCGAGCTAATGCTAACTGCTGCTACATCCAACATTAGCTCCAACATTTCCATCTGGCTGTTAAATGGTACTAGAAGATGCTGTTCTTTAAATTCACTAATTAACTAACTAACTGACTAACTGTCTAACTAACTAAGAGGCGTTGTCTCAGCACATGACCAACAGCTGATGAGGACGCGGACCTGGACGCTGCCAGCTTCCTGTTTCTCTCACTGGGTTAAACTCTCGGGTTACTCTTGATTTAAGTTTTTCTTCTCCTCTGATGAGATGACGCACCCACAGTGTTAGTATGTGTGACTGTACAGTTCAGATCGAAGAGCTGAGACACACTGACCAGGCACAGGAGCACATTCAGTGGCCTCTCAGTCATGAGAGTGGTTAAAAGCATCACTCACTGGGCTGCCAGACTGTCACCACCACTGCCTGTGCTTATCTTCATTTGATATTGTTTATATCTCTAGTTTTATATTCCAAGCTTTATTCTTGCACTGTTTTCACCTTTAAAAAAAACAACAACCTGTTTTGTGTGCTACTGGATGCCTAACCTTCCCTCGGGATCAGTAAAGTATCTATCTATCTATCTGAATATATATCTATCTGAATATATATACCTGATGAAGGTTGTGTACACTGCAATATTGTAAATAAGTATTCTCTTCATGGTGAATTGCATGAAACGTGGAGAGAGGATGCATCAGTTTAGATGAAAATAGTGTAAGAGTATAAATCATGACTGTGAAACTCGGACATGTTCAGAGCTCTTACAGCAGGAGTCAGGACCTGAGCTGTGTGTGTGTGTGTATGTCCAGGAAGCGGTGGCTGGTGTCATCGTGTTGGTGTGTAAGGAGCCGCTGCAGCACCACGGCATCTCTCTGAACATGGAGGGACTGGTGAACCTGCAGCTCAGCTCCAAGAGTGTCGGCGTCTTCGAGGCTTTCTACAACTCTGTCAAGGTGAACTACGAGGACTAACCCTGAGGACGTCTGGGGTCCGTAACAGATGTGTCTCTTGGGAGTTTAAAAACCTCACGATCCTCACAAATATTCATCAGCATTAATGCAGAATAGACAGAATCGATACTTAGGAGCGCCGAAGCAGTTAATCCGTTAGTCTTTCTAGTTTTACTACAACAGATAAACTATAGATAATTAACCAATGCTGATATTAATCTGACCTTCCTGTCACATGCCGCAGCCCATCCAGCTGATCAGCAGTAACATCGAGGTGGCCAAGGCAGGAAAGATCCCAGGTGGCAAGACTGAGATCCCCTTTGAGTTTCCTCTGCTCACAAAGGGCAACAAAGTTCTGTACGAGACCTACCACGGTGTCTTTGTCAACATTCAGGTACGATGCATGATCAACACGCCTCAAGTTGAAGTCCATGTCACCCTCTGATATCTTAGGAAATAATCAACCAAGAGACCAATTTATCGACTGCTTACAATCAGCCAATGGATTTGATAGCTCAGCTTTTATATTCATGCAGAATCCCACATCACGTGTGCTCATAAAATCCTGTGGTCTTCTGTTTTGCTTTCACACCACAAATAAACCACAACAGATTTGTTAAATCTGCTTCAGAATTCAATTTACATCTTTCATGCATTTTTATTAATTTCAGCATTGAAAAATTCCTTTAAGATATTGTTAAAAAAGATATGAGATGTACACAAAGACACTCACTGATGTACTGACACACTTTTAACTGCATATACTCAGATATAAATGAATCCAGCTTTAGGAGAAAATCTTTATGATGGAACTAATCTAATTAGGGCCCGAGCACCGAACGGTGGGAGGCCCTATTGAAATTGTAAGGATTTTTCCTTAAAATCCGTCCGTCTGTCCGTCCCAAAAAAATAAATAATCCGGACAGACAGACGGACAAAAATCTGTCCGTCTGTCCGTCCCCAAAAAAATTTAAAAAATACGGACAGACAGACGGACGAAAAAAAATTAAAAAAATTAAATCCGTCCGTCTGTCCGTCCCCCCCAAAAAAAAAAAGTACGGACAGACAGACAGACGGATTTTATTTATTTTCTCGAATACTGACCTATGATCACAATCCTGACCTGAACAGCTCCATATATTAATATTAGTGCAGGGTCACAGCGCCACCTACAGATCAGTTCAGTTCAGTTGTGCTAACATTGTCCAATTGAAACATAATTGCTCACGCTACATCAGAGCCCCTACTTGAACAGATCTATATGTCTGTACGTAATAATAGTGATGGAGCCACCTACTGGCAACAGGAAGTAAGCTTTGTTTTACAACTATCATTCCATTTACATGTAATTCTCACCGTGTGATCTGCAATTGATTGCGTGGACCGTAATGCGCAATTAGTAGACAAGGATCGACGTCGCGTGACAGACGCAGGAAGTGAAGCGTTTATCCTTCCCGCAGTGTGCAAAGCGCATGCAACGCGGAGCCGTGTGCCCGGTCGCCGATCGCTCTCTCCACCAACCGCAACAGGTCCCGAGTTGCGTGTGCTCGGGCCCGTTCAGTGCTACAACGTAGCCCTAGTTAAAAGTTAATGTTGTGTTCCAGATCTTCTGTGTGAACTGTCGTGTTTGTGTGTTTCTTCTCCTCAGTACACCCTCCGCTGTGACATGAAGCGCTCCCTGCTGGCCAAAGACCTGAGCAGGAACTGTGAGTTCATCGTACACTGTCAGGTGAGTGGAACTGCGATAGTGGAAATAAGACAGTTTAAAGTCATGTGACAGTTGGTTTCTCCGTTGTGTTTGGAGCTTCAGATTTAAAGCTGTGATCAAGGTTCACACACAAACTATCCCAGGATTGAAATGCAGTAAAGCAAATCAGATATAGGACATTTGTTTTTCGATATTTTATTTTTCTTTGCCTTATTATTGGTGTTTAGTAAACTTTATTTGGATGAGGCCCTTTGGATAGTTGACTTTGTCTGTCATTGAGATTTCTGTAGATTTAACTTTACCATCTTTACAATGAGAATCCTCATGTCTTGTGTAAAACACCACGTTTGGGACACTATGCATCACATGACTTTTTGATCATTTGATTGTCTTGGAATCAACTTTATAAAAAATTGTTTTTATGCTTAAACTCAGATGAGATGTTAGTCATGTTGAATTCATCTTTTCATTTTGAATTTTCAGCCACTGAAAGCTAAAACTGCCCCCAACCCAGTAAACTTCACCATCACTCCAGACACGTTAGATAACATCAGAGAGGTGAGAAACCCTCGTCGCTTCTTACAATATTTTTATTGCTTCACGTTGTTTAATTCAAAGCTGAGAGAATGAACTTCCCATCTGTCCTCAGAGGAGTTCACTGCCAAAGTTTCTAATCCGAGGCCATTTAGACGCCACCAACTGTGTGATCAGCCAGCCGCTGACTGGAGAGGTGGTGGTGGAGAACTCAGACGTCCCCATCAAGAGTATTGAGCTTCAACTTGTACGAGTAGAGACCTGTGGTGAGTTGATGAAATTTCCTTTTTTGTAAGAGGGGGGAAATGTTTTTTTCTTAATGTCGGCTGTGTTCAGGTTGTGCCGAAGGTTACGCCAGAGATGCCACAGAGATTCAGAACATCCAGATCGCTGAAGGTGACGTCTGCCACGGCCTCTCTATTCCCATCTACATGGTGTTTCCCAGGCTGTTCACCTGCCCCACGCTGGAGACCACCAACTTCAAAGTCGGTCAGTAAAGCCTCCCACTCTGCTTCACGTACTTTGATTCTGTATTATTTTTTCAATTCATAGTTTGAGGTCTGCTTCTATTTACTGATATTTATTCTTGCTGAGGGTTAGATAAGAGCAGCTGCCGAGCACAACGCTTGTAAAAGGGCAATTTGTCACTTTCCCATGCAAAACTAAAATTATGATATTTAAAGAGCCTCTTTTCTGATGCACTGTTTGCTTCTGTCGTTTAGAGTTTGAAGTGAACGTCGTCATTGTGTTACACGACGAGCATCTGATCACTGAGAACTTCCCCCTGAAGCTGTGCAGAGTCTGAACAGGCTGTCAGGTAACTTCCCCGGAACTCTGCTGCTGCCACTATTCATACAAACAAACAGGACAGACGACAATGTTGTGACCCAGGAGATTTTTTTATTGGAAATCTGAACTTGTTTCTTTCATAATGTAACAGGAGAGTGATTATTTAAAGTTATATTCAAACGTAATAAATGTCACATTCATGGAGACGATGATAAAAAAACTTTAAGACATTTGACCACTTCCCATGATTTGTTCCTAAAAGAGAGCAGCGTAAAAAAAAATCTTAATTTTCAAATTTGAAATGTCAGAGACAAACAAGAAAGAACAGATCGAACACAAGACAGTTTTATTTTCCCTAAAGTAAAAACTGGTGTTTCTCTACACATCCGCTTTTTAATTATATAAAAAAGCTTCTAAAAAGGCATGTTTAGATTTGAATGAATAAAAAGTCAAATAAAAGCTTGAACATAAAAGCAGACTTTCAGGAAGTGACGAAGTGGTTCGATGTTACGGAGCTTGGCGTCTCCGGCCCAGCAGCGCGGGGAAGTCTTCAGGCAGCAGGGCGTGGTTCCTGCAGGTCGGACATGTGCTCTGCTCCTTCAGCCACGACTTAATGCACTGAACACAGACGGGACAAAAGACGAATATTAAACCCAGCAGCCGTCACCGTCCACACACAGGACCTATTATTCCAACTCCTTTGTTCTGGATCTGTTTTCTTTGTTTACATTCAGAGTCTGGGCTTCAGGACAGTTGTTTTAAAAAGCTCTGCTGTGGAGCTGCTGACCACTACAGTTGTGTTTTTGTATCATGCATGTGCTCAGTTACACATTCCTGCACTTACACATTCCAGAAATGGTTTGTTTTCAATCAGTTTAATTTGATTCTTTATGATTGTTTTACATCAGATACATATTCCAATTCTGCAGTAAGCACTTATATGGCCAGCGGTAGTATTTCCTTCGATATGAAAATGGTTTAAGTGCATAATTAATTGAAATACTTAATAGACAAGCCTGGATAAAATGAATAAGCTTGACTAGACTTTCATAGACGAAGATAATATTTCCAACAAATGCAAATAGAGCTCAGATCAGTGAGTGTTTTCTCAGCCTGTCCTTGCTGTGGCCTATACAGCCAGTTATCATCCATGGCCCTGTTTACACCTCGTAATAACATCCAACCTGATCACAAGAGGTCAGGGCTAAGTTGGTCTGTTCACATCTGGTACTACAATGAGTCCTGGTTGTTTCTCTACATGAAGTTTTTACTCTGTGACTTTACAGACTCGTCTGACAATGTTAGTTTGTGTTCTGCAGCTTGACATCATGTAAGACCTGATTGATTAAGAAAAGCTGACAGATTTTTTTTGAATGACCTTTAATTCTGTTTTTTTTTTTTGCACTTCAGCTTCATGTCAGCAAAAAATAAAATCCCTTATAAATACTATTTTTGTTTGGTATTTATTAATTTCTGAAGAAACATGAACAGGTCCTCTTCAGGTAGTGATGAGGTTTTTCTGACTCCTCGTTTCACTCAGCACTTTAATAATAACAACTGGAGGGAGGTTAATAAAATCCTCCTCAGCTGCTCACATTCTAACACCAGAACTTTTTCTCACTCACATCTTTATGAAAGCTGTGTCTGCAGCCCAGCACGCACATGCTGTCTGGACTCATGTCCTCGTGACAGATGATGCAGGGATCCTCCACATTGATCTGTTGGCAACACACACAAAATACTTTATTAGCAAGTGTGTGAGGAGGGAGAGACGATTGTTGTTAAATCTGGTGCTGACATTCTTGTTTGCCAGAGGATGAAATGCAATAACTTTTCTCATGTGTTGAGTTTTCTTCTAGCGCCACCATCAGGTCAAAACTTATTTGTACTCACTTACATTTCCATCAGCCTCAACTGTATTGTGTGTATAGCATGCTAAAATTTGCTGAACTAATATGGAGAATATAGTAAACATTATACCTGCTATGTTAGCCTGTTAGCATAGCAGCCACTGTCATTTTTAGATTTACTTCAAAACAAACTTTTGATTCATCTTCAGAATGAAGAGAACTGCTAATTTGAGACAATTTTGTTAATCACTTCTCAAATAACACTTACTTATTATGACTTTAGTTATATTCACTTCCTCTTTTTTTACAAGTCATTTTTTGAAATCTAGTTTTTAATCTGTATTTCATCTTTCTTTAAAAATAAATCCCTCTATTGATGTTGCCTATTTTTTGGGGTTAAATATCACTGTGCTCTCTTAATAAAATGTGACATTAATGAGCTGGGGCTGTGATGAATTATAATAAGAAAGGCTTATTGTTGGGTATTTGTTACTGGTTTTGGACTTACTGCATCAGAATATGTGGATCTCTGGAATCCAACCGGCTGCCAGACGGGAGCTGTGACTACATAAGGGGGAATGCCAATCTGAGCTGGTCTCCCAGGTCCCACGATGTTGGATCTCACTGAATTAAGCTCCTTATTAAACAGACAAAAAGGTAACACAGTTATTTACAGATGACAAGTGACTGGACGATCACTACCAAACCCTATGTGTGTGTAGTTTTTTTTATAAAAACTGTTTCAGGAAATGTCCAAATTTTTACAGAGGTGAGAGTATTTAAAAACAAGACCTACCTGATGGTCCAGGATCAGCTGAGTCGCTCCGCCGACCAAATCCTGCAGCGCCATGTTGCTCAGGCTTCCACCGCTGGAGGAACGCAGCTCCTGAAGAAACCTCATCAACTCGGCCCTGAACACAAACACAGATCATATTAACAAAACCAATATTGGATGTTTTAAGGACATCTGAGAGCAGTAATCGGCAGTCCAAACATGACCTAATGAATCGCTTAGGGTTTGCCTTTTAAGAATTATAACAAAGTTGAAAACTGAGTAGAACAAGATACAGTTAAAAAATAAACTTTGAATTGCTTTCTGAAGAACGACTTATTTTGACCTGAGATACATGAGCATTTCTGTACTTTAGTTTCTTACTTATTGGCGAAAGCTGATGTTGACTGTTTTTCATTACACTGTGTTAATGTTAACAGTGTAATAAAAACAGAAACTTCACTGAACATCTGTTTTTGCAGAACTCCCAGGGAAGCAGCCGTATGTATGATAGTTGCAGCAGAGTTAACATGCACACAGTCTAAAGTGCGTCAAACATGGCGTCAGTGTGTTACCTTGTGTAGTCAGGGAAAATGGTGGATAGGCCCTCGATGGCTTTGTCAAAGAGGGTGTGTGGAGGCTCCAGTGTCCTCGTTGGAGGTTTGTGCTGCGTTGGAGGCGGAGCGGCTGGAGCCTCAGCTGCTGCCGGAGCTGCGGGCTGCTGGACGAGCGGTGGGGAGCCGGCTGCTCCAGAGAGCTGCAACAACACATTGGACAGGATTTTACATTTTTATACTGTTATACTGTACTGTTTCCTGTAAATTACTTTCAATAATTTATTTTTATTTATCACCAATTTTAAAAAAGGGTTTCATTTAAAATAGAGAAATGAAAGTCTTACTGGTTTTGCTGGAGTCTCAGATGGGTTGTTTATGTTGCTTAGGACTAACTCACTGACTCGTCTCCCGCTCTTCACTTGATCAAACTGCTCCTGGTACTGGGTCTGTGAACCACACAGAGACAGGTCTTTCTAAAAAAAACTGGTTCAACCCTTTAGCCCTTGCATTCAATTATAGTAGAGACGTATTAGCAACATTTTGGGGGGTTTGAGGGTTCAGAATTTGTCTTGAAGGGAAGTATGTCATAAATCGGATAATTTGAAATATGTGCAAACATTTAACCGCAGTGGTGCTGGAGCCTCTGATTGAAGCTGCCATCTTCATTCCTTTTTTTGAGTGATCTTAAATTATTTGTAGTGAATTAATTTACCTCAGCAATGGAGGTTTTCTTTTCAATTTCTTGGACATTGGATCTCCAGGTGTTTCTATTAATTTCCAGGTTGTGGTTTGGGAATCTGGAAAGATAAAGGACATGACACATAAATGTAAAACCAGTCCAAACTGTTAGCACAGCTGTGATTTCACTCCTGTTACCTGTGAGCTGCTTCATCCAGTTTGGTGAGAAAAGCGTTGGCGTCTGCCCGCTCTTTGTAGAGGCTGCACAAACCTTGCTCCCGGCTGTTCTCCACTGCCAACAACTGCAGGAGCAAATCAAGCAGTTAAAGGGCTGCTTCTAAATGTTTTTGTTTGTCTCAAAACCACGAGGGAGGCATCTGAGAGGTCAAAGATTGATTCTGCAGCAGGACAACAACCTCAAACAAACAGAGTCATAAAGAACTATCCAGGAGAATTGGAGCTTTTAAAAGGCAAAGAGTGATGACCCCAAATAATGATATTACCTCCGCCAAGGAGGTTATGTTTTCACCCTTGTTTGTTGGATTGTTGGTTTGTTGTAAGCAAGATTATATTAAAAAAAACGACTGAACAAATTCTCACGAAACTTGGTGGAAAGATGTGATCACTTTCTAAAACATTTTGATAAAAGGTATTTATCAACATTTTCACTGTTTTCCAAAGGAAGGTGTGTGCAATTTACTGCATCTTGATTGAATTTAAGAGGACTGTTGTGCCTTCATTGTAAGTGAAGGGGAAAATGTCCTCATGATACATTATAAAATATATTCTGTTTACATGCCAGTATAGAAAGGAGGAACATTTTCAATGACTGACCAAGAAAGAACTGACTTGTTAATTGTGCCTGTTTAGGGTCGAGCTGCAGGACTTACCTGAGCTGTGTGAGACCTCTTAGTTGCCGAGGTAACCGAAGCTTTGCGGCGCTTGATCTCATCCTCCAGACTCGACTTCTCTGCTGCTGACTGATTGCTGAAGAGACAAAGAGAAAGAAGTGAACAAAAGAAAACCCGGCGGGATTTGTACTTATGCTTCACCACTGACTCTCTCATCACTTACCCCAGCTCCAGGAAATCTCTCAACTTTGCCTCATAGCAGGTGTTCTTTTCTCGGATGTTTCGGGACAGACTACACATGAAAAAAAATCCCACAAATAAAACATTAAAAAATGTAATAATTAAAAAAAAAATTATAGATCAATCAACATCTGATTTATTTCCTCCTGTGTGTAGAGTGACCTGCTGAAACTGTAACTGATGAAGAGCATGATGTTGAGACACTATACAACTGGGAACAATCAACGTTTAAAAAATAAAAATGCAGAGTTTCCCCTAGGATGAAGTGAGATCTGATTTCCCATTCATGGATCTTGAAGAAAAAAATATTTCTTATTTAGGGGACTGATATCTATGAGTGTGTGCAATTTGGTGCATCCAGTATAGTGTGGCAGGAACTCTGGGTCTAGTGTTTTTAAATGTTGCCTCATAGGAGGGTGGTTTTTTTATTTAAATAGAGCTAGAAACTTGCAACTACCACATGTGGCTGAGATTACGCAGATTCAGTCAAGTATCAACAGTTTATATGTGTCCAAACAAAAATTCAGAATTTGGTGTGACTGCATGGCCTATACTGGCATTCTAGTTTACATTGTTCTTGTGCTAATGTCAAAAATAGGAATGTGATGATAATGCTGCACAACATATACAACTGTACCTTTATTCCAAATAAAATTGTGAAGAGTGTCTGTACAAACACTTGTGACCCATATATGTTACAATATACAAGAGGTTATTTGATCTATGTTCATGCTGCCAGCTGAGATGCTTGAATAAACAGACACAGAGAACCGATCTAAAAACGAACCAGGTGACGGACGCTCATCGCCCTCGGTCTTACCTTCCCTGCTCCTCCACCAACTCTTCTGTCTCCAGCTTGAGGGACTTCAGTACTTCCTGGTTGGCCTTCTTCTCTTTCTGGTCCTTTCTCACCTCCTCTTCCAGCCTCTGCTGGAACAGTGTCAGCTCCCTATTGGTCACCTTGACAAGAGAAAAGAACCATTTATTACATCATCCGCTATTCAGTTTCATCTATTTTGCATTGTACCTATAATAACTGGTTATGGACCTACTTGTATATTGGCAGTGATCTTCCGTATGTCTTCCTCAAGGGCGGTGATGTCGTCTTTGTACTTTTGGTTGACGCTGCCATTTGCCATTTCCTTGATCTGCTGCTCCAACCTCTTGTTGCTCTTCTCCTTTTTGTTGATGTCGCCCTGGAAAAGTGAAAAGGGTCAGAAAGGTCAACATCAAAAATGATAAATCAGTCAGACCGTCATTTGGGTAGCTTGAAGCTGCTGCACTCACCTCGCAGCTCTCAAAACGCACGTGAAGCTCTGTATTCACTGCGACACTGCTCATGGTCTCTGGACATGTCTAACAGGAAAAAAAGAGGAGCAATTTCAACTTACTAACAATTCAGCATTCAGGTGTTTCATCTTGCTTTATTCAAACATCTGATTAAAATGTTGACATTAACCTGAACTGCTTGGTGTTTCCTCAAAAGGTTTTCCACACTTGTCCAAGAAGCAACTTCACCCAGATATGGATCAATATCCAAAACTCCAACATCAGAATCACTGACATGATCCAACTCACTTCTGTCGAAAAGGTAGGGGGATGGCTGTTGACTGTCCCTGCTACTCCAGCGGTAGAAGCTGTCCTCATACGGCAAAACTTCACAAGCTGACTTGAAGGAAAATGTATAAGGATTTGGGAGGATGGGATGGACTTGAGTCTGTGCAGATGAAGAATTGCCCCCATATCTTGGGAAAACAGGTTCATGCAAATCAGTAGATACATGGTTTGTGTCAGGATCCACTATGATGTCCAGATCATCCAGGATGGTTCCATGTCCTGCCTGCTGCAAGCTAACAGCATGCTTAGCCAGGCCGATACATCTCCCCATCTTTATGAAGCGAAGAGACTCCAGGAGGAAGGACTCGAAGCTGCCCGCTTGTTGGATCTTTTGCTGAGCCACGGAAGGGAAATATTTCAGTTCACCGACCAGCAGGGTGTCCTCAGCCATCAGCGGACCGTGCTCCTCCAAGATCTGGGCAAAGTAGCTGCAGTAGCACAGAGAAAATCAAAATGAGAAGACAAGACGGGAAACAAAGTATAAAAGGCAGTTTGACGATTGAGTGTAAAGGCACATCCTTTTCACTGAAAGCAAGAAATATCAACCTGCTGGTTTAAAAATGTATGTTATAATGTATATATTAAATATCTATTCACTAAAGATATTATAAGTCAGCCAGAGAGAGTATTGCATTACTATGACAACCAGCAACTGTGAACTTTTGTTACCAGTCTTTGTTCAGGCTTAAATACACATTTAATAAAATTAGTTTTTTATTCAAATAATTATTGGTTATGTCTCTGATTTTTAAAACATTTAATAACATGTTATAAAGATTCACGTCACAACTGTGTTGAAACCAATTACAACCAATGAAGAAGAACACGGGGGCCGTTTCTATGGCACTTGGTCTCAAGAGCTTCTCATTAGGGCGCCCCTGTGTGTTGAGGAAGTTGAAGTGTAACGTCTGGCTAGCACCAGAACTATTGTCTGTCTTTTCCTGAGGATTGCTGTCTTGCATTTTATTTTCTCTTTCTCCTCCCTCCTGTTTTTGTTTTTCTGCTGCTTTGTTAAAAAAGTTATTAAAATGAACAGTAACACTGCGTTCAAACCAATGGAAATTTTCACTTTTGTGTATTTGATTTGACTCTCTATGTAATCTTGATACAAACAAATTGTTTTGCGTTAACTGTGAACCTACCATAAAAGATGATGTATCTATGGAACTGAGGCTCACACTTACTCGTACAAACTCTCTTTTGTTGGGTCAGGGTTGTTGTCCAAAATGTTTTTATAGTGACTTCTGTGTGGGATGCCGTTGTACTGGTTCTCAAAATCAGCCACTTGCTCTCGGAGGTGACTGGGTACACTAAATGGATCAGCCGGGTGAAGGAATGATCTGTTGACACAAAGCTCCATGTTTTTAAAAGTTAAAATGACAGTTACAACACAAGCCGTGTCTGTGAGGAGGACGAAACTTACAAAGAGTCGTCTTCAAATAAGTCTTGCTCCCACTCATCTCTTGGAGTTACGCTTCTCATGCCAGACAAAACAATAACACCCTGAGAGAGAAGAGGACACACATCAGTGATGCCACATGTGAACAAAATGTCCCGTCTTCAAGAAACAACTACCTATTCAATTTCTGACCTTTGTCTCTCTCTGTTTCTTTTTCCGACCTCGACCCTTAGTCTTGATAGGAGAATTCTGAAATGAAGACAAAGTGAATGACAATTTTTCAATTTTACACTTTGGTTTTGAACAGATAAAACAGATACAATGTTGTAATTTGTGAGCATTAGAGGTGCTAAATCAATTTAACAAGTAAAAAGACTTTTAAACCAAATAAGCAACTTTCCCCAAAAGTATTCCATTACATTTAGTTTGAGTGGGAACAAAATTCTCCAAGGTTTCTAAAGGACTTACATTTTGATTTTCATCAGACTTTTTTAAGACCGAAAAATGTCCATCTGTAAAACAAACAATTGAAAGATGAGTCATGAAGTCAGGGCAGAAAATCACCATGTTTTCAAATCAAATTAAATATTCATACCCATATCAAAATAGTCATCCAGTATAGTGTGGCAGGTCAGGTACTCCTCCCTGTGCTCCTCCAGAGTCCAGATAAAGAGTCTCATGTCCTGTGGTGAGGCCTGTTTTAGGTATTCAGTCACAGTCAAGCCAATACTTGAAAAAAGCTCGGGCCTTGTACCGAGCTTGGCTAAAATCATCTCCTGTAATGGGCCAAAGGTGAGCAGAAGAGCGAGGTCCAGCTGCTCCAAGTGTTCTGCGTTGCACTGGATGAAGGATCTGGCAGCGTTCAGGCCTAAAGAGATGAAAAAGAATTTGGTCAAACGTCCCAACCTGAAAATAATGTTAAAATTCACTATTTCTTATACAACACCTGACTACTTCCACGTCACACATATTACACGTGTGATACAAAACATTAAGTCATATCTACAGAAACATGGTGAATGCTGACCTGCATTGTTGAGCTGAAATGCCCAGTTGTTGAGTTTTTGATTTACATCCAGAGAGCTACTGAGCATTTCGATCAGGACACGAGCCCACACCCGATTCTTCCTCTCCAACAGGAGCTCAACAGCCCGACAAAACGTCTCCAAAGGCTCCTGCTGCCAGTTCAGCATCCTCTCAGCGAGCTGGTTCCCCCTCTTCGAGTCCAGCTCCAGCCAGGGCTTCAGGCTGATTATCAGGGCTGACCCCTGGAGGCTCTTCTCCTCTCTCAGCAACTCCATGTTCTGGCTGATCTGCAGTAGAACCCGATCCCTGTACAGCAACCAGGCTGAAAACAACGAGCAAACACGACATTTAAAAAGGGAGAATAAACAGACTTCACTTCTCCTGAATGTGAGCTCACGTCTCCAGAATAAGTGCCATCAGAAAAGTGACAGATAAACTCCAGTACCTTTCTGTTCACTCTGAGTTGCAGAGTCGTCGTTCTGCTGCAGGATCTCGTTGCTGATTGGCGGTTTCTCTTGAAACGACAGCTCGAGCTGCTTCCTCTTGGGCCGGTGCTCGACCTTTGGTTTTGACTTCTTCAGACTAAAACATACAAACAGAGAGAAAGGCAGTAATTGAAAAACAAGTACTGGTTTAAGGTAAAAAGGCATTTTAATGGGTCAGACATATGACTGTAATTGAGAGTGACCAGGTACATCATTTCATTAAAAGTTTAGAAAAGGCTGTGGCCTGAAAGCCCAGGTCAAAAAGATTACCTAGCAGTCAATGCTCCTTATGATGCTTATTGCTATGAGATCATAGTAACAATGATGTTTGACTGCAGACTCACCTTGTACATTTCGGGTTCACTTTTGGCTTCTTAGGAGTCTGTGGTTTGAGGATGGTAGCTTCAAACTTAAAAGAGAAACAAATCATGTCAACACCAATCCTGTGGTTCACGAGCACAGTGGCTCCACATGTTCATCTGCCCTGCAGAGAACTATCTTACCTTGCATTTCAACAGGCCCGTCGGTCCAATGATTTTGATACTACAGATTTGGCCGAAACAGTCTGGAGTCAAACATTCTTCTTGCAAGAAATCCTGCAACATAAATATAAACAGCAGGAGTTAACAGCTACCTGTATCTGTGCACAGTAACAAATTACACATGGAGATGAAATCTCAATTTACCTTTTCATTCTTTTCAGAGAAGGTTGATGTCTTTAGTGTCTTCCAACAGGCGATGTGGTATTCAACAGTACAGCTCTGACAGCAACATAACTGAATGAAGCCCTTTGGGTAAAGAAGCTTACAGTTAAAAAAACATCCCTCTTTTAAATGTTTGAATTAAAAAGCACCATGTGGCTGTGTTTCACTGCTGTTTACCTTAAAATCTGGGTCAGTCAGGTAGATTTCAGCTTTCAAAGAGCCTCGGCATTGCTCAAGTCGACATACAGCATCAGGAATAGGAGGGAATTTGCACATCTCTATAAATCTTTCCAGGATTCCCTACAAAGAGAACATACATGTAAACAAAGGCAAACATCTGAAGTGTAAAGCAAAACATAAAATACATTTAGTTATTTATGTGATGAGACAGTGATATTCATTATTGTTTCCATAAAAACTTTTTTGAACCAAATTTTTTGACACTGATCAACAGAGAAGACAAGTTTTTGATAGGAAAAGCAGATTTAACTTGTATTGTGTCCTGCTTCGGATCTCTAATTGGAAATTAACTAGTGAGGATTTTAGTCAAATTTTCGTTTTTTGAATGGTTCATGTTCTGACAAAACATGGACCAAAGTATTTGTCAGAACTTTTTTAAAGGCTGAGCAGCAAGCACGCCCCCACCCCTTATGTATTTACTGTTAACCAGTGTAAAATAAATATTACATGTATAATAATTAGCAGAGAGGGTGTAAAAACTCATAAATGGCACTGCATGTGGTTTATGTTCAAACACTATTTTCAAGTCAGAAATAAACACAAACCTACAATAACTTACCTTGAAATAGTCTGTTTGTGTCTCTTTGACAATCTCTTTAGTTAGGGGCCAGGTGAGTATACCAGGAGTTATTTGATTCTTCACCATCTGCAGAGAATCTGAGAACTGATCCAGAGCAACTGCAAACCTGAAGAGATGCATATGTTTTACAGTTAGAAACCGCAACATGTGTAAACAGTAACAGTAAACTATTACAACTAGAGATGTCTGTACCTGTTCTCTTTGAGATACACCCTCCCAGTGGCATAGAAAACCAGACACTGAAACGTCCGCTCCTCAAACGACTTCATCTTCTCCATCAGTTTTTGTGCTTCTGTGAGTTCCTGTGTTTCACAAAGCAACCACACATGTTATGACAGTAGCACAGGATATTCCCATATTGCTATATTTTTTATATTATATATAATTAAGATGCTAAGATGATACTGGCCACAAGAAAAACAAATGGAAAACACAGAAACCTATAAACATGAACACAGAGTTTATATCTTGGTTTCAGCCAAATTTTTTCCCCTGAAAGATTCAATTCAATTATATTTGTCTAGCAACAAAACACAACATACATACTTGATGTTAAGTTAATTATTTTGTAGGAAAATGAGCTGTGCAGCAAGAATACATAAAAGCGCGACATATACACAGTACTAATACTGGACTGGGTCAAAGAATCTTGAACCTGGGACATCCCTAGTTTTTGGTTTTACTGGTGCTGTTCTAAAGCGTTAAATGGATAACAAACACAAATGAGGTAGGGCCGGCTCTACAACGTCAATGTACCAAAACCCTCTAGCATCAGTGCAGTGTATATGGAGAAGCAGTGTGCTGCTGCCATTCAGGTCTAACAAGTCAAACTATCAGTTACCTCAGGCTGTCCGATTTCTGTCAGGGCAGATGTGCGGCCATACAGCAGCAACAGTACATCCAATGTGGAAAGTCCAAGTTCCTAAGAAAGTTAAAGAAAAACAATCATTTGTATGTTTTTAGCTCACTCAGAGGACAGCAGCAACAAACCTCAACATGGTAATGGAAAACTAACTCATCATTTGAGACAATGATTGGAAGTGTAGATACACAACTGGACAACTGAAGAGAACAGGTTCCTGGCTTTATTGGCAGATTGTTCACAGCCAAAATTGAATCCAGTCAAGTTTTTCACAATGTCTGAGACATATTTTGCTTGTATTTTAAAGCTGGTAGTGAAGGTCCCAAGCTGGATATAAAACAGTGATGTTGTGGACAAACCTGAATCCACAGCACCAATGTCTCCAGCCCAGTGTAGGCTGACATTGATCTTCAATGGTATTATCATGTCATTTGCACATGGTTCTCTGAATCTGCTCTTGTAATGTTTGGAATTTTGGCTCGCAAATTGTGCAACAGCATGAAGTGCTCCAACCTCTGCACTGGGCTACATATCAGTGGTTTGATTACCTTAGGTGTGTTAGTTTCCAGTATGGCCAGTGCCTGGCTGAAGGCCTGTTCTGCATTGCGGCTGCGGAGGTCGGCCAGAGCGGTGTGGGCATCCTGCACCAAAGACCTCAACTCTTTACACACAGCTGCTTTACTATCGGGCACTTTCTGGTTGTGAAGAGAGCACACACATCATGGCAGGTCGGTCATTTCGTTCAATTATACAGTTACAACTTAAAAGTTACAATCATTATGATTTTAAAAGCTACGTGATGCTGTTAAATGGAAGCTAACAACACAATAAACAACCAAGCTTTGGCTGCATTCATTTAAAAAGCATGTGAGAGACAGCAGCCACAGTGAGTCAATGCTCCAGGCTTTGTTAAGAGATTTTATGCTGCGCTGCACTTCTATTTATAAAACTAAACACCACTTGTGATTCCACACTTTCTTTAAAATAGTGAGAATTCCTCGATTTCTCAGAGAATAATTCTTGGATCTTGATGAAAACAATCAAACAGGTTTAGGGGACTGATACTGAGTGTGTGTAACTTGTAATGAATTTAAATGTGGTTTAATTAGGGTAGAGTTAAGCCAAGGCGGAGGTATGCACACTCTAAGTGCCCTTGTAGTTTGCGTTCCAGGCTTACCTCAGCTGCAGGCGGATTACTTTTGCTCTTTGATTTCTTCTTTGCTGTAGTGATTGACTCCATTTTAACCCCCACATTAGTTTGTCCACTGTTTGAAGAAATCTCACTGGAAGCACAGTATTTTCAATCAGCGAAACAGTCTGATATACAGTCAACTTGTACTCCACACCGTCCTCCACAAAATGATTAAAGTGGCAGATTCTTTGTGTGGTTAAAAGCAGCAGTAGAAAACATCTTGTTTGAACCGTTCAGTCCTGTTGATACATCGCTGCCAGCCTTGGTTTGACATGACTGTGTGATCTTATCAATGAAGCAGACTGTTCTAGTTGTAGTTACTGTTACCAGGCTGCTATTACTTAAGAGGTTAACTACACAATGAACAAAGGCAGTAGAATGACAACAAATTCAAGTCAAATACAAACAGAGAATTAGGTTTTACCTACAGACACTAAAAATAAGCGCACATTTATTTATGTAGTTAAATCCACGACTGTCAACAGCTCCAGTTTTCCTTCGCTCAACATGTTCACGTTTTCTGCAAAGCCGCATTTTAAGCAGTGGCCAGAAAATTGTGGTTCCTTTTATGATCACAGTGCAGATCTTAAAGCAGGGACATGTTTTATACAAGCACTGATTATAGCATTGTGCTTTCACTAACCTTTTTGTGGGTTTAGGGTCTTTAGTAGCGACCTTCTTCTGTGCAATCTCTGTTTTTTTCCCTGGGGAGAGAACATGAAGTGTTTGACTGTTACTGTGAGAGCAATATAGTGAACTGATGAACATGTGATGAAAGAGGTTTCAGGACACCTAAGGGTCTTAAGCAGGAGCATCTTTTGAAGCACAGGGTACCAACTAACACAGAAATCCCTAATACAAGTAAACAATGCATAACAGCCTCCTGAAGGTCATCATCCCGGCAGGGCACATTTAACGCAAACCACACATTTGTAAAGACTCTATTAGGTACTACAAGATAAGCATGGCCCTGCATTAAGTCAAATTGTATTGTCTATCATCTTCTAAACAAGGAGAGGGTTATCGGTTAATTGTTTCTGCTATGAAAATATTAAAAGAAAACCACTGAAGAAAGCCACGGACCAGGTTATACAGCTTAACTCAGAACTTGCTGTTTCACAAAATTTACAGTTAAAAAAGGTTGAAAAGGGACTTGCAGACATTCAATAATTACCTGATTAAAAATGACCTGTAAATCACCACTTAAAACCAGGGAGATCTTAATAACATATGGATGTTGGGGGGAAAAATGGCACTAACAAATATGTATATTTTTTGCACATATTACACTTACTATATAATACTTACACCTATTGCAAAAAAAACAACTAATCATGTGTTTATAAAAGTGAGACATGACAAGTATAACGCACTGTAAAGCTCACCTGGTGGTTTGTCCATTTTAACCTCGGAGACCTGTCAACACAAAAGTTATTTAGTGACAATGAACTACATCAAACGTGGATTAAATGTCCATACAGGTTCAGGAAGGTTCACTGCCCTGGACCAGACATGTAGATAGAATGATCATTCTATGATCTACATTTCAAAGGAGACTCAGGTCAATTGGAGAAATAAGGAAATCCCCACTCTGCTCTACCATACAAAGCACAATACTCGTGTTCGACCAATCAATCATCATGAGATGACCTCGTTTTTTATAGAATCACATAACTAATTAAACACACTTAATATAAAAGTTGTCTTTATTGTGTCAAATATGGCTGCTACCTGTTGAATTAGAAATAAAGAGTCACTGACCTTGGTCTGTACAGATACGCTTTTTGCCGTTCCAAGCTTCGTACATTTTACAGCTGCTTCTGCCCCGTTTGTGCTGTCCGGTCTGTAGAAAAATCAACAAAATACAAAAGGAGCTTCCATTTGTTTGTCATGGTTTATTAATCATGTTTGCAGTAAATTGTGTATTAGGGAGCACACACACACCTTTTGTTCTTGTTTGGACGCCCACCTGAAAACGAAGCAAACAAGAGTATTGAGCAACAAACTAGTTATTCTGCTCTCCATGACAATAACATGCAATAACCTAAAATAATTGCCCCCCTTTTCTCGACTTTTTTCCCCACCTGCAATTTTCCTGTTTTTGAGTTGTGTTTAACTGAGAAGAACGGGCACCTTTGTAAATCTGTATAATAAACACAGTGCACTACACGTGGATTTCTTGCTCATCTATATAACACTTTGCAAATTTATTTTTTAATTTACATGCTGTTTCAGATAGATACGTGAATATGGGTGCTTCTGTGAACATACATGCAGGGAAAATACCTTTGAGTTCTTTTATTGCTTGGATGAACTTGAGTTGTTGTTGTTCCAAGTCTTTGAGTCCTTCATGGTCACCCTTACACAGACTCTGGGCTGAGCTGTTGGCTTCAATAGCTCGTTTGAATTCTCCCAATGAGAACAAAGCGTCACAGTAGCGGTAGTGACCCTGCAAGAAAAACCCATGCATCAACTTCTAATTCTAATCTAAGTTTAGCAATGAAGGACATGTGGAGTCAAGTAACATAGAGAACAGTTTACATTTCGAGCACATAAATCCTGCTCGAAACATGAATCAGCAGCAAATAGACCCTACTGTAGAGTTTCAGTTAGGAGTGTTTTACTTTAATTATTTAGACTGTAGCGACCCACCATATTCTCATTTGTCCTGTCACAGTTTCACAGTGAAATAAATTAATACAAATTTTAAACTGTTGGCGTTGAGAGTGACCTTCGTGCACCCTGTTATAGCTGTAGATTTAATTACCTCAGTGGGAGTTAGTGATTATTGATCCTTTATTGTTAAGAATAAATTTGTTTTTGTATATTGTATACAGAGAACCTGATGAAGTCAATGGAGTCAACTTGAGGCTTGAATTGTTCTCTTTCTAATGTTATAAATGTAAATGTAATTTTACATGAGTGTTCCACACAGATCCAAGGACTAAGTGATCCGTAGTCAACCACACTGAATTTACGTCGCCCCTTGGGCAAACAAATTATCAGAATGAGTAATACACTTAACTTAGGACAGCAATACTTTATGTGCAATAAATGTTGGATCAGTCTCTGTTTCACTGTAGCTGGATAATGAAAGAGATCAGTACCTTTGCCCAGAGTGGATTTATCAGTGTAGCACGTTTTCCATCACCAACTGCCTTTCTGTAAAAATCAGAATTTCATGTTTGGGTTAAAACATTTCTTAGGACTTGTACTTTTGATGACCACGACCATTAAAATCAAGTCAAAATTCAGGCCTTCTCTGGCGTGTGATTCATCTGCTTATCTGCTGCCTGTATTTAAGTCATGTCTTTAGTAACACAGTAATTAAAAACAGTTAGCTTTACTTACAAGAAAAAATGTGGGATTGCTATTTTATGAGGCACACCATAAAAATTGTTATTATGCATAGCAGTTTTCAGTACAGTTGCATTTTTCTCTGGTCTTGTGCATGTACAAATGCAATAAATGCAAGTTATTATAGAGCATTGTGATGTAGTCAGAAATATGATGCCAAAGTTACTTTGCCTTCTTCTTCTGGAATGAAAATCACACAAATGAATGGTGCTCCAGTGTGAGTGGTACTTACAGATACTTCTTACACCGGATATAGCATTGGGCTCTGTTTCCATAAATGATGTGGTTATCGGGGCTGGATGGAGAAGAAATACATTTCAGTTTTTAAAAAAAGGACAGAAATTTGCCATTTATAACAATTATAAAATCAAAAAACCCTGCAGTGACTCATTTTATGGTGAATCTTAAGTAAAAAAAATAAAAATGTTGACAGTGTCAGCCAGCTCTACTGTCATTTCAGTCAGATCATTTTTGTATTATATGGAGAGCTTTATTTCTATTCTTATAATAAAATACATTGAATAGACAAAGTGTCAACAAAAACTGAAACAACGCACCTTAACAAATACAGGGATTCATTGCATGGTCGTTATATTTTACTGTATTATTGTACATGTATAACCAATAACATGGTTTCTCCACCTGGAAAAATTCCTACCCTATCAAACATATTTAGACCTGAATCAAGTTCTGGGATAAAGACCCATTGTAACAACATATGAAAATGTTACTTACTAATATTTGATGGCTTTGGAGTAAAACTGCACAGCATCTTCATACTGACTTTTCTTATAGTTCTCGTTTCCTTTCTGCTTCATTGCTTCGCTTCTCTGAAAAAGCAAAACAGACAAATGTTTAGGCTTGGTAGCGTTTACGGCTGCCTTTTCTTATTTGATCGATAACTTGAGGGAAGACGGAAAATAATGATCTATCCAAATTCAAAATGCAACAATAGTTTTTTGAGAGGTCCTATCGAACCCAATGGATTGGTTTCAACTGCAATCATTAGTCAATCAATTAAGTGACAGAAAATCTACCCCCATCAATTCTGACAATCAAATAATCGTCCTTGGGTTTTGGATTGTCGATTAAAAATCCCCCACCAAGTATGGTTTTCTCTGTGGCTTAATTAAAAGTGCTGAGTGTATCACTCTGGAGCCAATCTGTTGTTGTGTGGGCCTTCCTCTTTGTTATGCTTTTGAACAAGCTGGGCAGCACACTGTAAATGCGTATATATGGACATGCAGAGTATCTGTGTTTGTACAATGGCTAATGGGGATCTGCAGAGAATAACACCACATAATTACCATAGATACTCCATATCTTCATTTTCAAACTACATACAGGTACTATTAATTACTGTTCTTAACATATTATAGCAAAAATATGTATTTTACAGTCTGTAGATCCTTGTATTGTCTTACCTCAAGAAACTGGTCAGGCGGTTGAGCCATTAGTGACTTCATTGTCCTCTCAAGGTTAGTACACATGGCCTGAATATAGTTGGCATCTGAATGAAAGCAAAAGAAGAGTGTGTTAGCTCACCTTTGAAAAATAATCTGAAAACCTGCTCCTAGAACATTTAGAAGGCTTTTAGAGGCTATATAATAAATTAGAATCCTAAATCCATTAACTGCTCAAATGTTTGGGTTTTTCCCTTTAGAAGAATTACTAGAAATGTCTTGTGGTAATGATGTCAGAGCTGCTTTGTAGCAGAAAAGTCTGTGTGTTCTGTAGCGTGATTGACGTACACTCAGTGAAGATATGGTGCAGGGCCATGTAGCATGTGCGTGGGTGGCCGAGATCCAGGACACGTCTGCGAATAGCCGGTTCTCCTGTTCGCTCCAACCAGTTTAACGCATCCTCCAAAACCTCTGGGGAACTCTGATTCTAAAAAGTCAAAGAAATCAAAATGCCAAACAGAGGAAAAAGTATTTTCATTATTTTTGGCAAAAATATTTTTTTTAGATTGTGAACATTGGACATTTCTTGCGATGCACCAATTAGATGTTTTTTACATTCAACTTTATTCCCTTTGGTGTTCCACAAGGTTCAGTACTTGGCTCGATCCTTTTTGTTATCAGAAACGTTTCCACTCAGCCAAATTATATGGAAACAAAGTGTAAACACAGAATAATAAAGATTGAATGTGCAACAACTCCTACTTGTTTCTTTAAATGTTTGTATACACTTAGAAATTGGTTTAAAGCCCTTTGAGCTGCATAATGTTCATGAAAGGTGATCAACATCATCATTAACTTTATAAGCCATGCCTCTGCCACTGTTTGAAGAACCTTAACACATATTAGCTGATAACCCCTTACATATTCAATAAAGACTATGCCTTTTTTCAAACTTACCACGTTAAACATGTTGCTTATCCAGAAAATGTGCTTTGTTTGGTTCCTTTTCAACTGAAACAGAGAACAGGGCATTAATACATAAGCAAAAGTTTCAAAATCATAAAATACTAATAACCATTTTTCAACGCTTCAATCTACTCCTTTTCTCTAAAATAATGTGTGCGTTTTATACCATTTCAAATAACTTGTACCAGTAATATTATACCTATTCTGTGCTCTGTTTCAAACATAATGTTCTGCAAGTTGGGTTTCATCCTTACTGATGTGGTGATGAAATTTAAGTAATGCTGCTAGACACAACCTGAAAGTTCACAGGTGTACTGTATATATAAACGTTTCATCCAAGTATTAAGCAAAATGGCAAACACAAACTGAAGTCTCAAAACAAAAACAAAGTCTCTGCTGTTAATACATGTGACAATGTTTACAACTAACTATACCTGCAGGTCAGCAGAATCTATCACAAATCTACTTTCCCCAACACATCTTTAAAAACTCTTGGGTTTGTTGTAAATGCACAAAAAATGGAATTTCTGAAAATGTGCTACTAACACCAACACAACAAACAGTATCTGCTATAAGTACAGATCCACCCAATAAAATCCTTCTTTAGCCTGAAGCTAACTATTGGGGATAAAGCATCAACAACCACACTGCAATTTCATATTTTGCTTTTTATTACAATTCTATTGTACTTACACTTCCTTTCTCCAAGGCTCTGAGAATTGCTTCCACTGTTTCGATCCTGTGCAGGCATTTCAAACTTATATCTTCACTTTCCCTATAAGGAGACAATTAAAAATTCTTCACTAGTCTTAACACTGAGCATTTGGTTGTATTGATTGGCAACTAAAATGTATCCAGATCACAGTCATAATTATACGTACAGAGCATCAATTAGGCCTATATGTATAGCCCAGGAAACATTAAAGCCGGATTCTTCACGCTGCAGAAGAATGGGAAGCCAGAGGGTACAAATTTTCATCCGCTGTCCAGTTTCTTGTTTGGTAGCGGCAGGTAAAAAGTCCCATCGATCAAAATCACGCTCTAAAAAAAAAATACAGAAAATTGGTGTCACCCAGCAAAGAGCCGCATAGAGAAGCTATAACCTTGATTCTAAAAGCAATGTCACATGTTGTGCAACAGCTAGCAAAAGAAACCCCAGAGAAGGGCTAAGTACTTTTAAATACCTTTATTTACCAACAAGTAAAAGATAGTAGATGAAGGAATTTCCTGGCATTCATTTATATCTTTTTTATATTAAAATTCAAGTAAAACCTGATTACTGGACTATAAAGTGAAATCTTGTCATGTCTGATAAAAAAAAAAATCACAAAATTAATATTTAACTTCATCAAAACACTCAACATTTTTCACAAACACCAAAATTGATCAACTAAGCAATTAAGTAATTTGATACAATATAAATGTTACATAAATGTTCCTTACCTAATGGACTGAAGACTACATCACTTCTCTGAATGTACAAAAGAGAAAAAGACAGTTTTGGGTGACATACAAAAAACTGCAAGCTGACTAAATATTAATTTTGATTATTAGTTAATAACTCACCTCTATCGCTCGGTGTCTGAAATTGTCCCATTGAACAAAATCAGAATCAGAGTCTGAATCTGACATTTTCTCCAATTCTGTAAGAAAAAATGTGAAGTCACAAATATGTTTATCATATAATTATTATTTACATTTACGTATTTTTTTTAATCAGTTGCAAAAAAATGAAACCATAATACATGATAACATCATATTGTGTCCAGAATCATTGTAATAAACATATTTTAACTGTTATTGACGTACTCATCACACAACAAAACAGTGCAAAGCAGTTTGCGATACTATCAGGGCATTATCATGGTGTGGCAATGAAAAGTTAAGATGCAGCTATCATGTTTTATAGCAGCAATATCCCATTTGCCAATTTTAACAACTGTGCATCACAATGGTCTCGTTGAAATTAAACTGGCTGTTTGTTTTTTTATTACACAGAGTCATGATTTGTATTTGAACACAGCACAAAGGCAACCAAGACCATCTCCACTCTCAACCACTGTTGGAAACCACATTAACTGCTCTCACGCGGTTGGGATCTCATATGGTTGGGATCTCATATCTGGGGTCGTCCTCAGAGATGTGAAAGCAGGATGTCTCCTACAATGATTAACACACCAGGAGGGTAATAAATACCTTTACATACTCAATGGGAGGGGGCTGTGAGTTAGTAAGTACACAGATCTCCCTCTGTTCTTTGCTCATTTGTACATGTCCTTCTGGTGATTGTACTGTGAGTCCATCTGCAGATGCTGGATTAAATTTACAGAATCACAAGTGTTTGACTTTGTGCTTGATTCACAGAAATTGCCACCACACGACCTCATAGCATATACACTATTTTATTAAGATGCTGAATGTGATATGGTAAACTCACTTTCACGTGTCCTTCAAATTATCCTAAATTATGTCATATTGTTGCTCTCTCCAAACACGGATCTTGTAATCTCAATGGGATTCATCTGGCTAAAGGTTCAATCATAATAGTATCTAATATTTTTTCTCAATATTTGGGAGGCGTGTGGTCGGTGTTGTTTCTCCCAGCAATAACTAGGACTGGGTGATATGGCCAAAAATGATATCAAGATAAAAAATTGTCTGTTGATATTGATAATTATCACAATAAATGTTAAATTGCAATTTCCTGTGAGTTTAAAAAACATTCTTTGCTACCGAGTGAAGGTTGAGGTTTGAAATCGTCTCCATAGGCACGGCATGACAAACACTTGACAATCAGCAAGACATTTTATAAATGTGAGGAATACCTATTATGTGTTATATATAGAACCTTTTGTTTGTTTCCTCCCAGGCCGACTCATAACTAACCACAACACGCCCTGGTGGTAATTCCCCACACTTCAAACATGAGGTCCGCTAATGACACCAGTTCCTCGGACAGGTTTCGTTTCATCACAGAAACATTACTCACGCTTGAAGAAGAAGTGGGAGGGGTGAAGGACAACATAACATTCCATGTACCTGAGACTTATCCGGATACTTTCACGTGATAAAATGAAGTAAAACAGCAACCGAGCAACTAGGTTTATCGGTCATCGTCGTTTATTTGACTTTTTAAGGCTGTTTGTCCGAACAACATCCCTCTGTTAATGGGGTAACGAGGCTGACTCCTTTACGTTAGCATTTCTAGCTATTGTCACAAACGCGTTCAGTCCCGTGTCAGCCCGCTGAGGACCACATCAACCATCACCCGGTTCATGGAGGAGCTTTCTCTTCACCATTGACCATTCCGCGATGTTTTAAAACAACGACCACCACACTTCAGTTCTTCTTTGTTTTGGCGCGACGCAACAGACGACGGAGCCAAGCAGGAGGGGACCTCAGCTCTTCGACGCTTCCGGGTTTAAACGGTGGTTTTAATAAGTAGTAAATAAATAAATAAAAATACTCACGTTTGGTTCAAATGGCCAGAAGTTGATGATTAACAGCGGTCTGTGCTGCCCGTCCTGCTCATAGTAGTGTACGGAAGTGGCGACTGAGGCAGCAGCACGTCGTCAGCAGCGTTAGGGGGGGGGGGGGGGGGGGGGGGGGGGGGGGTTCTTCTTCGTGGTGTTCTCTTGGTGCTTTAGCGCCCCCAACCAGTGTGGAGTCGTTATTGGAAAATCGAATCATTACACAGTACCACTACTACTAATAATATAAATATAAATATAAATATCAACAATTTATTATCCTTAGTATATCTGGTCTGCTCTCTTAATGATATAACTTGAACTTGCTTGTGATGAATTTGCGTCCAATACAAATTGCTCTCTGAAGTTCTGATAAACAAATCTATCTTATGTGCTTGTTTTTGGACTGTTTTTAACAAAATCGTCTGAACAGTTGATAGAAATGGCTTGAATTACTCATGCTTTACTAAAGTATTTCCATTTTGCGCTATTTTTTAACCTGATGCCACCTTCCGGTCTCTTTACATACTGTCTGATGTCCTGTTTGTGTTACATCTGGATTTGTGTTTCATCATGAACTCCTCGCGCCTTACAGTGCCCCTGACCGTAAGAGCCGCTTCCCGCCTTTGGATGAATCTTGAAGCTCTGTAATTGTTATTCACAGCGTCTGTACCGTTTCATCATGTCTACATTTGCTTACAGTCTGATCCATCTCCCCACAGAATAACTGTTCCTCTGTCTTTCACTCTGGGTCAGTCTACTGTCTGATCCGCTCTGTACAGAAGGCTCATCATATTACACCACCACAGCAAACTTGGAAGCTGGACTGAAGTTGTTTCTTAAACACGATATAGATTTTAATCTAATTGCTTACATGTTCATGCATCAATAACAATAATTCAGTTGTATGATAATACAACATTGACAGGTATTGTACTGCATAACTAGTAGGTTACTCTTAGCTTTGATACTTTACCATTGTACGATCAAGTTAAAGGAGTTTTGCAGTACAACAAGACTAATTTGGTTACATTTCAGGCAGCATGGGCATGTGTTTTAAGTTGAAATAGTTTAATATATTTTACAGTGTATGGACAGAATTACAATGAATGAAAGCACATGAAGTAGAAATAATTTCTACCTCCATATAATACAATATTCAGTTTAAGATTTAAGGTGCTGAGTAATTGTTACGGTCATTTTGGAGGATGTAGTTTGGGCTGCTGTTGAATTGTATTGTGGCCATGATAGGTAGATCCATCATTAATGTAATTTATGAGTATAAGAATTTCATATCTTTGCTAAGTTAAAGGGGAATGACAATCACTTTTAGGCAGGCTATGAATGAGAATTAAAACGATGAATCAGATGATTGTATCCTATAAAAGAGCACAATGTTTAGTTTGAGGAACTTTAACTGCACACTATTCTGGTCTAACTTGTCTTGAACTCAAGGTCATTCCTCTGCCTGCACAAGCTGCGGAGAACTTTCTCAGGGAACAGGAAGACGTTTCTGTTCTGCTCCAGGTCCTGAGCATTTATAACACGAGTCACCAAAGCTTGCTGTATGGCTGGAGACTCACAGGGGTGATGCTGCACGTTGTGACTCACATTCCTTCCTGGCTCAATGACTAACAGGCCCAGCATGCCTGCTTCCTCCTCCCTGTTATATTCAGTCACATTGGTGAGTGTCTTAATGTCTCCCATGCTTACAGTGGTTTCATTGCTTCCTTTTGACACACTGACTCCAAACTCTTCTGTGGATCCATGTGTTTCACAGTTTCTGCTACCGTCAGCAGTTGAATTGGTGGCAGTCGTCTCATTTAATCCATCAGTGAAGATACTTGTACTAACCTGGCTGACATTAAAAAGGTGATTACCAGAGCAGGCCTTATTGGTTACTTTGGATGTCTTGGTTTGTCTTGGTCGACCGGTTGTCCCGATTGTGGGTTTTTGTGAACCAGGAGCTGTTTCCTGGATGTTTCTGCGTAGATAGGCTGTGTAGCCCTGAACCAGGCGACCTATCCCAGACTTATAAGACAGACGCAGCGACTCTGCCGATCCTAGTGGCACAGAGTGCAGCCGCACCTGTTGGACAAGAATAAAGGTGAGGGCAGGGCTGATGTAAACAACATGTGAACACAGACATTGGGTTGATTCGGCAAAGTAATTAGCAAACAGTGGCTTATCTAAACATCTGAAAGTTACAGGGCAACAATGGCATTCATTTAGAGCTGTGATTGTGACAACCCAATTAATCTCAGTCCAATATGCTCTCTCTTTTTGCTCTGTATTTGGTCTCCACCAATTTCTAAGGGAAATATGTGTGCAAATGTGGAAACAAAATGCCTCAACTGATGTCAATAGACTTCAAGTTTAAAAATGAAATAAATCTGGGGGAGTTAAGACAAAACTTAGCTTTCCAGACCTTTGTAGCATGCACCTTTTTCTGCTTGAGACTATCAACTTGAGGCTACATGCCACATAGGGTTTGAATGCCATTGTGGGTAATGTACACACTGGATTTTGATAAGGTCATTGTGTAAAAGTACACTATCCCTGGTACATATACAGAGCAGATAATAAGAGCATGCATTTTAGCTTGAGCCTTTCTCAGGTCTCCTGACCTGGTGTATTCTCATGTGCAGATGAAATGCAGCTCCTGTCAGCCACTGCTGCATGGACACTGAACTCATCCTCTTCTTAGTGGTCATCCTCTCATAATGGTCAATTAGCTCAAGTTTCAGCCAGCTGTCATAGAGCTCTGTGGTCTCAGCAATCTTCTCCTCATTGTTAGCAAGCTCAGGGATCAGGCACAGGTAGCTATAGATAATCCTGCCAATTCTTGAAGAGATGCTGATGCCAAAAATATCCTTAGCCTGGGGTCTCTGAGTTGACAGGTCCCCCTCCGTCGATCCGTCTGTTCGGACCTGGAGAGATATCAGAAAAGAAATTGGTGCTCGAAGAAAAATCATGGGATTACCAAAGTCAGCAGAAACTTTGGCGGATTTCACAAAGTTGCATGCTTTTAGACCAGTATTCAATAATGACATACAAGCTAGACAAAACAAAAAAGGTTTCACCAACTTGTTGAGCAATCTGGTCAAAAAGCAAAGACAGAGCCAGAGCAACAACCCCAACTCCTCCATAGGTGACCCTGCTGCTGCCTCCCAGCTCTCTGGTCAGGCTCAGGCTGAATTGAGTCTGCTGCTCCCTGCTCATGCTCCGCTGTAGGAAGGCATGTTGATGCTGCAGCGCTGCAGAGGAGTCTAGTGACAAGAAGGTGGTGAGGACCGGGTCCAAGGAGATATCAGGAACGATGCTGGCATCTCGAGCCACAAAAAACAGTTCCTGAACAGTGCCTGGAGAAGGAAGACACAAACTGCGACCCGTCAGGATCATGGCTTTCGTCTAACCAGTGTGCGTTGGCATGTGTTATCTGTCTGTCCGTGAGTTTGTGTGTTTACTTACCCCAGTCAGATTGGTGTTATCAGCATGACCAGCAGTCCAGTGAAGGACTCATGCACATGAATACAAATGCACATTAGCTAAAATTATAAAAGGCTAGTTTCTAGTAGTTACAGGAGCATCAACCTAATTTCATGCTGGGACAAAGCCAGTGGCAGTGAGACTACATGTACTGCAGTTTTCAACAGGTCTATTTTGTACTAGTATAAAGGATTGATTTTAATAATGGCTTAAATTATTTAATAACAGCTTTTTTGGTTGCCAGGTTGTGGAGAATCCTTCTTCATCATGTCACTACTAGGCTGCTTAACTTCAAGTCTCAGAGAGATGTATCCAATGGACTTTTGATTGCAAAGTCTGTTTGTTTACCTTCCTCTCTGTAAAACAACAGTTTTTCCAAGTGCAGGGTATCAGTCAGAGTTGTTATCCAATGTTCGAAAGTGGGTACATCCGTCTTCCGTTGGAGAATAATCTTCTTTGCACAGAGAAGGCCATAGGACAGAAGAAGTTGTTTTTCACTCAGACATAGCTGTGAAGTAAATCTGCTTCTGCTTGGCTACATTTATCACACATTGGGGATACTTGTTGAAATTTGTATGCAACTTTACTTTAGAGTAATGTAATCTATGTACATTTTTAACCTGTATCAAACAGTGTCTGGCATTGATGGAATATTTATTAACATAATATAAACTTTTATTTTAAATGTCTTCCATTATTTCAAAACCCAGTTCTTTTCCCCATTCTGTCTTTAAAGTATTTGTCTTTACTGGTCCCAGATCTTGTAAAAATATCATAAATGAACTAAATGGCCTTTATTTTCACTAAACAATCTTTCAAACATTGATCTAACTTCTCTGGCCCTGCTGTTTCGGCACTTTTTGTAATCAAATCGGTATTTTAGACTCAGACACAACCTCTGAACATTAACCTTAATGTCAATAAGCAAGCAGTCAATGCACTGTGAAGGACACATCTACTCTGCTGGCCCTGCAGCAAACTCCCTTTTCAGTAAATCTGATATGAGACCAGGAATTAGTCAATAATATGTGATGTCCAGGAGTAACGCTGAAGACTGTTGGAATGGAGTGAGAATCAATGTGACTATGTTCAACAGTGTAAATACCCAATTTACTTTTACATTGAAAACAGCACTTTAAATAACACACTTCTTGTACTGAATTTTACATCATAATATTATTACTTTAATAGTAGTAGCAAAACATTGTATTACAATTACATAATTTCAATTACTTATCTTATTGTATTAGAAACGATATATATATATATATATATATATATATATATAAAGCAGTGTTCTTCTGTGCTGTAGCTTATGAATATGATAGAGAACTATGTACTATGATGATAAAAAAGACAGACAGACAAATAGACAGACAAACAAAGAAATAGATAGATAGATAGATAGATAGATAGATAGATAGATAGATAGATAGATAGATAGATAGATAGATAGATAGATTATCTGTTTATCAGTAATATTTCTCCGAACTCACTTGGCGGGACTCTGTGACCCTCGCTCTGCAGGTTGCACCCAGCGTGACGTCATTGACCACACCTTGACATGTAGCCCTCGATCCTAAAGTAAATAGACTCTCTCGCGGATATGTTTTATCCCTTTAATCAAAACTCATTGGAGAAAACAAAAAAACTCAGATATCACAAACTGAATAAGAAATAAACAAATAAACAAATGAAACCACCAGGCTGTCGCGTTGTTGTCTCGATGACGTCAGTGGCGTGACCTCGCCTGATTGGTGGTCAGCACGCATTGGAGGTTCCTGCTTCCTGTTTCAGATCAGATCGGAGACAACAGAGCAGGTGAGGAGAAAAACACAACAGATACATGACATGTGAAACATATGCAATCAGACACTTAGCGCGATGTTCTTGGTGGATGACCTCCCTGTTATCGTTGCGTAAAACACGGCTACGTCGTTTTTAGCTATCAGAGCTACAGGCTGTCGACATATTAAAGGGACAATAAAGGAGAACCTCGGGGATCATCATGGGTTTGTCCCTGTGCGGGACAGGAGGACTCACGATGGACTAATGAGACACGATCTCTACTGGAGAGATGTTGCTGTCACCATCCCCACGATCAGAACACACAGTAGAGCATCAGTGATTATCTGTATCGCTCCCCCCAAAGTTACTCCAAATCGTTTGGGTCTACATTATTAGATTAGTTGCATATTACTTTACCGTCTGATTCAGATCCTCCATACCCAGCGTGCAGCTTGTCTTGAAGTGGGACTCGAAAAATAGATTTTAACGATTTAGTGAGTAAAGTTGTATTATATCAATTTGCTTCCATTTTGTCTTTATCAATGAATGAAAAAACGGAAGTACAATATTCACTTTGTCACATGTTGTTATTGTTAATATAAAAAGCAATCCCTCCATTTTAAATACCACTTATCCTACTTGGGTTAGCACAGGGAGTTGGAGTCCATCCCAGCTGACAGTGGGTGAGAGGCGGTGTACATCCTGCACAGGTCACCAGGATGTACAAGAGCCAACATATAGAGACAACCATTCACACTCACATTCACACCTAAGAACCTTTTAAAGTCTTCAGTAAATCTAATCTCAATGTCCTTGGACTGTAGGAGGAAGCTGGAGTACCAGGAAAAAACCCACAGGCAGAACATGCAAAGTTAATATAAAAATATTTCTCCAACACTGAGTCTGACTTTAACATTGAAAGATCATAAACAGAACATTTCAAGCAAAGACTTTACTGCTGAGAAGTAATTTATAATCAATAATTTATGACTATGACAAAACATAGAAGACACGAAGGTAAAATATAGAGAGGAAGGAAGATGTTCAGATCTGTCTAAATATTAATGAAGGAAGAAATTTGCTCACACACTCACCCCATAATGAAAAACATGCATTACAGGAAAGGCCTGTTTTGGAAATTGACTAAACTGATGATAAATCGTGGTAAACTGTGAGATTTGAGTATTAAACACAGTGTAATAATCTGAGAGCATCAGCAGGCAGCAGTATCAAGATCAGTCTGTTCAGCAGCGCATACAAATACACTTATAAATCAGATGCTGATATTTTAATTCCAGATCGTACGGCATCATGAGTCAGAGGACAGAGCGGCGGGGGATACATGTGGACCAATCAGACCTGCTGTGCAAAAAAGGATGCGGTTTCTACGGCAACACAGCATGGCAGGGTCTGTGCTCCAAGTGCTGGAGGGAGGAGTATCAGCGGGTACGGCAGAAACAGATCCAGGACGACTGGGCCCTGGCAGAAAAGTAAGAGTCTTACTTGGCTGCACCTTCTCTACCCAATGTTAACAATTTACAGTTGCCTCACCATGAACGGCTTGTAACCGAAACATATGCTGATGAAAATAAAGGCTTGCCTCTTTTTTAATGTATCAGCTTCGTTTAAGATTGAATTAATGAAAAGCTTGATTTGCAAAAAACAGCACATTTTTTAAAACAATTTATATGCAGATACAATAACATCATTTGCCAGTTTGGGTGTGTAAAATTGATTACTGAAATATTCTCCATTAATTTGTTTTGATCCTAGGTTGCAACGGGAGGAGGAGGCAGCGTATGCCAGCAGTCAGGGAGCGCAGTCCCAGCCCCTCGCCCAGTCCACACCACCACACCCAGGACACGTCTCCCTAGGTCCCTTTTCCAAGTTTGAGGAGAAGAAAACCAATGAGAAGACTCGAAAAGTGACCACCGTTAAGAAGTTCTTCAGCCCTTCATCACGCACCGCTTCTAAGAAAGGTATAACGTTACAGCATGGTGTTACTAATTTGTTTTACTGAGAATTATTCAGAAGATTCACGACTCGCTTTCTGTCTAAGTTATTTGAGTTATTTAAGTGACAAGGAGTTAGTGGGGTCTAACATAGACTGTGGTTTCTCCTCCTCAGAAGCGCAAGAGGGCAAATCGCCCAGCCCGTCGATTAGCCGCCAAGCCAGCTTCGATACAGACCAAGTGTCCAAGGACTTTGTGGACTTTTTGAAGAATCTCCAGAAGCCCGGCAGGGAGATCCATAAGCAGTGTCGAGCCTTCATAGTCAACATGTCGAGCAAGAAGGTTTGTTGTGTTCAGTGACTTGAAATCTAGTAGCATGATAATTAACTGTTAATTGTTTTTCATGACCTGGGCCTCATTTCCCCAAAATCACCTTTAAGTTAAGATGATCATAGAAATTGATCTTAAGAAATTTCCTTAGGTTAAAAAGGGTTTTCCAAAAACTTCTAACTTCTTCTCTTGACAGGATCTCGGTGCTGATGAACTTTCAGAGTGCGTTCAGGATTTCTACCAGAACTTGGCTGACCGCTTGATGGGTCACTTTAAAGGTTTGACGAGACACTCAACAATTATGTTTAGAAAACATTGACAAATTTCATATTTGGCTATTAGTTCCACAGCCTCACATTGTAGGTTTATATTGTAATATAATACACATTGTACCTCACTTTTGCTCCTAACTGGATTGATGAACATAGCCAGATGATAACCAGCATTGTGAGGTTAGATTACCGAAAGAGAACCAGACCAAACTGATCCCACCTCTTAATTCAGGCTCTTCTGTTGTACTCTACCACATACTGTGTTGACACAGTGTGTCGTGCCCACTAGGTGGCAGCATAGGCAGGATTTTCCACTCGGGTGTTAAAAATGTGACTGTGGTCTGATTTATGTGTTGTTCACCAGGCTCTTCAGATTCTGTGGAGCAGGTGATGGACCAAGTGGAAAAGTACATAATGACTCGACTGTATAAGAGCGTGTTCTGTCCAGAAACCACTGATGACGAGAAGAAGGATCTGGCCACACAGAAAAGGATAAGGTGGGCACTTGTTTCCATGATTATAATACAGTATTAATAAAAGGAAGTGGAACAATCCACACATATTCAGACTGGATACATTTCTTTTGAGAGTTTTACTTTAGTGACAAATGTGTATGGTTATGTCGTATTCCCCCAAAACAGCTTCAGGAGCGCTCCAATGAACATTATGTTGTTCCTTTGCAGGGCTTTACACTGGGTGACCATAGAGATGCTCTGTGTGTCCTTTGATGAAGAAATCCCTGAGGTCTCTGAGAATGTGGTCAACGCAATAACAGGTCAGAGAGTATGCCTGAATGTCAGTCAAATTTATACTTTTACCACATGTACATATCATATGTGGACCTGTTGACACAGCTGAAAGAATGTGGCCATATGCGTCACAGACCACCTCTGAATGTGGTCTGAGTGATCTGATCTCAGGATGTATTTGGGTGAGTTCAGACCTGTACTTAGATCTGTCACTTGTGAGTGATCGGATCACTCAGGACAGACGTTAATACCAAGGTCTAATAGTTTCAGCTCTAGAAATTTTTTTTTTAAACCACCTGAAGATACATAAATCTATCCTCCCTCTGACTTATACTGCGTGTATTTATCGCTGACTTTTGCAGATATCATCGAGATGGACTCGAAGAGGGTTCCTCGGGACAAACTTTCGTGCATCACACGCTGCAGTAAACACATCTTCAGTGCCATTAGGATCACCAAGAATGAGCCGGCCTCCGCTGATGACTTTCTCCCTGCGCTCATTTACATCGTGCTCAAGGCGAACCCTCCGCGACTTCAGTCCAACATCCAGTACATCACTCGCTTCTGTAACCCCAGCAGGCTGATGAGCGGAGAGGATGGATACTACTTCACCAACTTGGTCAGTTTTTCTTTTCTCCTCTTTACTTCAGTTCTTGTCAGAGCCAGTTTGAGCTGGAGGCCTCTCGTTTCACAGTGGTGCTGTATAAGTTCCTATTGTGCTACTATAGTTTAGCATCATCTGTAAAATTTTAATCTATTAATATCATTTATAGTACCTGTAGCTGGTGACAGAAAATCTGATGAGAGATACTCGCGTCATCAGCATAAAATAAATATTTTACCAAAGTTTAAACAATTTTAGTGGGGAAAATTTTAATTGTTAAATATTACATAACTTTGCAGGTTAAAGCTTGTTAATTGTGATGATTTTCTGTTTTCTTAGTCTTATTGTTGACTGAATATTTTTGGACAGTTTGGTGATAGACACAAGCTATTTGAATACATAATCTCAGTTTTCGGGAAATTATTATTTTTACTTATTTGACATTTTACAGACAAGCCGACAAATCCATTACTCTGACAGAGCTACGCTAGCTGTTTCATTACCATTATTTTCCGTTGGTCTTTTTATTTTAGTGCTGTGCTACGGCCTTCATCGAGAAGTTGGACGCTCAGTCTCTAAACCTCTCCCCGGAGGAATTTGAGCGCTACATGTCAGGCCAAGCTTCACCGCGATTCAGCACCTCAGATGGCGACTGGCGCCACGCTGGTTCGGCACCTGACGTGACCGCCACCAACCCCGCCCTGGCTCAGCTCAATCACAATCTGGAGCTGCTGTCGGGCCTCAGCAGCAAGCAGGAGAGGCTGATGGAGGCCGCTCAGAGCCTGCAGGCCGACCTCATTGCCTGGCCCGAGACCGTGCAACGGGAGGTGAACGGCATCCTGGAGAAATACCCTCTGGAGATTCTGCCTCGCACAGTCTCTGCCATCGATGCCAACAACATGGAAAATGACAACCTGCCACCACCGCTCACACCCCAGGTGTTTGCTGGGTAGTGGAGTCTCCAAAGGGAGGAAACGTTTCACTTGCAGCAAAGGTACTCCTGCTTTAAGTCAGCTAACTACCTGTGCTTTGAGTTTGATGGTAACATCCCACATGCAACCATCTCCAGTAAAGTTTACAGCTTCACCTTGCTGAGTTGCTTCTGCACCTTAAAGGCCCAGTGTCCTAAATCACTCCTTATATCATATATGGTACACTCTTTTTATTTTAATATTTCCACTAAATAGTGCCCTTATACAATGCAAAGAGAAAGGTAATATTAGTAGCGTATACTGCAGCTGTAATTGAGTGCCTAATATATATGGAGTAGTGGATGAGGTAGTGATTTCAGACACAGCCTCAGTCACACCAGCATTATAAACAATAACATTTCACACTATCAATCAATAATTTCAATATAATCACAGTGATCAGTGGATTTCCTCACAAGACAAAGTTAATCTGCACCAGTTTTGCCAGATATACGCTAATTATTGTATTTGTATGATAATCTTGCCCTCTGTACGATCAATAATCAACGGTGTGCGATAATTTGATAATTTTGTGACACGTAGTATTATCAGTTGTAATCGATTACGTCTGTGTTTATGCATCTCTTCTCACGTGAAGTCTCTTCAGCAAATCATGCATGTGAAGATGAACGTGAATGTGGACACCTACGACTGTATTTACGCATATTTTCTCAAGTTAGGTCCTTCCTGTCTGATGTTTCAAAATAAGAGCCCTGTGCCTTGAAAAGGATCGTTTCTGGACACTAAATCACTTCGGAATCTCAACACAGAGACTACTCTGGTCGCGTACGATCATTTCCCTTAAAAATATGATAATTTTAGGCTTCTGGTATGATACTTCAACATTTCCCATCTGGCAACGCTGATCTGCACAAATCTTTCATTGCAATTTCAACTTGTAAATGCAAATGTGTGCAGTTGAACAAAAGCAGTCAGTGCTAAGCTAAATAGGAAAATCATACACTATACTTCTTTAATTCTCCTCTGTCGGAGTCTACAGACACGCAAGATATATGTGACATGTTTTTATATGGTCCAAACACCTCTCTTATATAAAATGAGAGAGGTTTTTAATTCGTGACTGAGCTAATGTGACGGTTAGCAAGCTAGCTAACTAATGTTGCACAGTACATAGCACAGTGAAGGGAGATTAGGGAGCTACTAGCACTAGCATGTTAGCTAGCTAAAGTCGTTCACCAGCTACCAAAGGAAAGGTCTCACTGTATTTACTGGCAGATAAAAATACAGCTAATTGTTCTTGTAGTTTCTTACAGAGGTAAACACTAGTAATAATACTAAATAAATTACTTGCTATTTGGACCTTAAACATTCAGCATTATCCGAGTTACTTCATTGATCTTTAAATGCTTAAGGTATTGCATTAAATTGTTCCCCTACATTGCACATTTACTTGTTAAAATGCAGATGATGGCTAGTTATAAATATCTCGTAAAAAAAAAGTGATGATACATTTATATTTACTTAGTTAAACATGGGCTCTCTTGAACTTGTATTTTATTTTCAGTAACAATAACAATCCGGTTTGCTTTCACACCTTTGTGTAAACTCACATTTGGACTGGTTCGAGCATTTATATATTGGTACATTTATATATATATTATATTGGTTTGGGCATTAATAGCAACGCAATCCTCTTCAAAGCTGCTTCTCTTTCATCACATCTGCCAAATGTCACCGTTTTCACTCTTTGTGTTTCTGCGTGAAGCCAGTTTGACGTGTCAATATAGGAACATAACTCCTTTTCTTGCTGTGTTTTAATATTTTGTGTTGCAACCGAAATCCAGCTGTAAACACAGAACAAGTCTGTCATTTTTTGTTTTAATGAACACATGTTTCAACATTGTGCTGAGTTTTTAAAATTGAGTGTCTTTTGTTGGGCTTTCCACACTTTTGTTTCTATAATGAGTCTGTGTTATAAGGTAGTAAGCATCTTATACTATAAATACTGTATTTAAGATATTAAGTTTGTTGTTTTATGATTTTCAGAGTGTAACAGCATGCTGTTGTTGTCTGACTGCTGCCCTATCACTTTCAAAATGTATAATATCACTATTAACTCTCATGAAGGGACACCTGATCTTTCAAATTAGGTTACGGTTATTTACCACACTCAACTGCAAAGAGAACTAGAGCTCTGTGTGATAGGGTCATGTGTGTTTTAACAAGTCTAGACACTAGCAGGATGATGTTAGTTAGTTAAATGATGCTGTTATTTCCTTTAGCTAACTAGTGTGTAACATAATTAGTTGGATTGATATTTTTTTCCATTTTAAAATCTAAAATGAAATATCTGAAAGAGCAGCAGACTCTATATTTATAAAAGGGAAGCTGAGTAGAGTCAAAACCATGAGTATAAACATATAAATGAATGTTTTTTTTTACTAATTAAAAGTTGAGGAACTATAAATAATTAGTCTGGTAACGTTAAAAACTAACGAGTAATTGATCCTAATGATTATCTTTGTAGCCAGAGCTTGATATACTGTATCTAATTCCTCTGTGCCATTGATCTCCATTGCTGTCCAAAAAAAAACTATTTCTCATTTCTGAAGCCGAAACTCCTGTATGAGGGACATCTGCTAAAAACCGCAATGCCCAGCTGTTAAAGAAAAACAACGACCCTTTCTTTTGAAACTGAATCTATATTTGTGACCTGTTTTTATAGATTTAGAACTTCCATAGAAACCATGTCTGATAACCAAAATCTGGGCCGGATAATGGCAGACAGGGGACTAATGTTTAACATGGACTAACAAATGCTTGGTTTTGGTCTTTTCATTACACTTGTTGATTATAAGAAAATCCAGAATAATTTCAGCCTTATCCTTCAAAAAATATTGTGTTATGTGAGATAAGAATCTACCAAAATCTCAAACATTTCATGGTTATGATATAACAGTTAACACTACGTGAATCCACTGGAAAACTGATCTCTAAAGACTGTGCACAAGTGTACTGAGGAGAACTGGTACTGTTTTATAGTTATATCACATGAAACATTTAAGTGGTTAATGATGAGGTGTCATCAGCTTGTTTTCTGGAATTATTTGGTTAAAAATTGGCCTAAATAAAACTAGAAACTAGAGCATTCTTTCGACAAAGTGAGAACTAACAATATCGCAGTTAAAGGTGTGTGAGTGTACAAGGTGTATGATGCAATAATTACAAAATAATTATTGCATTTTTCATTTGAGTGAAATAAAGAAGAGAATGAAATGAAACAAAGGACTTTAGTCTCTGTGGCAGGTTAACTGTAGAAATACAGTATATACATACAATAAACAATAAGTTATACTGTGTCTTTTTTGTTTGGTAAATGTAACAGAGGTATATTTCCTATAATATGATTAACTGTATAATAATAATAACCTCTTTGGTAAATATGGACCATTTTCTATACTGTATTTAACTACCATTTGTCAACAGCTCACATTTGTCTAGCAACAATAGTTAGTAGTTTTTACATTATAAAATTCAGATAAGTTCATATTACTAATGAAACCACTCTACTTTTCTAAAGTAGGAGTTTGACTAAAGTACCTTTTCTTGTAATCAAATATTTTAAAGTGTGGTTAGAAAAGCATCTCAGTGCTTTTTCCACCACTGAAAACCATATGCCACATTTGAAAGCAGTGATAATCACATTAACAAGGTTCATGTACAAAGAAAAAAACCTTCATCATCATCATAAGCAGTTGACTGTTTATTCATGTTTGATACCGTTGGGTGACGTGAGGGATTTCTGGAGACTGGAATAGTGATACACATTCTCCACTAGAGGCCTCCGATGTGCAAAAGTGACTAAATGCAGTTTTAAAGGGCCATTGTGTGAAGTCACATGGCTGTAAACAGCGAGTCATGGCTTCTCGAGGAATAGTATCGTAGTCATGTAGCACTACCTTAAACAACACCTATCATTTTGGGAAGAATTTGTCATTGGTTTAAACTAGAGTTTGCATCCATTAAGATGTGAGTTTTTCTTACAACATTATCCTCATACTGTATATATACAATACAATATAAATTAACTGCAGATAATGTTTATACATGCTTATATATATATATATATTTGAAAAAAAACTAATAATGAAAGCTTTATACATACAGTAAGGCATAGAATATATACAGAACCATCCTAAAGGAATTAGTATCAAACATTTGTCAAATATTCACACCGCAACAAAACAAAGAATTCAAAACATTTTATAGTATATACAAAAATACTTATACAAATGCCCCTAGGAATATTATAATAGAAAAAATAATAGGAATCTCATCAGGAGGACATCACATTATATTTGAAACATGCACTTGCCGCGAAGGGGTTTCAGTTCAGCGGTGGGCCACATGTCAAGATGTTTACTTGTTGTTTTTGGGGTAAACGAATCACTGCGTTAAAGCGGATCTTGGTGCAGGATACTTGGTCTACTGTGCTCATTGGTCCTCAGATTAACACTGTGCTCTGCAAGCTTGTGTGGTCATCCCAAACGGGAGGCGTAGAATACAGTCCAATAATCTCATATGGACCTTAAACTTGCCCTCTTTCCCTCCTCTGTCACATCGGCTACACTTTGGACTCGCTCTCTACGTTGGCAACGTCCCCGTTCCGCTCAGTCTGCTGACCCTTACCCTCGCTGTCCGTGCAGGTCTTGGTCTCCTGACCCTCCTGCTCGGACTCCTGCAGCCCCTGCTGACTCAGCTTACTGGCCAGTGACCAGGTCAGGGGCAGGCGGGCGCGGTTTGTCATGTCAGCAAGCTCTCTGGCACTGCAGGCGGGTGTGTTGGTTTCGTAAATGTCGTGGAAGCTGTTGTAGTCCACCTCGTAGAAGCCGTCCTCTAATGTCAGGACTGGTGTGAAGCGGTGGCCCCACTTGATCTCTCTGCTGATGTACGAGCTCCTCGCCTGGCACGTCATGCCTGGAAACACAGCACAACATTGAGGATTAAACAATTCATAGGAAGAGTCTAGTTTGGGCCAACTTAGAGGATCAGTTCATCCACATTACAAATAAACATATTTCCCAATTTTCTCTCATGGTATGTAATCATAGTTTGGGTTTTATTTGTCCAGGTTTTGTCTCTCAGTTTTCTCCCTCCGTCCCAGTGCACTGGTTTGATTGGAATTTAGTTTGCGGCGCTCACCCAGTCTGTCAACATGATGAAGTATAATAATGTTCCTATGGATTCATTGAGCTACGCTGCTACAGTGTTTATGCCTTTATTGATTCACGTCTTGCCCCACCATCACCATTACAAGCATGTAGAATCAGCGGTTAGAAGTTCCATCTTTACATTGTAGTCATGAATGTACAGACAACTATCAATGAATCACTTTTAAATGAGACATATATACACTACCGTTCAAAAGTTTGGGGTCACCCAGACAATTTCGTGTTTTCCATGAAAACTCACACTTTTATTTATCAAATGAGTTGCAAAATGAATAGAAAATATAGTCAAGACATTGACAAGGTTAGAAATAAAGATTTTTATTTGAAATATTAATTTTGTTCTTCAAACTTTGCTTTCGTCAAAGAATGCTCAATTTGCAGCAATTACAGCATTGCAGACCTTTGGCATTCTAGCTGTTAATTTGTTGAGGTAATCTGTAGAAATTTCACCCCACGCTTCCTGAAGCACCTCCCACAAGTTGGATTGGCTTGATGGGCACTTCTTGCATACCATACGGTCAAGCTGCTCCCACAACAGCTCAATGGGGTTGAGATCTGGTGACTGCGCTGGCCACTCCATTACAGACAGCATACCAGCTGCCTGCTTCTTCCCTAAATAGTTCTTGCATAATTTGGAGGTGTGCTTTGGGTCATTGTCCTGTTGTAGGAGGAAATTGGCTCCAATCAAGCGCTGTCCACAGGGTATGGCATGGCGTTGCAAAATGGAGTGATAGCCTTCCTTATTTAAAATCCCTTTTACCTTGTACAAATCTCCCACTTTACCACCACCAAAGCAGCCCCAGACCATCACATTACCTCCACCATGCTTGACAGATGGCGTCAGGCACTCTTCCAGCATCTTTTCACCTGTTCTGCGTCTCACAAATGTTCTTCTGTGTGATCCAAACACCTCAAACTTTGATTCGTCTGTCCATAACACTTTTTTCCAATCTTCCTCTGTCCAATGTCTGTGTTCTTTTGCCCATATCAATCTTTTCTTTTTATTGGCCGGTCTCAGATATGGCTTTTTCTTTGCCACTCTGCCTAGAAGGCCAGCATCCCGGAGTCGCCTCTTCACTGTAGACGTTGACACTGGCGTTTTGCAGGTACCATTTAAAGAAGCTGCCAGTTGAGGACCTGTGAGGCGTCTATTTCTCAAACTAGAGACTCTAATATACTTGTCTTCTTGCTGAGTTGTGCACCGGGGCCTCCCACTTCTCTTTCTACTCTGGTTAGAGCCCATTTGTGCTGTTCTCTGAAGGGAGTAGTACACACCGTTGTAGGATATTTTCAGTTTCTTCGCAATTTCTCGCATGGAATAGCCTTCATTTCTAAGAACAAGAATAGACTGGCGAGTTTCACATGAAAGTTCTCTTTTTCTGGCCATTTTGAGAGTATAATCGAACCCACAAATGTGATGCTCCAGATACTCAACTAGCTCAAAGGAAGGAAGTTTTATAGCTTCTCTCACCAGCAAAACAGTTTTCAGCTGTGCTAACATAATTGCACAAGGGTTTTCAAGGGTTTTCTAATCATCCATTAGTCTTCTAAGGCGATTAGCAAACACAATGTACCATTAGAACACTGGAGTGATAGTTGCTGGAAATGGGCCTCTATACACCTATGTAGATATTTCATTAAAAACCAGACGTTTCCACCTAGAATAGTCATTTACCACATTAACAATGTATAGAGTGTATTTCTGATTAATTTAATGTTATCTTCATTGACAAAAACAGTGCTTTTCTTTGAAAAATAAGGACATTTCTAAGTGACCCCAAACTTTTGAACGGTAGTGTATATATATATATATATATATATATATATAATGTTTTTATGTGATGTTCTCACTGAATCCAACAATATGCGTGACTGCAAGGGAGTAGCCTACACATTTCTATTGGACACTAACTGGGCTGTGTGGGTTGACCAGCAGGCCACACTACAATAACTGTACTTCCTATTATTATCACTACACACATTCCTTTTCTTCCAGTGTCAAGATTTTAAGCTGCCAGTTTTAAAGAACACACAGCACATTGCTGTTTCTAGCCATTATTAGTTTCAAGCATTTCTGCAAAATGGTGACAGGTGGCATGTTTGTTTCCCTCAATATCCGGAAATGAAGCCAAAATATCACGGACACGAAGGCCACCATCAGTTTGTCGTACAGTTCAGCTTTGAATGTAAAGTTATTATTTTACAGTTATTATTATTGGACGGATTGAAATCTAAGCTAAGCTGTGAATGACTGTGCATTTTTGAAAATACTCAAAGTAAAAGTGCCTCAAATATACACTTAAATACATTACTTGACTAATGTACTTTCATTTGAGTGCTGCTTTTCAAATCCATTTACTCATGTTTTGATGTGTATCATTGTGAGCTTTGACTCAGCTGTTTGCAGGAGTCCTCTATGAGTCTCCAGCAGTGGCTGCGCCACACAGGCATTATGTAATTGTTTCTTTTTTTTTATGGCAGAGACAAATGATTACATACCAGTTCCTTGTAAATATGCGTCTCCATCTAATCTAAAATACCAGCATATATTTGTATTTAGGAATTTTAGGCTGAGGGCAAAATTATTGGTGTGGTACACAGCACACAACTAAAATATAACACAAAACAAGGTTATTATAGTTAATCATATAACCCAAGTTTCATCACAATCTATTTAATATTTGCAAAGACAAAAAAATAAAGATAACCAAAATTACTCAAATTAATCCCACCTAAGAAATGACTACAATGAGCTTCACAGAGCAGCTGGTGTGACTATAAACTATAAGTGCTGTATAAACTGTTATATGATTAAAAATATAGGCTGCAAAAGTCATTTGATTAAAGTTAGATATAATATCAAAGCTATTAAATCAAAATTAAACAAGACTATGAATCTGTAATTATCACAAATAAACCATGAATGATCTATCAAATAGTTGTTGAGACATTTCATTCTGGACCAACAGAGTCAGACTCTAAAAATATTGTAAATGTTGTTGTACTGTTTGTTTTAAATGAATGAAATTAACAAATAATATTAGAACACTACTGTTTAGTATTTATTGAAAGGGGGTATAGGTCTGGGCTCACTGAAAATTTGTTTATAAGGTATGGTAACAATATATTTTCCCTGTCCAACATTGAATAACATTTGCTGTACCATTTCAATCTATGTATTATAACTTCACAATTACAAGCATCTGACTATATGCATCTAACTATATGAATCTGAACACTCACCTGTGGCCTCTACCATCCCCTCCAGAATCACCACTATCTCCAGGTCCTCCTTGGACAGGTGGGCTTGTGAGATGTCCCAGAAGGGGCTGTTCTGGTTTATCTCATGGCAAATGATGAGCGGTGACACCAGGAAGAGCCTGTCGTCCCCCGTGTTGTAACCCACATTCATGTCCGTCTGGTTCAAAGGGATGAACTCCCCTTCCTTGGTCTGCTTAGACTTGATAAGCTTGGCCCTGATTGACGCCTCCACGATGTGCGAGTTTCGGAGGTCTCCAACTCTGAACATCAGGCACAGTCGTCCGTCTCTCATTGAGATTACCGCATTGGTGGAAAACACTAGAGTCTCAGCTCGCTTCTTGGGCTGCGAGATCTTGACAAACATGCAACCCACCATGAAGGCATTCACGATAGATCCCAGCACTGACTGAATTAAAAGCAGAAGTATCCCCTCAGGGCATTTGTCTGTGATGACTCTATACCCATAACCGATGGTCGTCTCCGTCTCAATGGAGAAGAGAAAAGCTGATACAAACCCGTTGAGGTTATTGACACATGGAGTCCACTGATTGTCTGATATATGGTCCAGATCACCCCGGAGGTAAGCAATAAGCCACCACATGAAGCCAAAGAAGAGCCATGTCACTGTGTACACCAGCACGAAGATGAAGAGGTTGAGCCCCCATTTGAGGTCTACGAGCGTGGTGAAAATGTCCGTTAGATACCTGTATCTCTCTTGAACATTCCCGTGGTGGACGTTGCACTTCCCGTCTTTCCGGACGTAGCGCTGGACCTTCCTTTCTCTGTCCATTTCTGCCAGCTGTTTAGGCAGGTTCTCACGGGCCTGCTTTGGCAACTTGGGCTTGGGTTTGATGATGGCTGGGCTCTCCACATCCTGCTCCATGGGGTTCCTCGATGGATTCAGGCCTGTAAGAGAGGGAACATGGCAGGAATTATTTGTATTAGTTAGTACAAGTGCAAGTAAGTATTGATGATGGAGACTTTACAGAGGCTGTAGGCAGGGATAGAAAGTAACTAGATATATGAAATCGAGTACTGCTTAAGTACAAACTTGAACTTTGTTTGAGTATTTACATTTGAAGGTACTTTGTAACTCTATTTCATGACAATTATCTGACTGCTAGACTGTAGTGGTTGCTTTTAATATTTTCTCTACAACAACCAGATGAAAATAATGAGTGTAATAAAGTAAATTTTGTTAATACTTCAAACTAATCTTGTATTCCTAGTTTTTAATAAACTTCTTTTTAAATTTGACTATTTCTTGAGACATCACAGGGGCTGTAAGTTGTAACAAGGACAACATGATCCACACTTCAACAGAGCCATGTTGCCACATTATACAGTCTTCTGTCCAACAAGGCTTTTTAATGGCAAATTCATGAAAGTAAATCTTGAATAAAATCAAGCAAGTCCAATGAAACACACATTACAATGTGTATATCCTTTTATATATGTTTTTTATCTTAATTGAAAGAATATGTTAAAAAGAATTCCTTTTACATAACTGAAACAACTGCTTTCTATTACACATTAAAACCATATTGTTAAAACAATGTTAATTTCAAAGATTTAATAACCAAATCAGCTATGGAAAAAAAGGTCACTTGGCTCAGACTACTACCCAGGAAAGAAAATGTGCTTTTACGCCAAAATGCATTGATTCCACGTTATTTTCAGATTTACACACTATGGAGGCCATTTTGGAAAAACTCCATTTTAGTTTGGGCTGGGAGCTGAAACTGAGAAAAAAAAAGATGCATTTCCAAATTTAACATCTTGATGTGGCTGTACTGTCAGAATGAGTGGCAGCTTCACAAACAAGGCATCCAAGCACATAATATCAGAAACAATAGACCTCCTACTCCGCCATTGTTTCCACTATCACCACCACGTCCAGAGCGCAGATACTGTTCCACTTGTAGTACTACGTAGTTTCAGCATGAAACTGTGCAGCTACTGTGAGACTGTGAGAGTGAAAACATGTCACCATCCACACAGCCAGAGGCGGGCAACACCCATCAGCGCCCACGGGGAAATCATACTGGGAAGTGAGCACATCTGAAGAATCCGATAATTATCCACTAAAGAGAAGTACGATTTCTAAGGTTCCTTACAGTGAAAGAAACACATCATTTTATATCACATTGTAATGGCGTTTGCCATCTGACCTGCCAAACACACAGTAGGTTTCAAAGTGAGGCTGTCACACCCAGTTTAACACACCCCATCCAACAACTGGGACTTGATATTCTTTTTTTTATAAGCTTTCCCAGTATAGTTTCCAGTGATATTTGAGTTTTATGTTTGAACATGTGTTTAGAGAGAAATTTGACAGCATTTCCGGCATGAAAAAAAATGCTCAAGTTCATATTGAGTTTTTAACTATTAGCAACTTTGTATGTTGCAGGAGAAAAATAATAACATTATTAATTGCTTTATTTTTAAACATACAATATGTAATTCCAGGCCGAGGGGTCTTCTCTAAAGACCTTGGGAGCTGTCTTCACCACCGAAAATCTAATCTGACGATACTCAGGCACAAATCATAGATGAGGTTATGTATTAAAAGTTTCATTCACGTTACATTTAGTAAAGCTGGGGTTTGAACATGGTTGGAAACATTTTGGATAACGTAAGTAAACAAGTCAACAAAATAATATAATATATTTATTGAAGAATTGTTACATATTATATCTTTAAAGGTTATATAATTGTTTTTCTTTTATTGCTCAGTTAAAGAAACATGCAGAAGACTTCAGGAGAGAGGAGTGAGTGTTATGCAACAAGGTCCCCGGCTGGAACCATTATTTTGTCGGTATGTGTCATCGACAGTGTTTGTCAGATGGTTGCACCGTTCCCAAGCTGCAATTGTGTCTGACAATTTTAGACAATCTGACATTCACACCCACATGCTGTGATTAGCCAGCTGTGTGGAGGTGACAAGGTAAACTGGGTTTGAACTCTCTCTCTCTGTAAAGCTCATTTTCCAGTTATTACAGTACTTTGAGTTTAAATGTGCGCTATCATACCCATATTTAAATCAGACTAAATCTCCTCCTTTCTATATCAGCAGACTTCACTCTTCCAGTGAGGACATTCAGAACAGCTACAAACGCAATGGATTTCGGTTGTGGTCGTCATATGAAGAGCTTCTTTTTGAGAATAAGTCAGTCCCTAACCACTCTGGGAATAGACCCCAAAACATTATCATTTTACACAATATCCAGCAGCAGCTTGTATATTTGTCAGTATTTTTATAATCCTACAGATTTCCCACAGTAACCAAGGCTACAATAAAATCCGTCTCTAAATGGAGGAATCTCTGTCTATCTGTTTGAAGTTTGATTTCCTCAATAAAGGCTCGACTGATCAGACTTGGCGGTGCTTGGACTGGAGTATTGCTTAAGACCCAACTGTGACGTTGCAGTTCTGGCCAAAGCTTGAAACTGCATCTCTACTTGATATTAAGAAAAGGCAGAAAAGAAGCTTGAGCTGCGCTGCTCCAATCATGTGACATACATCATGTGACATACATCATGTGACATACATCATGTGACATACCTCACTCTCCACAATCATCTATAATACACACCCATCTTATCAGGTGGTCTATTTAGGGCAGAGAGAATTTCCCATAACCCCCTTTGCTCGCACTGCTGCTGCAGTATTGCCACCAGTTGCTTCAGCCCCTCGACCACCCCAGCATCCACCTGTAGGCTCCGTGGGGGGGGTTAGAAGTATTTGCTCATCACTCCCATCATATTTGTGTAATCATACAGGAGGGAGTGATTTAGTCGGAGCCTAGACGCCATCACTAAACCTGTTCTACTGTTGCAATTAACATTTGAACGTGAGTTGTTTGACTGAACTGCACTACAAGGCAGCATTACCATTTACAATTATATACTGTATTTGGACGCAAGATCTCAGGGCACATTTTACACATTGAATGTTTCACAGCTTTCATTGTGCAACTTTATATTTGCTGTGCTTTTCATTAACAAGTCATTTGAGTATGGATCTGAGGGCACCGTCTAAAAATCTGATGGCACGTACTATGAATCCAAGAGCATGTCTTCTCAACACTGCACACAGATTTCTAAACACACAGCCTACATATCTACACATTGATCTTTTTCCACTCGCTGGCCCCAGGGACAAAAGACTGCTATACATTCAGTAATTTTCTGTAATGGGAAAGTTTGCACACTGAAACGGGACTAGCTTCATTCAGTGGCGGATATTGGACTGACACACAATGCAACATTGCTGGTGTGTTGCCCGGAAAGGCTGGACATTCAAAATTAATGAAGGCACATTTCAAACAGGCAATGCACTAGTATTTCTAAAGACAGTGCTGCCCTGCCCTGCTTTTTATCCCCGCTGTAAAGTGCATTACATCCTACATCCATTACAACTAGAGTAGAGGCTGACACAGTCTGTTGAATTATTGAATTAGTTTAAACTTTTTAATTTAACTTAAAATGGCCAAAAATTCTAAATTCCTATTTCTTAATTTTAAAATGAGGATTTACTGCTTTGAATTTTTATTAATTCAATAATTATAATATAATTTTCATAATTAAGAAATAATTAAGCCCTGTGAAGGTGTCACTATTAGTTTCTAAAAAACTAAAATTGAACAAAAGAAAATTAGCATGGAGATTAAACAATAAGGAAAATAATTGGGTGCAGCGCTACATAGTTATGAATTAGCTCCACCTTAACCAAACTACAGTGAAGTACAGTGGTACTTACGCATTCATGTTTGAGTAAAGATAACACATTTACTTTTAATACTTTGAGCACATTCTGATGATATTGACTTTTACTTCAGTTACATTTTCAATGTAGAACCTTTAATGGAATATTTTTACATCGTGGCAATATTACTTTTACTTAAGGAAAGAATTTGAATACATGTTCCTCCAGAGTAAAAATAAATCCAGTATCTTTGAAATACAATAGAGTCGTTATGTGAATCCTCTGATGTGGCTGTCACAGTTTTGTTGTTGTTATTTTTTTTACTGCTGTGTTCACTGTGCTGAGGTTGCGGCAGATTTCCTCCTCTGAGCACCAAGCCTAAGCCACCATCAGTGTTTTTACCAGTGGAACAAATAGCTGCGTTGAAGCTGCTCTGCTCTCCATTCACAGGGGAATATTATGAGCTTTCGGCAGTGCTGGTTTCTATGGCAACACGCAGCTCACTCTACCAAGTGCTCACAATATATCAGAAATGTAGTGGATGAGGCCGCAGCGTTGGATAACGTTTGTCTGTTTCATCTGGTTTCAGAAAGCCTGAGGACGAACAATGTTCTGTATCTGCTTTGTGCACGAAGCTGTCATTCATGTCACAGCTGGGTTTTTCATTAGCTGGAGCACATGTGAATACAGAAATATAATGACGCAGGTTTTTTGTTATGATGGTACCGACACTTAAAAGCTAATTCTGTCAACAAATTGTAAATTTTTACTAGTAGGCATTTTAGCAACATTACTGTTCTCAAATGTTTTGTTCAACTGCAACAAGCAGATTTTCAGCAATAAATCTGTAAAAGACAACACTTACAACTTCCTGCAGTTAAAGTTAGCAATTAGCTTATAACCATTTGGCAGCTAAAAAGACATAAATTGAGTTAATAACCCAATCAAAAACAAAGGCAAAAAGATTGAGTTTGATCACAAACATGACTCCAAATTAATGCTAATGTCACACTGTAACTGCTACATGTATAAAGAAGCTTTGATAGGTGGGAAAAACTATAATTTACTACCTCACTTTAAATTCTACCTCACTTTAAATTCACAGTAACAATGGCGTCTTTATTTTGCATAAGAAGGCAGCATTGGGTTTTGACTGGTGTAGCTAGTTTGCTAATAAATGCTAACTGAATGAGTTGGTTGCAACTTTCCAGAAACTCAAGTCTTCATTTGTCCGATTTAAAACAAGAACCAATTAAAGGCTTTTAACATGAACATTATTGTAGCATACATCCTGCTAAATGACCAAGGCTTGAGCTAAGGGGTTCATGTCCTGGGTAAAGCGTTAGCATAAATATTTTTCGTTGGACAAGCGTCACAGAGGTTAGATGTATTGTTCGTGTATATTTCACTTGGTAATTAGGTCTGATGTGTAACTTCGTTCATAGGTAATTCACTAGAACTGGAGTATAAACTTGTGCAAATCTATTAAAGCGCAGGACACCGCTAACACTAACCATTCTATACTGCGGTCAGTAAAAGGAAGTGTTCATGCTACCTAAACACTTTAAATGTTGATGAAGACATTCACACTGCTCAATTAATTCCCCATGTTATCAACATCCAAGTCATAATTGTGACAGCGAAGCCAAATCTTTCGTAAACCTCTGACATATCCGATTTGTTGCTGGTAAAAGAAAACAAACATAAATGCCCCGCGTCATCCACACTCTGAAACTAAGTAACCTCTGAAATGTAAAAAAAGTTATATATTGTACAAGAACATTTAAAAATCCTTATTCCGAAACAATTTATGTGCGGAATGTTATTTTGTCTATAGTATTTTATTTGGTGCTAGAGTTTATTGATTAGGACATGAATTATCCAACAATGAGCAAGAAGCAGTAGCACAAGAATATTTGAGTTGTAAACACATCAATATTTTCCAACATTACTTTCCCTCCCACATGATGTGAACGTAGCAATGGCTTGCTCATTGGAAGAACTGAGATTTACCTTGATACCTTGATGCAGTTGCGTCAACATTTTTATGTACACAGACTTCCTGCAAACTATAGAAGGGCTCCAACTGTGATCAATGTAATACTGTCTAAGGGAAATATTAACGGGGCTTTCACTTCCTGATCCCAAAATAGCTCCTTCTTGGAATCAGAGGCCACCATGAATGGAATTAAATTGAATCACTGGAGGTTACTGCAAAGAAGATAATCAGTTTCACTCATGGTTATAGAAGAGCATCAACTCTGTGCCTGGTCAGCAGCATCTGATGTATAGTGTGTCGGATGGACGACAATCTCTCCACATGGAACACATGAGCAGACACTCATTTTATGATTCAGTTTCTAGCTTTCTCATTATCTGCTGTGTGGGGAAGATTGTTGAACAGGTAGTAATCCAGATGTGGCCAAAATTGAGCTGAGGCTGCACGGGGATGTGCTATTTTTAGCTCAACTCCTCAGTATAAACATCACATACAAATAATTTTCAGATCTCACCACAGTATTTCTCCATTTTTTAGAGCTCGGGTTCAAATAGGACTAAGTGGATGGAAACAATTCCATCAACAAATGTACATGGGAGAACGGTGTGGGCCTTTTCAACCTGTAGACAAATGGAAATAATATTTACGGAAATAATCTAACTCTTAAACATAACATGCCAGGAAGCTCAATGATAAGGGCCCATTAAACCTAATTTCCCTTTCACTAAGTGTCAGGTCAGATATTGATTGTGCTTCTATAGTGTTTTCTGCTCAATAAGTTTCCTTTGAGTGAAGTAACTACGGTAAGTGGCTGCCATTAATAACTGTTGGTCAAAGTCTGTAAAGGTGCTTTGTTGCTTAATATTCAGCAGAACACACTGGATCATCCTTTACGAAAGGCAACATTTATAGGGACGCACCTTGTTGTTTCACCATGGCAGATCCATGGAGAAACAACAGTGTGCCTTGATTCGATTTAAGAATATCACGGCTATTTTTATACAGTCTACAGGCTATTAGCACAGCATGGCTCTACAAACAATACAAGCCGTGCTATCTAGCTAGCTACCATGCAGGCCCACTGAGAGTGTGCTGCACTCGTGTCTGCAAGAGTGAACACAGCCCTGAAATAAGCTTCACACACGAACGCTCCTACACTGATGATAGTACGCAGCGGATCTAGTTTATCAGTCTGCAGAGGAGCTAGCTGCACTTTTATTGGCTCTCCTGTACAAATTAAATTTTGTTCAGCTTGTGGGATTACTGGCCACTTTCACTTGACTTCTTAACATCCATCGGTGTGGCCGATAAAAGCATTTCTTCTGTCTAAGATGCTGGTGTGACATCTAGTGGCAGCGTTAATTATATGTATGACCTTTAAAGGGTTCTTCACCAGGTAGAAACATAATGCAGTATATCTGACAGTTTCTCAAACCAGGTCAGTCGTGTTACCAGCCTAGATACTGTGTCACTTCCTGCATCAGTCCTTCAAAGAATGAATATGATAAACTACAGTGAGAGTCTCTGCTTTCCTGTGGTTGCAGAGAAGGTGACAGACAGAGCAACACAAACTAAAACAGTCAGAGGTAAATCTTCTTCAGTAGAATTAATTTTTTGATTGAAAATGAAGCAATTGTATTGGGAATCAACCAGTAAGCTTTTATTACACTGGAACACATTTTATTCCAGAAAAAGCTTAGTTAGGCTTGGGAATAACTATCTTCACAAACAAGATTAAAACTTGTTTAAAAATTACTTATTTCATTGTAGTTATCGGTTTCATTAAAGATGAATTAATTCACTTGAGGTTGAACGCTTCATGTTAGCAGAATTGATTTCCCATTATGTGGTTTTATTAGTGGTTACATAAATAATCCATAATTAATGGGATGCCACTAATTACAGCATTCAGAGCACCACATCAGATCCAGTTATCTCTTCCACATTAATTAGCAAGTATTATAGATTAAATAGAAACTAGCTGTTATCAATATGGGTGATTAATGCTTTCTGATGCTGATATTTGATACCTCAGGATGTTTATCTATAAAGCTTCTCGACACTCTTCACAATTACTCCGCACCTCTTCTCTCATTTAAATCTCATACCTGCAGTATACATGAGGAAATTACTATTTAACTTTAGATATCAGATATTTAAAAAGGACACAAATCCTGCTTTCAGACGTGGTATGAACCGAAAGAAATAATTTAGCATATTTTGTGAAAAAAAAAACCTCTTCAGGGTTAGAGTCGGATGCAGATATCTCCAATGGACAGGCACGCTGGACATCTGGATTTATAAACTGCTTTTATTGACTAATGAATAGATAGAGTTTGACTATAGCTGTGGCAAACGTTAAGAAGACTCAGTGTATTAATGTTTCCCGACATAAAGGGTAACAATATGAGTGTATCTTTCTGAAAAGGATTTGGGGTTTCACATTTTCCAATGATCCATTACCAAAATAGCTTATAAATCACATAGCTATGAATATTTTGTATATGGATTGTGGTACAGAGGTCCCTCAGCCATTTCCAAGCAGGAGACCCTTGAAATCAGTCCAAGCGAGAGGTCTCCCTGATGACCGTAAGTGCTTTGCTGGAGGAGGTATTTCCATATACCCAGCACCTTAAAAGTTGCTCTTGTAGCCTTAATGGCTTATAACTGATATACAACACATTAGTAAATAATAGGCTATAATAATCATTAATAAGTTAATTAATTGGGGCCTACAGCTGAACCTCAGCTCGTGCCTTATCATGAAATTGGAACCAATAGGTCTATAATTTCCATTGAGGTCACGTTACAAACATAAACAGTGATTTCCCATCTATGAAGCTATAGTTCAGATTTCTGCACCTACTCCTCTTGCTTTTAACTAGCTGTGTCGTTTAGAGAGTTAATATGGTGAGAGGATACCTGGTTTCACTGTTATTATCCTGTGGCTGCTGTTTTAAAATCCAGAAAACTGCACAACAACATGGTTTTGTCATGGAGCAGGCGGGGCTAAGTGGTTTTGTTGGGATCAGGTGCATCTGCATGGACAGACTGGGAGATTTCCCGTTGCCATGGAGATGAAGGTGATCCAGATGATAATAAAAGCTTAGTTAAGTGTTGGTTAATTTTCAGCCTTTATTAGCTGCAGTGTGTCTGGTTGAGTGTGTGTGTTGTGGTGTGAGGCCGCGGGCCTGTAGGCTCTCTCAGCCCGGAACATTTTCCTTCCAACACCTTCTAGTTTCTTCCATTTACCAGGCTGCTTCCCTCCATCATGTCACAGCAGAAAACCAACTACAGCCATCAACGATCCACATGCAGATGCGTCTTTCCCTGGATTCTGATTATTGCCAATTAATCTGTGAGTCGCCTCGCACTGTTATGTAACCATCCGCCCCCTCCACCGCCCCCAATGTAACAAATGATCCCATTTAACAGGCGATGATCGCCGCCAGCAGCAGCTGGGGGGAGGCTTCATACCTGGTGCAGCAGACCGACGATCACTCTCCGGCTCATCTTCACCCGCGTTGCTCCCAATCTCCACCGAGTTCGTAGCTTGTGGTCATCGAGACGCTCTGTGAGATCTGACCGAGCAGCGAGCCTCTAGTTCCCCCTGTTCTCCATCCTCCTCTCCTCAGAAGAGGCATCGGCCGTCAGCCTCCACCCCTCACAATGGTAGAGAGACATGGTAGAACACCGGGGAGAGAGGGAGTGAGAGAGGGAGAGCGAGAGAGAGAGAGAGAGAGAGAGAGAGAGAGAGAGAGAGAGAGAGAGAGAGAGAGAGAGAGAGAGAGAGACCGACCCTGTTACAATATCTAGTTGCAACCAGCTAAAACCTTTATTGTTCTTATTTAAATTAGCTCATTTGTTCTACATTTGTGTTTTTTTGTTTTTGCTTCCATTATTGTTACTGTCAACAATAATTTACACAGAGCAAAACTTGAATTAGTTAATTAAGAGAACTGTTAAAACCAACAATTATTTCCACTGTCAATTACATCTGGCTGACTGCTTTCTTTAATAATTGTTTGATTGATTGATTATTTGGTCCTAAAAATGCAGATAAACACGGATATTTAGATATATAACAGTGAAAACAAAATTACTGTATGTTCCCTTCTATACTGGTTCACATGTGAAAAGCTGGTCCCAGGAAATGTTTTCCTAAAAATTACTAATAAATTAATTTCCTGTTAACTTGTCACTTACTCATTTAATCCCTTCAGTACTGACCATGGTGTTGATAGTGAATACAACATAATGTATATACACTGCTGCATTTTAGTCACAGTTACTTTACACATCAATGCTCATATCAACTCAGTTCAATGACCACCCTTAAAACCTATAAAAGTACTTCCTAATGACATTAAATATTCATGACTAAGTTGCTTTAGATTCAAACATTCTTATTATGTAAGTATATTATTTTCGCTTTTTATTTCTACTGCACAACAATTATACACTCTACTACAATTATTTGACAACTTAAGTTACTAGTTAATTAACAGAGCATGCTATATATACAGAAGAATATTATGAAGACCTAAAATACGATGCTGTGCAATAGATTAAAATACAGTAACTGATAATAAAGAGCTGTCCATGGTGCTGAAGCTGGGAGCTCTCCTCACTCCGCACACTCGCAGTGGAAATGCTAACATTCTGATTTTAAGCAGGTTTAAGGTTTACCATGGTCACCATCGTAGTTGAGCATGTTAGCTTGCTCTCATTTGCCAAGTACAGTTGAGCCTGATGGAAAATCCTTTAGTCTTTCATGCATTTCACCCTAATAGGACGTATATAATAAATAGTGTAAGTGACTGTATGTTGCTGTGTTTGGAGTTCACACAGACCAATGAGCTACGAGTTTTTCAGATTTCAAGATGCATGTGCTGGACCTGCATTATAAATTGACTCTTATCCATTCAGTAATGATGTTTACGTGTTCTTGTCAATGCTTTTTCATGCAGTATTTTCATAAATAGATGGGGACACATTTACCTTTTAACAGTCATTTTTAATTTTAGATAAACAATAAAAATCACACTTTGCTTTTTCACTACAAACTAACTGAACACAGAGGACAATAGGTCTATAGCTTCCTAGAAGCTAACAGAAAATATAGGTTGGAACAATATAAAAAACATTCAAACCTAGTGCTCAAAACTGCGTGTTCTTTCTTAGTGAAGATAAATTAACTGATGTCGATGCTGTTACACTCCACAGTTAATAACTACAGAGCTGTTTGAGGGTAACACAAAACATCTCGGTGACAAACACAAGGTGCTCAGACTTCATCAAGTACAGTAGGAAATACCCATTTAACTTAACTTGTGTATGCAAGTTGCAAGCGGAAGTTGACATTGAATAACTACTTAAGTTGTTTGATTTAAGATTCTCTCTTGTATACTTCGGCTACAACAACAGCTGCACATTTACATTAGTGTGCAACAAATTCAGCTTCCTTCAATTTGTCTTCCTTCAATCTCCAACTCTCTACAACTGAGTGATTCTACGTAACAACGTCAAATGTGAAGACTGTTCTGAGAAAAACAGACACCACCCAACCTCTTTCAAATCTTTAAACACACACTCCTCAGGAGGTTGCATAATTAAAATATACTCTGTTTTTCCAAAAGGAACAGGTTCACAGTTACACATCTGTATTCTGAAACAAACATTATTCCTAAAAATACAGATTTGACTTCAGTTTTCTTGCTCATAATATAATTTTCTATATTTACTGGAAATGTGGTGAGACCATCCTGAACCCATTCACATATCAATCCACATCAGGGCAAAGCAACAGATAGACTGATAAATTAACTATGAATAAATTAATGTGGGAAATGACATTGATCCTACTTTTAACAATGGCAACAAGAAAAAAATATTTAAGATTGACTTTTAAATGAGGTAAATAATGTTATCTTCTGACGTGACAATCATCTCAGGATTTTGATTGTTTTTGCACATTCAGAGTTTTACGTTGTTTACATTTGCTGCAAAGCAAGATACCAGCGACCGCTACGATCTTTATCAGTGTCTACACTTGTTGAATTTAGCCACACTGTCCAACATTCAGATTGCGCTTAGCAGATCTTGCGGTCCAACAGTCGCTAGTTACACACATAAGTTGGAATAAAAAGCATTAAAAGACATTTTGTGTCTTAAAGCAACTGTGTAACTTCTGAAAATGTGATAATCCATTTTTTTTCCTTTCAAATCAAACGTTGAATGCAAAATTATGGCACTTACAGCCAAACTTAGCCTGGTATTCACAAACTTTTATATGACTTTTCTATTGTCAGGTTGGAAAGATTTGAACTCTTCCCTGCAGTATTGAAAAAAGCAGACATCTGGCACATTGATACAGAGGCACGATATGTCCCACAAGCGCCATCTTTGGCGCTTTAGGCTTTTCCATACAGCAGTGTCTCTCTCATTTATAACGTCTCTGGAGTAGACGGCTGTACTGATAACAATAAAAGCAAATCTGTTCCACGAGACGCGCAAAATACTGTCTCCATCAACAAGTTTCATGTTTTTTGACAGATTCACTTCAGTGGTAATCAACACAACGGTCTACAGAAGCTGAATAATGATCGTCCTTTCACTCACACATACAGTAGCTGTGACTTGGGGGTGTGTTTTTTGCCATTGTGTCTTCAGCTTGCATGTAACTACTGTGACTGTGCCAGGCTCTCAGCATTGCAAAAACAGGTGCCTGAACGTGTCTAGTGCAGACACTGGTGGAGGAAATAAAAATGTATGAAATGTGTCAAAAATGCCTTCATCTGAAATCAAAAGCTGAAGAGGAGTGTTCTGACCTTTGACAGTTATAAGTCTCTTTCTCCTCTTCTTCATAACGGATGTAGTGACATTGGTGTCATGAGGTCCCAGAGTAAACCTTTGCATCACACTGGAGGTCAGCAACAACAGGAGATTCAGTAATAGTACTGTTTATCAATGGCCTGGATCTCAGTGGAAGTGTTTGTATTTATGGCCAGTTAATAAGTCACACCCAGTTAAACTGGTTTGGTTTTTTGAAAATGTTTTAGTGAAGTTTTGATTCAGTTATATGATTATTCTAGAGGCTAAAGGTTTGTGGTGCTGTTGACTATCACTGCTTTATACTGAGAAGAGTTTCTATTGCTTTGTTCTCGCCATTCTATTAAATGAGGGTTGGCAAAAAAACAGAAACACCTGTCTGTATAATGGAGGACATGTTCCAACTTAACTGAATTGTGTGTATTTCGTTTTTTTGCTTCATTGTGTTTGACGAGACAGAAATCAAAAAAAAATATTTTGGGGAAACAGAATATTTAAAAATTAGAACGTGATTTAAAGGGTCACATTTTAAAGACAGCAGCAAAAAATATTGGCGCTTTGATACAAAAACCAATATCGGCCGAGTTATAGAAAGAAATGGAACATCCATTTTGGTCCAATCAGCCACGAGTGTCTCCCTCCAGCTTCACCACCACGTGATCTTGAACTCATAGATGGGCCTCTTGCAGTAGTAGTGATTGATAAGGTGCTTGTCGCAGACACCGATGCACTGCTGCTCGGCAGTGATGCCCCGCTCGGCCAGGTCACTGACGATGCAGTGCAGCAGGTCGTAAACGTCTGCCACTGCCTCCCAAGGTCCGAAGGAAACATCCACCTCGCAGTGATGCTCAAAGAGCTTGGCCTCGCTGTCCGAGCGTTCAAAGCGCAGAGAGTTAAAAAGAGGACGCTCGTACGGCGTGATGGGCATCTCCTCCTTGTAGACACAGATCTTCAACTTGGCAAATCGGGCCTTTTTTTGCATGGCCCTCAGTTTGGCGATCTCGACAATGCGCTCCAGATTGTCTGAAATGAAAACAGTAACATTTATTATTTAAAATATTTATAAACCTATCAAAGGATTATGTTCACAAAGTTTAAATTCTGTCTTGTCGGTTGCAATATGAATAGTTTTTGGATGCTGTAATTTTTCTCCTATTCGTACTGACTCATCATGTATCAAAACAAAATCCTGAAGCAAATCCAATGGATCGATCGCATGTACTGTTAAAGCCACGGTCCTGTGAAACTTACAAAGTGAACACTGTACTCAGCAGTAATCCCTTTGCAATGAGTAGGTCTATAATTTATATGAGAAATGTGCTGCAGTGTGGATTTTTGCAATAATGCAGAGAGTTTTAAACACACAGGAGAGCTGAGCAGGCGTCTGAGAGATGAGGAAAATATGCTGTGTGGGGGGAGAAGGATGCAGGTGCTCTAAAAACGACAGGAAGTCAGTTATTGTATGTTTGGCTCGCTGACTTGGCCCAGGAACGCAATTAAAGCAACAAAATGCGACTGCTGCAATTCTTCTTCTTTTTTTTTTTAAAGAAGCATTTTATCTTTTATTCAACAGGACAGAATTAAGTGTGAGAGGGAGAGAGAGTGGGGAAGACATGCGGTAAAGGGTTGGGACCTGTACAAAAGGGTGCCTGCCAAACTATTGGGTGAGTGTCGCTGAGTCATAACTCAATCAAATAGTAACACACACATGAAACACATACTTTAAATTGTGTCTTCTAAAGATATTATTACTGCAGATGTCCATTGTGAATGCACATCAATATATGCTCTTAGAAAAAGACGCTATAATATATTGATGGAGCTGATATGAGCTAGTGAAGTATTAATGGTCCCAGTTTGCTAATATGTGAACAAATATTGGCAAAAAAAATTGGACTCAAGTTGTAATTCACTGAATCTGTAGTTAATAGTGTTTGACTTTGAAAACCCCTAGAATTACCCATGGTTAAAATACACGGATGAAGCTTTGATGCTCATTTTGTAATATTTTCCCTGGATAACAAACATTGAAATGGTGATTCTTGTCTCAGTTACCTCTGTAATAGGGCAGCAGATCGAGGAAAGCTTGTCGAACCTTCTCTCCCGTGAGCGGCTGAATGTCCTCCAGGCTGTCCAGCAGCGGGCCGATGGAATAGTACTGAGCTTCCCTGTGCACCGGTCGCACTCGGCTCCTGTGGGGGAGCTCGCCTTCTCGCAGGAAGTTCAGGATGTCCCTTTGGGCGGAAAACGGTACGAGTAGAACATGTCCACACATGACTATAATCCCACCTGACGAATCCTACTTTAAATAACACAGACGATGACAGTGCAGGGATTAGTTGAACTACACTGAACAATAAAAATAGTCAGGAAAGTACGACATATATCACACCCCAAATTATTGCAATTTGACCTTTGTACAAACGACAGCTGCGTTTTTTGTTGGTTTTATACTGCATCTATTCTCATACCACTAAATGACCTCGTACATACAAGCTTCATATCTAGGTCTAACGATCTCTATGTAGCGGTAACTCTACATTACTCACTTCCTGTACTTCTGTGAGAACGTTTATTTAGGGCTACTGAAGACTGGTCTAACTTGTACTTGTATGCATCAACATTCTTGGCCGATAAAGTTGATTTTGCTAGTGCTTCTGTGTAGCAGAACCTGCAGGGCTTGTGAACGCTGAGGATAAAATGAATGCAGAAAAATACAGAGAGGTCCTGGAGGAAAAGCTGCTGCAGTGTACACAGCAGCACGAAAGAAGATTTATTTTCCAGCAATACAATAACCCCCAAAGCACCAGGACTAATATCCCAAATGAAAAGGCTCCTTCAGAGTATTTGTACACCTGCAGTGGGCCGGCTGCCTCTGAGGGGTTTTAATATATCGCTTTTTATAGTTAACTGTCATTCTGTGAACTCCTTGTGTTTGAATCATTAATACACACCTCCTCACACTGGGGGGGGGGGGGCACTCAGACAGAACTGACCGTACCCAATCCCACTCCTCACTTAGGTTGTACATCTTCGCTCTGCTTGTTATCTCATTCATATTTAAAATAATTTGCTTTTCCTTTTTAGCCTTGAAAGCGACGTGGCTCCAGGGATGATGATGATGTCGGTCCGTTTTATATCTTATAAAAATCAGCACAGACATTACAGCCCCCTGGGGACAAATCCTTCCGCCTACATGTAGTCACTTTGGTGATTTCTCAACTTCTCAATCCTCTGCCCTCTGGGAGGTGCTACAAATCCTCGTCCACCCACACAACCTGGTTTAAGAAAAGCTTTTATCCTTATCCTGCCTCTTAATTCCTAATCCTTACATCTGGTATTGTGATACATTAAGGTCTTGATTGTCGAGGAATATTGTGATTCATTTTTATTGTGTAATATGACATGTCTGCCTCTATGTTGTGTTGTCAACACTGACACTTTGCACTAAGCATTTTTTTACCCGACGCTGTTTGGAAAACAAATTCCACCGAGTCTTGTCACGTGAAAATTAAAGTGAAGTGAACTAGTTGTCTCCTACAGATAATCCTCAGAGAAGATACAAGATATTTATCATTCACACTCACTGCACACTGTGACATATTCTGTATATTTTACATGTGGATCTTTACCATTTTTATTTAAGTCACAATTTAATATTATTTTGTATATTACTGTCCATTTATCACTGCACCGTTTATGTTTCTTTCATAGATTGTCTGCTTGTTATTTTGCACTAAATAAGAAAAAAACATCCTCTCTGTATATTATTAGTTTTGTCTGGACACTGTTGGATCTCTATTGAAGAGAATTAGGGCCACATGATTTTTTGGGGGGGATAAAGAAATGTATGAATACTTCAGACTTTTTGCTGCTCACCCAAAATACGTTCCATCCCGATCAATGAAGTAGCGTCCATCGGCATCACGTGGGATGTAGTGACGCCCACTGAACATGGCAGCCAGCATTGTGTCCTCGTATCGCCGTAGCGTGGACAGACGGGTGGTGAAGTACATGCCCCCAATGTTCAGAGAGATGACCTCTGGAAACTGGGGATGAGAATGGAACTGAATTCAGTGAACGAGACTAAAGGTCCACAGACATCAGACATGAACAACTTACTGAACAGATTAAGAAAATGAATAAAAAGTGCCATTCTGTTTAGTGCTGTTTCAGTCCTCAGACCATTATCAGGTCAAATGAATATAACTAAACAGCATCAGTGTAGTGTAGTACTACAGACTTATTCAACTACATTATACTATAGTAGTTAAATGATAAAGCTCCCCCACCCCCTGTACTTTAGCACTATGAACACACTATCTTACATAAGGCAGCTGATTACCTCAGCCAAGGAGATTATATGTTTTCTTCAGTGTTTGTTTTTTAGCAGGATTACGCAAAAACTGCTCAAGCGATTTCCATGAAATGTTGTGGAGGGGTGGGGCATGAGCCAAAGAAGAACCCATTACATTTTGGAGCGGATCCGGATAAACAGGTGGATTCAGGAATATTATGTCATGTTCTGTTACATTGTGAGACAGAGCATTAGCCCTGTGTGTGCTCTCTTTGTGAACCTTCTGGTTTCTTGCACAAATGATGCATTATGTTGTTGCGTGTCAGCAAAAGAAACTGAATAGAAACGCTGCTCTGTCTGTTCAGTTGTTGATGTTCTATGTGAGGAAGAACCTGTTCGGTGAGCCGACACTTTGCAGTCACACCACAGAGGACCATAAGAGGATTATTCTGCTGTGGCCATGTTTAGTACACATCATATGTTGGCTCGTTAACGAGAGTCAGGTGACACAACTGTCAGCCAATCCTGACCTGAATCAGGGGCCCAGCTGAATCAGGCCAACCAGACAACAAGTTACATATTTCAGAATCGTCTGTGGATAATCTTTGAAGCACTCCCTGTAGATATTGTTACCATAAACCTCACTGTGAAAACTAGTATGTGCAGCTAGTTCTGTTTAACACCCATGGACATGTGTATATAGAGTATTACAGCCAAGGTGTCCAGTGCATACTTTGACTGTGTGTGTGGATGTTTTTCATGTTGTCGTCCATTAGAGGACTGACCAGTGTATTAATAGCCACATGCAGCCAACATGCAAATGATGAGATTCATGCAGATAGAAAATGAATCCGCAGCTATTTCGATAATGGAATAATCATTGTTTCATCATTTGTTTGAATAAACATTTAAAGCTAGATATATACATCCACCCATTGGTTTTTAGGTTTTCATTTTGTTTCGAGTTTCTTTCTGGAGCACTTTGTTTCATACAAACAAAGTTTATTATGAGGAGTGAAACAAAAGATTGGAAACGTTGTCAGTAGTAAAACTGGGAAGGTTATAGTTCTGATCAAGGGGAGATTCAGGTTATATTGATCATAGGACAGGCAGTCATAATGTGATGTATTGGACACTATGGTTATAAAGACTGGTTTTACATGGAGACTATTGAACTGTGTGTTTAGTACTTTACTGGTGTCAGGGATGACAGCTGTTATTATACAGTGTTAAATATTAGGTTTACGTGTATATTTCCTTACTGTGTAGCTTTTCTATCTGAAGCTGGACATTACGTGAGTGTGGTTTCCAGTGTGTTAGCTTGTGTTGTGTTCGCTAGTTCTGTAACGTGGTGCTGGTCCCTGTCCATCGGGTCCGTGGAGCGGCCTACCTCCTGCTCCTGTGCGCTCAGCGCGGGGCGCAGCGGCTTGCTCAGGCTGCGGCTCGGCGAGGGGGAGGCCGGCGGCTTCCGGAGCTCGTCCTCCGCAGTGTCCGAGCCGGACATGGCATCGCTGGGTTTGTCGGTGTCCCCCGCGGCCGAGAACACCACCATCACTCTGGGTAGAGGCAGCGTGCGTCTCTCCTGGATGAAGCGCCTCACCCGCGTCGTGGCGGAGGGCAGCGGGCTGAAGGACGGAGCCTGCTGCCGCTCCCTGCCACCGCCGCCCCCGGGACCGTCAGAGCCGCTGGAGCCGCTGGAGCCGCCGGAGCCATTCTGATGCATGCGCGCGTCCAGGCACGAGACCGGGGCTGACAGCACGAGCCACAGCGCGCGGCAGTTACACACAACAACAAAAACAACAACAACAAGTAGTGGAGCGGGAGGAGCGCGAGCCGCTGCAGGGACACACCCAGACTTTAACCCGGCACCGCGAACATGGAGGCAGCGCCTTCACCGACACACCGGCACAGTGAAGAAACATCCCAGGCTGTGGTGAGATGGAGAATCCACAGCCGAGAGGACCGAGCCCGTCATGTCTGCTGTCATGCGTGGTGTGACGCGTCAGCGCCGTCATGACGTCAGGCAGCGACTGATTTAAGGGGAGCGTGGTCTGAGGCTCCAGTGGAGAATCTGTGGTCTGGGAATCAAGATGGACGACGTGACAGCGCCCCTCGAAGTGAAGCCAAAGAGCCTCCACCGCCCCCTGGTGGCTGGATGAAGTGCAGGTCCCCAATGCCGCGTTCTAGAACAACTTGTTTTCGTATGAATGGAGTCTGCACTAGTCACAGTTGAATTGTCTCATCACGAGCCAAATAAACTGACATGGAAGTCGGAAGTTGGAAATTTCGGAATATCCACAACCAAATTGTCTGTAACGCAGCAATTGACCCCGCCCGCCTCCTCCATGACCCTGTTCAGACCCGGTATTTATGCCGTGTTCCATTACACCTCGGAGCTCAGCCCGAGCTCTGACGTAAAACCTGAGAAACCCGAGTTGATAGCACTCCAGTTGCACAGGAACAATTTTTACGTTAGCCATTGTTAGCTAAAACAGTTCATAATTACACATTACGCTGCATTTCACGCATACTACCACCCTAGTAAAACATCCACAGACAGTAATTGGACAGCGCTATATGTACGACACGTTTAATGACAGAAGTGCTGATAAACAGTAAAAAATACAGCTTTCATGACTGTTGATATATGGAGGGGCCATCTTGGATTTCAAAGTCCTGGGTATGAGGTTCCTCCAGCTGTCTGAGTCCAAATACTGACTTGTGGGGGCGTTCCAGTTGCAACTTCCGATACGGGGGTTGGAAATTCCGAGCTCCGAGGTTTAATGGAATGGGGCATAACAATTTTGTGGTAAATTTGGTTTTAAACAGTTAGTTGATAATATTCCAGAGGTATCTTCCACCTAATGAGGGAGTTTTTCTTTCCACACTTCCAAGTGTTTGCTCATTATGGAATACTGTTTAGGATTCTAAATAATATTTTAAGGACCAGTAGAGTTCCAGACATTCAATGCCAAGGCGCAATTAAGTTGTGGTAACACATGGTAGCCCAACACCTTACTGTACTAAGACACTAATCCTCTAATTGGTGACCTGTCTGTATATAAGTTATATAACAGCCCTTGGTTGAAGCACTTCTGGCAGCCATTACAACATCAAGTCTTCTTGGGTATGATGCCACAGGCTTTTCACAACTGGATTCAAGAATTTTCTGTCTTTCATTTCTGAAGAACCTCTCAAGCTTAGTCAGGTTGGATGGGGATCAGCCATTTGCAGGTCTCTCTTGAAATGTTTGATTGGGTTCAAGCTAATGTTATAAAGGAGCCTATAAGCACGTTTGGTACATGTCAGGGTTCTGGAAACCCCCAGAGTTGTCCTGCATTGGCTGCATGTGCTGAACGTCATTGTCCTGCTAGAGGGGAACATTTGGCCCAGGCTGAGATCCCGAGGACTATAGACCAGGTTTTCATAAACATATCTCTGTACTTTGTTCAGCATTCCCTGACAAATACCCACAGCAGCATTCTTCTCCAATGGAATGGTATTGATCGGTTGATAAGCGGTGCCTGGTTTCTTATGATGCCCATGATTGAGGTTAAACTGTTTAATCTCGGTTTCTCCGAGTCTGTTGTCATGCAGACACCAGCTCACCTCAAGAGGCAGGATTCCAGTAACAACAGTTTGATATCTTGTACATTTTTAATGCTGATCTTTTAACTCGTCGAAATTACAAATTTAGACTGATACGTAGGAGGCGGCTGCGTTACAGCACTTTGTAAAACTTAACAACAGCTAAAGTGGAAACTTAGTCTCACCACTAAGGCTTTTTTTTAAAGAGCAGCATCAGATAAATGAAGCGGCAAGCGGTTGTGTGTCCAGTTCAAACCACACAGAGATTACAGACGTGTGCTTCGGGGAGGTCTTTCTCATCTGTCTTGAGAGTGACGGATGTGGCGAGGTATTGAAAGAGGAAGCACAGGCTGCTCTGCTGCGTGTGAAGAATGAAGGCAGCCGGACCACTGAAGGTAACACGACAACATTTCACACATCACAATGTCTCACTCGTGTCTTTACCTTTAGAATCGATTAACAATGTCTTTAATATGTTTGTGTGTTTGACCTGAATATAATGTTACCGTTGGAGACTTTAACATTTCTGTCAGGCCTATAAAACCATCCATCCATCTATTATCTGTACTGCTTAACCTTTAAGGGTCACAGTGGGACTGGAGCTACTCCCAGCTGAAATTGGACGTGAGGTGGGCTACCCTGGACAGTGTGAAACTAACTCTAATATAATACACTATTATCTCACATTCTGAAGTCCTACTCTCTTCCTGATCTTCTACTGACGAGAGGACCACTGCAGTTTGGGGACAGGTCCGTGTCCCATCACCGACAAACAACTCACCACTTTCCTTCACATTAACCATACTGTTGTTGGCATTCACAGATATAATAGATTTTACATTTTTAGAAATGCTGTCAGTGAACATAAAACCGACTCGTTCAAGACAGACACGGCGTCTTGTCTTCTGATGGACTCATTAGGAGAAGTATGGCGGCTGTCAATCAGAGACATTGTGTACACGCAAGTATTTTATCATCAGACGCCATCGGCTTTACAGCAGAGTGTCAAAGATAAACTGAGAAACTCAAGCCACATGTGGGAGTGGACCGAACTTTCTGACCACGTTTCGTAGCATAAATGTAGAGAATGAGGACTTCAATCAAGAATCAAGACTTTTACCACTGGTTTCTTTATCGCCAGCGGGGTTATAGTCTCTTCTTCTTTTTTCTTTCTTCTTTTGCTTCTTACTTTTAATGTTTTAAAGTAAATTTTTTTGTTTTATTTGAATTTGTATTTTCTTATATTTATTTTCATATTTTGAATGTTTTATTTTTTCATTTGTATTTTTTTATTTCTATTTTTATTTCTGCTGATAATTGCAAAAGTACCTACACTGAAGATATGTCGTGTCTTCTGCATCAGTAGTATCACTTTAGAAACAAAGCCCTGGGACTGAAATGGTGAAAAAAGTTGTGTTTAAAAGTTAACATCTAACATTTAACATTAATCAATCTCTTTTATAACTTAAATTAATCCCAACCGAAAGCTAAAGTGTACCAGACCTTTCCAGATCCACTGGCTGTAGATACAGATAGAAATAATGACTTTAAAGCTGTATAACAGTTAATGTTTCTGTACCACATTATTATTGAGTCGAGCCCTTGCATGTAGGTGTTAGTCTACATTATAGAACCTACACTGCGTTTCAGTTTTGTTTCAGTCGACCACTTCCTGTTCATAGGTTTTATTAACAGGAAGACAGCAGGTACCTCAACCATGACAGAGAAGAGGCGAGTTGACTAATGGACCAGCAGTGTTTTCACTCTCAACAACTAAATAATTGACATATCAGTCCACTTGTGAGCTGGTCGATAGTTATTGAGCAGTGTTGAGAGTGTGTTTGTGCAAATAGGACAGTTGATCATGTGTGTCTTTTGTGTATCTTGTAGGTATGCTTGGAAACTCCAGTGTGTTGGCTGCAGTCCTAACTGTTGTGTCAGTGGTGTCACTGAGTCTCCTGTCTCTTATGTGTATGTGCTGTAAAAGGAAGACCAGTAAGTGCAGCTGAAAAACAGCAGCCTCACTCACATTGAACTTGTGCGTTGTTTTGTTTGTTTTTCTCGTATTCATGGCTCATCATTTTAATTTGAGTTATTACTTGAAAAGGTTTACATGCTCTAATGTTCAGTAAACACATCACTTTCCTCATCTTGTACATTGCTGCTGCTCCTCCTTTCAGCCACTTAAAACTAAATGTGACCCATCCCTATTTTCCAAGGGAGTATTTTGTGGATCTTGATGGAAAAAACATTTAGGGATCTGATATCTACAAGTGAATGTAATTTGGTGCAGTTTGATTGAATTCAAGGAGACTGCTTCCATTGCAAAGGTCACAATCTAGTTTTAGAAACACACAAACTTTCCAACTCAGTCGAGTGTGAAAGTGCACATGTGGACAAACATGGAAACTCACAAACTGAGTTTATCAAACGTCTGAGCCCGGTTTCTTAAAATGCAACTTAGTTTAAATTGTTGACTACAGAGTTAAAAATGTTTCACTGTGTTTTATTTGTTGCAGAGGTCATACATGAGGAGGATCACACATATGACCTGCAGACATTGTAAGTATCTAATATTCAGTCCACTTTCTTAAAGCCATGTTTGCACATTACTGTCATTTGTACAAATTCCTGTTGTTTATGAGAATATTACACAACATCAGTTTAATTGTTGTGACGAAATTTAGTTAAAGATATTCAGCAGAAACTGTATAATATCCAAACTTTCTAATATGAAGCTATCGCAGTGTAAAATGGATCCTATTATGTCCTTACAGTAAAATTGTAGTAAGCTAACATAACATTTTTGCGATACGTGTTTTTAAATTTTCTTATTAAATGAGTCATTTTTCTATTACTGTATAAAATGTTGTCATTTAAATACTCTTATCTCCACAGTCAACGCGGGGGAAGTATTTTTGCGGTGATGCAGTCAAGACCAGGTAAAGAACATCAGCTCCAGTTTCAGACAATGAATCTGTTGATGACAAGTTATTAAAGTTATTAAAATATTTCCCACAGGGATTTGCATTTATTGTTCACTTTAATTTGCATATTCAACCAACTCTGACATATTTTCCCCAGTCACCAGAACCAATCAGATACCTTCAACCACAGTGTATGTATATTACAATATATAAGCCAATCTCATCTCTTTGTATTGCAGCATTTGTTGTACTTTTTTTTATGAATAGCTAAAAATAAAATAAAGGTTGGATTCTATACAGAAAACTACTGTTTCATGTGTTTTTCAGTGACATTCAAGAGGAACCATCACAAGGTAAGCTTATCTTTTATTTTCTCAAGGTTTCAGTTTTAAGACAATGATTTAGCAGCTCTCATTTTACATAAACCTGCAGTGAGCTGAATTATCTGAAGAGTTTGATCCTTCGCCGTGTTTTACAGACGCAGCTGATGATCAGTCAGACTATGAAAATATCAAACAAGGTAAGTTTACATACACAACACACACATTAAACACCAGTACATTCATTTTCAAGTGTATGTGTTTTTTATATATCATTGTCTGACTGCATCCTTGCTGTGCTGTGTCAGTCTTCACTCCTGCACATCACACAGGGAGACTGGAACATACATATGTGTAAGTATATCAGCTCTACTCATTCCCTTTCTCATCAAAAACATAGACAATGCAAAGTACTGAATGGAAACATGTGGATAGATTTATACAAATTATTTTGAATATAAATAAAGATTTAGCTGTATTTTTGTCCTAGAATTAAATTAAATAAAGTACGAGGTCTAAACCTTTTTTAAATAAAAAATATAATAAAGTAAAACAAATTAAATATTATTTTTCATATAAAACTTTGGTTTTGCTCAAAATTCAGAAAACTCAAAAACTAAATAACCTTCACCAAAACTACGTGACCTCATTAAATGTGTTTCATTAATTTTTGCTTCTATTGAAATTGAATAACTCTATGGAGTCAAAATCCATGAGGAACATTTAAACATTGAGTCTGAAATCCCTGAATAATGAGGGATTAGTCTACGTGGCCATTAATGTATAAAACTATTTACATACAGAACAGTGGGTTCACAAATGTGTGTGTGTATTGTTTTTAGATCTCCCATCCCGAACGCAGTGTATGGAAATGGTGAGCATTTTTATTTGCTCCTCTTCTCTTTACCCTTTAAAACTGAAAATGTGTTTGTCACCAGTTTCTCAAAATGAAACAGTTGAGAATGTTTCTACATTAATTACATGTATTTGTTGTTTGTTGTCTAGATGCTGATCAAACAATGGATGTTTATGAAAACTTTTTCCAATCCTTGCCTATAACAGATGGTAGGTCCCCTGTCCACTGTATCAACATATCTGGTAGAAAGAAATGCTTACTCATGGTTTCCAGTGCATTAAAGCTCGACTCATTCCAACAGATGAGGACGACTACGAAAACTCTGAATTCCTGCAGCAACAAGAAGATGGTGAGTAGAACAAACAGTATTTGTTTGTGTTATGCATTGTTTATCTGTAATTAACATTAAATTACAGACTCTCTGTAGCCTCCCTGAGCTGAAGTGAACCTACCTCCAGGCAATTATTATAACTGACAGGTCCATCAACAGGAAATTTACGACTTGGATAAATTATAAATCATCTTTTAAGAAGAGATGTCAAAGGTTTTCTGGTTCCAACCTTCTAAATGTTCAGATTTTCTATTTTCTAACTTCCACTCTAAGAAGAAAACAAATTAAATATGATGTAATATTCTTTTACATCTGCAGCATAGTTGAATGAACCTCTGGTATTTCATGTTTTCCTTGAATACAGTGCATTGGCCGTAAGGTTTTTTACTGGAAGTGATTGTGAAACGTTGAAATCAGAGTTGAAAAACAAATGAGAAAAATGTGAAGGTTTATAAGTGAGTTAGTACAGTAACAATGAAACTGTTCGCTTTTTCAAACATATTAAAGCGGTTCCTTCTTCTACTAAACCGCGAACTCTCGTACTAAAAAATATTCCAAAAAGTAATGTAACCAGTAACTGGAATGTACTGAGGCAGAAACAGAAAGAACATATAACTGCACCAGTGCCTCAGCATAGAACTCGTGTACAGTTCTTGGATGAATGTGGTTAAACCTGCTGCAGAAATTCGCACCTGAGTGAACTCTCCAATAAACACACACTGAACATTGAAATCATTCACCCGTCCTTAGCAATCACCCTGAATCACCCTGGCAACCACAAAATCAATCCTCTCAACTGCCTAGAAACACCATAGAAACGGGCCCCGCCGACCCCAACGGCCACCCAATCAGATTCCATCGTCCAAACTTTACTTTCTTTAACAGCTTATCGAGAGCGAACAGTCAAACACCCAGCAGCTTATCCAGCGTGTTGTTTCCCCCCCACGAATCCATTGATTTCTGTCGAGTGTTACATAACATCTAAGGCCAGTTATGATCGGCTTGTTAAAAATGCTGACGAATGCCTCTGCCAGTCGTTCCCAGAGATGACGACGACACTGTCCCAGTCAGGGTTTGTGCAGAGGTCACCAGCAGAGTTAGAACCTAGAAATCCCATCAAATGTTTTCCTGTACTTCAAAAAGAAGGAAACAAAGTCATGACATTAACACTGCTGCCTGTGGAGTAATAGAGATAATATGTATTTATACTTTTGTAAATTAAGATTTTACAGCTGACTCATACACAATGTAACACAGCATTTACTTTAGCATAAAACCCTTTATGCTGTTGGTCCATATATAGACAGCTGCTATATTGCTGTGTTCACTTATTACACTGAATGTGACATTTCTCATTTTCTCCGCCTTTTTCAACTTTCTCCACCATTTATTTTTCTATGACAGAGGAGCTCGATTATGTGAATGAAAGCCCGGTTATGCGCCTGACGGGGACCATCCTCAGAAAACACCAGTGAATGACGCAGACAGCCTCTACTGGCTGTTGTCCATAGCTGACAGTCCAAGTTGTTCAGTTTTATTGTGTGTCTGCTGTGTGTGATGTGCAAATTCTGTGGACAGCTGTGTGAATAAATACTCATGAACCCTCATTGTGTATTGTCTGTGAAAACGGAGGTCGCCACCTAGCGGTTAACAATATGCAAAACATGCAGAATTATATAGAGCAAGCGATGCCTCGTCTCAACATTTACCGCAAGTAAGCAACTGCCACTTCCGGTGAAAGATGTATTTCTTTGATGTTCTTGTGCGTTTGTTTTGATACGAGTGGTTATTTGGGTCTGAAAACTCAAAAGTATTGAACAATTTGTCTTTTGAGTATTAAGGTGGAAATGAATTGGTACCTTCATGTAAATACTGTTGGAAACAAGTACCAGTTTCATTCTCAAATTTTTTTTTCTCTAGCTGAACAGACTTGCATCACTCTTTTTTCTCTGTCCAAAAAATCTCCTACAGAGTTTATGAAAATGCAGGAACAGAAATAATCTCTGTAGTTAATGTATTAAAAGTGGGAGCACCTCTTCCACCCCTATGTAGTGTTTTAAAGGAGCACAAGGTTTCAAAGAGTATAAAGTCAGTGTAAGTACCAAGTGTTTAAGATGGAGATTACTCAGAGAGGCAACTAAAGGTCATATGAAGCAGTCATGTACGTCAGTGTATTAACTGCATGCTTACATTTTGATTCAGATATTTGTAGAAATACTGGGTGTATTCAAAATAGAGAGAGCTTCGTATGCATGTCACAGACCGTATATAAAGATGGACGACATGACTGCTCCCTGAAAGTGAAACCAGTGTGTTGCAGTCTACGTCCTAAACCCTGCCTCCTCTATGTTAGTGGATGGAACCCGAGTCAAACTAAAAGGGTTGTATCGTACATTTTTCTGTCATTTCAGGTAGTTTTTACACTGTTTCTAAGTTATTCGTTTTTTGATGCTCTGAAAATAGTCATTATTGACATGATACTGTCTCACGATTGGTCGATCCCCTGACTGCTGCTGTGCAAATTCTGGCTCCACACGACGTGATTGGTGCAAGATGGCAGCGCTTATGCCCGGGATGTTTTGGCGTGGGAGGAAATTGAGACACGACCTCCAACTTTATACACAGACAAGGAATTCTCATTGTATCTCAGCTGGTAGATAACTTGTGTTGCAGGTAATGACACATCACATAATACACTGAGCTGTGACACCATAACATCATGAAAAGCCCTTCAGAATAAAGGAACAGGTCAGAGAACAGTTTTACACAGAAACGGTTTTATTAACCTGAACAGATCAGCTGAGATCGACACATCTCAGTCCGACGCTGCTCAAACCAACAGCCAGAGAAGACGAGAACCGAGCCAACGTCAGTGTGAACAGACAGAAAATATGAACGTCAAGGTACACACACATTAACCATTTCTATATATATACCGAATGTATACCACGTTGTCAAAGGAGGTGCAGTGATGTTCCGGGGCAGCTATGGAAAAGTGACGCAGCAATACACACATTCATACGCACACATACACTCAAGAGCCAGTGTTTAAGTTCCTCGGAGGTGAACCGACGACTCCACTGATGATTTTGTTAAGAAACACAGCAGTACTCCAGACGAGTCAGAGAAGTAAAGCAGAACTCTGACACCCCTGTGACAGTAACACTTTCGATGTTTCAGTCGTACTTTCGGTAGGTCAACAGGGAAATGTATCACCTGAGCAAAATAACTACTTCCTCCACAACAAGCCATTTGATCCGTTTTAGTCTTAATTCTGAAAAATAAGGCAGAGGGCTCTACTTGTTACAGCCATCATCGATGGATTAGAGGCAAAGGAAATGATTCCTCCGTGAATCACAGCTGACATTACTTTAAACACAAAGCCTGAATACGAGATGAAATGGCAGAGAAAGCAGGTGGGTGTTTTTGCAGGGTGGGGAAGGTTTCAGGAGTAAACAGGAATCTGGCTGAGCAGCTACACACCTTTCGCACAATCACTCTCACACACCCACTCTCACACACACCAGTGAGCTGATGGAAAGTTTAGGCATGGCTGAGGGCATCCACGCCGGGCAGGACTTTACCTGAGGACACAAAGACAGTGAACACACAGTCAACATCATTGTTATCATCGTTATGCTTCAGTACAACTCGGCACTGAAATGAAGTTTGTATTTGTTCGTCATCCTGTGAGGTTTATCACTTCTTAGTGGAAATTTGATGGGGGCTAAGTCCATATTCAAACTGTAATGATCTGTTTGAGTTTAAAATATTGAGTCTTAAAGAGCATCAGACTGTCTGAAGTAGTTTTCCTCAAGATCCAGCAGAGGGCGCTCACTATCAACCTGACTGAATGCATGCCCTCTTGACCCATTAGTAAAGTTAGTCAGTCAAGTTGTCACAAAAAAATGGAGGATTCTATTCAAATATATTCAAACTTTTGAGTTTTGGGACAAAGCATCGTGTTTTTTTTCTGTCACTCACCCTCCAGCAGCTCCAGGCTGGCACCGCCTCCGGTGCTGACATGGCTGACCTTGTCCTCTGTGCCCCACTTGGCACAGCAGGTGGCAGTGTCGCCCCCACCTGGACACAAACACACATCGTTCAGACATGATTAAAGGGTTTATTTCTACATTCTACAAGACTCTTGTTGGAAGATAATTTATCTTAGGTTATAATTACTTTGAACAGCTCTGAAAAATGTTGGCAGACTCACCAACTGAATAACATGGCTACAAACAAGCAAGCAAGCAAACAAGCAAACAAACAACAAAAGCTTCCGTCCACCTTCTTGTCTTTCTTACCGATAATTGTGATGCACCCAGTTTTGGTCACCTCGACCACTTTGTCCATCATGCTCTTCGTCCCTTTGGCAAAGTTTTCCCACTCAAACACACCGACCGGGCCGTTCCACACAATCTGCTTGGCCCGGCCCACCACCTCCGCATTGGCCTTAATGCTCCCTGGTCCACAGTCCAAACCCTGCAGCGGAGAAAGAAAACATTATTACCAATATAAAAAATTATAAAACTTGAATTGGATACTGATGAAAATTAATATAAATTTCTCACCATCCAGCCAGCGGGAATGCCTGCAGCGACGGTGGCGGTGCCAACGGGGGAATTCTCGTCAAACTTTTCAGCGGTGACAAAGTCGACGGGCAGCGTGATCTTGACCCCATTCTTCTCAGCTTTGGCCATCAGGTCTTTGACAATGCCAGCCCCTTCCTCATCGTACAAGGAGTTACCGATCTGACAAAGGCAAGAGGAAGAGAGGAAATGGGAGTAAAATATGAATCACAGACTAGTGTCGAGCTGGTTTGTGATATGTTGACAAATAACAAGGGACACAGAAGTGAAAATGTGAATTAAGTATTTGCACTTTTCAGCTCTGCAGAGCTTTATTGAGTCTTTTTAGCTCTGTGTTCAGCTCTGTGTTTTGGATTTCCTAAACCTTGATGTACCCTTCCTGAGATTTTCCTCACCCCCATGTTGTTGAGGACTTTGAGGAAGGTGAAGGCCATGCCTCCGCCAATGATCATCTCATCGACCTTATCCAACATGTTGTTGATCAGCTGGATCTTATCTTTCACCTTCGCTCTGAGAAACAGACAGAAGAGAGGCGGAACACGTCAGTATAGATAAGGAACAAAAGAGGTAGCCCACATGAGAGAAAGATGGTTGATATTTACATATAGTACTAAACTAGTTTGAATCCGTTTCCTGTGATGTGATAAATGTTCCACAAATAAAATGTTTCACACATGTCAAACTAGAACTTAAATACGGCTTTGGAAAAACAGACATTCTTGTTTCAAAAATGACTTAAGCCTATTATCAAAATACTTGCCCAAAAATGTTCTGTCGACTGATCAATAATCAGAAGCTCTGTGCAGTTATCTTGCTATTGTCACATCAAAAGATCAAACAATTGACACTGTGATAACTTTCGAGAGAGGTGAAATCCTGTGTCACAGTATTATTAACGACTGTGCCGTGTGTTAGACGCTGATAAATGCATTAATCTGACACTTAAACTGGAAATACTGGATTATTTCTGGGTCCTGAAGAAACGCAACCCCAACCAATACAGCCGATTGAATTTAATACTGAGATGTTTCACATGTATTTGGACGCATATAATTCTACCAAATATTTCTGACCATACATACAGATTCAGTCACAACTACTTGCGACCTCATGACTTATCTGTTTCACTACAGTCTGAACTCTGATTACACTCGTCCCGTCTGTCCGTGAACTGGCTGCACCGCTCGACACTGAGCAGATGTGACAGTTGCACACTGCACTCAGGCTAAAATGGACTCTGACACGAGGCCAAATGGTAGCTTGGCTAAACTGAGTATTACAGCAGCTTCACACACTGTTTCCTCTTTATTCATTCACAACTTGGACGAAAAGAGTAAACGAGGACCCTTCAAATATAAAACCACTTGTTCACCAAACACTGAAAATATTCTATATAAATGAAGAGTGTTTACCAATTAACAAAAATTTAAAATATACATTAAATGAGCTCTCATCTCCACACTAAGTGCTGAGCAGTGACGGCTGTGTCTTGAAGAAAGCGGTGCACTGTGACACCACAGATTACATAATGAGTTTATAGTCTATTCCTGGATGGTCACCTGATGGTGTTTTAAAAAGAGGCTGCAGTGTGAACAGCAGGAGACGGAGAGGACAACACTAAAAAGTCAGACTGTCTTTTAAAACCAAAATGTACCTACGAAAAAAAACTGGTGTTGTCAGTTTTAGCTTTTAAACCTGGTTTGATCCAGAGAAACACAACCATCCTCTTGATTTATGCTGTAAAGCCCATCAGCAGATTTGAGTGAAAATCCAAACAGCTTGTGCACAACATCAATCACAGTGTATGACATTAAAAATGGTTCTACCAGGGAAAGGTTCCCATAACAGGTTTGGTCTGCTGCAAGAGTCTGTGTCACATTTTGGCTCCTTCATCGCTCAATCATACTCATTCATTTCTGAAGTGTGAAATTCACATGGGAACTAAATAAAAGCCCTGATTTAGTGACAATTGACATGGTATTTGTGTTTAAATGCTACATTTCATTGGTGACCGACTTTGTCTCAACACATTTAGGGCAAAGCCAGTTTTACTTTTTTGTAATTAGTGAGAGAGAGACAAAGATGGTCTGTGATCATTTTCCATTTCTGTTGTTAGGTGTGGCTGAAAAGAACAGACGTTTGGCTCCTGAAATGCTTCCAGCAGACATTCAGTGAACTGGCAAGAAAAATGGTTTACCTATTGTTTACCTTGTACTCGTCTTACAAACCGTTGTTTGTTGTTTTGGTGCCTGATAAGCCTTTAATTGCATTAATCTCTTACTCCAAACAGACTTCCTGGATAATCCTTCATGCCTCACTGGGACCTTAGAATTACACTGCAAGCAACGCAGCCTCTTAAATTTTCTTTTTAAAACCACAGTGCTGTTTTCAGTCCCATTACCCACGAACACAGTCAAACTTGAGTGGTTGAAACTAATCATTCTCACCCTCCGAGGATGGCAAGGAAGGGCCTCTTAGGTTTCTCCAGAGCCATGGCAAAGTAGTCAAGCTCCTTCTTCATCAGGAAACCAGCGGCCTTCTGAGGCAGATTGACTCCCACCATGGAGCTGGGAGGGAGGGAGAGGGAGACAAGAGGTCAACAGAGGAATAGAAACGGAAGAGGATGAAGACAGCCGATTTTTGTTACAACAGCATGATCATATCCAGGGTTTCTGCACAGTTAATCAAGTAAAATGTAATGCCACGTAGATTGCCACCTTTAAAATCCTTGTATACTGAATTTGAGATATCTTTGCTATTGATCTCCATAATGACTGTACCCAGACAGTCAGAGTCCCGCTCACCTGTGGGCTCTGTGAGCTGTGCCGAAGGCGTCGTTAATGTAAACATCTCCCAGTTTGGACAGAGATGCCCTGAAGGAATCAATCTGCTCCTGGGTGGCCTTGGTCTGAGGGACAGAAAAGATGAGAAAGGGTAAGAGAAGAAGACGAACACTGAGGGAACGAAGTAAACAGAATCAGTTGCTGAAGTCTGAGTTTCTTTTCACCTCTCTATTTTACCCACAAGGGATGATTTACAATTTGCTTAAAGACAAACAATTCTGAATTCTAAGCAAGGCTTGTGTGTTCAGTCATTATTCCCTACCACAAAAGGAAAATTTCATGCATTTTCAATGACCTTGTTGTGCACAAGTCAGCCGTTGTTTGACGTTTAATAATGTGCGTGGTTCATCCTAATGCAAGATTAAAAGCAGCTAATGTCCAAATTCAAATAACAGTCACTGCTCACTTGACTATTAGTTTAATACATCATACCAATGAGCAAAATGGTCCATGTCATTCAGAACACCATCTACACCAGCACCTGAATGAAAATCCTACTTACGCCTGCTACTATGTGGCTCCAACGTATATGAACAAACTTTGAGCAGCAGTATTCAGTCATAATGGATCAGGTTCCTGCTGCACTTTAACAGTTAGAGGTCATGACTGAGAGACTGGGGGCCAGAGAAAGGTCAAGAGAGCTCTTCAGTGTCGTTCAAATGTCAGACGGACAAGTCACTGCTTTTTAAGTTTCCCCCTTCAGCTCACATGACAGATTATATTTAATTACAAATCTACAAAATATTACAGGGTCTCTTTCATACTTTATAGTATTATCACGTGGAGCTGGGAAACTCATTATTCCTCTCCTTCATTCACCAAAGGCATGACAAACAGTGAAGTGATTTCAGTGTCTGGAGCAGCTCTGTCTCTGAGAAATGATTTTATAATAAGATAAGTGTGATACAGTAGAGCGGTACAGTAGAAACCGAAGCACACAGGCTACATACCAACCAGGCCTCTCAGGACAGGAAAAGCAACACATGCAGCCAAGGACAGCCCACTGACCTTCAGCATAAATGTCAGCAGGACAAGGCTGCTGATCCACTGAGTGGCCCGGGATCAGTTTTTATACAGAGTCCTGAGCCTATGTCTGTTTTTATACCGAGCATCTGCATCTCATGAAGAAGAACAAGTTCATCACTCAGATGTCAAAGTCTCTTCCTGGTTCCCTCCAGAGGGAATGAATGAAAAGATTGCACATTAGGCGCTGTGATCTTTACTGTCTGTGTGACGATCAAACTTAAAATTCAAAAAGCTGACGACGTGACAGGTTGAACTGAATCTTCGCAGTCACTGCAGAGCTCCAGACCATGACATCAATAGACGGTGACTCAGCTCTTTCAGAGAGACACTGCAGCTGGAGTGACTATGCATTTTCCTCCAGGTGACCTAGCAGTGAGAAGTTCTACTGAATAGTCTGTGTCCGACAGCCAGAGCACAACCAGTGATCCGAACACATCGCTCGACCCTCCCCTACCAACTGCACTGAAGTTTTTCTGACCACTATGTAATGATCATATATTTTTTTGGTCTAAAATCGGAAATTATTTCAGTCCTTTCCTTAATCTTTTCAATGAGGAAAACACCTAGAAGGCATTTATTTTGTAGTTGACCAGTCTCAACACCCACTTACTGTGCTTTACACTAAGTCATATTAAACAAGTCACACACATTCATAAAACACATTTAAACATAGTGATTTAATTCCTCAGTATCTTTCCCCAGGACACTTTGACATGGGAACTGGAAGCAGCGATGGATCAAACCACCCTCTCTAAAACCTGCTCTACTTCCTGAGCCTTATAATGTACTGATGTTAATTGAATAAATGGTCATATTTAAGTGATATAAACAGTATTTGCTATTCTCACTAGTAACTTAATGTAAACCAAAACATATGACGCACCAAATTCTGCCAAATGTTAGTAACCATGTCCTCAATCAGAACAATGAGAGACTCACCTTGTTTCCTGAGGCATCCTTGCCTTTTCCCTCTTCAGCGACGTGGAAGCGGAGATTCTCCAGCAGGATAACTGATCCGGTGGCGGGGTTAGCGCAGGCAGCTTCCACCTCTGCACCCACACAGTCCTTCAGGAAGGTCACGTCCCTGAAGAGCCGCAGAGGAACAGTGAGGATGATTCATCTTTTCACAAACCCAATATTCTATGATCTTGACAGACCAAACTTAATTATAATTTGTTCAGTGCAAACAAAACTATATTCCAGTTATTTCTTCATCTTATACTTTAAGAAATAAACTGGATGTATAAAGAGGGGGGGAAGAAAAGTAGAAAGCGAGCGATTCAGTCTATAAACTCACTTTCCAAGCAGGGTCTTGAGCTCGGCAGCGACGGGCTGCAGGGAGTATTTCTCAGGCACGAAGTTTCCATCAGGGCGGCCAAGGTGGCTCATCAACACGACGGACTTGGCCCCGTTGTCCAGGCAGTGTTTGATGGTGGGAACGGCTGCCTTGATCCTGAAAATGAAGGAACATTGACTTGAGTTTTCCTCCTGCCACTCTTTCTCTACTTCTTTTTGCAACGAACCTCAGGAACTTGCAATTTTTTTTTAACTGCGAGAACAAAAATTTGCTGTAAAAAATGAGATGGGCTTTACCTCTGGTTGTTTGTGATGTGCTTGTCCTTCATGGGGACGTTGAAATCGACCCTGGAAGAGAACAAACATAATTAACTGGAATAAATGAGACTATTGAGGTGAGTAGTGCATTAGGGAGGTTTTGGTGATTTCCTGTGTTTCCAGTTATATTTGAATAAGGGATGTTGCAGTTCATTGTTTCCTCTCCTAGGCTAAAGGGGCGCCCCATGTGGGTAATTATGTGATATTATATATTTCAGACAGTTCTATCTAGTGAAAGGCTTTCATCAACTTTTCAGTGGCAGCATTAGCTTATATACTGCTGCTCTGCCCATTGAGCTGGTTGTTCCTCCAGCTCTGCAGTGGTACAGTTAATGAGAACATGCTGCATCCCTCATACTCCAGTCGGTTACATAAGCTCCTCCCTGTCGGAGAACCTGATGCACTGAGACACATGATCAGAGGGCACACACACTAACACACATTCTGCACACACACCTAGCATACACTGCCATTGAAGCAGCAATCCATTGTCTCAGTCTAAAACCCAGCAGTCAGCAGTTCAGCGGCTCAACAGCTCCTGTACACATAACACTCGGCCAACTACCAACTGTAGTAGTTCTAAGCTATTTAATTGTTCGTTCTGTTGTCATTAGCGTGGATCTGCCCATCATTGGAGGTTCATCTACACACAGACTCAGACATTTCAGGCTGAAATAAGCTCAGTGGACGAGTTAAACCTTGATGGGCTAAGACAAAGAAGTAACTGATCAAGATACCTCGGTGTGGCCAGACAGCTATTTTTACACCAATGACTGGGAGCCACAGGCTTTATAACATTATCTACCTCCTTGTTTCCCTGTTACCATTTTCATTGGAGTTTTATAGGTTTTGTGTGGAAAGGAAAAAGTGTTAAGATAAACTCAACCAATAAGACCAATGAGGATATCTGGCCTCTTTAGAATTTGGCTGCTGAATAGGTTTCTGTCGGGCACTGCCAGGTCTCTACAGCAACGTCGCACCTTCCCTCTTTTTAATTCTGGACCAGCCACTCACAAAAAGCCTCTCCTGCAATCCGTCTACAGTCCATAAAACCCGTGCAATCTGCATGCTGCGACAGGCCCTGGGTGTGATACGAGGTAACTCGGTGCAACACACTGTCAGTCCACACTGAGACTAATTCAACGTGTATTTGACCTTTTAACACTGAGCAGTGCAGGCTGAGGGCTGCTGCTGCTGCCAGTGAACCTTGTCCTATGCAGACTGTTGTTACACCACCAGATTGAGTGAACCAAAATGGCCCTCTGACATTTCCACACAGGTGTCAGTTTCAAGTAAAATTGGTGTAGCCAATTGCACTTGAAACTTCACAGTTTGTAGAAATGTCCAGAGAGTAGATGGCGGAACAATAGTACGTACAAATTATACAACTGTCTGTCAGATAAGTGCCTGTTTATTATTAAATGAGTAATAAAGCTCTGTTAATCCTGGCAGTGCAACATCATCAGATCTATGGAGGGGGGGGGGAGTAAAACCAAGTTCTGGCCCTAATACAACATGGGAGATTTTCTTTTGATTTTGTGATTGTCTCTGCATCTCATCATTTGATGTTTACTTTGTAGTTTTTAGTTCCTGCTCAGAAAATGTGAAGACCTCGCTTAGGGCTTAGATAGATATGAAGCCACTGCCGTTACAAGTCTTAATGCATCACGACCGGCTGGATTATTGCAGTGATGTTAGTTCAACATAAGGAGCGGACTCTCTTCATGCAATGATAACAATTAAACGCAAAAGACTAAATCTCAATGTATGCAGTGATGTTAGTTTAATCTAAGACTGACCCTCACTGTATTTAGTGATGTTAGTTTAATATAAGCCTGACTCTCACTGTATTTAGTGATGTTAGTTTAATATAAGCCTGACTCACTGTCTGCAGTGATGTTAGTTTAATCTAAGCCTGACTCTCACTGTATCCAGTGATGTTAGTTTAATCTAAGCCTGACTCTCACTGTATCCAGTGATGTTAGTTTAATCTAAGCCTGACTCTCACTGTCTGCAGTGATGTTAGTTTAATATAAGCCTGACTCTCACTGTCTGCAGTGATGTTAGTTTAATCTAAGCCTGACTCTCACTGTATCCAGTGATGTTAGTTTAATATAAGCCTGACTCTCACTGTCTGCAGTGATGTTAGTTTAATATAAGCCTGACTCTCACTGTCTGCAGTGATGTTAGTTTAATCTAAGCCTGACTCTCACTGTATCCAGTGATGTTAGTTTAATATAAGCCTGACTCTCACTGTCTGCAGTGATGTTAGTTTAATATAAGCCTGACTCTCACTGTCTGCAGTGATGTTAGTTTAATATAAGCCTGACTCTCACTGTATTTAGTGATGTTAGTTTAATCTAAGTCTGACCCTCACTGTACTTAGTGATGTTAGTTTAATATAAGCCTGACTCTCACTGTCTGCAGTGATGTTAGTTTAATATAAGCCTGACTCATTGTCTGCAGTGATGTTGGTTTAATATAAGCCTGACTCTCACTGTATTTAGTGCTGTTAGTTTAATATAAGCCTGACTCACTGTATTTAGTGATGTTAGTTTAATATAAGCCTGACTCACTGTATTCAGTGATGTTAGTTTAATATAAGCCTGACTCTCACTGTATTTAGTGCTGTTAGTTTAATATAAGCCTGACTCTCACTGTATTTAGTGATGTTAGTTTAATATAAGCCTGACTCACTGTATTTAGTGATGTTAGTTTAATATAAGCCTGACTCTCACTGTCTGCAGTGATGTTAGTTTAATATAAGCCTGACTCTCACTGTATTTAGTGATGTTAGTTTAATCTAAGTCTGACCCTCACTGTATTTAGTTATGTTAGTTTAATTTAAGTCTGACTCTCACTGTCTGCAGCCAGTAGATTTCAGACAGTTTGAGAACCACTGGTCTAACGTCACTAGTTTGATTCCCCCCGGATGCAGTGATGGTTGCATCCATGCAGCATCTCCTCACAGGCACGTAACATGGCTGGAAAACACGACAACCCACAAGTTCACTTCCTGTCCTCCGTTGAATGGACTGAACTGCTCCACACATCGTGCTCCATCACTGTTGTGTCGTCACTACAGAAGCTACAGCTAGCTACATCAGGTACACGGTGTAACATCCGTTAAATAATCCCATTTCCGATTAGCCGCGGCGGTACCAGAAGCTAACAGGCAGACCAGAGACGCTCACCTCATAATGACGCGCTTCCCCTTCACGTCCACCTTGTTCAGGTTGAGTTTGTTGGACAGACTCATGTTGCTGCTGTTGCTGCTGTCGCTGCTGTCGCTGCTGTAGCCGCTTGTTTCCTGCACCTTCCTGGATGAGTCTCCTCCGCTTCCTTCGGCTGCTTGCTGGTTAAACACCGAATGACACCTCTGACCTTAGTGCAGCGCGTAGGGACACCGGCGGGGCGGGGCAGAGAACACTCCCCCATACGCGATTGGCTACAGCGCAAGGAGGGCAGTTAATTTGATTGGATTCGGTGGCTGTCTGTTGTCTGACGTAGGCGAGTGGTCCGCTCCTGTTCCCAATCTCCTCATTTTACAAGGATGTGGAATTATTCCATCTTTTAACAGTTTAATATAGTTTTATTATATATTATATTATTATTTCATTTTAAATTATATTTTATTCTATAGAAGTGCAGCAAGGAACTGGAAACACATCGGCTGCAAACCAATAATTAAAAATCAAATACACAAATCATGTTAATTGTTTTCTAGAGGGATAGTTGTTAGTTTTGCTTTTGAATTTTGGAGAATAAAGAGTTAGGAATAAAAAAATTCTGAAAGGGTCTTACCTAACGCACTTTTATGAATTAAAGTACATTTTTCGCTGACAGCTTGTAAATTGTGACAGATTCCAGTATTGTAAGTCCCTAAAAATTAAATTATTCAAATCTTTTGTTTGGGATAAAATACTAATATGCTGTAAAAATCCCCCCAAAGTATAAGCGTGAAAATGTTTAAGGACTTTTTCCAAATTGACTATAGTCAGGTCCATGTGAACGCTTTGTTATTGCTGTAATCATTCATTCTGTTCATACCGACCAGTAACAGATCCTCTTAAGTGTGATTTTATATTTTGTTATTGAATAAATCCTCCACCCAATTAAAGGGAGAGATAGTTATCCATGCAGTGCTCTTAGGCAACATGAACATTTAACTTTCATGCTCTCGGGGTCACAGGAATTCCTCAGTTATGGTGAATGTGCATCAACCATCTCATAAAAGGTGAATAATGTTCCTGAGGGGTGACTTTGTACTTTCAGATAATTGAACTGAAACAGCTCGAGTTTCCAGTCACTTGACGTGTGGAATTGTAAATAATCAATTACATACTTTAAATATAGTATGACATCACAGATTGTCTATAGCTCCTGCCTTTTTAAATTTCGCCCCTTGATAGAATAACATTATATTATGACTTTGAACATTAACATGTCAACTTGGACGACCAGAAACTTACTAACTGCTGGAGAGACAGCTTTGATCCTTAATGGTTGCTACTCTGTGTATGCATAGCTTAAAAACAAGGAACAATCAGCCTGCAGAATCACATTTAATTTATTTGAACATAGTAACATGTCGGAATAAGCACAGCAGGCATCCGCTTCCTGAACACAGATATTAATTATTCATCTGTACAACCAGAGGGTTTATTAGGTGAAACAAAAAGTCAGTCAGTCATAGTGGCTCTTTACTCTTCAGCCTCTCTCCATTCTTTGGGCATGACCTTTCCGACGGGTGACAGATTCCAGGTGATGCCGGTCTGAGTCAGCACCTGCGCAAAGACAGGAAACACAGAAATTAATCAAAAACATTGATTTATTACCTGTATCAGTTTGCTGATAGATAACAGTGTTGCTCACAAACTTAGAACTCTAGACCTTGTTGATATAAAACTTAAGCCAAAGATTTAAGAATCAGTATTTTTAGAATCAGTGATTTCAAATATCCCCAAAAAACTGTTAACAGTCTTAAAACTGTTTGTATTAAATTTATAAAGAATGCTTACAATCTACACAAGAGATTTGAAGGAAAAAAGACAACCATGGCACCCACTTCTTTGATATCATGTAAACGGAAACAAATATTTTCTCCAACATGCATCTTTATTATATTAGGTAAAATGGGCTATATAACATGACAATAAACAACCTCAGATCGCCCTCCAGTGGTTATGATCAATAGCCGACATTCAGGGACAGTTGGGGTTTAAATTAATTTATCTAAAAAACACCAAAATAAGAACTCTGAAAACTACAGGTAAAACTGAAAAAGGCTTCAGAGGTTATTAAATTCAAATGTGACCTTCTGGTTAAATTTAGAAGTGATTAAGTATGACTCAAGCCTTTTTAAAATCCTTTCTTGTTAATGCATCCCAATTTAACCAGGTTGCCCCATATACCACTTTTTGAGCAAGTTGTCAGTTCAGGTCATTCTTATAAATAAACGTGATGTGGACAAACACGACAGCACAACTTACATATGACCAGACAGCCGTGGCGAAGACGGCTCCACCGATCATCAGGCCGTTGCCGTACTTGGAGTGGAAGTCCACGCGGACGGTGGATCCATGCCTCACCTGCCGCACCGCCTGACCTGGATGACAAAAAGAACACAGCCTTCATGGTAATGTCAGGCATATATACACTCCACTAGTGCTAATTTGATATTATGACTTCACAGTTTCAAGCATAGCAAATTTCCTTTATGAAGACTCTTTACACCTAAGGATTATATGAAGCTCCAAAGTAGAAAATTAATGTCTAAACAGCCGAACTGATTAGTCAATAAACCAATAAGATGATTAACAGAAAATCAATCAGCAACGATAATCGAATGATGATCATGATCTGTTTCCAGTTTCTCGGATGAAAGAATTTGGAAACCGTTTTACAATATTGAAAATGGTATGTTTGGATTTTAATCCATTGGTCAGAACAGGATATCTGATGTCACGTTGGACCTTTATTTCAGTACTTTTTCTTACATTTCTAAAACCTAACAATTTATAATTCATAGATTGATTGATCGTGAAACTCATCAGTTGCATGTGTATCATCTTCTACATCATCTGTTAAATAAATTAACTGATGAATTCAGGATAGATTATGAGTAAAAGGTGCAGTAATAGTAACCAAAACTAATGTGTGCATAGTTACAAAAATGAATGTGCACCAGAAATGTTGTATTAGTCCACAAGTCATTATGTGGACACAGCATAACCTTGCATGACCCTTTTACACATAGCCACTTGTGTATAAATAGCAAACACATCTGTGGCTGAATCACAAAAACGACATTTGAGGATGGGAAATTGGGTTTTGGACGTTTGTGAAACATGTTCACAATTATCTGATATTTTTTCTTAGATTGACAGACAAACTAAAATGAAAATCAACAAGTTAATAGGTAAAGACAATAATCCCCACATTGCTTTTCTATAAAATGTGACAAGTCAACTAAGGGAAACAAACTGTTCTTACATATGAATGATCATATTAGACCTTTGTTTTAAAGTATGAATGATGGGTTGTCTGAAAATACTACAAGATAAGAGTTATTGAGAGACCAAATCCCTTCAAAGTAGTTTCTGGATTATTTAGCAAACTGGGAATATTGTCATGTCTTTAACTGACCCTCCTCTTTCAAGGTCATCACCTGAACTACAGTAATAATTAATGCAGATTCTACTACTACTACTCGAGAAGAGAAACGTGACAAACAACTTAGCTCATCATGAATATAAGTTGCACAGGTCAATGTCTTGGACAATGACATCTCGAAGATAATAATTTAAATATAAAAAGTAATTAAAACCTTACAAGTATCTTAATCAGGACAGATAATTGACGTGATTTATTCACACAAATACGTTTATTAGGACATATAACGTCTTCTATGTGGAGCTGCCAACGTTAGCTAGCTAAGTTAGCAGTAGCTAGCATGCTGGCCGCGGTCACAGATCGAACAGAGATCGTCTAACCTTGCAGACGGACACTAATAACCCTTATCCTGACTTACACACACACACTCGGTGTATATTTCTACAAAGCACCGGTTTACTCACCGGTAACGTTGACCGCGGATTTAGCGAACCGGTACATGTTTGCTTCGCTTGGTGTCTTCGGTTACCCTTGAAGAACGGAAGTCCAATATGGCCGCGGCACGTACACACAGAGCGGAAGTGACGATTGCGTATACGTAAAGGTGCGTGAGTGTGAGCGAGTTACACTCAAATACAGGACAGTCAAATATACACGCAGAGGAAACAGTATTGATCTACATGTTAAATGATTAAGCGATGTTTGGTCGGATTTCGACTCAGACAGATAAATACCACTGACGCTCTCCGAGGATACACCGTGTCAGGATGGCCGAGTGGTCTAAGGCGCCAGACTCAAGGATTGTCTCCTTCCGCAGAAACGGGAATTCTGGTCTCCGAATGGAGGCGTGGGTTCGAATCCCACTTCTGACATAATTTTTTCATTTTAGTGTCTTCGTGTTAAAGTATAAACTAACAGCAGTAACACAACTCATCAATCAGTACTCAGCCAAGTAATGATAAACTTTATGGTAAAAAATAATCAAAAGTCTGCAGTAGTCTAAATACTAATGTCTGAATTATGTCCACTGCTTTACTTTACTCCTCACTCCTTTTTGAACATGTAGATTAAATCATTAAGCGTCTGATTATTTTTTTCCTCATCACTGTAAATAAATAATAATAAAAAGTTTTCACTTGTTTGTATATTTTCTTTTCGTTATTTAAAAGGTTCAAAATCAATAAAAATGTATAAATGGATGCTTTATAAACGGGTACATTTTTTTGTCATTTGCATTTTCAATTCAACATCTTCAACCAATACCACCGAATAGGTTTTTTCCTTTTAATATTTTTTAAACTGTGCCTCCTTTTGTGATATTTTATTTTTAAATGAGTATTTCCTCCGTGTAGTGTTAGTATTTAAATACATTATCTCAGTAGTACATCATTGAAATTTAACAGAGTCTTGACTAAAAAGTTAATTATTTATAAACATCTGAAATCTTATTTTAAGAAAAGTCAAGATGCCACTTCAGATATATTTCATAATCCTTCGTCGGCTTTTAAACCTGTCTTAAATTTTTTTGTTTGGACAGAATACTATGTGTGGATTCAGGAAGTCACTTGCGTCAGAATCACTTTCAAAATGTTCTCAGTCACGACAAATTCATTTAAACCTTTGTGAAGACACTGAAATACACTCTTCCTCCTTTTGAACTTTTCTTTATTAAATCAAAAACATCAGTCATGATTATAACAGGCTGACAGTATAGTAGTTTATGTATGTACATACATAGTGTACATGTTCCCTCATTGAAATTGTTTAAATGGAAAGTGACAACAGGCTGTTCTGTTTTTTGCAGGGAATCATTGCACGATACTTTCAGTGCCCAATGTGGAGTCCAAAATCAAAGTCTAACAACCTAGAACGTCACTGTGAGAATCACGCGAGGTTCAGTTTAGAAGCGTTTAGAAACAGAAATCAGCAGTGGAAGTGAGACCTTTTAAATTTTACCAAATGTGCAAGACAGTTCAGATCAGAGGCTGCATTCGATGTGTTGTAATGTTACAAACATCTGAACATAATATTTTATTGTGAAGAGCTGACCAAAAAAAAAAAAAAAAAAAAAAAAAAAAAAAAAAAAAAAAATCGACTTAATCCAATCACTAATTTAAGTAGATAGAACTGGAAGTTTGGGGAAATTTGGGTTGTTTATTTAGGACATCGTGCTTTAAAAATATCTGTATCGCAGCGTTTATGTTATAACATCTGAATATTTACTTCAGCTCATCAGCAATTGGTCTAATTAAGTGCATTCCGTCCCTGAAGGACAAGTAATGTGAAGCTATTAAAACTTTACAAATAAACTTTGATTTTACTTAAGTAGTTTTCTCTCAGAGACCAGGCTAAAGAAAATCAAGCCATCAGTCCTCTGATTTCAGGGAAACTTGTCAGTCAACCAGACTCAGAGAGGTTTGATGTTATTTCTGTAAAGCTTAAGTTTATTTGGTAAGTTTTAAGTGGCTTGGGCTATTTGCTCCGATAAACTTTGTGTTCTGTAGTTTTGTTTCGAATTTGTAATTCCCTGTATCTCTACAACAGCAGGACTATACTTAGATTAGACACAAATCGAGAATAAACCATGACATCTGTATTCATATTTTCCCATAATGTTGAATCAAAATACCTCCTGAGATCGTTCATTTCTAAGCAAACTGAGTCAGATGAATGAAAGGATGTGAGGAATGTGTACAACCTGCAACAGAACAGCAGCCATATTAAAGTGTACATCAAAGCTGTGGATGGGGGATGATGAAACTGATGTGAAGGGCTGTTACTGACGTGAGCCGAACAAAGCAGATCTCTTCCTTTAGACTAACTAACTTCAACCTGCCGAACATTTAACCATCAGCAGCTTCATATTTACATGAACTAATCTGAGCTCTGACAGCGCTGCTCATTTCTACATCAGAATGCAGTACGCTTAACTGTTAATGCCATCAAACCTTCACATAACTTAACATGGAGATGAACGGAGCCGGCATATCAAATCCAGGATTGTCGTTATCCAAAAACACTAGAATGCACATCGGAGAAGATGGAGAAGTTCTCTCTGAATGGCCCCAACAGGAAGCAGCCAGCATCGAATTACAAACATTAAGGCATCTATCATCTTTCCCCCTCGGTCACATCTTTTTGTTCTAGTCCGTCTTCTTGTCTTTTGCTTCCTCGTCGTCTGTGTACTCTGCGGGGTCCTCTCCTGGTTTCAGAAGCTTGCCGATGTAGTCATACTTAACTGGAATGGTGAAGAATAAAGAAAATAAGCAAATATTATTCATAATAATTATTTATTTATATAGCAGTATGAAGTGCTTTATAAGGCAGATATATAAAAGTGGAAACAAGACACCATGATTTTTTTGGATTGATTCTCTGTACTTTCTCCAGAAGAGGTGCATGTGTGAACGCAAATGTCTGCAGACTTTCTCAGCCTCGCCCCCTAGTGTAAAGTCCGCAGAAAGTCAGGAGAGTCCGATGTGAGAACACAGCGGGGAATCACCCTGCTGGATTCACAGCGATAAGATCACGTGATCTTTGCAGCAAAATAAATACGTTACTTATTTGTTGTTGAGCAATTTTTGACTATCCTCACACATTACTGTATATGCCACTATATATTAGGTATATTGTATTTTACACATTATATCTGTACAGGAGAATAGTGCCTGTCTAATTCCAAAGATACTCCCTTCTGTCTCTAAGCAGTACCCAAGGTCAGGTTATAGATAAAGAGCCAACCAACAGTACATTGTAGTGTCTTCGCTTAGGGACTTTCATATATAACTCAGATGCGCGAGAAAGAGAGGCTCCAACTGCAACTCTTTTGTGTATTTCACCAGTGGCAAGACGTAAGGACAGCATGATTTAGGAATGCATACTTTAGGCTTAACTATCCAATAAGATGCAAACACCTACATGTTACATAGAGAGTGACAGCAATTCTAGCCATTCATGGATGTGTTGTTAGAATGGGTGACGCATGTAGAGGGAGATATATGGGGATGCTGTGGGAGACATCTTCAGACTTGGGGGTGACAATTGCTCATGTTGCTCTGTTAGCGTTTTCATATTGTTCCACCTTCTGGTCTCCTTGATGCGTCAAGTCTACATTAAACTCTTCTGCATAAGACATCAGCTGCTGCCTGAGTTCTCCTTTCACCAGCTTCCAGAAAACTTCCATAACATTTGTGATGTGTGAAAAGCAAACTGCTGGTAAAGTCTTAAAACCCAATTCTCTAGACTTCATCTGCATGTCATGTCTGAAAACTGCTTATTTCTAATGTGACACAGTCTCATCTCTACTCACATGTGAACTGAGTCTCCCACTCAGCGAGGCTCTCCGTCTGCATGGCGTTCAGGTCGGACAGGTCGTCGTGTTCATCCTTCAGGGCGTCCTTCTCCAGGCAGAACGTAGCCAGCCCTCTGGATGCATCTCTGCCAGCAAACACGCCGTAGGGCCCCTCTGCAACACACACAACACACAGTCAACACCTGTTTGAGCAACATATGCTTAGAGCAACAGTGCCTCGCTTGTTCAGAAAGGCACTAAGGCTTTTTAAAAATGTAAGTAGAAAGAATGGCCTGAAAGTGATATATACAACAGATGCAAGGGTTGCTGTGATACCTTTCATTTGTGTTATTATTAGGGCTGTCAAACGATTACAATTTTTAAATCAGATTAATCACCATTTCTAAATGCCCAAAATATCCCCATTTTCTATTTATATTGTTGTGGGAACGGAGAGATAAATGACAGAGGGTGGATATATACATTTAACATTTGTTTTTTTATTGATGACAAGTCCAAATGAGTTATTAAGACTGAAAAATTTAATAAAATCAAACTAAAACCAACCACACCATAATTAAATGTGGCTGTCTCTTTGCTATGCCTCTGACCAAACATAGGATGATGTTATTTAGAACGTTTTTTTAAAAATCAAACTCAAAGATAACCTTTATCCTAAACAATTGGGGCATCTTAGTCTTTGCTCTTTTTTTTTTTATAGCAAATATAGGATGGTTGTATAAAACTTTGTACTTTTTTACTCGTTCAAGTTCATAGTTAATTTTTTATTGGGATGATTTAGGTGACAAACGTACGGTCTTGTGTATGTCTGCGAATCAAACAAACACTAAGTTACTTCATGTGCTGATCAGGTCCTGATAACTAGTGATGAGTGTTTATTAGTTCCAGTGAGAGCAGAGTGGAGGAGGACACAGAAACTCCAGCTCGGTACAAACCAACTGCAGCTTCTGCTCTGATCATGACGCAGCAGCGCTGATCACTGAGCAGCTGTCACCAGAGTAACTCTGTATTTCACTGCTCTTCTACAAAGTCACTGACCGGCGGCTTAACGGGAACGAGCTCTGATCTCACTGCGTGTGTATATCATTCACACCCGGTAATTTCTATCGATACCCACACCTGCTACATGTTATAAGTTAAACAGCCTGCCACTGTCCCACATGTCCTTGAGCAAGACACAGAACCTGCTGCCTGAAGTCACATTTTAAACCAGCTGTTCCTGAAATGAAGTAAAAAGATACCGCGTTTCAGTGGGTGTGTATTACACTGACAAGTCTACAGGACTGTGAGCTGTGATCATGTTGGTCAGAGGTTACACATAACAGAGGTTACAATCTGAGATAAGATAATAACAGAGAGGTCTAACTCTGTGTCTGATTCCAGTGAACAGAAATGAGGCATGACAGACAAGATTATTCAGAGAACTTCTGACAGTGGAAAAATTGCTAAACTCCCCTGACTGATTTACTACTGGGTGCAACTATCACTGGCTTATTTCATTCTGAAGAAAACTTTTGGTTTGGTTTCTAAGTAAATGTATGTTGTGGTTTTTTGGATTGACACCAGAAACAACGATATCTCCTAGAAGTGGAAGTCACACTGAAAGTTAACAACATATGTTTCATGTCTGTGTCTTCAGATTTGATGAGTCACAACTCAGAGAAGTAGTGCTATTTTGGACTTCAGTTCATTCACCTCATGCAGTGCCCCTGCCTCATCCTCAACCTTCTGGACACCAAGCTATTCAGATCAGATAGGGTAGAGATAGTGGTTAGGGTTAGGGTTGATACCCAATATTGATCGTTTTCGTCAAAAATCAATAACACAGAAAAACTAACCTACCGTGTGTAGAACATAAGTTCTACATAAAGATGGCTGACGCATGGCTCTACTTTCTCCCACTGTACAAAAATATGAAGCCAAAACATCCTGAGAACAGGTGCTGCCATCTTGTGCCGCTGACGTCATGTCGAGCCAGAGTCTGCAAGCAGTGATCATAAAGTGGAGCGGTGGTATCAAGGTCTCGCACATTAACCCACCTGACGGATTACAAGTCAGATGATCACAGCGTTTTACCCCAATTTTAAAGGCATTAAACAACTAATTAATACCAAAGTTATCTGAAAACATAACATCAGTGTGATAAGAATGGCTTAAAATTATTTGACGTGTACATAACTTTTTTTAGTTTGTTCCGTGTCCCATCTGCTAACATGGAGGGTGTGTGCATGATCTACACTGCAGTCAGACACCAGGGGGCAATCGAGATGTTTTGGCTTCACTTTTGGACGCTGTCATGGCACCTTTCTATACAGTTTCTGGTGTAGAGCGATCACGTCACATTTTATGCACTTAAAAAGTAGGCCACAACCATAGCTCACTTTCTCGCTGCACTTTTAAAAACATGGCGACGGCTAAGTTGTCCTCGTCATAATTTTCCCTTTACTCTGGAGCGACTCATCCTCTCGCATAGACGATCTGCGGCTTCAAGGCTCCAGCGGTGCATGTGTTGTGAAATGCGATCTGCTGGAGGGGGGTGTGGCGTCAGCGTCCAGTGGCAAAAGTCAACTTAAAACATGTCTGATCATAATCTCAATAAAGTGCACCGCGAAATTTCACGCAAAAAAACCCGCACCTCGCGCGATCCCCGCCGTTGCGTTGGTAACCCCGGAACAGCTGCTAACATCTCACCTGGCCCGTAAAACTTCTTCCCCCGCGTCACGTCGAACACTTTCCCGTTGACGGCCATGAGGATCCTCGGGTCCTGCAGCCCATCGTAGGGCTTCAGCTCCGCCAGGGTGAAGTCCTGCTTCTTCAGCTTCGGCAGTTGCGGCTCCACCTCCCCGACATCCGGCGGATTGTCCCCGCGGAAGATCTTGTAGAGCAGGAACAGGCAGAGGCTGAGCAGGGTCAGGTTCAGCGGGGAGGTGAAGATCTCCTGGAAAATGCCAGCAGAAGTTAGCTCGCTCGCCTCTGGTTCAGCCATTTTAGCTCCTCTGTGCCTCGGTGTACACGGGGTGAGTGTCGGGGTGGATCTGGCGGATCCTGGACCAATCCCGGCTGCAGCCTCAGGGCCAACGGTGAACTCCGTAGACCAATCAGGCTCCTCTAACTGCGAGATAGTTAAAGAAGTATTTATAAGAATTACTGTAATGATACACTAATATAATAATATATTCACAACACTAGATCTGTATTATGGATATACTTTAGTTCTGCTCTTGTACAAGTTCCGTTATTGTTTAATATGTTCATTGTTTTTATGATTCACTGAAGTCCAAAAATACAAATTACTGAAACAACTTATGAAATAAATTTCTTATTCATTTTTTCAAATTTGTTTTAGTGCGACTTCTTTTACATCACTTCTTAAAACCCACATTTTTATAGACTTGCTTTCATGTGATGTCGTGTTTTTATCTTTTATCTTTTCACCTTTAACTATTTGCATTGTCATGTTACGGCTTTTATTTGTTCAAGTTTTCATGTGACACAGCTCTATGTGTATTCATTCAATTTCAACACTATCTTGTTTCCAACCACCTTGTCTGGCCCCTTGTCACATTACATCCTGCTCATTGTTATTTATCTTATATGTACTTTTCTTGCTTTTCTTGCTTTTCTTGCTTTTCTTGCTCTGTTTCTAAAAGGTGCTATCTAAATAAACTTTATTATTATTATTATTTGTTCTCAGTCGATTTGGTGAACCTAGATAAAACTAGTCTAATACAACTTTCTTCTCCTTCTTCTCATTTGCATTTCTTTCTCTCTTCAGTTTCTCCTTTCACTCATTTTCTAAATTCCCTTCTCCCTCCTAGTGTCTTAGTCTCTTCCACCTTGTTACTGTCTCCATCATTTCCTCCTTTTCATATAATCGCCCTATCTTTGTTAGTTTACCAACAGGAAAGCCCCTGTAAAGACAGAGACAGCACATAGGCCAGTATATACCTTTATATGCAGTCTATGGTATAGACTCTTCTAAACAAAAATCCATTTAGCTGATCAACCACTTCTCCATGTTTCTGCTCTGAGTCTACAGCTCATTGGCAAAATCCAGGTATCTTTTGCTGGCAACTCGCAGCAAAAGAGAGCAGCATTCCCCGAATACTTTGTGTAAGGGCCAAATAACCTCAAGGATGTCAAGACAAGGGCCAAAACATCTTTATTTTCTTCCATTTTTGTGCTTTTGACCAACATAACACTCTGAACTCAGCGGTTCAGCACAAGGTGTTCTCTCTTACAACCTGGTTATCTACCATTACGATAATTCTGCCCAGGAGGAAGCACACCTGGCTTTTAAAGCTAAAGGGAGATAGGGACTGTATTGCAAATTACACCAGGTGCAGTGTAAACCAGTACTACTACTAATGGAAAAATATTTAAATATTTAAATAAAAAGACAAGGAAGGAAATGAGATAGTCAACTAAAACCGGTTTAAAACTAGAGTTTTACACAGGGTCCCTCTATAAGACTATTAAGTAGAGTAAATAATAGTGATATACGTTTGGTGTCTTTCCTAACACATTATTTCATGTGATATTTTGCTTTTCATCTTTTAATCCTGATCTTAATTCCTTTCTTTGTTCATTATATTTGTTACACTCTATCAATACAAGAGTGACAGTTATCAGTTGTTTGCAGTGTTCGCAGAGTCCAGTTGGGTTTGATGAAGTGTATCATTTAATCCTGTAAGACCAATTCTCAGAGGGGTAATGATTTTCTCTCCTCTTCTCCTCTCACCACGCAGTGCCTATTTGGTACAATTCTATACAAATGTCTTCCTGTGTCATTTAAATCCCAGTATTCTTGTCATGTTTTGTGACTGTATTCGTTTTTATTTCTGCATGGCTTAATGGCACCTGTATGTCAATTGATGATCATTTTAATGACTGTTTTGCTAATATATCAGCCTTCTCATAGCCTTCCAGTCCCACGTGAGCAGGAACCCATAGGGAGGAGACATACAACACTCTCTGATGCAATGACAATCTCATTGGCCTTCATGGTCACTTTCCTCCACCCAATGAAATGCAAACATACTCCTGACTCTTCTGATTCTTATTGGCAATGCCCCCGTTTTAATTTGCATTGTTGCTATTGGTGATGTTTTAAATGCTCCACTACAGATCCGGAGAGCCTGAGCTTGTTCCACATCTAGCTTTTTTAAGTTGGTTTCTGCAGCAGACATGTAAACTATGCACCAATAATCCAGAGCTGCTCTCATAAGAGCCTGATAGATATTTAACAGTGCCGTTCTGCGAACTCCCCAATCACAATAACCATTTCTTTATTGGTTTGGGCTTTTTTGATTTCTGATTCAAGACATATACACTTTCTATTGTCCACTTTGATAACCAGAGACTAAGTTTTTACTCTGTAGATGATGTGTCCACCTCTCCATAACCATCTGTTCCACGCTACTTCAAGTGTGCTATGAATGATCTAAAGTTCTGTAACATACTTCATCTTTACCTGGACAAGTTTGCCATGCATTAGAAATGTCTCTCTTCAATTCAAAAATACTGAATGGTAAATCCAGGTCATCACCTGTTGCAGCCCTTTTTATGTTTAATTCCTGGTTTTTGTGTTAGAGTATTTTCTCTGCATTGCTTAGCTTTTTCTGAGCTGTGAATTTAATAAATGTTTTTGCTAAAATGTGCCTTTTCTGCATTATTTATTGCATTTATGTTCTTGCTGGTCCGTACTGGTATTTCAAAGTTTTGCATTTTCCTAATCATTCCCCACACGTTCGAAAGTTGTGTTTCAGTTCCAATTTTATTACAGTATTGCATCAAGCACATTCGTTATGACAATCGAATTGTTTAACATAGTGATTAAGCGTGTAAATTAAACTCGGGTATTTTCCTGGTTTGCTCATACTGGTCTACGATGCCAACCAACGCGGCTACGTAACTTCCCGTGATTGTGTCATGCAACTGGGACACTTCCTGCTCTAGGAAACCGCATCTCTCGCCTCTGTGGTTCCCACCCAAACAAACGAAGCTCAGCTGGATACTGTGTCTCCTCTGAAACCTTTGGCAGCTCTGTCTGTTGTCAGCCGGTCTGTCAGCCGGACACATTTCCAGAGGAGGAGCTCCATCCTCTGTAAACCACAGACGATGTTTACCCTCTGTGTCTGTCACCGTATCTAACCGGCTCCTGATATCAACCATTGCACAACAACTGTGTCGGTTGGGTGTAGCTCGCTAGCTGCCCCTGCACAGTCTGAGCCCGGACACACACACACACACACACACACACACACAGCAGTCCGGCTTTTATATCGGAGCTGAGCTGGGCAGAGATGACGAGCGGTTTGGTGACAGGCTTTTCTTTACAAGTGTGGTAGTCACGGACGACCGACTCCGGTTTGGTTCGGCTCCCGGTGCGGAGGATTCGTTGAGTCAAGCTAGCTACAAGGTGAGTTTCCAGTGTTTGTGTACGCTGCTGAAGTTAGCTAGGCTAGCTCCCAGATCTGCTGCTGGGCTGCTGTTTGTGGCCATGTCACGTTGAGCTAACTGAACCAATCACGATTTTTATCTAATTTAATCAAAACTTCACTTATTGTTTCCGTGGAGCTGATTCAGATAAAGAAGTTTAACAATCTGAAGAGTGTAGAAACTTAAAAGCTTGTTACTCGTGACATTTTGAGTAGAAAATACAAAGGTACGAAGTGTACTATTGGGTGATAGATAGAAAAAACACTGTGTCGTTAGTTAAAGTCAAATAAAACTAATGAAAGACAATTTATTTGTCAGTATCAGTATAATTTAGTTATTTATCAACTGTTAATGCTGCTTATATAACTTTTACTACTCTTATAGTATTCATGTATACATCAGAAATATATATTACAATTTATAAAGTGAATACTTTAGATGTTTAAATAGTTATGTAATTTTCCAGCAAAAATATTTCTCTAAATTTCCCCTTTTTCTCTATGGCATTGTAAATTGAATAGCTTTGGATTTTTAACAGCCTTACTTACAGTTTTGAAAGAGAAAGTTGAGACTTTGATATTTTATAGTTTGGTTTCACTTTCTAACTCGTTTCACACGATATGAAACTTAATTATGAAGTCATTCATGTGTAAAGAATGGAAATAGATTAGAGTTCTGCAAAATTGTCAGATTGACAAAGTAAGTCAAAGAGTTGTAAATAATACCAGAGGGGTTTAGGATTTGTATTCCAAGCAGTTATGCATTATGGAGAGCACATTTGTCATAATGTTCAGTCTTTAAATTAACATATGTTTTAACTAAATGCTAATTATGTTAATTACTTAATACTTATTGTGACTCATCTGTTGTGTGTCCCGTCTTTTCATCACTCAGCACACCGACCAGCCCACCTAGTTGCCTCACAAGTTGACCGCCCCTGGCCCGCACTGTTTGCTGTGCTGTGGCCTTTTCTCACCTTTTCCAGACACTGTTAATATGACTGCAATGCGTGTGGATGCCAAAGTGGTGATGCTAGGAAAGGAGAGCGTGGGGAAGACCAGCTTGGTGGAGAGATATGTTCATCACCGCTTCTTGGTCGGGCCCTATCAGAACGTGAGTGTCAGCTGCTCCGCTATAATTGCCATGTCGGTGCGTTGCTGATTCCCTGAGGACATTGTTGTAAAAGAGGCTTCTGTGACCATCATCAAGTGTAAAGGGTTAGGGTTATCTAAATACAAACTCTGGATGCTGTAACATTTTGGTATGTTTCTTTAAACATAAGAATATACAAGTTAAAGCTACTTAAATTGCAGGATTTAGCATTAAGGAACTTTATGTACTCAGTTAGCACACAAGTATCAGTGTAAACCTACTTTATCCTTTATTGCACATTTAGTGTCAACAGGGATTTCCACCAATGAGTGTCTAATGCTTTACTGCTCTCTCCTTTTCCTGACAGACTATTGGTGCAGCTTTTGTTGCCAAACCGATCCAGGTGGGAGAGAAAGTGGTTACCCTGGGAATATGGGTGAGTAAGAGGCTACGTCACACATGAGTTTGAGTCTTTGCACTGCCGTCAGTGCCAGAGTTTGAGATCTGAAAATGTATACATTTGACGATGATGTTTAATAATTTCTGTTGTCACTAAAATGTCAGTCATATTCTGGTCTTAAATCAGGTCTAAACAAATAATTGGCAATATGAAAATCTTCTGAACTTACAAAATGAATATACAGCATTATAAAGATATTTTTAAGTGGTAGTTACACATATATCTTATTGTAGATAACATTTATGACACTTTACTATACTCTAATTGATTAAAAAGTTGCATTCACAAGCATTAGTCATATCAGTGTAAAATGTGCACAACAACGTCACCTCTGTACATACTAACACTCTCCGTCCATCTCACTGTATACATGTGAAATTTGCAAAGGAAATAACAGAAGGCCAATTTTGCTGTTGCATAACTGTCTCGGAGGATGTAAATAATTAATGATGATAATGACTTTCTTGTAGTGGTGAGTGTCTATTACTTGTTCCACTTTTCTTTAATGTAACGCGATAAAAAGAAGTCAGTAAAAGAAGAAATTCTGAAATTTCCTAATCACCGTTTTGTGTCATTCCACGACTTTGTAGTCATAAAGGGAGATTGGCCCAGAAACACACATGACTACATTTAAGATGTTTAACATAGTTTAACCGGAAGCAGGGGTTTCCCCCCAGCATCACATTGCCTTGTCTCCATTCAGATGGATCTCAGTTTCTTACATCAGTCCCTGTCTTCTCTATTTCTCATCAGGACACAGCTGGATCAGAGCGCTACGAAGCTATGAGCAGAATCTACTACAGAGGAGCCCGGGCGGCCCTAGTCTGCTATGGTAAATCTACGCTGCCCCTCATCATGTTAGAGAGAGCCTTCAGGTGTCGTAACTCAAAGTCTGGTGTGAACATCAGCCCTAAGCTCTGCAGCTGGTGTCAACCTCCTTAAAAATGACTATGGATGTTGTGTTTTCCCCTACGTGTTTTGGATGCAGGTATATATTGTTGATATTGAAGACAAAATGGATTCAGTTGAAGAAATTATCTCCCTCAATGAAAGAACGTAAACACAGTTACTATGAGAAATATAATTACAGCAGAATACAGTCTAATCACACATGATGCTGTGTATAGATCCACGACAGTTTACTGCTTTACTTTTAGACAAACGTACACAAATTCATAAATAAAATCATTCTATGAAGTTCTGTTCAGAGGTCTTTCAAACTGGAAATCTTAACAGTAAATATTATGTAATAATACTGCTCACAGTTGTGAATCTTCTTCTCTTTAAGACTGACTGGTAGACACATTATCTCAATGGTTTTCAAGTCTGTGTTTTTGTTCCATGTCGGGGAACTTTGGCTGTTAGAAAATAGCTGGCGGCCATTACTCACACTGTTGTCATATTGTATTTAATGCCCTCTATTAGGTCAGCCTGCCCTCTTCTTTATCTTCCTTCTTCTATCTGTAGATTTTATTTCACCAGTATTTTATTACATCCTGTTTCTTTTTAACCGCAACAGCCCTAATTGATGATTGTGCCTGCTACTCAAATGTCTTTTAATCATTTACTTTTGACTATTCAATTATGAGACAGGTTGTGAATTCCAGTTAACAAATGCCGCACTCATTCTCTACTGTAAGCAGGGTTTTGTTTATATACTGTACAAATCTTCTGGGGGATATAAAATACTTTTGATTTTTAGATCTGTCTGACAGCAGCAGCTTCCAGCGAGCTCGGTTCTGGGTGAAAGAGCTGCAAAACTGTGAAGAGGTAAGAGAGTTTACTGCTACAGCTACTTGACATTGACATGTAAAGGTCCAAGTCTCTCAATAACTTTGTTTTGGTTTTGTGTATTCTATCTCTGTTGTGTACTCCAGCACTGTAAAATCTACTTGTGCGGCACTAAGAGTGATCTGATTGACGGAGACCGGAGCTTGCGCCAAATCGACTACCATGATGCTCAGGACTTTGCTGAAGGTAACCAAGTCTTGCACTGTTATAAACCTGCTTTCTTTGCTGCTCATTTAGCTTATTTAAGGAACAGTGAACAGTTTACATGTTAATATAATCTCTGTGGTGTGTTGACATGGCGGCCGGTCACTTCTATTGTTTTTCCAACCCAGTTTGGATGACATCACTCCCATGTCCTTATGATAAAAACCCCAACAGGCCAAGTGAAGCCATATTTCTGACCAATAAGGAAATAAAGGACATAAATGTATTTTTATTAAATAAAATTGTGATAGAACACATTTGAAAAGCTGGAAATATTAAAAAATGTGTGCATTGTTGTGTTAAAATGTATGTAAGTGAATAATTGACTAACTAACCCTCATGATTTTGTTGCTTACACAGAGATTGGTGCACAACACTTTGAGACCTCCAGTAAAACGGGAAAGAACGTTGGTGAGTCATAACTTCGTCATCTGCAGACCACATTTAACACATGTTCTTTTGTCTTTTGTCTGTCTTTTGAGGAACTGGGTTTTCCTCACAATTGTAATATTGAAAACCAAAACCAAATAAGCAGATAAGAGTTAGCTCTCGAGGGAAACGTTGTTGATACCAGTTTGAGATTTGCAGAAAGAACAAGACAAGAACAGTCAGAATATCTTTTTGAGGAGGCCTATTTTGGAGTCTCTGTCACAATGTCAGCTAAAACTAGTGTAGTTATAGTGTGCAGCACAGATCTACTGTCAGCCAGATCTTTGGAATCTGAGTGGATCAGGTCAATATGTGAATGAACTGATGGAAACTGACGGGCCTTATTCTTCCTCTGCTTGTCAGATGAGTTATTCCAGAAGGTTGCTGAGGTTTACAACAGCACGGCCTTCCAGTACATGACGGGTGAGTATTTTATCTGTATACCGTAGAGATGACAAATTCAGATTTAGATGAGTTATTCTGAAAGGCATGGGAGGATTCTGGTTTTATTTACCAAGTAACCAAATTCTGGGGGGAAATTTCAGTTGCACTTAAGTGGCAGATGTGGCAAATTACATCTCTGGTAGACATTTCCGGCCACGCGATATGAGCAAATCTAGGTCAGATCCAGGACCTTAGTGTGTTATTTGAACTTTTTGGGAAATATAAAACGTTTTGAGAACAGATTAACATGCTATGTTCCAGTTGTTTAGGGTTTTAAATAATTAGTAATGTGTTCATAAACTGTGAGATTATCTGAGTGGTTTTCTTCTACCTACCTGCCGAATACAAGATGTCAAATGGGCTCTTTCTCTTCCTCTGTTTAAGCAGAAGAAACTGGCGTGGACTTGGGCCAAAAGAAAGACTCCTATTTCTACACCTGTTGTCACAACAACTGATGCCGAGCAACATGAAGGGAAACAGAAGTGGTCACCGTCCCTCAGCTGGAGTCAAACCTGGCTGGGTGTCGGATATCTCCGCTTTGGATCTGGAATCCAAATCACAGAAGGAAAAGAGGTCAAACAGTGCTGTTCTTTGTTAGATATGTTTATTTCTTTTGTGCCATAAGGAACAAAAGGCTGCAAGACTATGGAGCAGGATTTGCTACAGCTGCGACTGTTTCTGGGCGGGGAGGGATTTTTAAAAAACCAACACTTCCACCTTTTCCCTCAGTTATGTCCTGTGTTATATCCCCACATCAGCTGGTCTCTGTAGCTCTGAGCTGGACCACATCATGGGAGTGAACATGACGTTTTAGTGACCTGCAGTGGTGAGGAAGTTAAAACAGTGCAGACTGGAAGGAAGGATCCTCTCGAACCCAGACTGGCAGAGAAAACGTGATTGATGCTGTTTATTGATGTGGCGAGTACAGACAGTGCTACAGGGTGGTGAATGGTTTGTTTACAGCAGTTCATTTTTGTTTACATCCAACTGTTATTAAGCTCGTTGTGGAAACCAATCTGTTAGGCCTGCACATCTTCAATGACGCCTACACAAATGTAGTGAAGATGAGGACATATGACTCTAAGGTCCTCAGTCATACTTCACTGAAATGAACCTTAAGGAAACATTTGCAAATCTGGTGTAACTTATGAATGAAAGGATACCAGTGATCTTTATAAAGGCCTTTATATGCACAGTAGAAATGACAGGACCATGCATGTGTCCAAAATGAGCTTTCTAGAGCTTTGGCTCGTTACTGTTTACCACAGCTTTTACCATGTGACAGCTATGGATGTAATAAGAGAGCTGAGGCTGTGCAGTCATGGAGCCTTCCTGATAATTTCCCCCCTCTGGCTGCTTGTGACACTGAATTAGGCCAGGGTTATAAAAGAGATGTCTGTCAAACTGTGGACAGGATACCCACAATTGTTCACGCTTCGTATTATGACTTTTTAAACCAAAAACACGAGAAATATTTTCAAATCTTTAAAGCCGTTTGTGTGATGCCAATGTAAAGTCTATGGGGTCAGCGAGACAAATACTGATACTTGAGCAGAGGGCCCAACAACACAGGAAGCCAGGAAGCTACATTTTTCACAAACAGTCCGGCTCTTGTAATACATCCATGCTGACTGTATGTACAACACACATCTAAGTTATCTTTGGCAGCAAAAGCTAAGCTGACCGGGAAAGTTTTCTACATTTAAACTCTAAATGTTCTATTTTGTACTTCTGAATGGATGTTACACATTTAGAAATATTGACTATCAAATTCATTTCTGGTAGTGAAATGATCCTTCAACACTCCACCTAATAATCTAAGCTTCCCTCTGCTGTGATGATGAACCGCAGATTTAACCAACACAGGAAGAAGCCTTGTGGCTGAATGGTGTAACATTGTACAAACTGTCAACTCTTGATGTTCTCAGAACCAGACCTACAGCTCTATTCAACACTCAAGCCTCTAATTTATTGCCTTTTTTTTGTTTTATTTGTGCTGCCAGATGTTGGAAAATAAACAGAAACCATCTTAGTTTTCTCCATGTATCGGCTTTGATGCGTTCATGTTCTGTGTTTGATTTTTTTGATGCACAATATTTTTTATTGCAGGTTGTTAAAGAAACTGGTGTAAAACACAAATGTTCTGTAAAATTAAAAGGTGATTGAAAGAAAATTGCTCTGATGAATCTAAAATTTTACAGTAAATGATCCACAATTTATTTTATGCTAGTTTATCTGTTAGTCAGCTGTTTCATGCAAATTTTGTGATAAAGAAATATTTGTATTAATCAAAACTAAGGGTAATAACAAAATATTAGTTAATGTGTCTCGAAAAAAGGAAGTTAAAACAACTCAAACCAACCCAACTACCACTGGAACAAAATAAATAACTTAAGTCATCTCCCCGTCTAGTTAAAAAATGATACCATCTTACAATGTTACTCTATATAATTAAGTTGAACTGCAGTGTAGTTGATTTTCTGTACAATTAAAAACAAACAGGTTAGATAGACTACATTGAAAGTACAGGGCCCAAGGAAAGAAATAGCACTGCAGTTGTATGCCTCCACCAGTTTTTCGTCTACGCATTTTTTTTCCAGATCAGGTCACTGTGACCTTTACTTTACTTACAGTTAATGTTTGAGTCCAAATGACAGCTGATCAAAAGCTGAAGACATTTCCCCAAGACAGTCTTGAGATATCTCATTCAAGATGTTTTGAGGCCACCATGACCTTGACCTTTGACCTTCCACCACTGAAATCTAAGCAGTTCATCTTCGAGTCCAAGTAAATGTTTGCACCAAAGTTAAAGAAATTCCGTCAAGGCATTCTTGAGATATCACGTTCAAAAGAATGGGACTGATGGACAACCCGAAAACACCTAATGCCTCCTGCCACTGGCTGTTGCCAACGCAGGGGGAAAAAAGCATGAGACCAGGACAAAGGGCTTATTTTATAACTTCTTCTTATTATATATTTATATAGCAGTTTAACAGGTCAATGGTTGAGATCTAACAGGTCATAATTACACTGGAATGAAACATTGCTTGTTGGGCAACTGTAAAAAGGCATTAGTAGGGGAACCTGGCTCTCACAGGGGCCAAAGCATTCCTTCAAAATAGCTCCAAAGAAAAAACACTCTAAGGCATTGGCAGATAACACACAGACGATATTAGAAGCTTGAAGAGTGAAACACATGTGGCAAGAACACATACAGAAGTGCAAGCAACATGGCAGCAGTCCGTCGTTTTCCGTTGTGGAGACTTTTTTTTAAATATGGAGCCTGAGGAGCGAGGGCGCTGTTGCCCCACTCGCCCTCATTTGTGCGTCACAATAGTTTATAAACTTTCTTCAGTCCACTCTGCCTCAGCCGTGGAGCTGCTAATTGACCTCCTGGTTTCTTTTACGTTTCAGTTTAAATAATGTCTCTCCCACCCTGACATGGAGACTCAGACTCAGTCAAACACTTTTTTTGGCATGACATTGTGTAGAGAATATTTCCTCCTCCTTCTGGCCCCTGGCAGCTTGGATTCCAAAACTTATCGCCATCACATTTCCGTCGGGGGTCTGATCTTGAAGCACCATCTGATGATCTGAGACGTGGAGAAGAACTGGAGGTGAAGTGGAGACTCCTGCGTGAGGTGCTTTATTGTAGATTGAAGTCAACTCAGCCTGTATGTGTCCAATAAAACCCAAATTTCACATCACTGAACTCAAAGTCCAACAACACATTTCAGTCCAGTCGTGGCGTTTCATTTGGAGCGATGTTCATGTCTCTAAGCACAAACAGACTGCAACTGGTTTATTTACGGACAAATCCATGATTATTTTTGTTCTCATAATTTTGTGAACTCCGCCGCCATCCAGACTGCAACTGGTTTATTTACGGACAAATCCATGATTATTTTGTTCTCATAATTTTGTGAACTCCGCCGCCATCCAGACTGCAACTGGTTTATTTACGGACAAATCCATGATTATTTTTTTCCCCTCATACTTTTGTGAACACCGCCGCCAATCCAGCTGCAGCGACGTACACAGGACTGAGGAGAAGTCATTTACCAGATGGGGGCGCTGCTCTGATTCTGTCAGTGATCATCGTGTCTCAGGATTCACGGGCTGAAGAGTTTTTCTCCACCCCGACAGTGAAGTCTTTTCTTACACTAAACACAGACACACCAGATACAACAACTTGTCTCCAACTACTTTAAGCTTTTGCGGGTCGACTCAGCTGACGTACAGGAAACGACACCTGAACTACTACTCAGAGGAAAACAAACCAGCGGGTAAAAGTTTGGTAAAAAAAAAAAGAAAAGGGAGAAAACATCAGAGTGAAATATGTTCACAAACACCACGTTTTACGTTCCAGATAATTTTCTTTATCGGATCTCACATGTGAAGGTGCAGCCAGTTTGTGCAAAGTCACTGTGTCAGGAACCGTCTCTACAGCAGGTTACGTGCACCGAGGTCAGCGAGGGTGGAGTGAGTCCCGTTTCCTCCGTACACTCACCTGCCCATCGGATTCAAACAGTGACAGACTGGGCTGCATGTGTAATGTGACTGATTGATCGCCATTTGTTTACGTCTGCCTGTTCTGCCTTAATGTCCTGTGCAACTATAAATAATAATCCACTAAATGTCACTCTTCCTCCTCCTCCTCCTCCTCTTCTTCTTCCTCCTCCTCCTCCTCCTCCTCCTCTTCTTCTTCTTCTTCTTCTTCCTCCTCCTCCTCTTCTTCTTCATCTTCTTCTTCCTCCTCCTGCTCCTCATCCTCATCATCTTTGATTTCCAGGTATTCCTCCTCCTCCTCGTCCATCACTGACTCTCCATCCTCTTCATTAGAATCTGATTTCTGCCTCCCCTCCTCACCCTCTTCCACTAAATCCTCCTCCACTTCTGCCAGCTCATCCTCCCCCTCATCCTCCCCCTCGTCCTCCTCCTCTTCCTCCTCCTCCTCCTCCTCCTCCTCCTCATCTTCCTCTTCCTCCTCCTCCTCCTCTTCCTCCTCTTCTAAGACGTCCCTCTCCTCCTCATACGAAGAGATGGGCGAATAGTGCGGCAGGTCGAACACCTGCGGGCTGCTGGGAGCATCAGAGCTGCTCGGGTGAGGAGGTGAGGAGGCGGGAGCGGCGACGGGAATGGTGATGGGCACCGGGATTGAAAAAGCAGGAAATGACTCAGCAGCACACGTGTCAGCACTGGTGCTGATCTCCTGGACCCTTCTGGTGGTCGGGTTCAAAGTGGCGGTTGTGTTAGGAGCGGCAGAGGGGATGACGGCCATGCCCAGGCCTGAGGGCAGGGCTCTCGGTTCAGGTGTGTACTCCCGGATCTCTCCCGGTTCCAGCGGGTCAGGCCCACAGGGGTCGTGTTCGCTGCAGCACAGTTTCCCATCCAGCTTGGAGATGAAGAGCAGACCGTCGCGGTGCTGGCAGCAGTAAGAACTTGGACACATCTCACAGAACGACGCTGCGTCTTTACTGCATATGTCGCACTGGTGCCATGGACATTCCCAGCGACCTGCAACGATGATACAGGCACAGACAATAATGTAAAGGAAAGTGATACGCTTTTAAAATTTTGAACTTTATTTCAATAGCCAATTCACAGAAAAAGCAAAGATAAATACAATAAAACAGGATAAAATTCATTAAAAACACGATAACAGTACAAAAGCAACTTTGAAAATGATTTGCAGAGTCACTGACCTGCTGGCCTCTTGGTGAGGTTGAGGCAGTCAGCGTGGTAAACCTTCGGACATCCAGGTCTCTTACAGGAAACCATCTGTCCCCCGTCTCCACAGCTGAAACACTCGTCCTCTCTTTCTTTGGTCACCACCACCTTCTTCTTCCTCTTGCCGTAGCCTCTCCTCTTCAGCTTCCGACCTTTGTCCTCAGACGGAGGGTTGTTCTGGTTGCAGAGGACAAAGGACTTGATTAATAGCTGTACTTGTATTGTGAAAAAGAATCGTTCAAAAATAACCTCCACCACAATGAACTGTTAACCAATACATCACAGAGTGGTATTTATGTTGTGTCATCAGCCTCACCTTTGGCCTGACGCCCAGGAAGCCGCTGCAGTTTGGTGCTCCACATTTACACACCGTCTTCCCGTTGCCCAAACACTCCAGGTTGTAGTTGAAGGTGAGTTCAGTGCCTGAACAGACACACACACAAATGAGAGAGGCTGCAACTGTGGAAGATTTGACTCAGACTGCTGGAGCCTCATCGCAATTTCAGCTAGAATTGGAATCAACTGGTGGTTGACAAAACAAGTTTGTGAAGTGTTTTTGTGTACACACAATGAACATAAACCACATAAAATAATTAATATTTGAAGATTAGTGAAATTAAATATCTATATAAACATCCACACATGAGGCTCCATCATTTTCTCGTTTTTCTCAAATCAATGGTTCTTTTTCAATCAAGTGGATTTAACAAGTGGAATGAGGAAGACTTCAGAGATTTAACCTGTAAATACTAAGCATTTGTTTTATGTTTCTGATTCAAAAAGCAGCATCTCATTTCAGTCATTGACAGCTGTTGATCAAGCTTGTTAAAAGTGTTTGTTTTTAATGTAAATGAAGCAGCGTGTACCTGCAGTGACGTCGACGAGAGCGAACAGTCCCACCCGAGTGTCTCCGCTCACTGTCCACTTCTGGGTCTCACAGTTTGGCTGACAGCTGTGGTTCATGAAGCGAGCCTCATTCCCCTTCGGCCCGGCATCAATGATCCGGTCCTAACACGAACACACACATAAAAAGCCCCACAAGTTTAACATGTTTGAAACAACCTTTCTTGTGACACGCGCACACACCCAGACACACACCCAGACACACACACACACACACACACACACGGCGTACCTTGTCCAGAGTTAACATGTAGAAGTTACAGATGTCGTTCTCCTGCGCATGTCTGATCCTCGACCGGCACTCCTCCTCGTCAATCACCTCCCCGACGTACTCGCTCACAAAATGACCCTGAGAGAACAACACAGGATGCCGGACGTTCATTATTTAGCCTGAGCCAGTCCCCACTGAACAGCGGTCGCTGAACAGTACAACAGTGGAAGTATCAGTGTCAGTAATGAGTAGCATTAGTAGCGCTAATACCATTAATGAGAGTGTTGTATTTACCTTCTTGATGTCATGGACGCAGCGGAGCCCCCAGCCTCGGGATAGTGTTCTGTAGATCTCCACCTGGCTGTACTGACGCTTGGTGAACGCCTGGTTGAGGCAACGTTCACCTGTCGGGCAAACCTGCAGGTTCAGAGGGTCGACATCAAACTGGAGCTACCACCCTGCGTGCAGTTGTACGTCTTCATCGACCAGTGCAGGCTCAGTCGATATACATTTTCTTAAGTGACCTTTTACAACTGAAATCTAAATCAGTTAATCTTTTGAGTCCAAGTGACAATCGGTCAAAATTTAAAGAAATTCCCTAAAGACAGACTTGAGAAATCATGTTCAAAAGGCCAAAAATATTGGCGAGGCCACCGTGCCCTTTGACCACCAAAATCAAATCTGTGTGTCTATGTGAACATTTGTGCCAAATTTGAAAGGATTTTCTTGAGGTGTCCTTAAGACAAATTATAATCGGTTCATCCTTGAGTCCAAGTGGATGTTTGTGCCAGATGTACTGAATATCCCATTGGGTTTGCTACTAACATATCGCTCTCACAATATAAGGGTCACTATGTCCTTGACCATTGACCAAAACATTTTAATCAGTTCATCCTTGAGTCCAACTTAACGTTTGCACCAAATTAGAAAAAAAATCCCTCTTGTTGTTCTTGAGATATCGTGTTCAGAACAATCGGACGACCAGTAAACAAACACATACTATGAAGACAGACGTATCAGAAAACACAAAGAGGACAACAACAGTCCTTGTCTTCACCATGTTCTTACAGTTTTACTTTATTGATAATGATCTGTTACGATTCTGTAGCCCTGAGACATTGTGCTAATGTGATGGAGGTGTTTCTGTACCTGTGGGTGACATTCGTACAGCAGCATGCGGTTGATGCACTCGGAGTCCATGCCACAGGGGCTCTCGTCCGACGCCTTACAGTTACACCGCGGGATCTCTGATAGGTCGGCTGTGAAGATCTGGACCTTTCCTATTGGTCGATTCCCCTGAATGAGTGAGAAAAGTAGAAGCAAACATGACGTAAGGATGAACACGTTTATGGCTCGTTACTGGAGGTATAATTTAAAAATCAAACTTTAAACTCAAACACTGCTTCAAATTTGAGGAAACCCTGAACGTTGCAGCTTTGTCGAATATGAAAAAAAGTAGAGCACACGTCTCCTCCCTGACCTTAACATGTTTGTACGGAGGAGGTTTCCTGTCGTTCTTTCTGTCCTCTTGAAGCTGCCGAAGCTCCTTCTCAGCCTGCAGCTCTCGAAACCGCACGGCCGCCTCCTCCAAAGCTGGTGAGAGAAAACTCATCATACCGAGTCCAAACTAACACGTGGAAATAAGACACAAACTTTCAGGATATGCTAAAGGGACCACGTTGCTGAACACACTGAATACCTTTCCTATAGGTGGCGTCAACACCTTTGCCCATCTTCTCTTTGCTGTTGGCGTCCACGTCCATATAAGGGAAGACTCTGGCCTGGTACGTCCACAGGTAGTCGTTGGAGCCAAAGAAATGAACAGGGAACTCGCCGACATCGTGCTTCATCCGCTGGATGTTCTCTGGGATGCTTTTGGGATGGCTGACCTCTGCTGGCCACCACCTTTACAGAGGGGCGGGAAAAGGTAAAAATAAATAAACAGAACTGCAAAATGAGAGTAGATCAAGAATTTAATGTGTGCAGGAGTGACTTTGCATCTGTGTCTATGTCAGACACCTCGTTGTCCGTAGCTTTTGATGGCTCATACTGTGCGCGTCTATTTTCTTAACAAGCTACTATATAAACTGATCTGTGTTTATTTTGTGTAATAATAAAAGACTTTTGTTATGACGAGGAAAAGGAACAATAGCTGCAATGTTAGCACCAGCACAGTGCACCATCGAGGCTGATGAGTAAACTAAAGCTGCAGCTACTAGTCAATTAGTTGATTCAAAGAAAATTTTAAAGAACAAAAGGAACATTTTAAATAAAGTCCCTCTGTGCTTCGGAATATGGTCATTTTCAGTGTTTTCTGATGTTACAAAGACCTAACAACTAATAAGTTAATCAGCAGATTAATCGATAATGAAAAAGGAGAACGTGAACGTCTGCAACAAACCACAAATGAGTAGCGATGCTACCTGAAAACAGCACGAGCTGATAAACAAACCTTTATGTTATGTGAAAAGACAGGAGAATGATTCTGTTTAACAATAAAAAATAAAAAATAAAATAATATCAACAATCAAGGTCACTGACCTGTACCGCCCGACTTTCACCCAGAGGATGTCCTTGAAGCGAGGTTTCTTCCCAGCCTTACAGTCGTTGCAGAACCAGCTGCCTTTAGGCATCTCGATTTTCAGACACTCCCGGTGGAAGGCAGCGGGACAGGACTCGCAGCACAGCAGACTCCCCCCTGGAGCACAGGAGAAGGAAACACATCAAACAGCGCTCCTAGTCGTTGTTTGACCTGATCTGAGGCTTCAGAACTTGGGCTGAAATGACTCCACTCCAAGTCGTACCCTCTGTGCAGACGAAGCACCAGCTGACGTTCACGTGTTCGTGGTTCTTGACGCCACGTCTGGGGGCGAAGTGGTTGGGACAGATGATGCTGTTGTTCGAGAGGATGACGCTGCCTGCCGCCATGCAGAGGTCTGTAGCATGATATGCCACCGGGCAGCGTACGCACCGCACCAGACGACCTACAGACAACGACAAGAGGACAGATGGACGGTCAGCACAAGGACAGTGCAGAGGGTGAAGGAGTCATCGCAGCGGATCCTCTGTTTACCTTTAGAGATGGACGAGCTGTTTGGATTGGCGATGAAGCAGGTGAGACACACGTGGATGGAGCAGCGGAAGCCTCGGGTCACAGGCGCAGTCGGGGCGAAGCTGGCGATACACTCCCCGTGGTAAAACTTCCCACACACGGGGATCATACAGCGCCGCACGTCCTCACTGCGCTTTTTACATACGAAGCAGGTGTGGACGCCTGGGAGAGAAAAAAAGATCATGAAGTTAGTTTCGACCTTATTAGTTACATTTTTAGTGCATGTTAACATCATATAATAAAGTTTTTATCACACAGATTAATTTATAAGTATAACAGAACAAAGATTTCTTGGAATATTGTCCTTTCTTCAAACCTTTTTATGAAGTGTTCTGGAGGTCCAGAACTTCGAGGTGAGAAATTTAAATGCTAAAATTATTATTTATATATTTTCAAAATTTTCAAAAAATAAGCTCTTGTATTTTTGCAGGTAGTAAAAGTTTCACTGTAAATTGATATAATAACACAGACGAACCTGATTTACACTCTGGACAGACAAACTTCCCTCTTGGTGCCTCGGCCAGGGAGATGCAGGCCAGGTGGAAGGCTCCACAGCACTGACCCTCACAGAGCAGCAGCTCCCCCGTCTTTTCACACACCTGACAGAAAAACACAGCATACTGTTAAGACAGGCCATACAAACAGTGATTCAGAGTAGCTACGAAAGTGTTCCTGTGTGTTGGGGTATAATTTCCTGTGGTCTGATGGGTAAAGCGTGGTATTATCCCTTCATTCTCACTGGGGATCCACGGACTGGTACAATGTGTTCTTAGGGTAAAGTCATTTAGGAACAGCTCTGTTAATGAATGTGACCAAAATAAACACTATTTTCCATTATAACATAAGATGCTGCTTTATAATATAAAACTTCTCACTGCTGTTAAAGGATCTACCCAACACCAAAAGAGAAGAGTGTAGCCTGCATCACGTGAAAAAATGACAATGCCTGATTTTTATGGTTTCATTAAATATCATTTCCTCCTTGAGATGTAAGGCATGGCCGTACCATAGAAATTAAACAGAAAAGATAAACACTGACCTACTGCTCTATTATTCAACACTCCGCTGGTTAAATAAAGAACAGACACAGCAACATACATATTAGATAACAAAGTGGGTTTGAAGGACTGAGGACTGAATGAAGAGAAAATAAGCCTCAGAGGAAAGTTTACATTGTTTGCAGAAAGTGTGAAGAGGAGGCAGCTCAGTGAATCGACCTCACCTGACATATGTTCTCCTTCATGGAGGCGGGGCCTCCTCGGTCCCCTATGATCTTCCTTGAGGGTGAACGTGGGTCGTCGCACAGCATCAAGTCGTCCTTCGTGGAGGAGAAACTGTGATCCAGGCTGGACGTGTCGCCCTTATGAGACAGAGGATAAACTCACTGTTAGGAAATCAGGGCCCCCAATTTCATCAAATGTCTCAATGAATCACTCAGGAATCACGCTGCAAGTTGATCAGGAGGTAGGATGTAAATAAATGAATATATGAGCAAAATTATGATGAGGAGAAATAATACACTACAGATCTTAAATGTGACTTTTATCATACAGCACTGCAACACATCACTAAAATGTTTAGTCTGGAGCAAAGGATCATCAGACACAGCTTTACTGATATATTTATCACCAATGCACAGCTGACACCCGGCTCTGCTCTCATTAAAGGATAAGTCTGATCGAATTCTACATTCAATAAGAAAATTCATCAACAAATCCCATAAATAAACAATAATGAATGGATTCCGCTTGCAAGTGCTGTCTAAGTAATTAAACTTGATATACTGTATCGATGTTGTCCAAAAACTATTTAAAAAACTCACTGATGAGTCGCACTAGCTGACTTTCCTTAAACAAACACACACACATCACAAATACACGACTGAGATACTCCCCAACAAATGCACTATGTTCTCTCTTTGCAAAAACCTACTCTCCCCACAGGAATGATCATTTAGCTATTTCTTAAAAGGTTATATCTTCAGCAGTTCCACAAAATGTTACCAACCTCACCGTTTAAGCTTTCTTGAGTCAATATCTGAGGCAACGTCAGAGCAATGTTTTATACAATTACTGCAAAATGTGTTGGTTGGTGCAACGACTCAATAATAAGCCAAATAAAATCAAGGATCCAAACTCATTCCACTGCTTAGAGACTGACTTACTGCCTGAACCACAGTGGGTTAGGGCACCTCTGCTCAACATATGGTTTGACAAAGGGTTCATTTAAACAAACATCATAAACTGATTTTACTCCGAGGCCAAAAACTGTGATGAAATATGTGTCAGTTTGAATTCATGGCCAGTTGAGTTAAAAACAAATCTGTGACCAAAGTAAAGATGTCTGACCTCTGACTCTGCTGTGTCCCTTTTGACCTCCTGAGCCTCACAGTCCTCTGGCTGAGGAGCATCCACATCTTCAGATACCGCCTCCACCCGGTTGGTTTCGGGTGGAGCTGGTGCAGAAGCGGCGGGTGCAGGAGCGCTGGGAGAGAGAGAGGTCTGGATGGAGGGAGTGGACGTACAGGTGGGAACCTCTGGGGTGGGCGGTGTGGAGGTCGATGCTATAATCCGCTTACTCTTTAATTTTAGAGATGGTGGTCCGGAATCTGGGAGGGAAATAGACATGTTAGAATCAGGTATCACAGACAAAACACAACGACTAATGAAGTTCAAGAGATGTAAAAATAAATAAAAAAATGTATTATTATGATGAACTACACCACAATATATATTGTTTTGAGATGATTTACTGACCTGATTGAGGGGCAGCAATTGAATTGTTCTTCAGTGTTTTGACCTGTGACAAGAGAAACATCAAAAATCAAGGACAGTCCACGATAATGTGTTGGTCTGACCAAGAGAGAAGACAAATAAATATCATGTTTTTCCATCTTCATTGAATTAGCTGTTTAAATATTGAGGGTATAAACTGTGTTATAAACATCTATTTACATCTTCATGTAGTAGAGCTACTGCATCAGACCTCACTGGATTGTACAGAGGATTGTACTGCGCTGGTACCTCGGAGTATAATTACTCAGAGACAGATGTCCCAGATAAACCACACGTGAATAGTTGTACACACAACATGGCCATGCTGTACCTTCTTCTTGGGGCCTGTTGAAGCCTCGGCCTCCAGACAGTACTCCAGGATCTTCTGAGTGGGCTTCCTCTTCCTCTTCTTCGCCAGCAGAACAGCGTTTCCTGTCAACCGAGCATCACAGTCAGGTTAAGACTCAACATGAAGAGGATCATCCACATTTTCGAAAACAATATGTAAAAGTTTTATTCGGCACAAATCAAAGCAACAAACAGAATTTCCTGCTTTTTTGTCATATGTAGTTGTATAAAAGCAAACAAGTGTACCTTACTAGCCCGAACAACTTCTACAGTCGTGCTACTGAAGGTATAATGACATAATGAACAAAAGAAATGATGTGCTCTTGAGATGTTGCCAATAACATGACTTGTGAGGTCACAGTGACCTTGACCTTTGACCTCCAAATTCAAATAAGCACATCCTTGATCGTGCCAGATGTGATGAAAAAAAATGAATGTTTGTGCATGAGATGAATAAATACCCTCATAGCAACCTTGAGATATTGCATAAAAGAGGTTGAAAAATGAGTGTTGTGAGATCAAAGTGACGTTGACCTTTGAATGCTAAATTTGAATGAATTCCTTTACGGTGTTCTTCGGATATTGTATTTAAAAGAGTGGGATGGGCGGATGGAATAGAATAGAATAGACGAACAACCTGAAAACATTCTGCCTCCACCTACAGCTGTTGCCAATGTGTAGCCCCTCTGGCTGCCCTGTCCACATACTTTTGGCCTTGTAGTGTGCACACATTTACCAAGAAGGCTTCCCTTTAGCCGACTCTTTTTCAAAAGAAAACCTTTGTGACTTCAAATGCAGTTACGTTAACCAGCAAGAACCACAAGCGCTGCCTCACCGCTGTCTTTGATGAGGCCTCCCGAGAGTGAGGGTTCAGCTTCAGGAGGAGGGGTTAGTGTGTCGATGGAAAGCACCGGTGCATCTTGGGGAGACTTGTTTTCAGTGCTGGGGATTTGTAGTTCACAGGACGTTGTTGCAGCAATTTCCTCAGGAGGTGGCGTCTGTATTTCAGGAAGTAAGCTCGAGGATGGGTGGTCGTGTGCGTTCTTGTCCGATCCCGGGGTTTCAGACATGGAGGTAATGGGTTGAGTGACCTGAGAAAACAAATGACATGATTCTATTGTCAATCGGATATATTTTTTACATAATAATAGCAATGCCAGCATTATGCAAATATAACGACAATGTAATAAGAAAGTTATAACAGATCTGACTTTGTGTGATTTTTACATTTCCAATTGACTGGAGAAGCTTTTTGGCTTTCTTCCTTGTAGAGAAAATCTGATCGTACTCTTCAGTCAATTCAATCAGCCGCTTGCTTGGTTTTCTTATTCGTTTATGTGCTGTAAAAGAAAAGAGAAAAGAGAGAAAGACACTATTTATTTGTTGTTGTTTTTAGTGTACAAAACATTATAAAAATGTATATTTATTCTGAACAACTTATCAGTTCACTCGAATGCTGATATAGTGGATGACAATTGAATAGTCAATTTAATAAATGATAATAAACAACAAGGAGTCCATTTTTGTCTATATCAGGACACTTTAAATTTTGACAATCAGCTGGTCTTCTGTATAAAACCATAGATAAGTGATTCCTTTGGTCTTCGTTCATCTTTGAAAGCCAAGAGTCTCGTGAGGTGGATGATCTCAATATTTAATTGAGTACGACTGAGGTATTGGGTTGCACAGCACATTGTTTGCAAAGTCACTAGGTAACTGTGGATTAAATCAACATTTACCAATTCTGTAAGACATACAAAACCCTTAACCAAGAAGAGCACCAGCAGGCCCATAGCGTGGGCTGAGGGCTTTGCTTGTGCAAGGATTGTAATGGTTAGGGTTAACTTCTAAAGAACCATCCACTCCCCTCTGTCCAAACACCAAATTGCTTAAGTATTGTGCCATGCACTGCTTTTGTTGTAACTCATGTTGTGAGCTACTTGTCTGCATCTTACGTTTTCAAAGTTTGAAACAGTTGGCCATGTGCCACCAACACCACCTCCATCTAACCTCTTATAAACAGTGAGTTAGATGTGGACTACAACTTTTGTTTACCATGAAATCAAACAGATCATATTATATGTGACTGAACAGCCCAGTTGTTGACTGGGCCCATACCCTCGTGTTATCCCACTGGATGGTGTGAATTTACTGTGTTGTGATCATTTTTGAATCGTTTTGCATTTGAGGCTGGTCTTTGTGTGCGCTTAGGTAGCAATGCTGCAGATTTGGGTCAGATTGTGCTTCAGCATTTGGGCCAACCCAACTAGACTTACCCGTTGTAGCCTTTTCGCGTCCTCCAGCGTTGTGCGTGAAGCTTGGGTTAGTCTTGGTGCGGCCTGCAAAAAAGCCATTCGGCTGTCCCAGATGTAGCGTTGTGTCAGATCCCTGCTGCTCCAAAGGCACCAAGTTCTGTAGATTCTGTAGATTAACCCTGCTCCACCTCTCATCCGCCTCATCTTGAACCACTCCTTCACCGCCTCCAGGGTGCCTCTCCCAACTGCTGGCCTGCATGCCCAACAGGGACTGGACTCGCGATAAGCAGTCCATGCGTGATGAAGAGTCCGCTGTTGGTAGTGATGCCATTCTTGATGTGGACTCCAGTCCTGGGAAACCAGGTCCAGACCTGGCAGGACGACAAGGCACTTTGCGGTTGGATCTCTTTTTCATTCCAGTGCAGCCGCTCCTTCTGTTATAGGGCCTCTTCCAAGTCTGACTTTTGCTGTCTACACTGTGTGCGATGGTGATTTTGTCTGGACTTAAATTCGAAATTGTACCAAGATGTTTAAATTGCTGATCTTGCCCTGCCGGCTTAGCCTCCCCAGGCATCACTGAGGGCTCCTCCTTGACATGTGCACTTGGTGGCCCAATGTCCAGTTCTAAAGGGGTCCCGTCTCGCTCTCTAGTGTCATGCAAGTCCTTCAACATCATGAGAAAAGTGCTAAACTTGTAGTTTGTATCTGGTTTGAAAGAGACAGGTTTACCATTACCCTCACTCGTCACAGACTGGAAGGATACCTCTTCCACGTTTTTAAAGGCATTCATGAAAGAGAATGGTGAAGAAGGTGAGGATGAGGAGCATAAGGCAGAGGAATGATCGTCATTCTTTTCCTTCACCTTAGAAGTGAGGGGGATGAAGTCCATTGGTGGGGTTGAGGATATTGAGTGGTCTTCTGCTTCACTTTTTACATCAGCTTCAATGTCAGTTGAATCAGAAGACCTAGCAGGGGGGCTGCTACGGCTAGAAGACGTATCCTGATTATGCTCACCATTGTCTTTAGATTTAAGAGATTTTATTTTTGTGCTAATTTTCAGTTTGGTCTTTGGAGCACGAGATGAGTTACGTGCTGAATGACACACAGTCTCTTTAACTTCCCTAAGTGCATCTAAGAGTTCTTTGTGCTCAGCCTGCTTTTTAGCGTTTTCCTGCTTCTTCTGCTCCACCTCCTGCATGGCTTTTAGGGCTCTAGTCAGCAGTCGACTGCTGGCTGGGAGGTGGGCAGGCGGCTCAAGTAGGACTTTATTCACTTCATCTGGAACCTGCTTTGATTTCTGGACAACTTTCTTGGATTTCTCAGAAGATAGGACTTTGGAAACACAAGCATTCCCAGATACCAAATTTCCTTGAGTAGCAGGAATTGCCTTGGAAGATTTACTAGTGACCGAAGTTATTGTTTGTGCTGAGCTGCCTGACAGGTCAGAAGACATGCTTGTTGCACTGGAGGAGGGAATCTTTTTACTTTCAGACTGGTCTGACTGATTAGAGGATGAAAACGTCACATTGCTTGGGCTGACATTCAATATTGATTTCCTCTCAGCTTTTGGGCTACCTAACTCATCAGCAGACACACTGGCCACATTGGAGACCACAGTAGTTTTCTGTTGTGATGATTCTGATGAGAGTTGAAGCATACCTTTCCCTCCACTTGCTTTTAACCTCACAACTGAGACATTAATGGTCTCCGAACTGGATGCCTTATCCATGGAGACACTTGTCTTGTCATCCACCCTGTCCAACTTTTTAGAGGAAATTTTAGTCTCTTTCTTTTCTCTGGTCTTTTTCTTCTTTGTGGATCCAGGTTGGTCAGCTGGACTAATGGTTACACTGGAGTTTTGGAACTTCTTACCCTCTATTTCCTTGCGAACTAATTTGACAAAAGGCAGCCTACATTTAGAGACGAGACTTGTTTGCTTTTCGAGAATTGCAAGTGGGTCAGTGGTGTCAACATTTAAAGTGGATAGCTTTGGAGTTTTCTTTCTTTCTTTTTCTTCTGCTTGATCAGAAATCCTATCAATTACATGCATTTTTTTATTAGCCGTATTGTCAGGGTGTTCAGTTTGACTGACACGCTTGAGACATTCTGAAAATCTGGATTGGTCATTGATACCAACTTTCATACTGTGCTCTTGGCACTTTTTATCATCTGAGCTACCAAACTGGTCAGAAAACATGTCAATAACAGTGTCAGTTATATTACTGGGTGTCTGTATGAACTTTGAGTATCCACACTTGTCATTGGGCACACCAGCCTCAACAGAGACCCGGGACCTCTGTTTGTCTGACAGTCCTGAGTGGTCAGCAAGACTGCCAGTTGTACCAAATAGCCTGTTGGAAACTGGAGTGTTTTTACACTTCAACTGTTCTGACTGTCCAGCAGGCAGATTTGCTTCAGCAGGTACCAGAGTTTTATGCTTGTCTGACATCCCTGACTGGTCACTGATAGCACCACTAGAGGAGACACATGTAACCAGCATCTTTTTACTAACAGCAGGTAAGCTCTTTTTCTTACAGGATGCCTTACTAAAGAGAGTGCGGTCTGACATTGGACTGGTTGTTTTAGGTCGCCTGTCTTTGCCTGATTTACTGAACCAAAGACCCCTCTGAATCTCTGGCTGCTTCTTCACCTCTTTGACAACTGTAACAGTCGGCGGAGTAGAAAGTAGCTTAGATTGACGTTCAAGTGCTTTAGGACACAAAATCTTAGGCACTGACTCAAGGTCAGAATATGGACACTCTCCATTATCTCTCTCTGATTGGTCAGGGCTATTCCGCAACAATCCTTTAGAGTGTTTACTCTTCGTGTCTTTTGATGATTTACTTGGTTTCTTCTTGCCAGAAGACTTCCTTAAAGTGCTTGACTTTGCTGGAGTTGTTATTGGGGATGAAATAACAGGGGACGAAAGGGATCCATTGATCCCGTGTAGCGTTTCAGGCAGGGTGGAGACAGGTGAAGGGGATGGAGAAGAGGTTGAAAGGGCCTTGCTCTCCTTTTCCAGTATGGAACTGTTGTGGGAGCCATCATTTATGGACACAGAAATGGAAGAAGTCATTTTGGATCTCTCTGGAAGAATAGATTCAGCTTCTGCCACACTGGATTTCCAGGATTCCTGAAAACGCTTTGCGATCTGCAGACAGGCAAAGAAAAGATGTATCAGCTTGCAGAAGACAAAAAACACATTTGGTTTTAAATATGTAAGCTTTCTTTTGTCGAACACTTATTATGAATTACACTAACATTTTATTCTAGTATGCCAGCAGCGACTCGTTATTAGTAAAATAATAATTACAGTATATTTAGAGTTCTTCTCCCTTTGCTTTCCCCTCCGACGCATTAGGAGGAGCTGTTCAAATTCAAAGCCTCCATGGAAAGTGTGCGTTGATTTTTCCTCCAACCAGACGTGTTCCACTGGCTCACCAAAGGTCTTGATGTGGTAAAGCCGACAGGGACGCTCACTGGGCTCTAGGACAACAACAAAACTTCAGCCTCAACCTCATGAGATGCTAGTTAACACCACAGCATCCTGTACAGGAAGTACGTGATTGCATCAACAAAGCACAGGAAGCTTTGAAATGCAACTCAATATAATATTATAACACAATATAAATGCTGTTACATGGTCACAAGGTGATTAACAGGTAAATATTGCTGTGGATTTGTTCTTGTAATGTTATATCTACATTTTTTTCAATGAAATGATGAAAATAATCCATAGGACATATCACACACCTGAAAGCAACCAGCAAGTCTAGGCAGTATCAGTAAGTCAACAGGTAATAACAGTAGGTCAACAATGCTCCAGGCTCACCTTTCAGTCTGTGGTAGACTCCCTGTGCGGGGTCAATGATCACCTCACATGGCCACCAAGGTCTTCGGCTGAACTTTGCCCAAATGATCTCGCCCTCTAAAAACTTCACAGGCGGCAAAGACTTTTTCTTCACGCTGTTCTGCTGACGACAACATGGAGAACAATCAGACGTCTGAAAATGTATTATCACTCAATGTGCTGTGTCAGAGCTACAAGTGTTTTGGCCAAACATGTTGTAACCATCTTGACCATTGTATTTTGATGTGCATCTACTCTACTGTCAAAGACATTAATGTCAACATGTATAATACAAAATGTAATTACTCAGAAATGGTGTTGCTTTTGTTAAAGGAATCTGTGTTGTACAAAATCACGAATAGAAGTCAATGTTTTCATTTACCTCTTTGTAAAAACAATGCAATAGTGTTTATGAATGACAGAGCTACAGTTTTGGAGCCAGGTCACATCTGTATTTAATATTCTGTTATGACAGGTCTAAAGCAGTGAACTGTTCCAAGTTCCATGAGGAAAAAGTTATGTGATCCATCAAAAGATATGTTCTGCTGACAAAGGGCAATATTGAAATGTTACTATGTTGTGTCTCTCTGCACCAGATAGAAAGCCATATGCCTATAGGGGTCAAACTTGCCATTGAATGTTTTGATGGACTATCCATAAACAGGAGCAGATCGGTGTCGCTTTCCCACTCATCATCTGAGCCGTCCCAGTATCTCCTGCGTTGACCTGAGGACTGGGACCGGGTGACGACCTTGGCTGATGACCGGGTTGTATCCTTGGAGTTCAGATTTACATCTCCGGGAGTTGACTGAAGAGTATTCCCTGCCCTCTCGTTTTTTTCCTGCAAGACTTCGATGGGTGACACCGTCTCCCGCACCTGATTGGTGTCGTCATCCTCGAATAAAGAGGATTCAAAATGGAGGAAGCCATTCGCGAAGGGGCTGTTGCTATCGAGTGAGAAGGCCGGGCTAGGTGGGCCCGAGAAACAACTGTCCGTCTTTTTCTCTGAAGTGACAGGATCGCTCTGATTGGCTGCTGGAGTATCTCTACTTCCACTTTGGACCTCAGGTTGTTTTCGTCCAGCAGAGAAGTGACCAAAGCTCTCCTCCCTGCTTGTACTCTGAGTCACAGAATAATCCCTGCCGGTGCAATCAGCCCAGGAGTCCATCTCCATCTCCTTCCCCCTCTCCTTCTTAGGTGTCCCCCACTCCCAGCTCCTCTCTGGCTCCCTCACTGGCAGCACCAGGTCAGGCTGGCTCACCATGGTGGTGAGATGCTGCAGCCTCCTCAGAGGACTGTAGGAGGAAGATGAAGAGGAGGACGAGGAGGGGTGGTCCCTTTGTGCGAACCCATAGAGGGATGCGTGCTTGAGGGAAGAGGCGGCAGCAGACATGGTTAGGCCGAACCTGTGGTCATGATGTCTGGTGGAGTTTGAGTGGGTGGAGAGGTCACGGCCTGGGGTCAAAGGGCAGATGGACTGATGGGCGTCTCTTCCAGGGCCTACATGAGGCCCACTCATGCTGGCATGGTTCCTTCCTGAAAGGTGAAAAGAGGTTGTCAGTGTAAGGCCCTGGTAACAGGAAGACATTGGTTTGTATTACTTTAAAACGTAAACATGGTTCTTCTTGCACCAAACATTGTTACAATAAGCAAAAAATTATTATTCAGGGACTTCCACCATAATCACATTTGAAATCAGTTGTGATTTTAGGTTGTTGCTCCCGTAAGAGGGCATCATTTTGTCTTTCTATCAATCTTAGTGAAGCAGCTGGGAATTCAAAGTGACAGCAGAGATGCACAGCACAGACGGATCAGTAATACATTATACCGTGACATCATGTCAAAATAAAAGCGCAAACACACTCACTGAACAGCTGATCGGCCTAATGTGACATTTTTGGAGAGATTCTGCACCAACACCGCAGCCCCGCTAGAAAAAAAGCCTTCCCAGGAAACAAATATCGCGATATGATGAAAATGACATCAACCCCGATTAAGGTCAGCCGCCTGCAAACTCACAGTATCCACAACGTCTCCTGCAGGAGGATTATTATCATCATTATTATGGCGCGTCATGTGAAAAGTCAACCCCGACGTTGCAAAACGCCGGCGACCTGGAAATAAAATGGACCCGCTCGTGCGCGTGCGTGTGTCTGACGCGCGTGTGCCAAGGTGTGCGTGATGCGTGAGGGTGTAGGTGTGTGTGTATCCGCGCGTCGTTCGCGGGTTGCAGCGGTTCCTCGATTGCACAAACACAAACGCCACATAACATGCAAACACGACGGCGCACAAGTTCACGCACACACACTGACACTGACACGGACACACACTCCTCTACAGGCTTTCCTCCGACAGATGCAGGCGATGTGTGTGTGTGTGTCAGACAAACAACACAAAAATCACGCAGAAAACGCCACATGACGCGGGATCCGTCGAGGGAATCTTACCATTCCGGTGTCGCCCGCCGCAGAACCGGGCCTCAACCCGCACATTTTGGCGTCTAAATGCGCCAAATTGCCAAAATTTGAAAGCGGATGAGGAGAGTCCCGGCGGCAATACTACTAGGCCTGGATCCTGTGAAACGTACTCACTCTCCCTCCCTCCTCCTCCTCCTCCTGCTCGCTCCCTCACCCTCCTCCTCACCCCCCTCCTCCTCTCTACATGCGCTAAAGCCTGGTCCAGCGGCCCCTGGAATAGAAAATCGAGAGTGTTGCGCTTCTTTCCAACGACACTCCCCCTTGTTACTGCTCAGTGATGATGCCCATAACTTTATAATCCACCGCCTGTGGATGTCTGCTCTGCTGAGAGGCTGTTCGCCTGTCCCCCCCCCCAGGAAAGTCACTCTTTTCCTCTGCTGTGCGCACCGTCACCACTGCCTCCCTCCCACCGCGTGGATCTCAGAGGAAGGGGCCGTAAATCTCTCCACAAGATAGGAAAAAAAAAAAAATATTCAAATAGCTCAAAAAAGGCAAAGAACACGACACCTCCAACAGAAAAAAATCGCCCCGCCCTTTCCCCTAATTACCAGCATCAATAATTAACCTTCACCAGGCTGCCATCACCAAGACATGTCACATGCCCAAACTTGTGCCAACAACTGGCACCATCCTCCTCATCCACCCCGACGCGCACTTGGAGATCAGATGAAAACACTAATAAATGAAGTGATGCAAAAAAAAAAGGTCCACCACCACTCTCACTATCACTATCACCATCTGAGGAGCAGTGAAAATGGTGCTGCAGGCTTGTACCCGGAAAAACAAGATGAGTTTCCTTCCCCCTCAGACGACTTGCTGTGTTACTGCTCTGGCTGCTCACCCGGTCCCTTCAAAATGGAGTCCTCCAGTCTTTTAGAGGAGGAAGAAAAAAAACACCACACACACAGAAGAACAGGCCACAAAGTGTTAATGCATGCCTCGATATAAAGTTCACCCAGCCACGGAGGATCTGAGCCCACAAAGCGCACCACTCCTGCGCCCTGGAGGTGTCAGATGAGCCTGTCAGGGTCTTGGATGAGTCCTGGCCACGGCAGGAACATGTAGTTTCTACATGTTGTGGCTGCTGAAGGCTCATGTGCGCTCCTGACACACGACTGAGGGAGACTGAGGCACAAGCACTACTCTGCTGTGTGTGTGTGTGTGTGTGTGTGCGTGTGTGCGTGCCCAAACATCGTCTGACAGCATGAACCACGACACTTGGTGCCACTTAAAAACCTCGATTGTGTTAATTTTGTGTCTCCTTTTGATGCACATGAAGGGAAGCGAGTGTTTGCAGAGAGGAAGCCACAGAGCCTCCTCGGCCGGAGAGACTGAGGCTGATCCTTTGCGAGATTTCTGCGTTGGTGTGTTTGGTTTTCTTGGGGCAGGATCTCTCCACATTTGTTAGATGTGGACACGGTATGCGAGCGAGGGCATGCGGGACGAGCAGGGGCATGTTTCAGGTGTAAAAATACCCCCCCCTGTTCCCTCTCAGTCCAGCCCTGTCACCGGGTGTCGGTGTGGGAACGAGCTGCGGTTCATGATCGACGCGGCCGCAGCGCACAGACCCTCCTCTTGCTCAGGGAAACTCAGGGGAAACATGAGAGTGACGTGGAGAGAAAGCAGCTCCAAGCTCCACTGGATGGTTGTGGAGGAAAAGACGAGTCCCTGCAGGAGTATAATAAGACTATTTGTGACGTTTCCTGCGGCCACACACGGCGAATAACACCAGCTTCCACCTCTTTCCCCTCCTGTTTGCTTTTTACTCGGCTGGGGCGGAAACACGCGTGATCTGCGTGAGCTGCGTTTGGAATTTCAGCCTCCGTCTTTTTTTTAAACAGGAAATGTTTGATTAGAAAGGGAAAGAGGAGAGAAAGGGGGGAGACACGTCGAGACAGACAGGGGAGAGAAGAGAGAGAGAGACAGGCAGACAGGACGGGGCCTGCTGCGGGATTGCGCAGCGCAGAAACAGCGCCGCGCTTCGGCAGCCACGCGCATCGCCCCCTGGTGCGCCGTCATTATTCCAGTGGACGCGGATTTACTCTAATTTAGACCATGGATGCATTATAAGACCTTATAACATCTTATTGTCTAATGCTGCTTTGATTTAACTGCTCTATAAGACCAGGGTTTTACTTAAAAACTGCTGATTTATAAGTCTGAATTTAAATAAATACATTCTTATAATATGCTTCCATCTGTAATAGGTTGTACCTAATAAAATAACTGATATCACAGTATCAGATATTAAAAAAATATTACTCTTATTAAATATAAGATGCCCATCCATAAATCAGTAATGCAAAAATAACACAGCATGAATCTAACACATCACATCAAAGGTGTTTCAGTATTTAGTCTCCCCCGATGGGTTAGGTAAACTATTTGAAACACCTCTCAGTTTCACAGTACTGTAAGTTAGAGCCTCCAAAATGATGATAAATGAACCTAAAACCTCCGTAAAACAGTTAAAATAAAAACAAAGCTTTTTTTAAGCTAATTCTTTTGTTTAAGTTCCCAAACTACAGATTCAAAAATTAACACAAGATGAAACCAACACCTCTGTAAAACAAATTAAATACAATAATAACCTTCATCATAGTTAACAGTTTGTTTCTTATACAGTTGTCCTTCTTCCCTAGGTCAGTGAACCACATTCAAACAACTTGTAAACAAACCTTAAAAGTCTGTGAAATTCGCCCCTGGAGGTTGTTTGTAACATTTGTAAGAATTTGTGCTTTGACAGCCAGTTTTTGTAGCAACAGATTACAAAGTGAACACTAAGTAACATGTTACGGTGAAGTAAAGACAACCTTTTTTCAGTAATGATAATGTAGGAGATTATATATTCAGAAGTTACATTACAGCTAGGAGTCCTGTAACCCTCTGTTTAACCTCTGGGAGCAGACTTGTTACTGAGAGTCTGATGGATGAAGGGTTGGTCAGTTTCTGTGTTCAAACTGGTGTGTGAAAGGTTGAGGTGGGGAGTAGGTGGTAACTTCTACCAAAAGAGCAGAAGTACGAGCTCAGGTAAATCCAAAGTTGTCTGGTCTAAATTCAGTTTGGTGTTCTTGGCTGATGCTTGTCACAGGTAGGCCTCCATTCAGGAGTCACCTTCTTTTCAGAGTTGGAGGGTCAGTGACCCCCTGAGGTTGGACTTGTGGAAACTGTGTGTAGTCACCGAGGCTGTTTCAGCTGGATGGTCAGAAAATCCATGAGTCACATGTGCAAAAGATGTGTCATGTGGGTGTCTGGTTTAAAGGTTCAGTGTTTAGAATTAGTTTCATCTAAGTTGCATGTTGCAGCTGAATACCCCTCACCTCCCCCTCCCCTTACAAACCTATAAGAGAACCTGTGGAAACCTTCAGCTGTCATAAAAACTCAAGTTTTAAAAACTCAACTCAGTCTGGATTAAGTAAAAAACATGGCTGCCTCCATAGAGAGGACCCGCCCCAGATGTTAATATAAAGTATTTAAATATAAAGGGGCAATTTTAGGATAAAGAAAACAATCTGTACAATTTAGATGATTACACAGTGAAAACATCCCTCGGATTATTTTATATTTAATTCCTTTGCACCTAAATCTTACACACTGAACCTTTAAAGACACCCTTAATATATTCACCATGCAGCAAAGTCTAATGTAACTCATTACTGTTGCTGCTGAGATTACTTTAATAATACAAGTAATGTGAAATGAGTAACCGATTACAGTTTTCAAGTAACCAGTTCAACACCGTGATCCACATGTTCCTAAACCAACTGACTTTTTGGGCCTCCAGGGCCCCGGTACCTTGACTCCCAGAGGCCTGGGGCTGACCCCTACATTAGGAAACCCTGGACTAACTACACTAACTTGACCAACTACAACAGTAAACTGCTGCTTACACATTGCATCAGATGCATCAGTAATCACAATTGTACAATGTCTATAAAAATCACAGAGGGGACATTATTCTGCTGAACCAATATTTTTACAATGTAACTTTGATTCCATTTCACTGATGATATTTTCTTATTTTTTTATTTAATTAGGATTTTGAATGATGTGAGTATTTGTAGCTGATTCACAGTTGGTTGGGTCTGAGATTCTTGTGATTCAACACAGATTCAACACAGATTCAACACAGATTCAACACAGGGACTCTGAAGTTCACTGAACTAACACATAATTAAACTAGTAGCTGAGTCCTCTGTTTTCATCACTTCAGAACAACCACATACATCTTTTATTATTTGATGAAAGCCTCAATTTGTTTTAGTCAATCAATTAAAACAATTTGTAATGACTCAACATGTCCACTGAAGGGCAGCAAAGCACACGATATAAAGTGGAGGCTTGAGACGCGAGCACATCTCTGGGATTCATTGTCTCTGTCAATGAGTCGCCACCTGAATAAAGCAGTTATTTGACTAGGACATTATTTGTATACCTGATGAAAATAATTCAGGTTTCAGGTTATAAGTACATCAAGTTTTACAGTGACTGAACAACGTAAGAATCCCAGAAGGTGGCACCATCACTGGTATGAACTATTTTTACCTCTGCACATTTCTTTTTTAAAACAAGGTCTCACCTCCCTGCATAGGTTTCATATTTACTACATATCTGTTTTAATACTATGTCAGCTCATATAAATATGTTTTAACTTTATGAGCAGCTCGGGACAAAAGCATGAAAATTACTGCAGGTTTAAGACATTGAAGTGTTGAAATGTATTTATGATTTTCCTCTCATGTGGTTCCATCGTGAAGTGGTTATCATGGTCCTCAGTTATCCCCAATGAAACCATGACTTTGTAGTTATGAAACATGTCTTATATAGGTGGCATGCAACTGGAAGACAAAAAGTGGCGTCTACCACCATCTCTCTCACTGATATAATAACACAGGAAATCAGGAATATGTACTGCATTAATAAAAGAAAGAAAATAACTGTTGCCCGCAGTGTGGCACTTCTTCTATGATGGAATAATACGACCCTGCCCGACATTATTTGCATGTTAATTGCTCGACATTGAAAAACCTGAAGTAATTGAATGAAACACAAAAAAATAGGCCCTTTAAAAACTACGATAAGTCGATGCCACAAAGTGGAAGATGGAGGACAGAGCTAATGTTCTACTTCAGTGGTGCAAATTTGTATTTAATCAAATTATGTCGAGTCTAAATGATATGGAGACAACCTGGGGCTTTTGGGGCCCCTGGAGCACTGGTGGTAATTCAGCCGGACACACACACACACGCACACACACGCACGCACACACACGCACGCACACGCACACACACACACACACACACACACACACACACACACACACACACACACACACACACACACACACACACACACACACACACACACACACACAGTGAAAGCTCCCGTGGAAGGGGGTGTTCAGTCCACACGCTGATGAATTTTTTGTCCGAGAGAGAGTATGTTCCAGAGGCCTGCGCTCATCTCCTGTGTGTGGTTGTGTGTGTGTGCGTGTGTGTGTGTGTGTGTGTGTGTGTGTCTGTGTGTCTGTGTCTTCCTGTTGTTTTAGATTCCACTTCACTCCCCCACTGCTGCCAATCCGTGACCTCTGACCTCTGAACCCAGCTGTCAGCTGTCCTGGCCTCATGGGACAACTCTCTCCCACTCCGTTTCCCTCTCTCCTTCTCGCTCTCTCCATTAACTCTTTTCTTTTTCGTCTCAGTTTCACTCCTCTCCTCTCAGAGTTATCGCTCATGTCCCGAACAGAGGTGGAAATCGTGAATCACTTTGCAGATTTGTTCACTTGTACTGCGGGACTGTGTTTGAGAGTTAGGTACCAAAACCGACGTGAGGACAATTTCAGAAATAATTCCATGAGTAGTTTGTTTTTATTAGTTTTATTTAGATCCCTACAAAGTGTAGTAAACAGAAAAACTCAAATAGAAATTTGGTCTGACCACCGCTTGCATTTAAAACAACTCCAGTTCTTCTCAGTACACATATGCATACTTGTTCAAAATGTCACCAACCAGAATAGCCTGACACCCCCCACACACACACACACAGTCCCCTTATGAAACCACATTTTAATTCACTAGATCTGTATCATAATGTGGACGGAATTTCACACACTCATAGATATGAATCCCCTATTCTCTGAGAAAACAACGAAAGTGGTGAAAAGCGCCCTATCTCACAATGTTAAAGAAAGGGACAACATTTCTTGGACCCCACCCCTTCAACCTGATCCGCACCAACATTTATCGGGTTGTTCCTTGGTTTACGCCCCACCCTTCCACAAATTCCATGGAAATTGGTTAAGTAGGTTTTGCATAATCCTGCTTACTAACAAAATAACACAGATGGAGACATAACCTCCTGGACCGAGATAGAAATATACAGTGTTCAGTATGAGGTCACATAAGGTCCGATGTTGGTCGAGCTGTTTCATTGACTAGAGACCTAAACACTTTGGTAACCATGACTTTTCAGAAGGTGATGCAAATCTTTGTGTCAGCATCCCAGTGTTCTCCCGTTGCATCTCTGTTTATCGTCTGCAGATTGTATCTTTGAATCATCAACCATTACTGCATGTTTGTTTTTATTTCAGTGGGTCCAGGTTAAATAAAACTGTTAGAGCTTCATATAAAAACATCTCAGCGACCTAAATCAACAATCCCAGCACTTCTACCAACATGTTGCCAGGATATAAATAAGCCCTCTCGCCTGTTTTTATTTTACACATACAGTACTCTATGTTTTATTTGTGCAGGACCAAAACAGCCACTCAGCGAGGACAAATCGAGGACACGTCACAGGAGGAAACACAGAGATGTCAGCATCTGTGTTGTTGGTCAGCAGTGACTCAAGTCAAGGGGCTGAATCATCTTATCACCATGGAGACAGATGTCCGGCCTTTGAGGTCGCCCTGCATGAGATCAATGTCTTTGAGTGAGAGAAGCATATGGAGCTGCTCTACTGATAAACACTCTGACAAACACGCCAGAGTGGCAGTGGACAACCCCATTGCTTTTTCACCACAGGGAAAGTACAACAAAGCTCCTAGAGCATCGTTCAACTGCAGCTCAAAAACACAACATGTCTGATTCATACCTGTTTTATTTCTTTTCTTTCATTGTTGGGCGGAGAAATCTCTCATCTGGCATGGATGTCACTGAACAAGAAACAATATTAAGACTTGTTGCAGGTTGCAAACACATCACAAAATTTGACAGATTCATCCACGGCTGTAAAATATTATATAACGTTATTTTTTCTTTTCGAAACAAGAGCAATGTTTAAATACTTTGCCTCCAAACACACGAGAAAGCGAGTATATAATGTAATGTCAATGTCTTTGCTGCTGTTGTTTGGATCAGTTAAATATTTTAGAACAGACGGTCAGCATGTTGGCATCTGCAGTATTTTGGGATGAGGTGTGTCTGTTTAGTTGCAGCAGCAGTTCTTCTCCACACAGGGGAGGTAACAGCATCTGTTTCAGAAGAACCTCAGACACAACACAGCTTCTCCCTTCATCTTATTTCTGAATTTTATTCTCTGAAAATAAAATAAAATGATTCTCGAATGTTTTGTCCTCCGTTTCATTATCTCATGAGAATGGAGTGACTCAAAAACAGCAGGAAAAGTCGGGAGCCACTGACGCTGCCAAGTCCTGACTCACTGAGATGTTTTGAAATCTTACACTAAATATCCTCTCTAGTCTCATCAAAACTCATTACCTCTCCTCATATACATAATCCTCATTAATCCTACTTGTACTCATGAACAACATGTGAAAAAAGGAAGAAAAAGCTCTTTGAAATGAGAGTCCGCTTCATTCCAGCTCTGACGCCTCCAGACAAAAATATCTCAGGAGACCATTAAAAAATGTCAAATTCAATTATGCCTTTCTCTCTTTTGCGTCTTAAAAGACATCACACACACATACACACACACAGACACACACACACTTATGTAAAAACTGAATGAAAGGAAGAGGAAGTCCTGAGGGCTTTGAAAGCATGATTGGGAGAAAGCTCTTGTGCGGTTGAGAAAGGAAAAGGTGAATAACCGGCCCTGGTAGCCGGCAGCCAGCACAAAGTGGAGTGGAGAGCTCCATTCTCCCTGCCAGATAGGGAGACCCCTCATGGGGGGTGGGTGAGGGCCCAGAGGGCCCGGGACCTACGTTTAATGAGAAATTCCTTGGGATTTAGAGGGGCGCAGAGGTCTTCATTTTCTCACTGCGCCCACAGGCCCCCGGTAGCCGGGTGGTGAGGGTTCTCTTTCAGCCCGAAACGTCCCCAGAGGAAGGGAGAGTCCCCCCATTCAACAAGAGCAGAGGCCCGCCTGCCTGCTGGATTATGTATATGAGATGTGGGTTGTAGGATCACAACCTGCCACCTTCTGCACACTGCAAAAAATGTCAACAAGTCATTTAAAGCTGCACCTGCCCTCACAAAGTGGGGCTTCAGCAGGGAGGAGCGTCCCATCCCCGCTAATTAAGATGCAGTTCATTCACACTGATCAGCGCCAGTGGAAAAATGTCCCTGCACAGTCAGAGAAAAACATTTTAATCTAATTCTCCAAATGTTAAATATTCTAAATAATAATTTTCACAACAGCCTCCATGCATTGTCGCTGCAGTATAGTTACAGTATAGCCAAGGTTTGGAAAACATGGTTCCACATGTTCGGTCACTTTCTGTATTTGCACTGCAGCAGGTGGAATCACTGACGTTGAGATGGTTTGATGCAGCATCACATCATCTGACTCATTCACATTAGCACGGTACATGAACATCACAGGTTAACATGGGTGCTGATGAGGCTGAGGGATCAAAGTTACATCATAATTTGATAATTTAAGTTCAGGAATGGAAGGGAGCTACTGTTTTTAAACATTTTCATCTCTGCTACAGATATGTCTGGTGTCCACCCTACTTCGGAGTTTCAGAGCCCCTCTAAAACGTTCAAAGTGTTAGTATGGACAGAGATTAAAACTGAGGCAAAACGCAGACAGATCGGGGACAGAGGTCGTTTTAGTTTGAAAATTCTGTTTTCAAAATGAAAATGTAAAAGTATGGATGTGGCCTGAGTGACTGAAAGAGGACACGTCCAGTGCAGCAAATATCTTCATTACACTGACATACTATTAGTTCTTTTAATGAAATGTCAATTGTAAAAACTGAATAAATGATCAAGTGAAGATCTTTTTTTCCTGTCCATGGCTCTGTAGTTCAGGAGGAGTGTAGGGAGACCCCTCGTGGGTGTTGATTCTCCGAGTGTCTAATTAGAAGAATGAGCAGGGGCGGTGAGGGGCCGCTGGGATACAGCTGCCCCTGTCAGAGTCCCCCAGCACCAGGCCTCTGGACCTGCTCTGGCCTTGGGCCCCCGGCTGAGTCTCCCTTACAGCTGGCCCCTCGGCTGAGCTTCATAGCTGGAGAGCCGGGGGCGTCGGACATTGTGTTGAGAGAGCTCTTGCTGAGGACGGACTCGGCTGCCGACACAAACAAGCCCAGCAGTCGGCTGTTTGACGGCTTCACAGGTACCGAGATGGCGTCCTCTCTCTGGGACGCAGCTCCTCAGGAAGCCGGTATTCATGTCGGGGCATTAGGGGAGTGGTTTGTGGCGAGCTTATGTCTGCATTCACATCTTTGGCATTTCACTGACAACCCAGTCCACGGCGTCTTACAGTGGGCTGTGGCCTGGACTGACCTCTGCCGAGACAAAACAAGATAAACCTTCTCAGGAGAAAATAAACCGTCCACTGAGTTTGTCAGTGCCAAAAACAATCCTTCGTGTTAGAGCCTATAAGCAGAGGGACAGTGAGATATAATAGACCTTTCAAACTTGCCTATAATTTAACTGTTAAGTACAAGAATGGCAGCACTTCCCAACATCTCACCACTGTTTGGATTAAACCTATGAGAGTTTCATGGTTTTAAAAATATATTCTTCCTGTCCAGCAGAATTATATGTATGTTTTAAGTAGTGATTAAAGATACGAAAAAGTAAACTTTTGTGTTTTTAAAAGTTCAAATTCCATGGACGCAGTTTTCCAATTAGATTATATTGCACCCACAGCTGCTAAAATAATTTTCACCTTTGTCAGGAGAGAAGGTAATGAAAATAAATACTTTATGAAACTTAATGAAAAGTCCTAAAATTTGGTATTATGGCCTATGCAGCTGAAATATTAATAAAAAATTAAAAAGGCTAATTTCATCAGAGATCCAGTCTAACATGACACTATAATTTTATTTTATTAAAATGTGTTTATCAGAATCAATTTCTGAATATCTGAACGTGAAGGTGAACAATCAATAGATTCATTTACGTCCTGTGGTCACATGACCACCGGTTACTGGCATCAGACCTGCATTAAATCTACACGGAGATCCTCGAGGTCAAATCCTAAAAAACAAGAGAAAATAAGCTCTGTTTTCTGCCTCCGGCTAAAAATCAAACATCCAAAAGCTGGTTGTTCACTATTTAGCAGGAGTGTAAAGAAGTTGTTTTTGCAGGTGGAATGTCCGGCTAATTGGTTTGTTAATATGAGAGAGGGAGTGAGGGGAGAGACAGGGAGAGAAATGTCCCCTTTCTTTCAGTCCAGACAGGTTAAATGTGCAGTTAGAGCCGGACAATGGAGCCGTCCTTTCACATGCAAAGATGAGGTATATGGAGTGAGCCGGGTTTTGTGGCCGCTGTTCAGGCTCCAATTGAGAGGCACCAAAGCGTGACGGTATATCCCCTCCCCTTTATGCCTCCCACTTTCCCTCCTTTCCTCATTGCCTCCCCTCCTCGCCACCTTGCGTGTTTTCCTCTCTCCCCGCATCCGTGTTTTCCTTCCTTCCATCCTCCCACCTCTACCTTCATGTCAGGCCAGTATCCCTGAGAACTGTGTACTGGGTGATTCTGCACCTCAAGGTTTAGCAAGATGAAGAGTAAAGGTGTGGAGGTCATAGGTCAGGTGGCTGGTGGACAGACGTACAGCTTGTTAAGGAAAGGTGTCGTCTTCTGGTTTGTGATTCTCAAGTGTACCTTAAAACAATGTTGAATTTCCATGTGTATGGAAGAATAAATCGTACTGTTTTCTCTCTTGGAGGCTTTCACCTGGAACGCAACTTCACTGTAGGAAAGGGTGAACAAAATACAAAGTTCAGCGATGTTTCCTTGTTATTGTTTCTTCCTTTTTATTGATCAAACTCTTCCATCTCCTCTGTAATATTTAGATTTTTTTGATTTTGCTAAATATCCCTGAAAAGCTTTACGATATTCTCTGTTGTTCATATTCAAACTGAGAAGTTTCCATTTGTTTTACTTGGAGATTGCACTGCACCTTTATTCTACTCACTGTGGAAATGTACTCTTGCAGAAAAATGGCCTCTCTCAATGATAAATGATGATGTGTCTTATTCTTGGATTATTAATTCATATGAGAAGCTTTCATTTTTGCATTATAGCTGAAGGTATATAACATCTGTATATTATTTAGGTTGTTAAACCTATACTTAAGATAATCATATCTGTTGTTCTTAATCATAATGTACCTACTAAATAAAAATAAATAAATGAAAATGAAAATGAAAATGAATATGATGTGAAGTGGAAGTATAGCACTTAAATATAAAAATACCTCAAAATGTTTCTTCTGTAAAAAACATTGCACTACTGCACTTAATTCCCTCTTGTTAATATAGAGTTTTAAGACATCTCAGTCTTCTCTCTTTTCTATTTGTAGATTGTTTTTTCCTCTTGGTGGCTGCTTCTCTTATAATTACTGCAACTACATCCCATCAAAAACCAGTATCACAGAAGTAGGACAGTATTAACACAGGGAGGGGTTGTGGAGAGAAAGAAGAGAGGGGGGGGAAACAGAATTTGGGGGGGTGGTGGCAGAGGGCATATTGGGTGTTGTATGGGGTTTGTCATACAAAGACTGAAGCCGTGAAATGGTGCTTGTAAAAGCCCGGCGCTGGTCGTCTCATTGAGTTGTCAATCTGCCCGGCAGGTCCCCTATATGATGAGACCTGTCAGAGCGCCACAGAGAGCGAGCAGGAGGGGCAAGGATGACCTAATGCCACATCAGCTCCCTCCATTTTCTCCTCTGAGAGGTTTGAGTGACACCCCCATAATACGACCCCCGTGGCGCCATGGCAGCAGACGGACCGGACCAATCAGGGGACTGGATGATGGCTCACTGATCAGTGGGGAGGAATAGAAAATACAGGTGGCAGAGAAAACAGCAGCGACAAAGCTGGTGCACGATTCCAAGATGATTATCAACTAATTATATTTGTCAGTACAAGGTCTGCTAGTTAGCACCTCTAGTTTTCAAAGTAAAGGGAATAAAGTTGTCATCAGGCTATAGATACTACAAGTCCTTCACTTGTAGCAGCAACTTCCACACAAGTGGAAGAGACAATCCACAAGTATCATGGCCTTAGACATAAACTCTGGAGGATGTCTGCACAAATGGGTTTGGTCTTTTTCCGCAGTTCTCCAGATTCTCTGCTGTGACGTGTTCACAACAACAAGAGCATAAATTCTGTGGTGGAGATCACATGTTTTTGTTTATAGCACTTCGTCATCTTATCACCCAACGCTCTGTTGACATCTTCCTATGTGTCTTGTAAGTGTGTGGCACCATTTTTAAAATTTGTTTTCTTTGGGTTCTTTTCATTTTTGCGTCTGTCGCCCACTCGCTCGCGGTGAATCCTGTGGAGGATCCTGTTTTCTCACATGGGCTCCCTCAGACATTATCCAGAGTTTTTACTTGGGAGCTAGCAGGAGAATCTCCAGAGGATCTCTCTCAGACATTTGTGGTCTCACATACATGGAGTTCAGTGCAAGTCATGAAAGCGGGTCGAGAGATTCTTTACAGTCAGCTGCAAAATACCAGAGTGCTCACAGGAGGTCACAGTCCACTGAAGCAACAGCTCCATCGTCTGCAAAGAGGCAGAGACGAACTCCTGAGATCAGCCTCCTTTGGGTCTGTGGTTGAAAATCACCAACAGAGTCTGAGTGAAGGCGATGATGGGTAAAAACCTCACCAACAACAGAACAATGTGAAAATTTCACTTGTCCTTCAGACATCGAGGGGGCAGGTGGCGACACAAACAGCGTCACCCACTGGCCTCTCGTTCTCCGTCACCTCCTTCCACCTATCGCACCATCTCTTTGTCTGCCTCCATCTCCCAGAGTTCAACCCTGGACCAGACGCATTGTCCTCTTTGATGACATGACGTCTCTGTCTGTCCCACAGACGCAGACACAAAGACACACGCACAATACTAGCACACACAGTGCTGACCCAGTCACAGGCATTCGGACAGATTCTCTTTCAAAGGTTACATGTCAATTTGATTTGACAACCATGATAAAGATTTTTTTTAATTCAATGTCAGTCAGAAAACAAAAAGGAATTCCACACCAGAGGAAACTGCATCCCAAGGCGTTTTTTCCAAAAACACAACTCTAGTCATTTTGTAATCGTCCAAAGAGAAGTTAGCAGAGAAGGAGTTGCAGTGGAAATGTCTTTTCTAGATGTGTCTTTCTGACAGGGAGAAGGTAACTGAACATGTTTCATGGCGTCTTCACACTGAACAATCTGCATCAGAAACTTCAATGAGTAAATACAAGAAGCCAAAATCTGACCAGTTACACAGTTTGTGTCTCTGCAGCTGCAGAAGCCCTGACTTGAAGGCACATGTCATCGAGCCTAGAACGTAATGCAAATCGTCTACAGTGGCCCTCGAGGTCTAAACACAAAACAAAATGCTCTTTTATTTTGACCCTCTGGGCCCCCGTAGAAGTTGTAGGTAGGTGTACGGCTTTAGGCTATAAGGACGACCAAGCTCAAGTTTGCTAGGGATGGATTTTCCCAGTTTTCCCAGTTACCCCATCCAAAAAAATTATTTATTGAGACAACTATTAATAATCATCTTATTTTCAGTTAGGTAATTCACACTTTTAAGATCATATTATATGATAATAATAATACAATATCTTGATTTCATACATAATAAATGCAGCTCAAAGTGCTTTACATACAATATAGAGGAAAATAAAAACATGGTAAAATGTAATTCAAAATAAGCAGATTTTAAGAAACATAAGAACATGTTAAAATGACATTTAAAGAAAATGAAATAAAAGATCTAAGCAGGAGTATGGGCAAGAGCAAGATCTAGTTGAAGCCTGATCAAAGGGACATGTTTTAAGTTTTCTTTTAAAGACATTCACTAAACTAGCTTCTCTGATATCTAGCGGCAGTATGTTCCACAGCTCTGGAGCGTAGTTTACAAATCCTTAATTCATGAATCACAATTTACCATCTACAACAGCACTCAAGTTTGGAACTGGAACTAAAATGTTGTCTAATTTATTTTTCACTGTGAGTTTTAGTGGGGCTGTCTTAGTTCCACCTACACATCCCTTCATTATAGAAATTGTTTAAAATGTTTAAAATGTTCATGTGATTCTTTTTCATTAAACTTTTCTTTTTGAAACAAACAAAAAGGTTTTAAAAAATGTACTGAACCATCTGTGTCTGCTGGTGTCTGGTTTGATGTAAATACCATAATTTGTTTAAAATGTAAAAATCCATTTGAGATTCAAAGTTGGAGGGAGCCCGGCCGAGGATTTGCATCCGCAGACTTCAACGTGGACAGTTTTCAACCTTCACAGGCACAAAGGAAGCTATCAGCACGATTATCACAGGAGACCACAGAGAGGAGGCCAAGAGGGGAAATATTTTCTCTGCTCCTTCTGCCAAAATAACATTTACATTGTCCGCACACTTCTGAAGGGAACCATATTGATGACGCAAGAACCCTATCAAAACATGTTGGGGGCGATTCTGTAAAACGTTAGATCACATTCAAAGACGAACGTTTTCAACGCTCTCACTTTTCTGAAATGTCCGTGATGTTGTTGAAGGTTTGTGGTCGTGGTAGATTAACTGAGTGAAAAGACACAATTCTTCCTGCACTGGAATTGGGTGTAAATTGTGAAATGCAGACTCATCCAATGCTTATGTCCTAACATACCATACTGTATGGAACACAGCATGTATTGTTCGTGTTGTATTGTCATTGCTGTTTGATTTTCACAAATAAAGCTCCCCCAAATTATTGTATCGTACAGGGGAGACAAATCACCTGTGTTATTTCTCTCCACGACAAACTGACCAGGTGATTTAAACCAGTGAAAACACTGAATTAAACAGGTTTACATAAAAAATCGTCCCAGAGCTGCTGCTAACGTTTGCTCAGCTTGTTACTGTGAGAACTTATGATCCTTATACTCAGCAGGTTTCTACCTGCATGAGCCTAATTTTCTGCAGGTCTCCCTCAATATAAAGAAATGAGACCTTTCAAATTGTAAATTTGTAAGAGCTAATAGTTTGTTTGTATTTTTTATAGCTCTGGTCTTAATTTTGAAATGTTTGGCGACTTAAATTCTTTTTGTTGAGTTAATGATGTCATTCCTGACACTACACCACACTTTTAACTTATTTTTTATTTTTTCTGTTTTAATAAAAACGTCTTCTTGAATTAAAAAAGCATGTGGCCGAGCCTATTGTCATGCAGCAATGCCTTGATCAAACTGTGGGAGCACATTTCAGGGATAACCAAAGATCCAGTAAAGTTTTATGGTAAATCCAAATACCATGGCTGGACTTTATTTTTTAGTTTACAAGTTGTGCTGTGCCTCTGTTAGACCTCATTGATGTGTCGCACATGTCCCATCATCCTCTCTGTGTCTCACATTTGTGCAACTGCCCACACACACACAAGCCTGCATGCAAAAACATGAGCCGTTTTCATCCAGATGTATTCGAACATCGCAGAAAAGATGTTTCCTGATTCAATTTCAACAATTTGTTCCTCAGAAAATGTGAATTTCCTTTCAGAGAACATATATGTTAATTTTGTCAAATAGTATATTTTAAGGTATGACAAGAGAAGAGTCTGTGGATGAGAAAAAAATGTGTTTGAGAATAAAATCCAGGAGCATCAAATAACAACTTCCTGACAAAGTACTACACAGTTGATGTGTTAGTCATAAACTAACCCACAAAATGAATGTGGCAAACAATTCCCTCATGTCTTGGAACACTACTGTACTCTAGGTATAGTGCTATAGATGCTAGCAACACAGTTTGTGTCAGAACAGAAAAACGAATTTTCATTTTTTTGGCTGGTTGTCTGTTCTGGGAATGCAGAATCTGTAAATGCAGGTTATTGCTCTTCCTCAAAATGTCAGACGAGCTTGTTGACATTTAAATTCATATCTTTGAAGAACACCCGTTGATTCAGTGGAGGATGACGTCTGGACATAAGAGACGACAACAACAACTTGTGCCGCAACATGTGGAACGACTTTGTTTTTTAACAGAATGAAGCAGCGTCTTGTTCCTGGAGTTAAAATAGAGCGTCTATATTTTAGGACCGTCAGAGGTGGGCGGTTTGTCCCGGCTTGGCTTGGCACGGCCCGGGAGGCCTTCTACGACTGGCCTTGTTTGTTTGGACAGCAGGCAGTAATGTGGCGAGCTGCAGCCCAGGAGACTGACCAGGAATGTGGGTGAAGGTCTCATCTGGCCCCATCAAAAGACGACCATGAGCCTCACTGCTGTCTCCTCTCCAAAAAAACCTAAAATCATCAACTCTGACATTACGCTGGACTCACCAGACCTCACAGCTCCGTTCTGTTTGAAGTCTATAGACAACTTAAAGGAGATCTGATCTAAATAAAAAAATAATGATTAGAGCCAAAACAACTTTTTTTTTCTTCAGTATTAACACTCATAGACGGGTCTTTTTAATTATATTTTCATATATTTATTATTCAGCTTCATCCGATTTCACTCTTCACTCTTACTTCTCTTCCGTGTTTTACTGTTTTTATAGTTTTGTTAATTCTACACACCGGTTTTCCTGTAGTCATGCTTTAATCTTATTCAGGATATGATATGGAATATAGTAAACTATATATACATATGTATGATTATACAGTTTGTTTTTATATATTATATAAATATTGTTGACCCCATATCACAGAGAAATTTTTTTTTCTAATTCATTAATAAAAATTGTTTTTCTTTATTATACAACTTAAAATGCAATAGGCAGACAACTGTTATACATTAAAACATAACGGGCCACAGAGTTTTCCTCTGATGATTTATTGTCGCTTAAATGTTGCAGAAAGGTTTGGTCCAGATTTAGAAAGACTGCCTTTAACCTCAACATAAACAAAATACCGAGATGTGGTTGAGTTGCAGAATGAAATAGAAATAAATGTAAAATAGACCCAAAGAAGCTTTGCTTCATTAACTGTTTTTTAACAGCTGTCAGTCCTGTTGCAAAGAGGTTCAGGTTTTATCTGATATAATTATCAAAAAATTATCCCTTCCAAAAATGATAATTACAGTGTAAAAACAGAAAAGAATGACAGAAACTTTGCATAAATCTGCAGCAGGTTACTTAGTATTCTAACAGTGGGGTTAAGCCACATTTAAACACAGAGCAAAACATGTTTTTCCCTCAAGATATTTAAAGACCTGGAGGTGGGTTTGATGCGTCTTGTCTCAAACTTCAAAAACATCACATTTAAAAGGCAATAAATAACACGCTTCACAAACATGCCTCAGATGTGGCGAGTTTGTCCGGAGGCCGCTGTGGTTTTGATGAGGTGTTGTGTGTTTTTTCATTGGCTCTGACACGCTCTTTTCTGCTTCTTTTCCTCAAACTCTGCTGAGACACGTTATCAGACAATTCGTTTTACCATTCTGACCAATCAACAAAAGGAGACGTTAAAAAACAACTCCACTTTTTCATTGTTTTCTTCACTTTTTTCCTGCTTTGTAGCTGAACTAAAAGAACTAACAACAATTAAGACAATTAAACGCTGAGCTTCAGACAGAGACCTGATCATTTGTGCTAACTCTCACTCACATGAATTACATTTGGAAGAAACTGCTGCCAGTTTGTTTTTCTTTGTTTGTCTCTGGCCTGTTTCTTTGTCCCTGGATCATTAACATCTTCTGGAGGAGACCCCGGTCGTCGTCTCCCTGTCTGTCTCTGTGTAGACTGACCCAAAGCTGTGTGGGGAGACGTCGGTCACAGTTTGAGCCTCCCGGTCACCAGGGCTCTCGCCAGACTGTCTCAGTCCCACAGTGCTCGCCGCAGCCTGGAGACAAGCAGGTGCCTGCAGCTCATGGCTGGTTTCAGAGACTCGTGTTTGGATGTTGAACCCAGTCTGACTGATCACAATCACTGATAAAACGGTTGTTTTTCCGGAGCACTGATGTGCATCAGTGCTTGGATAAGTGGCAGACCCTGACGCGGTAAAGCACCTCAACTTGCAGTGAACCCAGGCATGTTGATGCCGGTGTGTGGGCTTATGACCTCCTAAAACTTACAGTAATATACTATCACCTGATTCTGTCAAATACAGGATGTTTGTATTTATTGTTTGATTTTTATTCTTTTCTAACATTTTAACTGGCTAAAGAAACGGTATGCTACGTTTCTTTACAGCATGGAACTTGTAGGGATGTGATCAAAGGGGTCACATCTGGTTTGTGTCCCATAGGTGGTTACGTTTCATCTTCTTCAACTCACTGGTTGAGATTAGGACAGATAGTATCGATTAGATATATGAAAAGTAAATATGTCTTATGAGTATGGAAGCTGAAAACTGACTAAATTTAGTAGAATCAGTGAATCAGTATACAAACAAAATCAATTGATTATATGTAATAAAAGTGTAAATACTAATTATTAATTTACCTCCAATCAGTTTGTGAAATAAAGTGAAACTCTAATCACATAGGTGTGTTTACCCGAAATATTTATTGATATCCAATTTTCTTAATGCCTCATGGTTTTCTGATAGTGAGACATATATATGTCCATGTTCATCTAGTGCGTATGTGTGTTAATGTTAATTTCCCATACACAGTACTAGACACTGCTGTAGCATCACTGTATAAATGTTTGGAAGTTTAGAGACACCTACGACTCTGAGATCTGTACCAGAAGTAAGATAAAGGCATTCAAAATTCCCACTTATTAGTGTGCTAATAACTGATAAAATGAAACAAAGCTTTATCCCACTTGCTTGATTTGTTTAGATAATATTTTTTTTCGGGTTTGTCTGAGAATAAACCTAAAAAAACAGGAATCAATTTATATAAGATATAAGAAACACTGAATGAGATTCTTGATGGGGCCACCATGGAAATAATTAGAGCATAAATGTAACTTTTACGTACTGGACAGAGTATATACCGCTTGTCAAGTTCACAAAATCTTGTGGCTTAGAAATTTCACATCGGGATTACTCCGCTCCCAAACTCATGGCCGACCCCTGACCTGTGGGTGAGAGCAGAGGGTCACTTTCTCTGGCCTCCAGCTGGTCCTCATCTTGTTGCGGAGGTTGGTAGATGAAAGCAAAACAAAGGCAAACAAACACCGGGAGAAACGCTGATTTGTCATCACCGCCACAAACACAAAGATCACTGACAAGCCACGGAGCTTCGCGACACAAACATCTGTCTGATCTTATCTTCATTTGCTCGTGCCTGCGCTAATATTGACAAACTCTAATGTCATGTCCTTTTCTCTCAGACGTCTTTCCACTCTCAGCTGATTGTTTCTCAACAGCACCTCCCGAAGAAGATGTGTTTGAAAAGGCTGAAAATATGAACTAAATTGTCAGGGGACCTCAGGTGTATGTTTCCTGAGAATCGAATCTACAGTTAATTTAGCGGATTTCAAATAGTCTTGGTTTTCTGAAAGATAATGTTTTTCTGTTGTTGCACGATGTGTAAATGTGCAACAATTTGCTGACAATCAATATATGAACTTAAAATGTGAAATTATGTCAGTTTTGTGTCCACAGCTTCTTCTTGTAAGTGTAAGAAAATAACACTAATGCAGGTTTTAAGGAGCCACTGTAGGAATTTGCTTGTGCTCCCACCCAGAGAGAGATTAAATATCATGGGATAGAACTAGACCGCGATTAGCTTAGCACAGAGGAAACTGGGGAAAATAGCAGGTTTCACCTACCAGCACTTGTTAAGTTCATTATTTACCTTTGCCAAAGAGGTCATGTTTTTATTGGTGTTTGTTTGACTCTTTGCAGGAATATGCTAAAAGTATTTGAATCGATTTCATTGAAACTTGGGACATGGGCCAAGGAAAAACCCAATAATTAAGATGGATCCGGACAAAATGGCTGATCCAGGAATTTTCTTTCACTTTCTTGGAGATTTAGCTTTTTTTGACATCCCAGCAAATATTTCATGGATCTTGATGAAATATTCAGACTTATTTAGGTGACTGTTAGCCCTTGGCGGAGGTACAGACTCAAGACAATGTTAACACATTGTCTTGGTTGAAATATAATTGGCTGATAAGTGAGCTTTAGGGATGTTGGTAAGTTGATTTATTTTTTTAAACTCCTCACCAAGATAGCACATAAGTGGATTTTACGTATTCTGAGCATGGCCATTATTATTACAGCAGGACTTTAAGTTTCCAGTTGTTTCACCTATATCTACAAAAGAGCTACAAGTTTGTTTTAATTAACCTCCTACTGGGACGTGTGGTCGGAGCTGCTGCTGCCCACCTCTCCTCAGGATGCAGGGAGTGGAGGTCTCTGAGCCTGTATCAACAGAGAAACAACACAAACACTCATGTAATCACTATGTTAGAAAAGAGAGTCCATCATTCATCATGTAAATCACAGAGCAAAACACAAAATAAGAGAAGAGGCCGATCTTCTTCTTCTTCGTGCATCAGTCACTGTCAGTTTCTCCGCCCCATTGGTTCCCGGCAGGAGGCGGGACTCCCAGGGAAATCTTTATTTGCCGGATCCTGGAACACACGTGACTCCGCTGCAGCACGTTTGACTTACTGAGGGCATGTAAACAAAATGTTGATGTGAAGTCTTTGAATTTCACAAAGGGAACTGTTAAACCTGTTTGTTTGTCAAACAATCCAGTTTTCGGAGCGTTTTCCCGTCAGTCAGGGTGTGGTTGACCAGTCTGCAGCTTGTTTTAGAGACAGGATATGGGACCTTGTTCCTCATCTGTCTGCTGAAGTGATTTGGGATTTTGGTTTTCGGTAGGTGCCATGAAAATGTTCAGCTGTATTCCGCCTCGACGGGACGTTTATAGAAAGAGCCACAACTTGGTCAAACCAAAAATGGCACGACTGGAAACGAGACATGGAGCACAATTATACCTGGTGTTAAAGCTTCCTTATTATACACTTTTTAAATAAATGTTTAAATAGATATTTGAGTTGCCCAAAACATGATCCACCTCTCAGATGCTGCATTCAAGCTCGTCTGTAAACCCTCTATTTCAGCCCTGGATGAGTAAAATCACATGTTAATGAAAGTGTGTGAGCAGATGGAATTAACTGTGGTCAGAATTTCATTGGATCAGCCTGATCACTTCCAGATGTTTGTGTGGCACGTCAGCCAGGTGATCACTGTTATGGTCTATGTTGTCTGTCTATTACTGTCTATTTTGAGAACTTAGTTTTATTCTTAGTACATCGTCTTATTTTGGGGCCTTTCTAATCCAGGATGACAGTAAATACATGTTAAAATATCCGAGTCCCCTTTTCTCTCTTGCAGTAATTGCATAAGGTTGAGTTAGGAAGCTCGGTAGATAACAACTGGATGAAGGAATATCTCTGCAGAAGGACATAGTGAAGACACAACAATGGTTTTGGTGAGACGGTCCAACTGTGAGACATATTTGTCCTTTATACGCTGAAACCCAAAGGAGACAGAGCCTTTGCCCCTTCACTTTGGAAGAATCTACCAGAAGAGATTAGACTTGTAGAATCGGTTACCTGTTTTATCTCACTTCTTAAGATCTTAATCTTCATAAAAAAACGTTTCTCATATGATGTTTATGACTTCTATTAGCTGTATCTTTATTATTATTATTTTAACTCTGATTGTTTGTGACTTTCATATTGTTTGTTGTAAAGCACTTTGTTACTTGTATTGAAATGGGCCATACAAATAAAGTTATTATTATTATTATCATGACGACGGATGATATGTGGCCACTGTGTCTTAATTGGTCAAATATATATATATAATCTGTTTTTGTAAGGACAGTTCTGATTTGTTGATGGTAATAAAACTTGATTAACTTGTTAAATGTTTGTACAACTCATCGGCCTAATCTTGGGAATAGAGATTATTTTAAGACATCACCCGTCTCCAGAAAAAAAATCCTTCAACCTGCAAGATTTCCCTCACATTCACATTCTTACTGTACAAAGAAAACCAATGAAGCAAATCTGATCTGCAGGCAGACCAAAGTCGGCAGTTTTCATCGTCTGGTCACAATGGATATCTGTACCGACATTTATGGCAGCGGAATCTGTAGCTATACAACATGGTGGACCAATAACAGCATCTCCAGAATCACGTCCCCATCGTGGCTAAAAATACTTATACTGCGTGAGATTTCCCACAAATCCAGATCTTAAAATTTAGCCCCGTCTGTTTTCACAATCATAACAGATTGTTGTTAAATGTGGGCGAGAGAATAAAAAGTGGATTTTGATTATTGTGGGAGACGGAGGAATGAGCCGCTCTTGGCTGTGAGATTTCTTAATGCCACTGTGTTTTATAGTGCTTGTGACAAAGAACTGAAGCTCAGCAGAGGATCAGACATGTCTGTTTATGAAGTGTGTGTGTGAGTGTGTGTTTGTGTGTGTGTGAGAGAGAGTGAGTGGTTTTTAGGCGGCTGAGAAAACAAACACACACACATTCACTCAGGAAAGAGGAGAACATATAAACAGGAGGAGGAGGTCTGCTCTTCCGGACTGATAATTATATATTTCACTGATGAAGGATGAGTAGCGGGTGATGACAGCCTTATTCTTCTTCTTTGTTTTTTCTTTACATTCTTTCCTATTTTTCCATTCTGCCTCACAGAGACTCGGAGGCTTTGCGTCGTGTTTCACTCTGTAATATATTATAATAACTGTGCCGGCTTTCAGTGATAAAAAACCTTATCTGCAGTCCTCACTTAATTAGACACTTGTTTGTTATGCTTTGGTTGAACTTCCTGTCTGTGCTGTCTGTAATGGGTGTTTAATTACATGAAACTATAATCACATGCTATTTACAGTCTATGTGCAAATGATGAACATTTGACCGATATTGTTTCCTACCAAAATATCTCCAAGCTGCTTTGCTCAATTTATCTCATATTATAACGTTACTTTCTTATAAATATAACGTAGGCGCCATGACATGTCCTTCCCGGGCTGTTTGAAAATATGTTGATATCCCTTTTCTTTCCGCTCTCCATGGTTACACCAGGAATCAGGTTTGATGCCTTTTAAAACGAAAACATATTAGTTAACTTTTCACCATTTTTGACAGATTTGAGTGCATCATCAGTGAACCACACATTGCGGCAATTGTTAATGTGAACTGTTTTAAAAGATGGGGAACAGTGTCTCACTCACCACCTGCCTCCTCCATGTTCGTGGATGGGACATGGTCCAATCTAAAAAAAACATGCCAAACCAATTTTCCTAAAAGATGTTTTTTTTTATTTAGTTTGGTTTTAATTAATTATTTTATTCTATAAAATGGGGTGAAATATTACGTTTGACAACGGAGACTACTGATTTAGCGTGTGCATCCGTGGGACCTCACTACTTCGGCTCCATCCCCCAATCGCTACTGTGCAGAGTCTGGCTTCAAATGTACGAGATGTACAAAAAATATGTTTGTATCTGGAATATTTTGGCGTCATTTCTGCAAAATGGGAGGAAGTGAAGACACATCATATATCTTCATTTACAGTATATGGTGTGAATGTACTCATGCACTCAAACTGGCAAGTGTGAGCATCGAAGGATGAGAATTAAGAGCCAGGATTAGTCTTGCAAAGCTGTAATAAGGAACACATACAGACAGTGGTTACAGACACAAAGGATTTGTTTTACTTGGTTGGTTCATATACAGAAACACTCTCAGCTCTTTGTTGTGTTCGGCTCGTGTTGTAAAGTTCGGGCCGTTAAAAAGTCTCATGGAATCGCAACGTTATAAAACCCTCCAGAGGTCTTTGAACATGTTTTCGATTCGCTGTCAGAGAGGCACCAACACGAAATATAACCCACAAACACGACCGCGCCCGCAAGTCACAGAGTCCACACACAGACCAATACCTCCCAGAGTGAGTTGTTTCAAAAAACATCAGGAAACATCATGAGCAAAGAGCAGAAAACACTCCGAGCATGAACACACAGAAGAAAACATGTTTTTATTTTTTTAGATGTGGGAAAGAACTGTGTGCTGAGTGGTGCACAGAGACTGTATTTAAATGTATTTTAGTAATTATGGTAAATTAAAGAAATAATTTGCCAAAAGCCAGTTTATTTCTAAATAAATCAAATCTTCCTTGCAAAATTGATCCAAATTGATCCCAAAAATGTTCCTCCTGTGTTTTACGGAGATTTAACAGCGTGAAACTGAGAGTTATTATCTGAATCATCTGTTTGGTGCCTCAGTCGCTTTTATGGTCTACAGGAGTCTGCTTTGGAAGCGAAAGGCTTTTTAGGTCGGACTCAGAGAAACGTTCCCACGCAACGGCACGTGAACGCAGCACAGCTGTTGCCACAATTTTGCCTTAAAATCATTGAACTTATACTCTGATACTCTGAGATTTTGTCTGAACACCCCAAGGGACGTGGAGCTTGATTGGTGCAGGTTATTTGAGAAAATTGCAGAATAATTTTCACGGGGTTATCAAGATAAAATTATCTTATGTTTCCAACACAGTGTTGTTCGGAAAACTAGTTTAGATGAAGCAAACAAATTAATGATAGTCTATGAAAAGTTTTTCCCGAAATTAGGACCCTTCTACAGAAATTCAAATCTGCTACATAAAGTAAAACATCATGTTCAGTCACGGGAACAGTTTTCTTGCTCATATCTTGCTTTTACCAAAATACTTTAATCTCAACGTTTAATCCATCCTTACAAGACAAATAAATCACAGACAGTTCGGAATAAGGAAACATCTAGAAATATATTTATTGATTAACGTCTCTTTTTGGTGATTGATTTCCAATGTCAATCCCACTTGTATTGTTTAGCAAGCCCAAAATTCTCGATGTGTGTGTGTGTGTGTGTGTGTGTGTGTGTGTGTGTGTGTGTGTGTGTGTGTGTGTGTGTGTGTGTGTGTGTCGTACAGTAGGAAGCATTTAAAACTTCAGAGGCCTAAACTGCCACCTGGACCTCCCGAGCCATTAGCCGCCCTCTGAGGAGAAAGTGCAGGGTTGAGACACAGGGAGTTTGACTCTATTACACTTTCTACATGTTCATTGACGCACATTTGACATAATGACGTCCAATCAGTCACATCCTCGGGGCTCCATACACAAACGATTACAGGCCTGCCCGGCTGCAGCGGACGGTAAACGTTCACATCAGCTCGGTAATGACTCGTTAAAACTCCAGACAACCTGTTTGTTTTTTTACAAATGTACATTATTAAAGGACGTATAGCTGTTTTTAAACTGAGTGCACAACCCTATGTTGCCAGCGTAAAGGTCGCATGACAAACATCCCAGTGTTCACAGTTTTGTTCTTGAGTAATTTATGATACCATTAATGCAATTAGCTCACTATGATATAATAATTAACTGTCATTTCAGAAAAACCTGTTTCTTCACCGCCTTACTGTAAGTAATAGGATCCTACATGAACAACATTTTCCTCGTAGAAATTTTGTGTATTTTGCACGAGAGATTTCTGTATACAGAGTTTAGGAGGTAGAGTGGGTCGTCCACTTACTGGAAGGTCGATGGTTTAATGTCCTTGGAAAAGATACTGAATTCCAAATAGGACCATTTCGAGCTCAGAACCGACAGAATGGGGATATTTTGGGAAAGTGAGGACGCCTTTGCTGTTCCTCACTTTCTGATCCACTCTGAGTGTGTGGTCCAGGTATTACTCATGTTGTCGGGACACAAATCTGTGTACACAGTCACATTATCGGGGACTTGTTTTTCCTTATGGGGACAAAAAAGCAAATCCACCATAACATGATCATTACATGTTTTAAGGTTAATAAGTTAATGTTAAAGTTGGGATAAGGGTTAGGATAAGCCAAGTAGTAACGATGGTTAAGGTAAGTCTCCAGGAAACCAATGTAAGTCAATGTAATGTCCTCTGAATTCATGGAGACACTAGTCCGTGTATGTGTGTGTGTGTGTCATAGTGTGTGTAGAACAAATAGAGGGAATGTTGTATGAATGTAACTTGTAATGTAAAGTGCGTTGAGTGGTCAAAAAGAGTGGAAAAGCACAAAACAAATTCAGTATATTTACCATTAAAAACCAAATTCACATTATAAACACAGCACAGCTGTGGTTTTGATTTAGTTTTGGCCATTGAGTTTCTTTTGGGGTTGAAATTGTAGCTTCACATTTGTTGTGCAGTTTTACTTTCAGCATCCTGCATAAAGATTGTGAGCTTTCATCCGTTGCCTTGTTGAATGTGCACATTCAGAATTGTTGCAGGTGTTTTCATCGATCACAAGGTCAACACAGAGACGTTTTCACTAGATATCTTAATTGCAGGAGATTTTTTTAACGAGCGGGTTTAACTTCCTGTATTTTTGGGAAGAACCAAACCACTTGTTTCCTCTTTGAGGCGACAGGAAGAGACAGAGAATCACAGGGAATCAAACCTGCTTGTAAACATAAAACATCTGTGGTTTCTTTATAAAACCTGAGAATAAGCTGCTGTAGTCTGTGTACAGTGAGAGTAGATTTAGGCCCATTCACAAACACCTGACATAATTAAACTTTAAGCTATCAAACCTCTCAACATGCCATTGTCGGTGCCTTGCTCGGGCCTTTGTGGATGATCTGGCAGACGAGACAAACATCCGGCTCCCCTTTGAAAGAATCCTCCTCCCGACTTGTTATTGGTGCGTGTGGTTTCCTCGACGGAAGTGGCTGTCGTTGTTGTTGAAAGTGGGTGTGAGGGCTGCGTTTAAAAAAAAAGGTGATTTATGAGACCTGTGGGCTCCTCTTTTGTCTTTACAGCTGCAGCTTCCTCACGACTGTGTCTCTCAGACACCGCACTCCTAAATGCCAACGTCCTTTGTGATTGTGTCCTTGAATGTCAAGGACTCGAACCTCCTGACTCAGGAGCTTTGAGATGCCCTGAACAAATGTTAATGCCTGCTGCTTCTCATCTTTACATAATTAAATAGTATTAAATGTTCACGTAAAGAGTTCACGTAACTATTTTGGATGACTAAATATAGAAAATAATCATTAGCTTTCATCAATATGTTGTACACACACTATCCACTCTGAGCTGTGACATGGTAAACAAATTAGGGTTAGGGTTAAAACCTGAAAGGATCATTATATTAAAACTGTTCAGGATTCCGTGTTGGATCCTCAAAGTCTGAAAGGAGATTTCCTCTGTAACAGTATCATTTCATATGATGAACCACATCTTAAAAACAACATCATAAGGATGGAGATATATCATTTGCTGTGCACTGGTTTGATTCTGACTTTAACGTTATTCTCCTCTTGATTTCAGGGACTGTGAATAAAAATATCAGCCACCGATGAAAAGTGAAAAGTAACCGTCAAGAACTCCCGTCCGGCGTGCTTTCACTAAACCCGGGAGAAGCAGGTTAACTCAGTTAGTGGGGTCTTAATTGCTTCCCTGTGGGGAGCTCAGTGTGTCTGAAATGAGTTATCACCACAGCCAGGCAACATAAATCTACTTTGACACAGCCACTCTGCCAGCCAGGAAACAAGTCAGTCTGTGAGTCCAGTAAGTCAGGCAGGCTGACAGCGAACCAGACAGGTTGGCCGGCCGGGCAGCCAGACGAGCAGGACGACGCCGGCCGCTCACTTAGTGCTGCTGTCAGTCAGATAAAAAACAGCCAGCCTGTTTGTGAGGGAGTCTTAAGGGCAACATTCAGCACCCTTCGTGCCCGGCACCATTACAGTTATTTGCACCTCTCTTTACATTATCTGCAAATGTACACTACATATTCATTATCTGAGCGTCTTTGTCACTTTTCTGTGGGAGGATGACTAGTGTGAACCCTGCAGTGTCAATGTCCCCTCGTTGAAAAGAATGAGGAAGCCTGTGTTTTCTCCTGCTTATCCGTCAACGTCTAGTCAAGTTTGTTTGAAAACTCTCACCTTTCTTTCCTTTACGTACACATGTGGATGAAAGGTAGGGTTACACCCTGGAAAACAACCCAACAATCATTCACATGCACATTCACGCCTACGGACAATTGTAGAGTCTCAAATTAACCTAAACTTTAATCAACATATCTTTGGACTGTTGGAAGCCAGAGTTTCCAGAGAAAACCCACACAGACACGTGGAGAACATGCAAACTCCACACAGAAAGGACTCGGCCAAACCGGGATTCAAACCAGGAACCTTCTCTGAGGCGAGGAAGCTCTTATTGGATGATGAAAAAAGTTCTCTGGAATTCAAGGAAAGTTTTATTTTCTATTTTGGAACTAATGATCTCAGTGTCCTGTAAATCTCAATGATGCATCTATATCAAATGGAGCCGAGGAACAGTCCTAACATTTTGTTGAGAAAAACTAAATGGTACAAACAGTAGTGGAAACTATCACAAGCTCATACTCATCAAATCAAATATAACATTTCCTAACCAAGTGGAAAACCCCTCAGTGTTTTTGAAACACAGAGCAAATGTTTCCAGCCGCCTATCATTGAGAAACCGTTTTCAAATTAACCTGCAGTAAAAGGCTCAGTTGTTGGTAGCAGAGGGTGTGACTGAAGGGCTACAATTAATATAAAAAAATCATTTTCCGATTTATCCCATTGGGATTAGCAGAAAATGACCTTGGATAAATCTGTGTGTGTGTGTATGTGTATATGTGTATATGTGTATTGTGTGTGTGTGTGTGTGTGTGTGTGTGTGTGTGTGTGTGTGTGTGTGTGTGTGTGTGTGTGTGTGTGTGTGTGTGTGTGCGCTGAAGCTAAAAGAGCCTCTATAAGTCATCGAGCCGGGGTGCCAGACCTACAACTCCGTGAATAACTAAACTGTCTCACCGGCTCACTGCTCCGCTGGCTGTCTGGCTGATGGGGCAGTCAGGTGATTACAAGGACGCCATTTGGTTTTACAGCAGAATAATATGGCCACTGTTCGCCCTCTTTCCTTTCTCTCGCACCCCATGAGGATATGGAGGGGGCCGGCAGGGGAGTGATTAAGATTTTAAGGAGCTGCCTTGCTGGTTCAGGGGTTGGAGGGTAAAGAGAGGGGGATTTATTAGGACCATAAATTAGACCCAGACATCGTCCCCCTCATCCCTCCAACCTCCACACCCCCATTATTTTAAATCACTGCCTGCCCCATCCCTCTCTTGACACTCGTAGATAGATAGATAAATAGATAGATGGATAGATGATAGATGGATGGATAGATATGTCCGACTCATTTGTTCTGGAAACTTTTCCTGCTAGCTCCCAATAAAATGTCCGGAAAATGTCTGAGTGAGCCAATGCAGTGAGTTGATGTGTCAACAATGCTTCTAACACGAGATGGACACAAAACTGGAGGAATACAAATATTTTAGGATGAAAAAGAGGAGCCGTACACGAGGAAGACACAGACGAACATGTCAACTTGGAAACACAATGAGATTTGACAGCTTCTGGCGATAAGGGATCGATGCTGGGGTCAATGCGCCGTAGAGAAAAACACGTGGTGAACACGTCTGACCCCCCAAAATTCATATGTGAGAGGCAAACTCCAAAAAATGTATGGACACATATCAAATTCACAGTTAGGTAGGTGGATGCATGAATGGTTCTTTACTCCACTCTGTAAGCCACAGCAAGTCTTTCAGGTCTGACTTCTAAATCATCCTCGCATGTTTGTAGATGTGTCAGCTCCACAGAGATGTGACTGTGCTCCAGCCCGGCCCTCATGACTCCTGACACGTGTGTTTGCTTAAGGACGAAGCAGCAGTACATTCAAAGGTTCTTCCTCAACTGGAGGATCCAGGGTCAAGATTTCAATAAAATCTGCCTCAGACATGATCTGATCATTATTGATGTTCGTGTTGAGTCCTAATTAAACTAGTTTCCAGCACAAATCAGCTTGTTTGATGAATTTTTACTGTAGAAATCTGCCTTTGTTGCTTTTTAAAGTCAGTGATACAATTTTTTTTTGATAATTCTTTAAACACCTTTGACTGTTTTGGAAAAGTTCGACTTTTTTTAGAAAAAACAAACCAAAAAAAGGTGGTTGATTGGTTTGTCTACTAAAAACCAAAACCATAAATTTGAAGAAAGTCAAACATTTTTCCTGGTTGGACGGTTTGACCAAACCGAAACGTGAAAACACAACTTCAGAGCTTCAGTGCCACCACCGGAATCTTCTCTCCTCTGTGTTTGGAGGCTATTTTCATCATTAAAGGCCTGGGCCCGGAGCGCTGTGGGTGTGTGTCAGTCCTTCGATTAAAGGGCGACCATTGAGGAGTGTGTGTTTTGTGGTCTGAACCAACAGCATGCAGGACGCCACACGGGCCTGAGCTGACGCAGCAGCGCCACAGCGACATGTGAGCGCGTGCGGTTGAGCGGTGGGGGAGAGGTTGAGTTATATGGACGAGGGCTGGGTGTGGGGGCAATAAAGTGTCAAGTTATAATACATAAGCTAAAGCTTAAGTGTTAGCGTACCTGTCATCTTGATGAAGTGAGGACTGTTATGTGGTCTAATATGCATTTATCCAACTGTGTATTAAAAGATGTGTGTATGTTAGATCAAACCCCAAAGAAAATCAGAGGAGTGATATTGATGGGGTAGAAAATACAGCAGACAATTTTACTCTGCTTGAAAGATTTTATCAGACTTATTCCTTCACTTCTCTCTCTCTGTTTACATCCACTGTCCATCCTCCCTCCACCCCCCCCCCCCCCCCCCCCCCCCCCCCCCCCTCTCTCTCTCCCTCTCCCAGTGAGCGACTCCACTGACATACCAAGGGCTTCTTTCAGCATGTCTCCAGGTCTCTGGCTCTCTTTAAACAGCCTGCGTCTCCGGCGAGTGTGGCCTGACAGAGGACGTTTTCAAACCGGCCCTGACGTTGATGAAATGCCTCCGGTACAGTCCAGGAGCTGCAGTTGCACACACAGTGGTGAGAGTGTTGACGGACACCACGGGTCTATGTGTGTGTCTCTCTGTTCGCGATAGAAGTCGTTTTCTGAGAGTCAGACAACGAACAGAGGCCCATTTGATGTATGAAACTTTGAATCTCCTCAAACCATTTAGAGAAAAGTGCTTTCCCGTGACGGCCCAACGCAGTTTGATAATTTGTACAGTGTGAGTCAACATATTTAGGAAAACGTTTTTAAGTATCAATGTTTTTTACATTTTGGCCAGTTAGGAAGGTTTGATATTTTCTGTCATAATAATATTTTCTAACAGGAAATGTATTCTTTTAGTAAAATAATAAAAAAATCTTACTTCTCTCTGCTGATAATGCAGGTCTCTAGATTGCACAAGTTTCGTCTCTATACAAGATGTCTTTGTGGCATTAAAGGGATAGTTTAGTGTAGCAGTGAAAACTATCCCTTTAAGACTGGTTGGTATCTATGTTGAGTAAAACTTTGACGGAGTCCTTTTTTGGGTCAAACTTTAGTGGATTACTGATGCTCTTCTTTGCCCCTGCTTTGCTTTGTACCAAGTTTTCAAGACAAATATCTGGTTCCCCAGCTTCTAAATCTTCCTGTGCAGGTCACCGGCTTGTTCCTGACTGTGTCTGTCTGCTGTTTGATACTGAGCAGGTGGTGTACACAGGGACTGTAGAGCCGTTTCACTAAAAACAGCTTCCTGCTGCAGCGCTGATAAGATCAGTGAGAGTGAACCAAAACAGTGAAGTTAGCAGATGGGACATCAAGTTGCTGAAATGCAACGTATCACTGAGGAGAACTGGGGACTGAGGGAAAAGCCGGAAAAAGAAAGAGGCAGAGGAGGGCTGGAGGATGGATGGATGAAGAAGAGGAGGTGGTGGTTGACTGTAACAGATCTCATTAAGAGCTCAGGAAGAACACGAGGCACAGGAAGTTTGGCGCTCGGTGTCCTGCTCTGCCCCGCTACATGCCTTTACTACTCTGTTATGGTCTGCACTGTCTCAGTGTGTGTGTGTGTGTGTGTGTGTGTGTGTGTGTGTGTGTGTGTGTGTGTGTGTGTGTTAGGGTTTAGGTGGAAGCAATGGAAAAACAGAGGCTGGCAGTGAGGAAGGAGAAAGTGTACAGAAATCAACAGAGTGGGAGTGTTTGCCAGGAGGAGAGAGTGGAGAGAATTTGTGTCGTAGAGGGCAACACACTCTCACACTCTCTCACACACACACACACACACACACACACACACACACACACACACACACACACACACACACACACACACACACACACACACACACACACACACACACACACAGAATAAGTCTAGAGGAGCAGTTTCCTGGTTGTGGAAGTGAATGTGACTATTACTGAGGTATTAATGTCTCCAGATTGCAGGCCTGTTCCTGCCCCTGCATCCGCCGGCACTCCTCCGTCCACAACCGTGAAATTGGGACCATGTGTTGCTGCTGCTGCTGCTGCTGCTGTACTCCTCCACCTTCTCCATGCCTCTTCTACCTCTTCTGCCTCCTCCGCCTCCTCCTCTACCTCCTCCACTCTTTCTCCTCAATTGACTGAAGTCAGGTTTTTCAGCATCTCTGCCTCTACACACCTCTTCTCCACGACTCTAAAGCCGCTGTAGACCTGAAATAAACCAGTGTGTATGAGGAATTGTCCGACCATGTCTAATGGCAGAAGTGTTGACACTTGCTTTGAATGGTCATTCACAGGCGGAAGGGGAAAAGCCTCCTCCTGGCTGCACCGCCTTTCAGAAATTCCAGCAAATCGGTGTCTTTTGTGTCTTTCTAGTCTCGACACATCAACTGTACAAGCTGGGTTAGCACCACATGCTGTAAAAGAAGGTTTCACATTGAAAGCATTCAGGGTGTTAGAAGCGTGTGAGCGGAGTTCAATCCTGCAGACTTTCTAATCTCTGTACCAGTTGTTATGAAGTGTACAACATTCTCTCATTGTCCATTAGTCTTGTTGATGTGCGTTACCTCATTCTACGTGTTTTAATCTGCTGCTGGGCCAGAATCTGAGACGGTAATGATCACGATCCGAGCAGTTGATTTAACAGTAATACACTAAAAACCTTTTTCAGATAAGAGAGCTGTGTCTGGACAATGTTGAGTAAAAGAACAACTGCTGTTACTGTGCAACTATTTCATCACAAAAAGTAAGAGGACAAAAAAGAAGCTGCAGGGACTGGAAGATTCAGACTTAGTATGATCTATCGTTTGTGCAGTAAAGTTCAGTCATAGTAAATTCTCCATTTTTAGACAACTTCTAAAATAATACTACAACAATGTTTTTGTTACATGTATCTATATATCCATCCATCCATATATATATATGTCTCTCTCTATATATACTGTATATGTATGTCTTTGTGTGTATTTGTGTGTTCATTTAAATCTTTTTGTGTTTTTGTATGTATTTTAACTGTACACTGAATAATAAGTCTCATTAAAACAAAAATCAATTCAATAACACTGCAGAAAGAAACTAGACGAAATATTCTTAAATCTAATTTTCTGGTATTAAGCCATAAAACAATTTTGCTTTTCAATTAGAATTAGGATATAATTATAGCCACTGAAAAAGCTTTATGAGCCTTAAAATTAGACAAAAATGCCAAAATTAGGCAAATTATGCTCATTATCATTTTTTTTTACTTGAAATTAGTATTATGGTCTCTTGTTTGAGATGACTTGAAGAATTATAACTTAATCTCAGATTAATAATTTGAGTTTCAGTCATTTCAATAAATTGCTATTGTTTATTTTTAGTTTCTGAGATTCTTTTTTAGTTGATTTTTAACAGCAGCCATGTTGGGAAATCGAACTGTGAAACTATACAAACTAAAACACAGCTGAACAAAATTTCAGCGATCCGACCGACCACATAATCGCTGATCGTTCAGGGTGACAATCAGCTGTTGTGGCCTCCTTCTAACTGCATTTGAACTGAAAACCAATCTGGCTTAAATTCACCCTAATTCTAAAATTAGGTTTAAATCAGGCTTAATCTGTCCAGTGTCTGTTTCAGATGATCTGAAAAGCACTTTGCTTAGAGGATGCCTTTCCTCTCCTCCCTCATGAGAGATGGGTAAATGCACTTAAATGCCTTTTAAGAGCTAAAGATTTAATTTGGGACATAAGGCAGAGAGATGATTAAAGCGATTCAGACCCAGAGGGTGACAGAGAGGAGAGGAGAAGACAGCTGAGGTTCAGATAAAGCGTATATGAAAAAAATTCAAGCGGAGGAGAAAGGCGAGGGGCAGGAATGAGGAGTGTTTGTGTGTGTGTTCAGGGGTTGCTGAGGTGCGGAGGTCACATCTTGCCAGAATGCAGGGGTCAAGTTTATTTTTCCTGCCAGGGGAGGTGCTGACAGAGCGGGAGGAGAAGATGGAGGGATGAATGCAGGGCGAGAAGGAAGAGAGTTAAGAAAACCGTGTCGAGAGTGAAGTTGTTTGGAGGATGCGATCAGCCACTACCAACAAGCACAACACAAATTGTTTGTTAATGAAACTCAACAACGTATAATCAAGAAAATAAATAATTTAAGTGAGTAAACTAATTTATGTCTGGTAGTTAGTTTGGTTACATATAAAAGCCACGTAATTCTACTAAAGTGTGCCAGGATATGACTATTTCCTGGAGGCAGGACATGCAAGTATAAACAACTAATAGAAAATATTTGGTTGTTTATTTTGGGCCTGTGTTGCTTTCAACTGGGCATTTGTTTATCAAGTTACTTGAGCAGTGAAGACACACACTCCACACACACTTATCAAGGCTTCTTTAGCCACACACAACCACACACACACACACACACATGTGCACACACAAATGTATGCACGCACATACACAAACGGAGGTATCTTATTAGTGTCAGGATGCAGTGAAGAGCCTCCGCACTCACTCCAGGTTCATCCTCAGAGGTCAATGCATAACATCCTACAGGAAGTAAACAAGCACACACACACACGCACGCACACACGCAGGCACACACACACACACACACGCACACACACACACACACACACACAGACACACACACACATGCATACACACACACGCACACACCTTTCCCCCTTTCTGCCCCTCCTCTTCTTTCTCATTTCATTCTCAAATTTCACAGCACAACATCCTGCAGGAAGGTGTGCACGTGTGTGTGTGTGTGTGAGACTGTGTTAGTTAAATTTATTGAGCAGTTACTCGTCCAACTCCTGGTTTATTAGAAACTTACAGGAATGAAACATCTCGCACACTTAAAATTGTTTCAAGATTCAAGAGGAATGTAGGTAATAAATGGGTGAATGCTGATGGCTTCACACAAACCACCACGTCCTATAGAGATCTTAATTATTATTTTCCCCAAAAAATTCTTCTCTCTTGTGTTTCTAAATCTATATCAAATATCAAGCAAAACTTCACACACATTAATGAAACTGAAAAAAGCTCCAACAATGTAAGCACACTGTGTTTTCTTGACCTGGTACTGGGGGAAAGGCCTGTCTCTTTTAATTCTAAGTTTACGGACAAAGAAACGAGACATAATGATGGAGAACGCCATTTGTAACACGGCAGCGAGAGTGAGATTCTGAGGTCCATCCACTCATTCCTTTTTTATTTTATTAGTGTTGTCAAGCACAACCACAACAGGCCGACATCATGCACCACAAAGTCCTGATTTGAGGCGAACACACAGGTCCAAAAAGGAACCAAAAAAGGAAACAGAACACCTCGGTGTGTGAGGCCTCAGTGAGATGACGAGACGAGGCTCACAGATGATGAATTTGGTGTTTGATAAAATGGCTCACTGTGTGTTTTTGCACAAATTACAAATTACCGACAAAAGATGGAGACGAAGAAGGAAAAGATTTAACAAGGGCTGAATATTTACCAATTTTAAACTAAAGCCTGCAAACAGGACCAGTGTTTGTCAGTGATTTTACATCGAAAACCTTCATGATATACGATCACCTGCACATCTTCTTAAGAAACCAACTGCAGCTAACGTGATGTTGTTCTGTTGGGATCAACGCTGCTGTGTGTCTAACCCAGTAACCCTGAACCCTAAAAACATACACTATATGGACAAAGGTGTTGGGAAACCTACACATTACACCTACACCTACATTACACCCCCCTCCTTTGCAGCTATAACAGCTTCCACTCTTTTGGGAAGGCTTTCTACAAGATGTTGGAGTGTGTCTGTGGGAATTGTTGCCCCTTCATCCAGAAGAGCATTTGTGAGGTCAGACACTGATGTTGGACGAGAGAGAGAGACACAATCTCTCCATACTACTTCATCCGAAAGGTGTTTGATGGGGTTGACATCAGGGCTCTGTGCGTGGGCCAGTCAAGTTCTTCCACATCAAACTCACCCAACCATGATTCTATGGACCTTGCTTTGTGCACTGAGGCAAAGTCATGGATCAGAAAAAGGCCTTCGCCAAACTGTTCCCACAAAATGTCTTAAGATTAAGATTATTAAGATTTGCCTTCACTGGAACCAAGGCACTGAGTCCAACCAATGGCAATGGGACTGAATGAAACACCTGAATTGGATGATTAAGAGGTGTACTTTTGTCCATAGTGTGTATATACACAGGTCTGTGTATTTAAAGGGTTACCATGGAGACGTATGTGAGACACCTCAACATGAACCTGAGAAATATGTCAAAAATGAGGGAGCATATTTGAGAGGGGCAACAGGTCAGCTGAACCAACAGAAGAAACTACTTTATGCCCTCAGTAAAATCATGAAGTGTGACTTCCTTAGCTGATTTTATTTAGAAAACATATCTTCATAAGGGAATTTGAAATATTTTACAGGCTTAAAAACAAGCAGGACAACTGAAAAAGACTAATGAAGAGAAAATACGTGAAGGAAGCAACAATTTAGTCAAGAAAAAGACAAATGTTCTCCTCTTACTAATTTAATGGTCGTTATTGACAAAGGAAAACAAATCTAGACTCTCGGACCAGAACCTTTCCTGGATTGATGAAAAAGCCTTTTGGCCACCAAACATCGTCAATATTAAAATCTGTTTTAAGCTGCTACTTGTGATGACTCAATTTCCACCTGAAAGGAGAGAAGATGAAGGTGCCCTGATAAGAATTAAATTGTGTGTGAAGCTGAGGGGTCTGTAACTCAACACAAAACAACAACCCTGAAGCTATTCCTGTAATCTCTCTCCGTTTCCCTCCCTCTGGATAACTCTTTTCTCTTTTTCTTCTCAATCTTTCTTCCCTTGAGGAGCCACATAAAAGAGCAGGGCGCTGTTATCAGTTCTGTATGTGTGTGTGTGTGTGTGTTGGACATACCACAGTTTATCTCTGTGAGTAGGAGACCTCCTCCTGGTTTATCTCTCACGCTGCTCTCTGAGATTTATCAATGGGAAACGACAGTGGAACCGAATTCATTTAACCAAACACAGGTCAAACGTCTGGAGTCAAGGAAGTTTTAAATCTTATTCCTCTGAAGAATTAGCCAATTGTACTTTATTGGATTTCATGTCCACGCGTTTCCAACAGTGCCAGTGGAGATTAAAAGCAAAAAAAAGTTTTGGTGTCTACTGCAAATTCTTTATCGATTCAAGAAGAAATCTATCAAAAAGACAAAGCTGAAACTAATATTTACACCTGCAGAAGGAAATGGTGTAAGTTGAGTCAGCATTTGTCTAATATTTGAAGCTGGACTCCACGTCCACATGACACAGATGTTTTTGCAAAGAAACAGCTGCTTACTGAGTTTCTTCACTTTCTAGCGAACACGAACGATGAGGGATATAATCATCGTTTGTTCTTTCTGGTGGGATGGGAGCTCTCAACATTCAATCTTCAGACACTTTGTTCAGACTGATCATCAGGCTGAGTGAGAGCTAACGTGTGCACTGTAGAAATCACAGGTTCACATTAGTCGGGTTTTCTTGCAGTGATTTATTCCTGTTTCTCCTCAGAGGTCCGACAGTGACTCACACTTTTCAAACACGTGTGTATTGGCGTGGTTTTGTGTCTCTGCTGCCAAGTGTTGAGCCAAACAACAGTTTTTGTTGTATTTCTAAAGAGATCGATGTGACATTGCATTGTGAGATAGTTTACAAGCCATGAGCACTAGCATTTTGTTCATGTTGTTTAAATTTGTACTTTAAAACAACATGGCATAAGCTGTAGTTTTCTAAGAGAGTGGCTTTCAAAAAAAATCCTGCACTGATGAAGTCAGGTTATTTATATCACTATGGCCCAATATCACAAAACACTCAAGCTCTATGGGCTTTACAACCTGTACAGCATGTGGCACCTTTACTCTCTGGATTCAGACAAGGATAAATCATAGACTGTCTATAAAGATTTATGACTAAGCCAAATCATCTGCATCATCCCCTGGTGGCTGGCCGCAGTATAGGTCTTAATAGGTCGCCTCCTCCATGTTACCGGTTGGGCCAAACTAGAAGGTCAGAGAACAGGTGAATTAAATTTCCTCTAAAGATGGTTTCTGTCATTGTAGTTGTTCTCATCAAACTGATCTATGTTCAAGTGTTATTTTTTTCCATTAAGTTTGTTTTTAAGTCATATGATGCTTTAAAAACAGAATGAACCGTCACCATTAACAGCTGAGGCTGACTCGTGATTGGTCGAGCACACGTATCGGCAGGACCTTGATACTGTGGCTCCCTACCTGGATCACTACTGTGCAGATTCAAAATGTCATGAAAAGCGCAAGATGTCCGCAACCGTATCCGTGATAATTTAGCCTCATGTTTGTACAGTGGGTTGAAATGGAGGTGAATCGTCTATCTCTATTTACAGCCTATGAATTAAACTCATGTTATATCTCCTGCTGTCTTGTTGGATTAGAGGCATGTGCAATTAACTGAAAGATAAATTCACCAAAGGTCAGAGATCATCAAACATATTTTGCTCTCCTCTCACTAACTGAGAACTAGACATATTGTAAAAAGGAGATTTACTTTAAGGGAGGAAAGTAATTTAGTAGCACAAATGCTCCTTCAAACTCCAGAACTGATTCCCTCCCCCCGTCTCCTTCCCCTCCCACTATGCCGCCATGCTCCATGATAAAACTGCCCACCTAAAGGGCGTCTTGGCCGGTGATTGGGGGGGACTCTCTTCCTGTGATATGGACGTGAAGGGCCACATCACAGGGACACATGCCCTCTTTGATAAGTGGGCCTGTTCCAGCAGCTGCAGACGATCACCGAGTGCACGCAGGGCTGATAACGGCCGGCTGCGAGGGCTCCACACACGCTCTTCAAATAACAAGAGGGCACAGAGAGAAACGCAACACAAACATGCCGACAATACGCATCACTAATATTAGGAAGTAATACAACAGGCACGAAATGTCAACATCATTAAAATGATATTTATTTATTTTTTAGAGCTAAATATGTGTGGAGATGTAAAGATTCATGGACATGCATTAGCAAAGGCTTAGAAAACAACATCATGTAGTTTCAAGTGTTGCTGTATATGATGTGACTGTATTCCCAAGGTTTTTGTGTTTTCAATAGTGAAAGTTATTAATTCTGAAAAAGTCCAAATCTGAACCTGCAGTATATTTTTACCTAACTTAGATTTTTCCAGGCACAAGATCAAAGTGCAGGCTTGATTTGTGCATTTGAACAGATGCAGCAACTAACCCTTGATTATTGTCTCTCCATCCTTCTCTCTTGACTTTCTATCTGTCTCTCTACACTATCAGCTCCAGTTTCTGTTCTTTGGTCACAAGCGCCAGTCGACAGACGTCCGTCATCAGGGTTCAGGACGTACACGTGTCACACTTCCTACTTTCACTTTGGCGTCACTTCCACTCGTCTGCCCTCCTTCCTCTGAAGCCTCGACTCAGCCCATGTTACCCCAGAGAATTTGCTTTTATTTTGCCCCCTTCGAAAACAATGGTTTCACTGGCCACTGAAACTATTTGAAAATTTAACACCTTGGAAGACCTCAGATTTAATCTTTTGTGGACTGACAGCCAAAACAGAAAAACACTGTTACCAGTTGAATTAGTGCAAATAAAGAAAATTGTCTAGATGAAAAAAATGCTTAATATGGGATTTTCCAAAAATGCTCACTAATATTTCTGATCCCTCTCTTGGAATGGAATGGAAAAGTTCTCTTGAAATATGACTTTAGTCTGACAGGAGAAAATGATGAAGCTGTTTGACGTTATTACAATGGAACTAAATGTGCAGACAGAGAACATCAGGGTGGATGGACAGTCAACAAAATGTGAGACTGTAAAATGAAAGATGTCCCGCAGGTTGTCAGTGTTTCCTTGAACGTTGCAGCTCATTTAGTGCCTGACGTGATGATGCCATGGTTTAACTCCATGTTGTGATCTCCACATCCAGATTAGGTCATAAAAAAAAACGTGGAAGAATCAAAAGAGCAGCACATGAATCTGTGAGGCCTGTTGTGGAGCCTCAGCTACATGAGTTTGTTTTTCACACTGACAATGGCCATCCATCCAACTCAGGCTGCCTGTTCATTACACGGCAGATTTATTTTGGCAGAGGAGTTATGCGGTGACGTAACTTGTATCCATTAAGAGCAGCCATGAGGTCCGGTGTTGTTTGTTGTTGCTGCTTATCATTCTCTATTTCAGGACTGCAGAGAAACATAGATAAATGTAATGAAACTCAGACGTGCACAGCCAACAGAGCGTCTGCAGGGACACATAGAAAACCCAAACTTTTACACTATTGAGCCAAAGCCATGGTTCCCTGCTGGACAAAGGTGGACTCTCAGGGTTGGGGGTGAGTTGCTGCCCCAAGTGAAGGAGTTTTAGTATCTTGGGGTCTTGTTTATGAGTGAAGGGAAGATGAAGCGTGAGCTGGACAGGCAGGTCTGTGCAGCGTCAGCAGTGATGTGGGCATTGTACCGGACCGTTGTGGTGAAGTGGAAGCTGAGCCGCAAGGCAAAGCTTTTGATTTACTGGTCGACCTGTGGTCACGAGCTCTGTGCAGTGACCAAAAGAACGAAAACACAAATACAAGTGGTTGACATTAATTTTCTATGTTGGGTGCTCAGTCCTAGAGATATAGGGGTGAGGATTTCAGACAGTAGAATCTTGGAGTAGAATCGCTCCTCAATGTTGAAAGGGGACCATTGAGGTGTTTTGGGCATCTAGTCTGAATTGCTCCTGGGCACCTTCTGCTCCTTCAACCAGGAGGAGACCCTGTGGTGAACCCAGAACTCACTGAAGGGACTACATCTTCCATATGTCCGATAGGAACACCTCAGGATCCCCCAGAAAGAGCTGGAAAGAGTGGAGGGAGAGAGATATTTGGACAGCTACCTTCACGACTCGAGCCTGGACATGCGGAAGACAATGGATGGATGGATGGATTCTTGGTGGGTTTATTCATTAAATGATGAGAAGCATCAACTGGTTTCACAAACACCAACCCATCAGAAACCCATAAAATGCATATGACAAACATAAAAAGTTGTACAATTTCTTCAAACTCATTTTGCCTTCGAGTGTGGTCACTCTAAGAAATGATAAATGACCCTTCATAAGAACTAGCATTATTTAAAAAACGTGGCTGTTTTGAACATCAAGCAGTACAAGTGACGTCAGATTAAAGAGTGAGAGTGTGCAACAGACGTCTCAATCCTCCGGAGGAAAGAGTGAACGACAGGGAGACAGAGAGCAAACAGAGAGATGCATGTAGGGACAGAGGAAGAGGACGCAGACAAGAATCAGTGGAGCGTATCAAATATCTTCATCCTGTTGGGGGCGAGACAGAGAGAAAGTGGTGAGCGGGAGAGAAAAGCAGAGAAAAGAGATAAACAAGATGGACATAGAAGCGAGTGAACACACACACAGAGGGAGAAACTTCTCAAGCCAGGAACAAAAAGCACATTGATGGGACGTGTCAGTCAGCGGAGGTGAATGAACGATGGAGGGTAGAGGTGGAGAGGAGGGGAGGAGAGGGGGAGGAGAGGGTAGGGGACCCCCTGCCATCTGGGCAGCAAGGAGGGAAGCAACAAGAGGAAGCGGGATTCAATCAAACGCTGTCAAGGTCAGTTTGCAGTGAATAGGCCTCTCCACCTGGCTGCTCTTTCACTGAGAGCATGCATGCTGCTGGGGGCCTCACTGCACTGCATGCTGGGAGGGGCCCGAGCACTCTGAAGACAGTCACTGTGAGTAAGTTTACTGTGGTAAAGTTTCTGTTTCTGTTTACATTCTGTGATTCATGATAACAGATTAATAAAACCAGATGATGCTCATCTATGATCAACAGTAGAGATGTGTACGGAAACAGACGGAACCTTCTCCGCACTCTGCGCTCATCTTGTCCGTATCTGTGCCCGTCTTCTGAGATCTCACCGATAAGGACGAAACAGACGAAATGGGCAGTACCACTGCAGATCGTGGGAGGGCAGTGGAGCTATTAGTTCAAGCGAGACGAACAAATTTCAACAATGGTGGAACTTTATGAGGAGACTCTGTGTGTGTGTGTGTGTGTGTGTGTGTGTGTGTGTGTGTGTGTGTGTGTGTGTGTGTGTGTGTGTGGTACAGGTATTACTCTATGCTCTGAGGACCTAAATCCATTTACACAGTCACATTATGGGGACAAAAAGAAAGTCACCCTAATGTAAATCATTACATTTTTCAGACAACCAAATGTTTTAAGGTCAAGTTAAGGTTTAGATGTATGTGTAGGTTAAGGTTAGATTTAAGTTAAGGTCAGGGTAAGGGTTAGGAAAGTATAACTATGGTTAGAGCTAGAGTAAGTTCCCATCAAATCAATGTAAGTCAATATGATATCCTCTGAATTCATGGAGACACGACTGTGTGTGTGTGTGTGTGTGTGTGTGTGTGTGTGTGTGTGTGTGTGTGTGTGTGTGTGTGTGTGTGACACATTAAACACAAGTAGCTCCACTGTGTTTCTCCATGTGTGGTCAGACTGTCACAGACATATATTCTGCTGAATACTGTGTATAAATGGGTAAACGTTTGAGGCCATTTCGACTTGTGTGTTTGTTTGTTCACGAGTGAGTCGATTAAGGTGGTTTCAACCAAACCATGGGGATGAGTTACACGCGTCTGTGTTTAGATACAATTTCTTTGCTGTCACTGTTCGACTGTACCCTCCCACTTTTCCCTGTGTTATTTCAAGTCTGTGTGTCTCAGTGTCGGCTTCTCTCACAATTCACCTGTACGGGGCTGGACATGGTGGGCAGACAGTCACACAGAAAAGTCCGTGAGATTTGAACCTATAGAATCTTTGAACCAACCACTGCACCACTGTGCCGTCTGTTGTTGAGAATGTTTTTCAGGTTTAGGTTTACAGGCTAATATCCTCAGTCTCTGGTGGGTTAATAAAATGCAAAGACACTCAAAGAAAATATACAACAGCAAAAAAGCACATAACCATTTGCAAAAGTTTAATCGTAGGCATTAGTTTGTCTTATTCTGAGCTCTCCTTGTTATAACAGGCTTTTCAGCCTCTTGCAGTCACACTACATTGCTGTGGTTTATGTGCTTTAGGGCTGAAGTATAAAATCTAAACAAGTATCTGTGCGTTGCCCTGGTTATTTGGTGTGGTGGCTCAGTGCCAGCCCAAATCGCCTGCTGGCAGCCTGAATGCAGCAGGCCCGCCTCCGCCTGAGAGCCATTTCACAGGTAATTAATGGACATAATGACAGCAATTCTGCAGGAAAAAAAAGGGAGAGCGCGTGCGTTTCTCCTATAAGTGCATGGACGTAGTGATCCTCCTCCACACATTAGTCTGGGATACATTCTGTTCTATTCCGATGTCGTATCGTTCAGTAAATCTGACCAAAATAAAAGTGTTTACAGCTTTTAAAATGTGAAGAAATTTAAGAAAACGTCCCTATTTCAACACCAGTACACAAACCAATTACCCTCACACTCACATTCTGACACAGTGCTCTCACAGATAAAGGTTTAACAACACACACACACACACAGTCTGTCTGAAGGGAGTCCTTTGGGTGCATGTGCGTCACGGCACCACCACACGCGCCTGGAATCACTTATGTTGCCACACATCCATAAACCAACACAGGAAAGACTGGCACCAAGAAACTACACGGTTCACCTCTCAGACCAAAGTGCTTCTGTACTGAACTCTGCAAATCTCTATGTCTCTCAAACGCCGGGTTACGTTGCCTGTGGTTTTGAGTTACCTTTGGGTGTGTAGCGTGAAGTGTATTTTATGTTTAATGCCACAGTTTGGTCATTTTGTCTGGTGGGAGTCTGACATCTCCGATCAGAGTGCAGCTGAGTCTTTTAGGTGTTATTTTGTGTTTTGTGTATATGTGAACTACACACCATCACGTTTTTTGTATTCAATTCCCTGACACTGAAAATCAAGCAGGATGAGATAACGGTCACTAACTTAAGAAGCTGAGTCCAGAAAATGGTTTAAATAAGTAAATTGAAGCAGTTTGGAGAATTTTAAATATTCATTGTCATTTTCTGGTATTTGATTATCTTATCTTATCTTCTAGATATAACTCTCACTGAACTGGCATCTCTGAGAACTGAAGATGAGCTACAGGCCTCATGTGTGAAGCAGGATAACTTTATCATAGCTCTACCTTCCTTGGAAGGACAACTTAAAGAAGGGGCCTTTAGATGACACATTTATGTCCTTTGTTGAATCTGGTGATGAAAAAAATCTGAAAAAATGTTCTGACATGAACGCCTGAAAATGTCCAGAAAATTGGGTCGGGACATTTTCTGGAGTTTTTCACATATGAAGAAACAAGAGAATTTCCAGAACATTCAGGTGAGGCGTGGAGCCTCAGTGGAGCAAGCAGGACATGACATATAAATTCCAACCAACACTTCTGCTGTCCTTGCAGTTTGTTTGAGGAGTTCAGCGCCAGCCCTTTTCGCCTAAAACTCTCAAATGTCATTGTGTTTCCATGATGACATCTTCACCTGAATCTTCTAAGTGAATGGCTCCTTTCTTTCATCCTCAGATATTTGTGTTCTTCCAGTTTTGTGTCTGTCACATGTAAGAAATGTCATCAACACACTTAGTGGTATTCTCACATGGGCTCACTCAGACACTTTACCTCAGGGCTGGCAGAAAAAATGTCCAGAGCAACCGACTCAGACATTAGCGTTCTCACATTCACCGTTCAGAGTTTGGTGCATGTCTGAAAGCAGCTTGAGAGTCATCACTACTTTTTAGCAGCTTATTCTATCTGAGAACAACCTGTGTCATCTCATTTATTTGAAAATGTAGTAAAAAGGTGTCTCAGCTGAAAGTTGAATATTTCTAAGCCAAGACCAAATTTCCCATAAATCCCATTGCTTCCTGCTCTGCAGCAAATCACTATGTTTTAAGACAAGAGCAATGTGTGTGAGAAGTGAACAAACAGAAAGCTCCTCTGTCGTTGTCCCACAGGACCAATCAGCTGCACTGCAGCTGTGACTCTGCACACACTGGTGACAGCATGTCACTCACACACAGACACTCACTTAAACCGACCAACGTACGCACAGACTACAATATGCTTCCATGGGTGGAATCGTGCACATGTGTAAACATATGCATTCTGACCCCTGACCTCTGTGACCTGAGGGACTCCCAGGAGAGTTCAGCTGGACAGATCTGACCACATGGTTCTGTTTCAGCTACACTCGAAACAACCACACATCACTTCCATTCATCAGTATCAGAGCTGCATCACAACCAGTTTGTGATAGTTCAGGTAATTTGCTCTTAACATCCTGTTAATCATGTTCCATATTGTCTGTGCTGAGGTGGTGTGACTGCAGCTGAACTGTGTCACTTCTAAAATGCTTGATCAAAGCAAGGGCAGAACAGTCTGAACACAGTGAAGCCAAATCTAATGGAAATAAGGTCTTTGCAGGTCGGGACATGCTTCAAGTTTCCATTCAGCATTCAAACCGTTGCTGTTTGCATGTTAAACTTCCATAAGTCAAATTAACTCTAACCAAAATCTGAGCCATTAGTTTGGCAGCTCTTCACGTGAAAAACAACCAAAGATTGATTTCCTCACAAAAAGTCAGCAGGTGTCAACTTTACATCATGAGTGTGGACAGTCAGAGAAGAATGATGTGTTTGCTCGGGGGGGATTCTAACTTGGAGCACCTCTGGGTGACAGGTGTGAACTGGGTGTCACCTGAGAGAGGCAGATCAGGAGAGGAGGGTGCAGGCAGGTCATTCAGGGTGAGGGGAGGTTAGATAAATAAAGGTCAAGGGAGGAAACTTTGCCTCTGGATTTCACATTTTCAACATACCAAGAGAAAACTGACTTTAGAAGTGACTACAAACCCAAGATAATACTATACTAGATATAATAATTCTATTCAGTATAGAGTCTGCACTAGAGACTGAGACACTAATAAAATACTGTTCTTTTTATTAAAAATAGGCAAACTACATCTATCATCAAAATGTGTCTAACAACAAACACTTTTGGATATTAAATCCCCTTAGAGCACAATATCATAATATAACACACAGTATTTACTCACGTTGTCTATATTGTGATGCTGATCTATTAAAGTTTGGTATGAATTCAGTATTGCATGATACTCCTGTTTGGCAACAGTTTGCATGTTCAGACAGTTCTCAGACTTTGAGGAATGGTAACGTCCAGGATGCAGTCAGGTCAGCAAGAACAGTACCTGAAGAAATATATTCTGCAATTTCAAAGCCGAAAGATTTTTCACTTATTTTGGAGACGTCACACTATTATTTTCCATATTTGCAGGGTTTGACTCTTCATCGGTATTATTAGATGTATTTGAAATGGCAAAAATGACAGTAGCAGCGGTATTTCAGACACGCACTCAACTCGAGAGATTCTCCTCACTCTCTCCGGAGGAGGTGGATGTGTGAACGCCTGGCCCCCTTAATATTAAGTCTGCAGATAGTCAGCAGAATTGATCCTCTATAAGTGGGCTGAAGGGAAGTGCTCGTCCAACCCCTGATCCTCTCTACTTGTCCAAAAAACAGAAAGCAGATACTGTAAGTCTCCACAGATAAAGAGCTGAAAACCACTAACATTCCTCATCTGACTCTACCTGAGAGAAAGTGAAGTCCGGTGCGGTGAAGTGAGGACGGCTGTGACCAGCTCTCCATTACACGCAGACGATTACACGCAATGACACATGTAATTACACAACATTCCTGCCTCCAAGGCCTGAGTGGACCTAGCTACACCTGCAATTGTTAGAGTGGAGGCCGATCCTTTCATTGACCCCAGGGTGCGTGTGTGTGTGTGTGTGTGTGTGTGTGTGTGTGTGTGTGTGTGTGTGTGTGTGTGTGTGTGTGTGTGTGTGTGTGTGTGTGTCTGTGTGTGTCGGATACGGAGGAGCTGCAGAGTCCAGTGCATGTCTGAAAGCAGCTTTAGTGGCAGACAGGTACTACAGCGAATAATTTCATTCGGCCCCAAATGAAATTATTGACTAATGACTGTCTGGACAGGAAGAGGATATCAACAAATAAGATAAAAGTTTTTCAGAAACAACTAAACCACTAGCTCCCACAAACAACTGGCTGTTGTCTGCAATGGGAATGGAGACAATCGGCATTCACTTCCAGATCAAATGACTCTGCATTAGACGCATGTTTTTATCGGCTCCGATTGGCAGAAATTGAAACATGACACTCGGATGAACATGTTAAGTTCATCCCCTCTATTTTGGAAGGCAAGACAATGCAATGTTATGACATTGACCTTCCGGCTGTTTGTGCTTAAATAGCCATGAAGGTTCGTCTACTTAGTGTTAAGGTGAGAGAGCTCCTCACTTTCCCGTGTGTTTGTGACGGGAATCATGTCTCAGCAGAAAAAATCAGAACGGCAAACGTGATGGAAAAACTTGTTTATACCTGCTAATTTTGGAGAGATACTGACACTGTGGTGTACAAAAGACGGGAGTTGTGATGTTGACAAGCAGAAAAGTTAAGAGATCTGACAAACAACACGTGTGAAGAAAGTTTTACCTCAGCATCACAAATACCCTAGTTTATGTATCCTCAAACCAAAGCCCAAGATCATTTCCAGTGTTTTCAATTAAATCCAGTATTGTGTTCTTTCCACACCCCTTACTCCGCTTCAGACCATTACCCCCCCCCCCCCCCCCGCCTGCAGATCCCAGCAGCTAACTAGCCTCTCGGCCATAAAGCGGCGACAAAATAGCAGCTCCTAATTGTTGAGTTTAACGCCTGGTGATTACAGGGGCTCATAAAACTCCCCTTCTGACAGAGAAACCCACCTCCCCACCTCCCGTCTCTCCTTCAAGGCCACACAGGGCGCCAGTGCCAATCAGCAAGTCTCTTTTTCTAACACCATTTATTCATTTTACGGCCAAGAGAGGGAGGAGAAGTCTACACTCATTTAGCTAAAGGAGACCAATAAACGCTGAGAGATTTTGATTAATTGGCCCTTTACAACAATGAGGAGGAGGCAGCCTGGGTAAACTCTGCTGACTGGATCAGCCGGGTTGACTTTGAGCTTGTGTGTTGCTTACACCAGAGATAATGTATAGAAAAGTGTAGTAATATCATATTCAAAGGCATTTTTAAAAATTTAAATGGTGCCACAACGCACTAAACGACAAAGATTATGGGTTAAACATGAAAAAAACTGCCAAGACACATGAAAGTTGAGGAGTTAGTGAAGGTGTCATTGTTTCCCACATAGACTGTATATGAAGATGGACGCCATGACAGCTCCCTCAAAGTGAAAATACAAACGAAAAGTGAAAATACACATCAAATAATTATTTCCAAAGTTGGTTTCTGTGATTTTAGGTAGTTCTTATGACAATGAGGAAGTGTTCATTTTTCCATTAAATTATAAGAACAGGGTGAAATGGGTGAGACAGGCTCTCGATTGGTCGACCGCATGTATTTGCGGGATCTTGATACCGTGGCTCCATCGCCCAATTTCGACTGTGCAGACTCTGGCCCCAAATGACGTCTTTGGCACATTTTGGTATAATTTTTGGTTAGTAGGAGAAAAAAACGTCAAACATCAGTCAATGGTTTCTCAAAAGAAGAAAAAATACCTATATTTCAGAGTGTTGTTTGTTGCAATGGCTTCCATCTTTAAAATAAGATTAAAAAGCGTTGAGCAGGAGAACCACAAACATCTGCTTCGTATTTATATTCATGTAGAACTTTTGAGGGACAATTATATTCATGCTTCGATTTTTTATAATCGGTGGCTGGTCTCATTTACAACTCTTCATGGTTTTCTCCACACTAAAGTTGGTATTAATGTCAGAAAAAGATACTCCATGTCTGTATAACTATTCTAACTTTAATAATCCCTGATAAACAAACATGCTAACATACATGTCTGCCTTTTCATTAAGTGCATCTTCTCTTGAGTTAATTTAAAGTTACATGTTTTGTGATTTCAACATAAGCCCATTTAAAAATTTAAATTACAAAGAGCGTGCAGCTTAAGATGAGTGGACAAAATGGCAACCAGACAAAGACACGAGGAACAGCTCAGAGTTTTTATTTGTGTTTCAAAGAGAGTTTCAAATTAAACCTCCTCCTACGCAAAGTTAAACAATCTGCCTGAAATTAAAAATAATGGAAAGGAAATAAGTTTAAACAGTATTGATGTCCTATGATTTGACAATAATCAACCACACACATTTGTACTTTTTATACTTGTGTGGACTCTCATGAACACAATACCACATATGATGTGTTGTTCGACCATACCGAATGGGAAAAGTGTTTATAAATGATCCAAATGGCCACAGTCAATGGTTGGATGAAATGCCATTCGTCATAAGCTGTTTTCGACATTTTTTCCGATTCTGTTTTTCACACATGAAGAACGCAGCAGGAGATTGTATGACTTTGATGCATTCAGAACAACAGGAAAACGTTTGGAACATTCAGCGGAGGGACGGTCCCTGCGTAGAACATGCAGGAGGCAGGACATGACGTAAACTCCACTGAGGTAATCACTTGTTTTTGTTTACAGGATATCGATATCGGTGTTGGCCCGTTTCACCAGAAGCTCTTATATCTCATTTTCTTTTCCAAGTTGGCATTTTCTCTGCATGTGGCACTTCTTTTTCATTCTGAGATATTCACATTAGTACATACATTTTTTAGTTTAGTTCTGTATTCTCACATGTTTTCACTCTGACATTTTCTGAACATTTTACGAGAGGGCTGGTGGGAAAAGTTCTAGAACAGGTCTGGAGCAACTGACTCGTATTTGCGTTCTCACGTACAGCACCTATGGAAAATTTCAGGAAAAATGTCTGGAGTTCAGTGCACGTTTGAAAGCCGCTGTAGAGAAGGTCGACTTCTCCTCAGTCAGTGAGTCGCTCGGATAGACAGCGTGAGTCAAACACCAGGACTTTAAACACGCAGTGTGTGTCTGTATATTTGTGCATCGGAGTACATCTCCTGTGTAATTGTATTCTACTTTTACACAGAAGCCTTCTCAGACTCTCGGGGAGGTGACCTTAACAACAGGCTGCACAGATGGGAAAGTTTTTTGGTAATTTGACTTTAGGAAAACAGAGCATCACAAGCTGCCATTTAAATGAAAAAGTAAAGATTGATGCAGCAGATTGTGGAGCCAGGTTTCCCCTCATTTGGCGGTGGGTGATGTTTTCATTTCTACTGGTTCCACGTCTGCCCTCGCTTTATTTTCCAGTTTACATTCTCATGCAGGTCGGAGCACAAAGGAGCGTTTTCTGGATGAGAATCACCACGTGTTTCATAGTTTTAGAAAAAAAAAAGTGTTTTGCAGCAGTGGCTGGTTTCGGCCTAATGGATCTGGAGGAAAATACTTGTGTTGAGGTTGTATAGCTTCTTTGTCAGTGGGGTCCTCAAGCCCGGGCTGAAGATGCCTTCTCATTAAGTCGGGGTTGCTGGGCCTTATTGTTGTGCTAATCAGGCACAGATGTGGACACCCCGACTCCGGAAAATCATCCAAGCAGTTTTGACAGCAGACGCCTCTCAGGAGGGAGAGGGGGTTAGAAATCCTGGGGGGACCATTATAATTGTTTTTGACAGGGATCCAATCCAAATATGTACGTGCGTGAAAATGAATCAAGCTTGAACTGTCAACCTCCGAACTGAGATATTTATGACAGTGGTGGGGAGGGAAGAGATGGGGTTCTTTTGTCAGGGATGGGAAAGAGGAGTGGGAGATGTTTCGGTGGGGGGGGGGTTGATTCTCCCCTCTTTAACAGCTAAGTAGTGTGAGTGTGATAATAGATTATTATTATTATTATAACCATGAATATTCAGTCCTTTTAGCTCCGTTTGGTTCTCCACCCTTTTTGTTTTAACTCCTGAGGGAAATATCAGCTTCTATATCTGCTAAATGCTCCACTGTGTTCACCAGCTAATCTCCACCAGCCTCTGTCTGCTGATTGGTGCCGAGTGGTGAGCGCACATTCAGTTTTATACAGCTTTCTCTTTTTACATGCTGCAGCTGAAAGCGAGCGGTCAGACCGGAAACAGGAGATCTGCCGTTTTCAGAATAGAAGGTGTGCAAAACTGGTTAACAGTTGACAGTTGCATATAACAACTAGAAAGCTGCTTGGCGAGTGCAAACCTCAGACAAAGCTAACGCTCCATCTCGCCATGTCAAAGAGAGGGAAAGAAATCCCTGGATCCAGAACTCTCCAAAATGTGTTATTTATTGAGTCATGCTCCACCCCTTCACCAAATTTTATGGTAATAGGCTCATGATTTTATTAGGAATCCTCACGACATGACGTAAGATAACATAACCTTTTGGCGGATGAAATGAATTCAGTGCACCTTCGATGATGTGCGCTCACTTTATGGCAATAAAACCACTCCTGGCTACACTCTCAGTCTTTCTGCTTTGTTTTCTCACAATGACCTCGCTCAGATATTCATCAGGTGTTGACATTTTTTCCCTCAGGAACTAAATTATTGACCTCATGGGTGTGGTAGAGGTGAAGTCAGGGCATCACGGGAGTCATTGGAATTCATCTCCTGGGGAACATGACTGTCTGTACCAAAATTCACAGCAATCCATCCAATATCTGTTAAGAAACCACCAGTCTAGCTGCATCCTCTTACTCTTAGTGAACCAGAACCTTCTGGTGAACCTGTGAACTTAGTTCCTTGTGACCTGCTGGAGGCCCCGATGGTCTCACAGGTTGGGGATCTACGTCTGAGTGTGTGTAGCTGTTTTTAAATAATTAGAGATACGTGGTTGTGATAGTGAGGCATGGACACACACACAGGCCGTTAGTGTGTGGCCTAATGATAGGGCCTTTGTGTATACGTGTGTGCGCATAAGCCTGGTGGTTAGCAGGCGCTTTGTGCCTTTATAAACTGGGTGATTCGGCGTCTCTGATCTGTGGTCCCTGCAACAACACACCTGCTGACAACAGCAACACAGCATGAGCCGAGGAGAAAACACACAGACACACACTAGACTTGTATAGTCTATGCTACACAGTATATTATCTAAACCATAGTCAAATTAAAGCTGAGACTTTGGGGGGGGTTTTGGATGCTCGTGATTTTACCTTCAATACCACATAAACTTTTTTTTTTACCATGACAATGTGTGGTATAAAAAAACAACTTTGTTTTTACACTGACGCCTTGAATCTGTCACGTGAATTGAAAACACTGGTGTGATCTGTGACTTCTGACAGTTAATATTGCACCCATTGTTTAATTTAAACCTTAAATGTGTAAAAGAATAAATGTGTAACTGCCCAAATAATCACAGGAAACGATGCATATGTGTGTGTGTGGAGGTGAGGGGGCTGGGAGAGCACCTTCCCCTGTACCAGGATCCCTCAGTGCAGGTGAGAGCTGATTGATCCTCAGGTTTAAAAGGCAGTTACTGAGCTAGGAGACACTAAGAGACACGGACACACACGAGAGAGACGCAGACGCTGGGGCACATGGAATAAAGACAGAGACGAGAGGAGCACGAGCGAAACTCATGAGAGACGTTAGTGCTGAGCTGCAAAGCTAACACGCCAGCAGAAACTGCTTTCCTCTTTGTGTTGAGTTTTTAGTTTATGTTTGCACCTGGTCTCTGAATAAAGAAAGTTAAAGCTTTAAAACCTGAATGGTTTATCTCTGGTTGCTGTGGCGAAACCCCCGTGGCCTGGTCTGCTGCCACAATGTGTTACTGTATTATCTAAATGATGTTATCTTAATTGTTAACTGTTCACTTTTCCACTGCCATATCACCATTGTATTAATTCACTGTTAAGTTGATCAACTTCTATCTTTTTCAGCCCAAGTTTTCATCACATTATCAAACCAAATCAACTTAACGTCATCATCCACAAATTCCTCTTAATTTCACTAATTTCTCCTTCAGTCTCCAACTGAAGCACAAACTGAAGCACTTTCCTACATATTTTCCCTGACGTCTAGAAAATCAGCATCTACATAAACTAAACAAGAAGCGACCACTTGCATTCCAGCCTGACCAGCTTTAATTAACCCTTTGTGTATCTGGTGATGAGGCCTCGGTTCATGTCAGGGAGTGAATGCGCTGATGCCACAGAGACTGTGGGATTAAGAACATGAAGGGAGGGGAGTCACTCTTCTGAGATTAACACCTCAGTTTGCTTTTCCCACATGGCCTCTCAATCCCTCTGGAATGCTGCATCACTGTCCCTTCAAACTAACGTCTTTCTTTACAACCAGGCTTCATTAGAATACAAGTCTGGACCAGAGGAGGGTCAAAGGATTGCTTACGTTTCCACATAATAAAAATCCTGGTACAATAGCAAGTTAACACAAAAAGACCCCATTAACTATACAGCATATCTTCACAGCCCTGCAGGCGGCTCATCAATAGTTTCTGAGATTTCTGGGTTCGAATGTTCACTTAACCATCACCCTCAATGTTTGAGCTTTAAACTACTCAAACATAAAGGACGACAATGCCTCAAGCAAGCAGTATTTTTCAAAGTAAAATAATACTTAAAAAGGGGATGTTTGATACAAAGTTCTTTCTGTTCTTTATGCTCATGTCATTGTTTGTAATTTACGTCAAAAATATAATTTGCTCTTACATCCCTTACTGGCCACCTGTTGATATTGTTGCAATCATGCTGCTGCTAAGAGAAGCTATTTTTAAAATAGTGGTTTTATTATTTAAGAATATAATTAATTCACTTTAGGTTATACCTCAGGTTACATGCTCCTCCACTAATAAATTAATTGGAGAATCCAAATTTCCTATAATTGTGAGTGTGATAAACTGACAGCGTGTCCGGGGTCTAGCATGTTGGGATAAGCTCCATCCCCCTATGACCCTGCAAAGGGTTTAATGGGCATACATAATGGGTGGATGAATGGAAGTTAAGTCATTTGCTCATTATTCATTTTTTCCCCCTGTTTTTTTCTTCATTACAGTTTTATAAGAATCTAAATCCCTGAATATTCACTAAATAATTGTTTCAGACGACTTTAAACACAGAGTCTGATCTCCTGCGAAAACCAGCACATAGATCAGCAGTTTATTATGATAACATTGTTAGGTTTTACAGCTAGGTTACTTCTTGTGGCCTAGTAAATATGACGGGAGCAAGAGGAAAGTCAGGTGAGGAAGTATAAAAAGTAACAAAGTCCATGTGAGAAGGAGATTGAGGCGGACGAGTAGGTCGTTAAAACACAGGACTGTCACACACTGTTCATTTCCAGTTTCATACAAATATCTTCATGGTGATGCCGACAACCTTTACTGCCTCCATCTTTGTTACAGTGACAACAAAAGCCTGTTACACCTGGTATGCTCTTATGCATTGTATCCAAGACTAGGGAGGAGGTAATGGAAGCTATACACACTTCTAGAGGACATCATCATCTACACCAATTTACCAAAATGTGAATATTATAGGCTAAAATGTGCCTTAAAAGAGAACATCAGAAGCAGATCAAATGGCACTGTCTTGTTTTTATGATAAGAAATACATCTCTGTATAAAATAATGATCTTTATGGTCTGAAATGAAATGTATATTTTGTACTGTTACTCTTGTCATAAATCTCTAAAAATTATTTAAGACCCAAAACAAAACCTTGTGGAACTCCATATTTAATAGACTCAGCTTTAGTCTGAAGGAAAAAGAGAAAAGCTCTGTTTTATTGTGGTGTTGATTTTTTACACTTCATTTAGAAAAAAAACTACTTATTTGAAAAGATTTGTATTTAAGGCCATGTTTTTTAAGACATAGGGGAATTGTCCACCTTTGACTCTAAAAGTTTTCTGGCAAAGACAATCTATCAGTTTATAGTGGAATGTTTTGATGTGATCAGTCACTTTATATTGAGATGTTGCCTTTATCATCTGCCAAAGCAGCTCACTCAGCATCTGAGGATGGACTGGGACATCTCCTGGACAAATGGACGGCCACAGGCCCTGAAAGTATGAGCTTAAGATTTAAATCCCTCATCGTCTAACCTCCCATTGTCTCTCAAATCCAGCCCACCTTCAAAAGAAGCCCTCTCTGAACCCTGCAACAATGTGGCTCATAAGACCCCCCCAGACAAAAAGAAAGAAAGATCCTCTCTCTTTCTTGACCCAACTCCTTCTCCTTCACTCTGTGTAAAGACCTGATCCTCCAGTGTGAGAAGCTCTTAATCAGGGGCCAAACAATGAGGCCCCAGATCCCTGCTTTTTGACAGAGGGCCTGATCTAATAAGGAGAGGAGGGCTCAGATGAGGGGGGTGCGGGTGGCTTGATCCCTGGGATTACTGCAAGAGATCTACCATGGAGAGGGGGAGTCCTCGAGGGGGAGGAGGTGAGAGGATGAAGAAGGCAGGAAGGAAGAGTAAAGTAAGAGGATAGGTCCAGGGATGGGAGGTAGAAGGTGTAGTAAGGCCGGAAACGCATTAGCCTATATGAGAGGCAGAAATTAAAATATCAAAGTGTGATACTTTAGTTGATTAAAGCAATGTCAAACCTGATGTTATTCAGAGTGATTTTGTGACATTTAAAATACCCAGATCAATAACATGCTGTTGAAGTGGGAGGAGCTGTGGAGAGGAGAAAGGCATAAAAAAAAAGTATAAATGACTAATTGGCAGTGTGATGATGAACACTTAAAGCAGGATGTCCTTAAACTGGGCGTGAGGGTGGGGATTTGGGAGGTAAAGACGGAATGGATGAGGAGTATCTTCTTATATTACATCTGTGTTTTCTGTTCATTTCCTCAGCTTTAAAGCCAGATTAAGTTAACCGCTTATCTGTCCAGCCAGTCCTTTGTTTATATTCACTCTCCTAGTGTCGTTTTCAGGCAACTGCTTTAACACCTTTGGACTTACTGCTTAGTGGCAAACAGCAGTTCAACACAGTAGCAGTGAACATAGTGGAGCCTTCAACAGCTAAAAAGCCAGAGTTGGTAGAGACCAAAAATGAAGCTCAAAGCAGTGACTGTTGGATATTCATCATGTGAACAGCAACAAAAATCCAAATTCGTGATAATGCGGCCCCATGGCTGTTGGTTGTGTAAAGAAATTACTCATTGCCAACTAAATTTATGCCAAAATTAGCAAGTATACAATGTTGTTTTAAATGTGGGTTAATCTGCTAAAAAGAGGTAAGTGACGTCTTTTCGACTGCCAGTTTAGAAATGTCTGTTTTTCCCTGGGTGCGTCATGTTCGATGTCACGAACGCACCAAAAACTGAGGCTCTCTCACCTCACAGTCTTGCCAAATTAACGCGTTCATCCGAATATCTCGTTTCCATCACTACCTATCGGAGCAAGAGCAATACAAACCTGTGTCTACTGCAGGGAATGCTGATTGTATCAATTCCCACTACAGAAAACCCAGATGTTCTTTGGTGTTTGTCCGTTTTTTGACCAGTAAAATACAGACTTTAAGAGTTCAGTGATATCTGGACCCAAGTGCTGACACAAACAAAGGCTGGTAGATACAGTGCTGATACTTCAACACTACTAAAAGAGGCTTACAGGCAGATGAGTCGACCGGCAGACAACAAGGGCAACAACAGACAATTTACTCCAAACAGGAAGCAGGTACATTGGGAAAAAAACTGTGGAACAAATACAGGAAGCAAACATACCAGGAGTGAGGGGAACACAGAAAGGGAAGGGTAACTAGGAACAGGTGAAACTAATCTGGAGAGGGCAGGAAATCATTCAAGCAGAAAACACACATGAGGGTAGAAAATAAAACAAGAGGAGACAGACAACTTCAAAATAAAACAGGAAATAATAAGAGTCAAGGCAGGAAGCAAGTCAAATGCCTGATCATGACACTAACAAGTTTCCAATATCAATTTAGGAAGTGAGGATAAGTCAGGGTTGAGGGTACAACTTATTTCCACTGAGGAAAAAAGTGGCCAAAGGATTATTACAGGTTTGGGTCAAATTCCGATCATTTCATTCTTTTGAAATGACAAAAATTGAGACAAGGCTTTCTTAATTTCCAACAGTGAACTCACATGAATAGAAAGAAAAGAACTAACTGATGAATTTTGGTCTGGCGCTCTGCCTATGGTTCATTTCTGGATGTGTGTTGCATGTTGTGACCCTCTCCCCCTTGTTTTGCTCTAGTTCCGTGAAGCTGTGAGCCTCAAAGAAGCCAAAACATTTTACAGATGATATTCAAGTTTCTTCCACTGACAACTCATGTACAGACAAGAATAACTTCTTACTGTATAACAGCCTCGCGACATTATTTTTAGCTGCTATCAGGGAGATGACATGGAGAAATTCATGACTGTCCCAGCGAGAGATGACAAAAAAAAAAAAAAAAGACAGGAAAGAAAGCAGAAGATTCTCCAGTTAAGTTAAGGTCAAGAGGAAGAGTAAGACCCCAGATCTGTTTCCATCCTCGCTCTCTGTTTATTGAACTGTAATCATGAATAATACCCCCCATATGTAACACGTTACCGGATTTCCTCCAGAATGCTGCAGCCGGGAGTCTGTGTTCACTCAAGCCCCAGTGTTGAGGTTAACCAAACATGTCTCTGCTCGTACATCCTGGGTATATCACACAGTGCGTTTGGACGACAGTAATCCCTCTGTTGCCAGCCGGCCGACTATCTGGAACAGCACACGTGACTAAAGTACATGCAAGGATCCCTTTATATGCATGGAGACATACATCACAGACACTTTACAGCAAGCGTAAGGTGTGTACATACATGTATATTAGTACTAGCTCTTGTTCCAGAGTATAATTTGTACTTTATATGAATGGTCCTCATTGTGCATTGTACAGTTCGGAGGAAAAGGGGAAAAAAAACAATGGAGCACATGAGAACAAGAACACTGCTCCTACAATATGTCTCCTAGATGTTACCTTTATATACTAATACATGTTTTTACCTGGATGTGAAGGGTCTATTCAAAAAGGTGAATCGCAAAGAGGGTTTCCGAGTATAACATTATAGTAGTTGTCTATTTTGTTTCCCACTGTCGTTTCCAAATTGTCTGATCGGTCAGTTTATATCAATCCTTATTTTTTTCACGTCGGTTGTTTGAGTCAATGTCCTGTTTTTTCAGAGTATAGTTCTGTTTGGTTCACATCTTTTCGTGGGCCCAGGTTTATACTTATTTTCCTTGTTTTTCATGTTTGATGTTGATAATTTTCGGTTGAAATTAATTTAAAGTAATCCTGTGCTCGTTTTTCTTTTGACTGCTTGGTCCCTGACAATTGATTTTTCCAATAAGCAGTAGTGCACAGTATTACAAATTGAAATACAGTATATAATGGTGGTAATACTTACTTAAACATTTTTGGGTGGTCAAGTTGTTTATTGTCTTTCTGGCAGCATTACGGGATCCTGCTTCTTGTTTATAACGGCACAGAAACTGACAAGTGTAGGTAAGAGGTCATGTGATCAGCTTTTAATGCAGAGCTAAAATGCTCATCTGAGGATTATTAGTGTGGATGTAGCCTTAGTCGTGTTTCATTATAAAATCAAAAACATTCTAAACTTTTGTAATCAATTCATTTATTATTCATTTCTAATTTAACATTTCTTATATAATTTTTCTATTTATTTTCTAATTTATATTAGTGGATGATTCAGTGTTAATATTGAATATTGAATATTGTTGTCCTCCTATTAGGCCAATGTAAAAGCTAATGAAATCCTCAAGCTCCTCCACTCTGATTTATATTATTCATATCATATTTATGTTGTCCACCTCCATGGTGCTGTGACCTCCCAGCATGTTAAACTCTCTTAGGTGTAAAATGTAACACAAGGAGTAAATCAGGAGACAAGAAGATCTCATTAGAGCAGCAATAACCATAAAACAACACTGTTAAATTTGCAAACAGACCAAAGCTTTGGCCAGACGGACATGGATATATTTGAAAACACAATCTAAAAGTTGATTGGTTTTCTGCCCGTTTGTAGGATTTTCAGATCATCTCCTCGAAATTTCTTATTTTCAACTTTCTACCAATATCAACATCAAGACACATATGTCGACCTCGTCCATTCATACACATGCTCTCGATCACTGTCTCCTGCTCCAAGAGGCAAATCACTTCAGCCCCAAACACATAATTAAAACTTAAAACAAAAGGTTTTCCCTATAACAAACCAGAACAGGTGAGATTCTTCTCTGCAGATAAGCACGAGAAAAAGTGACGTCACAGAGGAGAAAATTAGAGAGGGAATCCTCCTCCTCCTCCGCTGCTCGAGGTTATCAGTGCCGGGCCAGTGGGGTTGTTTCAGCCGTGGCATACGTCCCAAATACTTCAAAGAGGGTATACACACACACACACACACACACACACACACACACACACACACACACACACACACACACAGGCAGTCAGCCAGCCAAACAAATAATTAACAAAGTCAGTGAGATTAATTAAAGCAGCAGGGTTCAGGCAGGGTTCAGCCTTCTGTGTGTGTGAGGGGGGAATGGGTCTCCCCTGCTGGAGGGAAAATAGTGGCTGTCATTGATATCCATCTTCATGTAAACAGCTGGGTGTGTGAAGGTGTGTGCATCTTTGACCCCTACCCCAGCCCGTTCATGGCAGGAACATTGTGCCTTTATTCCGCCTGGCCGTCCTGCATAAGAAGGTATGCATGAGGAGCATTGCTTGTTCTGCAGAGCCAGATTAGTGGCTGTGTGAAAGGGAGAACCAGTATGTACGGCTCAGGACGCCAATGCTGTTGTGTTACACGTTACGGGATGTGATCGGCTTGATGGGTCTAAAAGAAACAAGCAGGCGGCATAAGAGGGGTCTTTTGGTAATGAAGCAGAACGTCTGTATAACGGGTTGTGTTTGTGCACGTGTAGGAGGCAATTTAAAAAAAACTTAAACATTATACTATAATGTATATTATACATACTGATATATATGAATATGAATCCCCATTTATAGGCTTACTGTATCTACCATGTTTCTTTATCACATTGAATTTACACACACTTTGTACAGATGTTAGATACACTGTCTAACTTTTATCTATTTGTTATCTGTGTATAGTTTATCATTTTTTTGTTGCTTGTAAAGCTGTATTGTTAATTTTATGCTCCTGGGAATTAATCTAGTATAATTCTATCCTGTACATTTTCTGTAAACCATAACAAGTTTAATTTCCTTACATATTTCTAATTTAATTGTTGTTTGCTTGGTTGGTGTTGGGATCAAAATCACACATTTCTAACTGCATTATTTGCAGAAAACAGACCAAAACCAAAATTAGCTTTGTGTTAAGAAGTTGAGCAACAGTTGAAAATGGGACTCGAACTCCTTTGTGAAGAGCAAGTGCAGAAAACCCAGCAGAACTCCTCTTGCTTCACGTTCTGGATGTAACCCACATTGTCTGAACATGTGCCCGCTCTTCATTAAAGCTCCTGTATGAGACATTTACACTGAGTCAAATATCCAAACTAAAGAGCCACGGTCTACTAGTATTAACCTGGATGTATTATTTTGCATCATTTTAAAGACATTTCCTCCAAATGTTCACTGTGACATATTTGGTATCTGTAGAGACTTTGTAATCTCCTCTAAACTCTGTAATGAAGTTCTGAGGGTTGAGCTAAAGTTTGGTTGCACAGCATGAGTTTGTGTTGACAGGAGCACCGGTACATCAGATGACATGTTTTAATAGCAGGCCTCTTGCTGTGGGACTCTCCTCCCTGCCCTCTCTGCTCCTTTCTTTCTGCCTCCTCCACCTCCCTCCCCCTCCGCCGCTCTTTCAGCTCTGTGTTTTGGCAGCAGCGCTCACCCTGCATCACAAAGCCCGCACTCTCAGCTTGTCCCATTGTGTTGCGAACATCGCAGGTAATGATTAACACAAACACACAACAATGGGAGCTTCGGCATTGGAGTCGATGGCCTTAAGGTCGTGGGCGGGCAGACGTTCACGACGCTGACCCGTACGGTAGGATTTTAAAGAAATGGAGAGAAAAATGGAAAGAAATCCTTCAGCGTGCTGTACACAAGCTCTTGGGAAGGGGAAATTCATCTAAAACTCTGATTTAAGTCCAGAATATTCAGTAAACACTCTGGTGACAGTTGAACGGAAAGAGCTGAATACATCAGCTAAGAAATAAAAAGATTCTTATGTACAAGGCACAAGGACTCACTTTGAGACTCACTATGAGACTCACTATGAGACTCATTATGAGACTCACTATAGGGACGCACCAATGACAGATTTCATAGTGATACCTGTTATTGGTGTTTATCATTTAACAGATATACATTATATAATTATACGCACTGTCTTTTCTTTCTTCAGTGTGGTAGCCTAGTTCATCTCAAAAATCTTTTATTGACTTTTTCACAATACAAAATCTCACTAGAGAACAGCTCACTACAGGTTATCATGGAAAAAAATACAAAATTAAAATAAAAAGGGAAAAAATAGAGAAAGAAAACAAGTCAGCAATAACAGTGTCACACTTCAAACCGTCCTGATTGGCCCTTAGCATCTCTCATGCTTTATATAGAAGCTCTAGATAGAAAGACAGATATATTATATTTATATTTACATATTCAAGGAATAGTTTCCCCATTCCACATTTTACATTCAGAGATTATAGGAGCTGTAAACTGGCACAGAATGACAGGATTTTCTACAATGTACACATATTTATAAACACATTTTAAATTTCAGCTGTCAAATCTTACATTGAGAAATTGTTTAGTTCACTGTGTAGGACTGAAGGATACATAAGATGATCGTAAGATTTTATTTGCTGTAATTGTCCTTTTGACACGGGTTCCTGCTACCTAATCTTTATATATATGATGTGATGTAGTATAATATTTAAACTCATGCTTGTGCCAAAATCTCAGCTTATCGAATAAAGTCTGCATTGAGTTTTGATGCTTGTTCACTCGACTTTATGTTCTTCATAGTGTTTAATCTGACAGTGTTTAATATCTCAGATGTACTGATCACACAGTATTAGCCAGTGGTCTGATTCGCTGTTTCCCGAGCTACAAATCAAGTGAGTGCTGGACTCAAACATTTCGTAAACGAAAAGAAAACAAGACGTCCTCACATTTATCTCCATTGCAAATAAACGGTTTATTGTCGGAGCTGTCTGTCAAACACACCTGATATGTGGTCCGATATGTGTATTGATCTCCTGTGTCAACGTTAAGATCCTCACCGGCCTCTCGCTCCTCTTTACAGCCACGATTAATAAAAGTAGGGCTTTTAGGATCCCAGAGTAGAGTAGTGTCTGGCTGCAGGTCTACAACAAAAGAAGTTCTTTTAATGTAAGATGCTCTCTTGTTGACATGGTCTTTCTGCAGAGGAGCATTAGCTAAACAGTCGGAATTTAAATGAAAACAGGTCCTGATGTTTCCATAATGTGTCCCTGCTGTGAAGTGGACTAATGAGCGACCCGCCACGCCTCACACATTCCTCCTGACCTTTATTCTACCTCACTTTCCCTCCACCACACACACACACACACACACACACCCAACTTCACCTCACCCGGACAATTATCCTTTACCCCGATATCACCCCATTCTCCTCCACAATCTGTTATCATCTGTCAGGCACCAACCAGCCTCGGTATTCCCCATTAGCATTAACATCAGTATGCAGCAGGCTATCAATGCTATCTGGACCTGGGGGCGCTGGGAGGGTCAGGAGGGATCCGCCATATCACTGATGTCATCAGATAAAGAGGTGGGATGGAGGGTCTGGTCCTGGCAAAGGGGGAGATCTAAAGTTGAGGTATTTTGATTCTATCAGCAGTGTTTGGATACAGGAGGGGAGAAAATTAAAAGTCAGAGGTTATGTAACAGTGATTTACTTTTTATTGCTTTACTAGTGAACCACGTTTGTCAGAATGTTTTTGTCTCTTGTAAATTGTTCTGTAACATCGGGGGAATCAATATATTTCTATGTTTTTATTCATGTTTGGATCTGTATGGTTCAATTCGGTCAACTTTCACAAAATATAGTTTTCTGTTTATTTCACAAAAGTATGCCAAAAAAGAACACAATTTAAATCCAATGTAAAACAAGAAAAGTGTTCATAAGATTGTGCAGTGCATAAAACTGAGGAATGACCTTGGACGTAAAACATCTAAAATAACATATGTCTGAAACATATGTATCTACAGGCAGCGGCAGAAACTGGTACCAAAGCTCTAAAGGTTCTAAAAAGTTCAGATTATCAGAAACTCTGGGTTGATAAATCTTGTTACACAGGTTAACCAGAAACTCAAAAGCCAAATGTAAGGGATCAGTGACATGTTGCAGGCAATGGTGTGAATTCCGATTTGATGTGACTCAATATTGCAATCAAAGTCCAGTTAGTGTCTCTAAATTTGTCCCAAACCACCGATATTGCTTATGAGACTCATTGAAATGAATCTTGATTTGAGGCCACATCCCCACTTTAAACGCATCACTGTTGCTATGGTTACATAGTTTTCCTGCATCTGAAACTAAGATGTTGAAAACGCAGTCTTACTTTTCACCATTGTTATTTCTTATGTGTGTATGTGTGTGTGTGTGTGTGCGTGTGTGTGTGTGTGTGTGTGTGTGTGTGTGTGTGTGTGTGTGTGTGTGTGTGTGTGTGTGTGGGGACAGATTATAATGTAAGATACTTGTGTTTTGGGAGGGGACAGTGGTGTTAATGTTATTGAACCTTGTTGTTGTGCTAATGAGACATAGGTGGGATTTCATTGACCTAAATTGCTTCACACAGACACACACACACACACCCACACACCTGATTATTTTGTAATGCAATTCAGTGAAAAATTGTGTAACATCCAATTAATCATTAGTCAAATCTGTGCTCGTCAGTCCTGCTGTATTGACACACACACAACCACACAAACACACACACACGCGATCAGGTATGACACAAACATTCTGCGGCTGAGTCAGCAGTCAAACACGTAGCATTAGCTGGCTTTAGCACAGCTCTTATCTACTTTATGACTTCCACTCTACCTGGTTTATTTGTGTACTTTGACTTTCGCTGTAAAGGTCCGTCTGACCCGAGGTAGCACAGCACAGTGTCACAGGTCAAATCTGGAATTTATTTCAACACATAAATTTCAGCTAAGAGGCCTCATAACGCAGCCACATGAGGAGTTTGACCCGCTGATAAAAATAAACCGAGTGTGCAACTTCTTTTCCCTGGTTCGTGATTTATTTGGAGCTTTTATTTTGCAGCAGGCAGAGCTTTAGTCAGACATTTCTCGTGGTATCCTGGAGGCTCACTTGACTAAAGCAGGTATCATGTAACCGTGTTTGAATCCTGTCGAGGACCTTTGTAGCTTGTGATTGCCCCCAACCTCCCAGACACATCCTGTCTCTCTCCATAATAAAAACTGGAAGGAAGAAAACAGATTTCTTAGAGGCGAAATTATATGCACTGGTGGAGTTTGCCCACTCTGGATATTTATAAGAAACACAACCAGGAATGAAACAAAACCTATTCAATGCATATTATAAGAATTAGTTCGACCAATAAATTGTACATCTTGTGGACCATCTTGCCTATGCTTATTTGGTTTATGGGAGGTCAACAGGTCAACCCAACTTTGTGAAACATCGTATTACTCATATCCTGTCTTGTTTCTGAAGTAGTTTATATTCAAACCATGAGCATTAACCCTCCCCTATAACAACCGCCACTTTCCAGGGAGTGTTCTCGACCAGATTTGTGGAGAAAAAGTAGCAAGGATTTGCTCCTAAGAGCATTTTTAAGTGTGATAAGTGCCTGACTCCCAGTCACTATGCCATAAGGCTGTTGATGTTGTGGAGGTCAGGACTTTGTGCAGGTCCGTCAAGTTTTCCAAACTTAAATTTCAACTCTGTGCACTATCCTCTTAAAACAGTGCACCTTTGTCTAAAGTATCAGTGCATAATGGAGCATTAAGTATTCCCTTCACTGAAAGTGAAGCCAGTCTTGGCTGCAGAGACACAATTATCCTCTGAATGGACCCTTGACAGACGTTACCTGTAATGTTGCTGGTGTATAAATTAGTACCCTACTGTTCTTTCTAAGAAGCTGTTTTCACACATGAACTCTGGAAAATGTCCAGAGTATTGGGTGTGGAAATTTTCTGGAGATGACTTTCACATGTGAAGAACGCAGCAGGAGATCAGGAGGTCAGCCAACTGGAAAGTGTCCAGGGCGTTCAGGTGAGGAGTGGCACCTGGATAGATTGTGTGCGTTTGTTTACAGCACAGTGACAGCGGTGTTGGCCCTTATCGCCAAAAGCTCTTCGTCTTTCCAGGTTTACAATCTTCATCGCCGCCTTCTTCTTGAATGATTCTTTTTCAACCTGAGATATTTGTATTCCTTTTGATTTTTTCACTTTTGTGTCCATCACATGTAAGAAACATCTCCAAAACGCCCACTAGCTCAATCCGGACATTTTCTGACGTATTCTTGCATTGGCTTACTCTGACATTTTCCACAAACAACGTGCAGAAAATAACCAGAGCAAACAACTCTGTAATTTTCGTTCTCAAATAGAGTCCCGCCGTAAAAACTTCAGGGAAATGTCCAGAGCAGCTATAGAAATCAAAGCTAAAAGTGCAGGCTGTGGAAGAGAAGAAATCATTTTTCTTCTTTCTTTGTATCTTTATAACCTCTGGATTATATGTGACTGAGTAACTCTGCATTAACAAAGTCCATCCAAGCTGAAGTACACAGCTTTTATAACTTCGGTGAGAAACAGACCGAGATGTTTTGTGCATTGTTGTAAGTGTGACAGTGATGTATTAACAAAGTTAATGAGTTGGCGAGTGTATTCGTGTCCTTTAACGTCATCGGGTGTTTTCTTTGTATCCCCTCATCTCATGCTTGTGCAACGCATACAACTAAAACCTCCCTCTTTCCTTGATAAATTAATACACAGCTCTTGTGTTTTTGGGCTCTAAGCATGCGGGCTCACATTAAGGCTCACTTAGACTGATAAAACCCGAGCTGATCTTGATTCCGTGCCGCTGCAGCTATAATGGGATTATCGCTCCTGTTCTTTGACTGATGCAATTAAAACACGGAGGCAACTCACACACATTCACTCACTAAAAGCAACTTAATTGAAGGCGCCTTCGTGTTTGCAGAGAGGACAATTAACCCGCGATAAATTATGAGTCGTCATAAAAAAATAAAAATCTGCGTGGTTGGCTTTGGCACGCGGCTCTCAGCGGGAGACAAACACAAATCAACACAATTAAAACAGTTAAGTATTGTTACAACAAAATTAAAGTGAAGCAACCACTGGTTTCAACTTGCGCTGTGTCGCTGTGGAGAGGAGGGAGAGGCAGGGGGTCTTGGGTTTTATATGCCAGCTCTTTGGAGAGATGGGGAGGGGGTGTTTTGTGTTGGGGTAACAGCGTACCCCTCCCCTCTCCCTCTCTCTCTCTCTCACCCTCCTCCCTCCTCCCTCCCTCCTGCTGCTCGCCTAGCCGCTCTCACACCATTGTTGTTGTGGCTGTCGTCCGGAGAGCAGCAGAGTGCTGTGTGGAGGGCTGCTGCTGTGTGCATGACGCGATCCCCTCTCTGCTGTTAGAAAGGAGACGGACTGAGGAGGCTGAGCTCCACTGTTCAGCACCACAGCTCAGATCTCACCAGGACAAACTCGCCGGGAAGGGAACTCGCAGGAGCGCGCTGATGCGTAAAGACGCACGAAGAGTTTTATCCAAGACGGTGCTACGGTGTAATCGAGGAGGGACTCTGAACTGGGGGCGCGTTTTACCATCCTATCAGGCTCTTTCTCTCTTTCTCTCACATTCGGATCTTTCTTTTGAGACACCTCCAGAGCAGAGAAAGAGCGGGTGTTCATATGCGTAACTCTGCTTTCTCGCTCCTTGTTCGCTCTCCATGGATTTAGCGCTGTGAGCGACCGCGGCTGCAGTGGACTTTGCCCCCGGGGATCACAGCTCCATCCGCCGGTCACCAGGAGAACCAGCTGTCGCTCATGTTCCAAGAGGGTGCTGCTGCTGTGTTTTTGATGGATTTATAAGCTCACCTCCGTGTTCAACCGGATACTAAACAGCAGAGACCCGCTCACAGACTGCTTTGAACAGGGGGATACCGCAGGAATACAAGAGCTCCAAATGAGGACTTCAGTGTTGACGCATATCGACCGGGACAAGGAGTGATTCCCCCTTGGTGCCAGTCATCAACGGCGAGGACAGACCAGGAGGAAAGGTGGGTGAAAACAGACGGTGACAGCTGGAGATTCCTGGAGAGTTGTTTCATTCATTTTCTGCGGTTGTGGTGAAGTGAGGGTTAGATCACAACTTGAAAAGTCGCTCTAGAAAACTTTGTTTCCAAGCGTCAAATGGTGCAATTAAGGGGTTTTGTGCTTTTTCTTAATTTTAAGACATTTTCTAGACAACATTTATTGAGATAAAGATGGAGAAGATACTTCACAGCTTGACCCAGCAACACACAGCAAATTACTGAATTAATCCACCTTCTGTACAATTAAAATCGGGTTTTCTGAACATGGTTTTGATTTATGGCGAAGTTTGTGTTTTGCAGTGCGCAGAGCCAATCAAGTCACCTATTAGACATTGAACCTTCCACTTGGACTATTTGTCACAGCGGAGTTTGAACCTTGTGGAACCACAGACTCTATTAAGCAAAAATAAAGACACTAATGTTATTAATTTCGTTTGTATTTCACTCACATAACAGTGATACAATGACAACGTGCGTAAAGACAGAAACACCCCTCTTGGATCAGGTCCCTGTCCAGAGGTAAATTGGAGTAATGTGGATTTAATTGGAAGCTTTACAGAGTTTATTGATCTGAGGATGTGTCAGACAATACTCTGCTGAACTGATGTATTGACTGACAGACGGCGGGACACACGTGCCGGTCACTGTACCTATAAAACACACACAGTGACAGGTCTGACTTGTTATAGGTGCATTCAACCCACAAGAGATCAGCGCATTCGTGGCTGATTTATTGACTGTGATTTATGTGACAGAAATGTGCAGTAGCAAACATCAAACATTATTTTAAGAAAGTCCCCACAGTGACGCCCTTCTGTCCAGAAATAGTTTTTTTGGGGGGGATGAAGAGTAGAATACAGTGGAAGTGTTTTGGCTCCAGCTGAACACAGCAGAGTGCAGCCGGCAGCGTGCCAGCGGAATTAGCAGCAGCAGGAGAAAAAAGTTTTCCAGTCCCTTAATTGAGAAAGAATACGTTTCATTCAGCGAGCTGGTTGTTTAAACGGTGTGTGCGTGTGTGTGTGTGTGTGTGTGTGTGTGTGTGTGTGTGTGTGTGTGTGTGTGTGTGTGTGTGTGTGTGTGTGTGTGTGTGTGTGTGTGTGGGCGCGGCCTGCATGCATGGAGCGCAGGCACCAGGGTCTGGCGCCTGTGCGCAGTCGGGCCGACTCGCCACAGCACAAAGATCACTGTATTATTCCTGTAGTGTCACAGTTTATAGTTTGGCTGCGTGAGTGTTTTTGGAAAATTTGATTCTAAGATACCATTATAATAATATCGAAATATCTAAACAATATTTAGTCATTGAATATCCATGCTAACAATATCAAACTTTTAGATGTACATTTTGGACATTGTGAGTTGTTTATAAACTCTTATTTAAATCAAGGAATTTTATTGAAGTTCTTTAATATCAATCAATAAAATAGGTATTCCAGCTAAAGCATCAATGATTAATCTTTAGTGAAGGGATCAGAAAGTTATTTTTAAGCAATAATGCAAAACATAATTATATAGTTCCAACTTCATAATTGAGAGATGTTTGTCGGAAATCATTTGTAGAAAGCATCTTGGGTTTTAGGAAACTGCGATGGATGGGTTTCACTTTTTATTGACCAAATAGTTGATGGGTTGATTTGGAACATCTGTATATGGTCAAGTGTCATACCCAGTCAAATTAATAAATAGGCCCCTGGTTGAGACTGAAGTGAAGTTTAGAGTCTTTCTCAGGCACTAAATGCTGAAATTGAAAGTTTCCACTCTCGCCCTCGAAATCAAAGTTGCTGTAAAGTGTTAAGATGTAGCTCTAAGTACATTATAGTCCTGTTTTTGCTCCAGTGAACAGTCACATATTTTCATTAGTGTTTGGTTCTTCCACCACCTGAAGTCTCATCAGCTGCCGTGCAGTCGAATCTCCACTGCTCCTTCAGATTCTGCAGCTTCCTGGCAGGTTTCGAGTGTTTTCCTAGTAAGGGCCCATTATCCCGGGGCCGACTGAGCACCATCCATTGACAAACAACAGGCGGTAACAGCCCTGCTCCTTATTCATGACGCAGGAGGGCCTGGACAATGTGAGGTGGACGGGACAGTTAGCGGGGACATCTGGTTAAGAATACAGCTGCTCACAGTCAAAACAGGCTCCGTCTTTAACTATCTGCCCCAACAATTGTTTGTGTTTTTTTTTTTTATCTCCACATGGTTGAAAAGTGAACAGAAAAGTTTGTGTCTTTGGCTGCAAGAATCAAGTTTCTGATCAGCCGTCTGCCGTGTGTTTGTTTGCCCTCACAGGATCCAGATTTAGAGACTTTGTGGGTTTCTGAGTATGCCAATGCCAGGGACCGGAGTGTGAGGCCCCATCAAGGCTTCCAACATATACTTCTCCCTTGTAACCGCAAGACACACGCGTCACGTCCAGAAGATGGAGAGGGTCTGCACGTTCTGCGTTCTCCTGCTCTGTGTGATGGACAGAGTCTCGGCCAGGGCCACTGACGAAAGAAGGACTAAAGGTAAGACCTGATTAGTTTTGTTTTTCTACAGATAACAAAAAACACATATTTCTGAAATTGTAAAACATCTCATCTGCTGATACACAGCATTTTCGAGGGAATCATCAGGTTTACAGACAGTTTCCCTCACTCATCTTTGGAGGTTTTGTAGAAATCTGGTTGCATCACTTCTCCCTTTGTCAACATTTGCTTTAGAGAGAAAAGTTCAATTCCAGAAGAAAGGGGTGTTTTGTGTGTCAGCACTTGTATGTATCTGTGAAGGTTTCGATTGTTCCACTTTCGGGTCTTATTTTAGCCCCCAGAGGAGGTCCAGGTGACAGCAAAAATGGCAGGGAGGCTGAAGCCATGTCTTGGAAGGAGTGAAGGGGGAGGAAAAAAAAGGCGCTCAGTGTTTTTGCTGCTGTAAACTGTGCTACCTGATCCATCCGCGGCCCTGGGGCTCGGAAGTGTAAATCTGCCTGGCTGCGTGCCAGCTGTAGAGGATGAAGAGGGGCGGGGGCGTTACAGGGGCTCTTTCATTGATGCTTTTCAAAAAGACGTCGATGCAGTAAATCAGTCGTCAGTTTAAAATTCCATCAAAATGTTTTTATTGAGTGTACTGGAGGTCTAAGTGTATAACAGAGCCAGCACTTTTCAACATTAAAACATACGATTTTGATCATTCTGCGATGAGGGAACTGGTTGTGTAAGTCAGATTAATAGGAAAGCATTTTTGAAACCTGTGCGTGGTTTGATTAAAGACAAACTGGATTGTCGTCCCGAGGCGTCGGGCTCAGAAGTTGCCTCCTTTCCTTCTTGGTGGCCCCACTTTGTACTGCGGGGCCAAGCGGGGCCAGCTGGGGCTTGCTCTGCAGACCATAATGTGCAGGAAACACCTCGCAGGTTCATTTAAAGTAAAGAGTCAAAGTGGGACAGATAACACAGAGACATGTTGGTCGTAAAACATGAAGATTCCACCAGTGGAGACATCATCTCAACTTTAATTGAGCCCCCTGAAGGAGATGATGGTTTTTTTTTGATCATTCAAAAAAAAAGGTTTAAAAAGGAAGCCTCAATCTCCACAAGCAAACGTCATTATAAGTGTTCTGTGGCTCAGTGGAACAGCTGCAGGTTTCTTTTAAGATTTTGCACAAATGGTGCATTTGAAAAAATTCAGTCAGTATAGGCCACAGTTATTAAAATTACTGCACTGAATCCTGGATGGACTGATGGGTCGAGATTGTTGTGTCACTAGAAAAGTTTGGATTCAATTCTACCATGAATCAAAGTTTCAGTTAATTAATCTAATTGTTGATTAATATGTAAATGTTATCGGAGAAAACGTGGCTTTAGTTGAAAGGAGAAGATAATGACTGAGAGGAGATAAGAGAGAAGACAGTAACCCGGGGGGGGGGGGGGGGGGGGGGGGCGCTAGTAGAGACTCTACCACCTCCTCAAAGACGACTTCAGGTGAACTGAGGTTGCAGGAGTCAGAGGGTCACAGTCGTCTGATTGATTTCATACATCTAACAGAGCTTTTATTAATCTCCTTTAATGTTTCTTTTTGTGTTTTCAGTCATATTGCCAAATCAGATAAAGCCCTATTAAACCGCTGAGCTCTCCAAATATAATTATACATTTAATGTTTATATTTGATGTTACAAACCCACAAAGGATACCTGGAATGGTAAATCTTGGCAACAAAAAAATGTTCTCACGCACAGCAAACCAAACTAAGGAAATTAGCCAAATTCGTTTTTTACACCCTTATCAGTGCATGAGGAATTAGAGTTTTATATTTATATATTCATACATACAGTAACACTTAAATATATATATAATAGCAGAGAACTGTAAAGTAAAACCTTTAAACTGACCTGATTGGAGTAAATTCTGTAAATCCTGAGGGAGAGTAGCCAATCCGGAACAAGACAGGAAATTCTCCTGGTAATAATTTGGTATGAAGTGCATATTATTGGGCTCTGCTGGCTCGGGGCATGAATGCCTGCTCATTGTCCCAACTGGTTTCCACTGATGGCTCTGCTGCCAGCCCAGCCGGCTGGGTGACTGCCTGGCTCGCACCAGCTGAGTGGTTTGTTTGTGTTGTGTTGTGTTTTGTTTGCCCCCTCGCCTCTGGGTGACAATTCACACTCTGCCGCAAGTTCAACTGCAGGGCACCATCCCTGTCTCTGCAAGTTCATTAGCATGGCTGCAAGTGTGTGTGTGTGTGTGTGTGTGTGTGTGTGTGTGTGTGTGTGTGTGTGTGTGTGTGTGTGTGTGTGTGTGTGTGTGTGTGTGTGTGTGTGTGTGTGTGTGTGTGTGTGTGTGTGTGTGTGTGTGTGTGTGTGTGTGTGTGTGTGATTTACTGTTGATTACTGGTTCTACTGTGTTCAAGTTTGCTCCATTAGAGGGAAACAAGTGGCTTGTTGGGATCTCATATATTTAATATAATGAACACAGTTTCTCAAACGAAACAGATTGAATGATAAGTGCGCTCACATTATAACTCACCACCAAGACCTTTCCATCAGTCAGCTCTCCTTTTGGCTGCTTTGACCAATCAAAGATTTTAGATTTTATTCACGAGGTTGTAGCCGAGTATTTGTTCCTGAAAGCATCGCCTCTACGTGTACTCTGGGCGATTGGGGGAAAAAAGCAGCACTTCACTCCAACAAGGGAACAGATTGCCTTTTCACTAAGCACTCGCAGGAAGCAATCAGACAGAAAATTGCCCTGGAAAATTGCTCGTTCTGAGTGACTGAGCAGTAAGCGAGGTCCCTGGCCAGGGCGGACATATGCTCCAACAAGTGAGCGGGCAAGCACACAAATGGACAAGTGACCCACTGAATGGATAGCACTGTGGCTGATGGTGACACGATAGTAGCCGGGTTATCGCAGCTCTCTATCTCCAGTTCCTGGTAGTATTAAATGACAGTGGTTGTTTAGAAACATGCTGTTCTGATGCCAAACCTTTCAGAGGTAAACTGAAACTGGCTGATTGTGTTTTGACAATTTTCGTCTTGTTCACTTGGGGCGCACTCAGACCAAGGAGGCTTGTAACCAAATTCCTCATTCAAAGTGAAAATCATAAAAAAACATTCACAATAAGGTGAAGAAATGTTAATTATTTCTTATATCTTTTCCTGTTTTTTCTCAGCTCCTCTTGGTTCTCCAGTTCTGCGGATCTCCAGGCCTCTGATAGTGCCAGGTTATCCAGAAAACACCACAGCGGTGGTGGGTGGTCAGGCAAATCTGGTGTGTAAAGTCCACAGGCCGACATCCACCAAGGTGCAGTGGTTGAAGACGGACGTCAGTGCCCCAGGACGAAATCAGGGAGGACCCCCACACGTCAGAGCTCTGACCGTAAGAAGCCAACATATTCCACAGAAATCTCCAGTGTTATATGTTCTACTTGGACGGTATTTTGATTATATTATCATCATTAAAAAGTTGTTTAAATAATCTCTCTTCCACGCAGGCCCTGCAGAGCAATGCATCCAAGGTGTACACCCTGCATCTGTTCAACATCACTGTGGAGGATGCAGGAGAGTACGTCTGCATGGCTGAGAGCATTCACGCAGGAGAGACGGTACAGGCCATGCAGTCGGCGTGGCTGGACGTCCTGCCTGGTGAGACACACGCATAAATTACTAGTTTCTATAATTGTGACAACGGCTGGACGGCTTCGTCAAGTTTCCCAAAGCAGCACAATAGGGCATTCATCATAGAGCAGAGTTGTCTAACCTCAACTTTTCTCTTCTGCAGGTACCATCATTTCCCAGACAGAGGATCTCACTGCTGCTGAAATCCCCACAGGTAAAACCACTTTCTGATATGAAGAGTCTCAAAATGTTTTAGTTGCAAAAACACAATCAGTTGTCGGTTATAATATTCTCTATTTGTCAAAACTCTGTTAAAGCATTGTAAGATCTTTGTGGGGGTGTTCTCTGTGGTAGGGTTAGGGATGCGGTGTGTTACATCGACAGGTGTTCCTATTAGTTTGTCCACCCCATTCAAATCTCCATACAACCCAATAAAGGTCAACAGCACCGCAAACGTTTCCCTCCAAAATGATCTTAAAGTGTAATCAACACTTCTTCAACACAGTTTAAACAAAAACTAAACATTAAAACCTTTATTTAGTCAAAGCTACATGTTTCTTAGTGTAGCTATGGCATTTACAACCTTTTCCACTGATTGAAGTGAAGGGAATGGGTGACAGTTAATCCCTTTTGGTGTCTGTAAAGTTAAAAAAAACAAGTTTGTAAAACCCTGAAAAGAGAGAGCCGACTGTTGAGGGCAGTATGGCGGCCATCTGTGCCAGCTCAATCACCAGTGTCCTCCTCTCCGGGCTCGAACGATCGTCTTTCCTCCCTCCGCTCACTTAGATCTCCAGTGAACCTTCACCGCCCCTCAGATTCACGCTCCGTCCACTGTCATGCTGCAACATGTTCATTAGCCTCAGTTTCTCTTCATCCTTGTTTCTTTTCTTGGTCTTTTTTTTCTTCGAGTTTGTGGTGTAAACTAGATCGCTCTCAGTCTCACAATAATCCACAGAGGAACAAAAAGATGAGGAGGGGGGGGGGGGGGGGGGGGGGGGGGGGGTGGAGGGGGGCTGGGTCAGTTAGACCTCCCTGATCTCCATGGTAATTCCATTGTGTGTGAGTGTGGGGATGGGAGGTAACGGGGCTGAAGAGTTGAAGGTCATAGTTGAGGGGGTGGCTATGCTTAGAAGAGGAGATGAAGAAATTACTTGTTGGCTGGTTCTCTCTTTGTGGTGATATAAGTTAGAGACCCAAAGAAATAGAAAAGTTGATGATACGTTGAAACAATAAGAAGTAAAGTATGCATCATGAACATCAAAGTAAGAGGGTTTGATGTTTGGTTTCAACAGACGCTCTGGAGGAGCTGAGCGAGGACACCACAGAGCATCTTCTTCTAGAGCCGGGCAACGTGCTGAAACTGCGCTGTGACATGAGCACCCGGCCCGGCATGGCAGTTAACTGGTACAAGGAGGGAGTTCGTGTTATGCCTACACCCCGGATCCAGATCCGCGGCATCATCATGGAGATCACAGACGTAACATACGAGGATTCAGGCGTTTACGTTTGTGTTCTCCGCGGAACCAAAGAGCCTGTGAGAAACTTCACCATCACTGTAACAGGTGAGGACACTGACACTGTGGTGTATTGCATTAAAAACTGTCAGGGTTAGATTTGGGATAAACATGGTTGAGGTTAGTTCTGTGTCTTTTTGTCTCTCCTCATTTGACTTTATTTTTCATGTCTCCAGACTCATTGGGGTCAGGAGACGATGACGAGGACAACGGCTTGGAGGACTCATCAGCTGAGATCGAAAATGACCAGGTTTACTTTTCCAGAGGTGTGTTGCTTGTTTGCTTAGTAGCTGTAATCCTTAACGATTTAGTACAACTCAGTGTTCAGACTTGATCAGAACATTCTGACTAATGGCTCAATGGCTGGTCTTTGTTCATTCAGGTCCTTATTGGACCCACACCCAGCGTATGGAGAAGAAGCTGTACGCCGTTCCCGCCGGCAACACAGTGAAGTTCCGTTGCCCAGCCATGGGGAGCCCCATGCCAAACATTCGCTGGCTAAAAAATGGACGAGAATTCAGAGGAGAGCATCGCATTGGGGGCATTAAGGTTAGAACGGTTGCAGAGTGTGATGATTATTTGCTCAGCTACTATTTAGGCTTCATCGTTCTCCAAGTTTCTATCTAAACCAATCTTCTTTGGTTTTTCTTTGGGTAGCTGAGACACCAGCACTGGAGCCTGGTGATGGAGAGTGTTGTTCCTTCAGACAGAGGAAACTACACCTGTGTGGTGGAGAACAAATACGGCTCCATCACTCACAGCTACGTCCTCGATGTCCTCGGTAAGACATGATGATGTACAAACAATCTGTTTATGTGTTTGTGTCTCAATACTTAATAACTGTCACCTACTAATGCTTAGCGCTTATTCTTTAAACCTAAATTTCATTGCTTTGAGATCAGCTGAAAATATTTATGGCAGCAATAGCAACAATTATTAGTCAGCATGTCTTCAAATAAAAGCCTCCAGTCTGAGAGAGGTGAGAAGCAAAGGGGTGAGCAGAAGGTGACAGGGGCGCCTGGCGTCCTCCCTGCCGGGCAGGATGTGGACAGTCAGGCGTCCACACCAGTTTTCTACCTGACCTGTCACAGCAGATCAAGGGCTGCAGTTTATTTGTTCATTTGTCCGCTGCCTGTCCAGCACGGGGTCAGTTTCTGTCCTCGTCGACGGGGGGAGAGGACTAACGAGACAACTAACGAGATCAGAGAGCGAGAGTAGCCGCAGATCAAAGAGACCCCGGCAACCAGCTGACAAAGAGCCACACTAATGGAACCAATTTCCATCCCAAAATGACATTTCTGCTCTTTTGCCAGCACACAAACACATTATAGGTGAGAGTGGCTGTTGGTCATTTTTAGACATTTGCTTGCATGACTGTTAAATGGTCAAATATCTGGATGTTTTAGCCACAGTTCGGTATGATTCCAGTTTGTCCTGCCTACACAGACTCCTGGTGTGAGGGGTGTTTCTGAGACTTGCAGAGTTAAACCATGCTTGGCAGATCAGATTCTCTGTCTCCATGTTTCAGGATCACCTTTGAACTGTTGCTCTGAGAATAAAGGGAATCATTTCAGCTCTGATTGGTTCCTCTGGAGTCTCTTCACTTTACTCATGTCTTCTCCGATATGTTCTCCACACAGAGCGCTCCCCCCACAGGCCCATCCTGCAGGCTGGTCTACCAGCCAACACTACAGCAGTGGTAGGCAGTGACGTCCAGTTCCACTGCAAGGTCTACAGCGACGCCCAACCTCATATCCAGTGGCTCAAACACATTGAAAGAAATGGCAGCCGCTATGGTGTGGACGGGACACCTTACGTTCAAGTTCTCAAGGTTGGTGACATACATCAGGTGTTTTGATCAGTAGACAAGTACAAACTCTGCTTTGAAATGTTAAGAGTTTCTGGAAAAATTTTCAAAAATAACTGCTGTTTAGTAAGTGTTTGCTTCTGTTTTTTTTTTAAAGAAAAAAGGGGAGGACTGGGAAGGCATTGAATTTTAATAATTGTTGTTAACTAATCTTTTATGTAATTTTTCTGCTCATGTTTTATGAAGACTGGCAGTCTGAACATGTCAGAAGTTGAGGTGCTCTACCTGTCCAAAGTTACCATGGAGGATTCTGGAGAGTACACCTGTCTGGCTGGAAATTCAATTGGTTTTGCCCATCAATCTGCTTGGCTGACCGTCCTCTCAGGTAAACGACAGAGGCGACTGAAGGCAATATGACTTAGCGCTGGAAAGATGTTACTTAGTTGCATGCCCTGTTGTGGTGTCAACAATCCTTGAACATAAGTATCTAAAGCGTTTTTGGTAAAAATCTTTCTACAGAGGAGGAAGCAGCTGATGCCTTGGACACCTTGGAGACCAAGTACACCGACATCATCATCTACGCCTGTGGTTTCCTGGCTCTGATCATGGCCATCGTCATTGTGGTGTTGTGTCGAATGCAGGTCCACCCCAGAAGGGAGCCGTTTGATGCTCTTCCTGTCCAGAAGCTCTCCAAGTTCCCTCTTCGCAGACAGGTATGAGGCAGTGTGCATGTTGGGAAATTCGGTCTTTGTTCACTAACAGATGCTTTGGCAAATTGTCGATGACATGAGGCCAGGGTACGTTTGAATCTTCTTACAAAGCAAGTATAAATAGCTTGCAGTGGTCAATGGGGTCAATGGCTGTTCCAAATTTCCAAACTCGAAACCTTCCTGTATGTTACTTGTTGTTAACTAAATTATAATTTTCTGCATCTCCTCTTTCAGTATTCAGTTGACTCCAACTCATCAGGGAAGTCCAGTGCGTCTCTGATGAGAGTGGCTCGCCTTTCCTCCAGCTGCTCTCCCATGTTGGCTGGAGTAATGGAGTTCGAGTTGCCTTACGACCCAGACTGGGAGTTCCCGAGAGAGAAGTAAGATGCAGCAAATATTTTTGGAAAGAAATAACACCTACTCTTCAATTGAATTTAGTATCAAAAGGATTTGAGTTGGCCGATTACAAAGCGAGACAGAGGGTCACTAAATTTAGCTTGGCTGCTGGGATCCAGACTAATTTAAACATTGTAGTCTTGCAGCATGTGGGGACCTAAAAAGAAACAAGTCCGCAGCCCATTTTTGGCTCTGCCCAACCCATGTTTTAAGAAACCAGAGCCCCAAATTATGTATATGTACAGTTTTCATTTGGATATACTTATTTTCACTAACTCTCAATCTTTCTCTCTCTAGTCTAACATTGGGCAAACCTCTTGGAGAAGGCTGTTTTGGTCAGGTGGTCAGAGCTGATGCATATGGCATCAGCAAGGATGGTACAGAAGCGGCCAACACTGTAGCAGTTAAGATGCTCAAAGGTAGGAATGAAATGATACACCCACAAAAATACTCCCAAAGATTAGCTAACGTCTGCTGTCAGTGACAAAGTCACGGTTGTTTAAATGTAAATGTTTCCCTCAGATGATGCCACAGACAAAGATCTGGCAGATCTCATCTCGGAGATGGAGCTGATGAAGGTGATGGACAAACACAAGAACATCATCAACCTGTTGGGAGTCTGCACACAAGATGGTGAGTGTCTGATACTCGACTAAAAACTTTATTATTATTGCATACCTGTAAATTTAATTAAAGGTATCTGTTAGCTTGTGATTCATCAAATAAAACTGATCTTGGCTCTTGAGTCGATGTTTAGAGCAATAATAAAAGGACAGCATCTCCCTTGTTAACGCAAATTACGTCTCACACACACACACACCCTTATTTTCGACAGAAAACAATGCCTTTCCATTATCTTGCTCCATTGTTATTGTAAATCTAAACCCACCAGCCTAATCTAGTCGGTGTTTCAACTTTGGTGGTCCCAACCCATAAGGCTCAACCAACAATAGTAACAACCCCGTCCTTCATTCTGCTTGTGTTCTCCCCTCAGGCCCTCTGTACGTTCTGGTGGAGTATGCCTCCAAAGGCAGTCTGAGGGAGTACCTGCGGGCCCGGCGACCTCCAGGCATGGACTACACCTTTGATGTGACCAAGGTGCCTGAGGAGCAGCTCACCTTCAAAGACCTTCTGTCCTGTGCCTACCAGGTGGCCAGAGGGATGGAGTACCTGGCCTCTAAAAGGGTACGTTCACTTTTAAAGAGTTAGAGGCTGTAGCAGCAGAGTTTCTGAGTATGTGAGTCTGTTGGTCATTTATTTGTGCTTGTTTGTCTTGTTTGTAGAGTTGCTCTATGTGGGCCAAGGAGTTGCTTTACAATTGATTACCAGTTAACAAGAGTGTAGCAGAAACTACTTGCATGACTGCATGGCTCCACATATAACTTCTAATATAAACAGTAGAAATTATAATTGTTCACTGTAATGCAAGCCAGATGGTGGATTTATGGATTGGGGTGCTCTTAAGGAACTTTCACATTATAAGCTTCAGCCCCATTGGGGATGTTTACATATCAATTTTCATTACAGTTTCATGTGGCCACATCCCCGGCCAGGAAATACAGCCACAAAATGAAAGCAGGATTGCAAAATGCTCAATATTTGTGGACGTCTTGATTTTATAAGGGGCTGTAATATCAGAAGTTTGGTTTTGACTTGAATGGAAGTGTGATTATCATCAAGTTCCTTTGTGTGATTCAGTGTTTTTTTATTTGGGCACTTGGCCTTCAGATGAATGAGCTTGGTTCAGACGGTTTGGAATGGCAGCTCCATTTCTTTCCTTTCCCCCCATCTCTCTTGTCGTCCTCTCTGCCTCTGTCTGTCCCTTTCGTTCCTTTCTTCCCATTCCCACCCCCTGTGTTTGAGGTCCTTTCATTTTCCCAGCATGCACTCTGTCTGTGTGCTTCTTATCAACACGTCTCTTTGTCTGCCAGCCGGTGTCTCAGACAGGCATTCCTGAACAGAAAGCTGCTGCAGCTTCAGCCCTGTTTACTCTCCTCCATCCATCTGTCTGTCCCTCCATCGCCGGGCTTTGTCCTTTTTAGCGCTGCCATAAATCTGTTAGCAAACAGGCAGCAGAACCATCGTTTGGGTGTAGGCATCAGGTTTCTGGCTCTACGGCCTCCGAAGAATGCAGAAGCCTGAAACTAACCCTCCATTATGGGGAGACCCACAAACCAAGAGTGGTTCATTTCGCATGTCCCCACAAATCCCACATCTATTTCGAATGAAAACCAAAATAAACTTAATGACATCCATTCAATGTGGGCAAACAGGGCCTTTCTTTTTTTTCCCTCCCAAATAGTTGTTTTTTCTTCAAACTCTGGGGTTTCTATATAAAGACATTTTAATTTTGTTGCATTCTATAAACTGAGGCCCTGTGTGTTGAATTTAGTCTCCTGAGTCTTTTGCAGTGAATAATTCCTACCTTCCATACCTTCATGTTTTTGCATGGTCTCTCCAAACCACAGCCTGGAGCAGACAGAAACATGTCATATTACACGTGTAAATTCAAATGAATATAAAACCATGGGAAAGTAAATTTAGTTCTTCTATGGTTTGAAATGTAAATGAATGCCTTTGCCAATGGGAGAGCAGATACACCACAGAGAGAAAAGAAACAAGAAAACAATGTATTCGGCCCATTTTCTCAATTAAATCTCTGAGCACATTAGCCAGGACCATTTCAACTTTATGCTAATCTTCTAATCTGGAGACCCAGCAGTTGGCCTAAAGCTCATTTTCAGGGCTTTTGTCATACTTAAATTCCCTCTCTCCTCTCTCCGCAGTGCATCCACAGAGATCTGGCAGCCAGAAACGTTCTGGTGACAGAGGACAACGTGATGAAGATCGCCGACTTTGGCCTGGCCAGAGGAGTCCACCAGATCGACTACTACAAGAAAACCACCAACGTGAGTGACAGTTGTACAGCGGCACATTTTCAGGAATCACAGTGACTCCCGTGACTTTCCAGTGGTTGAATGATGTTTTCCAGTAGCTAACATGCGGGACAGTCGAATTACCACCCTTCTTTTACTTTTCCACAGTTGCAAAGCTAAGATGTTGTCATCTTATTGCAGATTTGAGAGGGGGGATATTTCCCTGCTTTTCTTGAATGTATTTTCCTAAATGTTCAGCCCCAAGTTATGGTTGTTGCCTTAAATGTAAATCAGGTAGAAGATCAGATGTTTAAACCTCTGACCTTCTGAAATTGCCCCTCAGTGAAAATAAAGGAACCATCAAGATATTGGGATTGTTAAAAGGTTAAAGTGTAAAGCTGGTTGTTTGTAAAAAAAAAAAGTCCTCTCCAACCCTGCTTGTAAACATGTCTGCTCCCCAGCCAGGTTCCTCCTGCCTGGCTCCTCTAACAGCTTTAATACTCCTCAAGACAGATGTCTGATGTTTTCCTCTGATTGGCAGCAGCCTTAATGGGACTTAATTAGTAAAGCGGGGAGACTGGGATGGAGGAGGGGGGGGGGGGGGGGGGGGGGATTGTGAGGGGAGGGGGGAGGCATGGAGAGACATGGAGTGAGAGTGTGTGGTGTTGAAAAAATGTTTACAGTGAGACAAAAAAAGAAAAATGTGGCTCTTAACGTTTCCATGTCCGCTCTGCAGGGACGGCTGCCGGTGAAGTGGATGGCACCAGAGGCCTTGTTTGACAGAGTCTACACACACCAGAGCGACGTGTAAGTTCAACTTCTCAAAAGTCTCAGCAGCAGGAAAACTTGAAGTGCTTTACAACAAAGACTAATATGTCAGCTGTTGTGATTGTATGTTATACCTCTTGTACACCAGAATTAGCAGGTACATGCAGGTTTTTTCTTACGCAAGTTAACACACTCAAAAAGGCAACTGACTCTTTTCTCATTACAGCATCAGCGTCTAGATTGTAGAAATAAAGATGAAGTTAGAAATTATAAATTAGCGTTTTCACCCATGTGTTTCCATCACTGCCGATAAAAACCTAAAATGTCGAGTCAATCAGACCCGGTAGTGAATTCGCATTACCAATGAAAACTAGGTGTAATGTTAAATTGATGTCTGTCAGGCTTCAGTCATCCTTCTACACCACAGTGGACTAAATTAAATACGTGTCTTATCATTAATCTTCTCTCTCCTGTCCCCAGGTGGTCGTTTGGCGTCCTGATGTGGGAGATCTTCACGTTGGGTGGCTCGCCGTACCCCGGCATCCCAGTGGAAGAGCTCTTCAAGCTGCTGAAAGAAGGACATCGAATGGACAAACCCTCCAACTGCACACACGAGCTGTAAGCAGGCGCTCTTCCTTTTTATTTTCCACTGTTAGCAGCCATGCCCGTTTACGCCCACATCCACACCAGCCAAAAGAGTCTTACATTAGGCCTATAAGCCACTTTGTGAAATGTGTTTAGTCAGGAGGAAAGTTATTTCTATATATTTGCTGTGGTGAGCTTGTGCTCAGAGCTTATTTCAAAGAGTGTTTGTTTGGATAATCAATATCTTTTAGGGGCAAATGTAACTTCACCAGCCACTGTATCTCTGAAATACATTTTCACACATCTTTTCCAACGTCATCTGTGTTGAAAGTTTCTCATTGAGTGCAGAAATAATTTTTCCCGTGTTTGTGTTTTCTTCCGCAGCTACATGATGATGCGTGAGTGCTGGCATGCTGTTCCCACCCAGAGACCGACCTTCAAACAGCTGGTGGAGGAGCTGGACAAAGTGCTGCTGTCCATCTCTGACGAGGTGGGCTTCAAACACACACACACACACACATACACACACACACACACACACACACAAACATGCAGACATGTTAACGGATCCATTTGTGAAGATGCACACGCGCATTTTCCTCTTCTTCTCCGTCACAATCTGCTGTCCAGATGTCTTCAGGACACAATGCATACAGAGCAGATTTTTAAATGGCAAGCAACACAACTCTGTCTAAAATGCTTTTGTAAAAAGCCAAAACTCTTTCAGCTTAAATTGGAATTGTTGATTGTAAAATGCATGTCTATAGTGATGTGGTGGACTAATGAAAAGCAGTCTGGTTGCCAGTGAGAACTTGCCAAATTGGATTTCCTATTCAATTTATTTTGCTGACTATTTTAGAAATAATTAAATGTGTCTTTTTCTGGTTTTCTTACGAATTTCCTCTCCCCTCAGTACTTGGACCTGTCGACGCCCTTCGAGCAGTACTCGCCATCATGTGAGGACACATCTAGCTCCTGCTCCTCCGACAACGACTCCGTTTTTACCCATGATGCCTTGTCCACCGACCCCTGTCTCCTGGGCTACCAGGACGTGCGTTCCAGGATAGATATGAAGACAGCACTCCGATAGGCACCCGCACATAAACACACATGAACGACTTTGGGCTTTCAAGTGAAGCAACACATCTACTGGCAGCCACACTGGAGGTCCACTACAGCATTTCTAAAGTTAAGGCAAAGCTTTAATTCTCATTAGGTTTTACATTGGACCTCCATTATGGCGCCAGACAAAGCCCTTAGATGTAGGTGGGCATCTGTTACACACAAATACACACAAAGACACGTGTGCACATGGAGCACTGAGGCCAGTGGGCTTCATTACTAGGTGGAGTTTAGTAGGAAAACCTTTCATCCTGGGCAGAAGAACGAGCAGAAGAAAAGACGACAAACAAAACATGGTACTTTGGACTATCAGCTCTGGCACTGTGCCCGAGAACAGCTGTAACGTTGGAAAACTGCGGCACTAAACACAACCGAAGAGACCCTGGTACTCAAAACGGCTCGAAATGCTTTCTTTGATCAAGTCTCCTTCAGAGAGGCCAAGGACAATGATCTCCTCACATAAACTCAACCAGAAACCAGGGTTTGAAACCCCGGTGATAAAGACATTTTAACGTGAAAAAAAAAAGATTTATTTTGCTATGATAAAAAAGAAGAAACTGATTGTTAAATATAAATCTCTCTATATAAGATTATTTTACTTTTGTGTTGCTTATTTAAAAAGAAAAACGGTCTTAAATCTCAGGATCTCTCGTGCTAAGAACTTGCTGTTGCATCAGCAAAGTGCCTGAAGTTATAATTTTCCTGTGAAGATATTAGAATATAAAAATATTGTATGTACATATCAACAGCAGAAAGACGATTGCCTTTTATAAATTATTCTGAATGACACAGAAATGAAGGTTAGTGGCGGCAAAAAGGAGAGAGGGATTTAATCAAGTGTTTCCAGTGCCAAACCTGTCGCCGCTGTCACTGTCTATGTTCAGGTTTCATTCCAAAATGACACAAATCACTATTTCTTAACACAAACATTTTGACTATTGACCTCTTTTAATTTGAATTTTCCAGACATTAAATCCAAGAAATCTAAATACAGCATTGGGGTCACTCCCAAATCATGACACTAGATGTCGAAATTCGATAAACATTGTCTAAAAACAGCCTTACATGTTACGTCAACAAACCACATTTTCCATTGACGTCCTCAAATGTTTGTGGTAAAAAAGAAAATACGGTTTGGGACTTGAATAATGGTTTAAAGTTTTTGGAATGAAACCCCCCATTTATGATTTTGTACTAAACTGCTGCGGCCTCCAGCCCAAGAAAACAATGTGTGGGTAAATATCAGAAAGAGCCCAGTTATTGTTGCTGTTGTCTGACGAAAACCACAGATTTTCAAAACTATTTGGACATGAAGTAAAAAGATTTCTCTCACAGCTTCTCACGGCTGTTTGAAACGAGGTTGGATCCGGTCTCCGAACCTCTAAAGGTCACGAGACAGACTCGTTTACAAGTAAAGACGACCACGTGAACTGTCCTGAGACAACATCTTGTGGTCTTCCCTCTAACAACAGCTTTCCCTCAGTCTGCGCCTACTCGCTGTATTGTCAGAGACAGTAGTGTGTCCGTGGTGGGACTCGTCCTGAAAGGAGGACTGACGATTCGGCTGTGTGGGACTCTGTGGGGAGCTGGGCCGGGCCCACTGTTCACTGCTGAACAAGGAGAGGAGATCAGGGAGGGGGGGGGCACTGAATGTGAAAGCCAGTGTGATTGATTTCAAATAGAGGAGAAGGGGGAGGGAGCCTCCTTTGTCTGCCTGTAACCCCTCACCCAACCCAATCTGTTGGTGAGGGGTCCTCAGGTCCGCAGCCTGGCCGGACAATGAAGGCTTTGCAGGCTTAATGGGTGCGACTACGGACCAGAGGGAGTTTTTGGGGGGGTGGTGGCGGTGTGGGGATGGCTTGGGCTTGTTTGCAAATGAAGAGGCTCTTATTATGGTAATGTGTCCTCTTCTCTCCCAAAACGCCCCTATCTTTATCCAAGGCCACCATCTTTTAAATTACAAATCTTAACTCACGTTTGCTGCTCCGCCGCTGCCGCCAGGACCAGCTGCAGAAATTTCCCCAGTGGTGTAAAATGCCAACTGAGTCCCAGTCCGCCTCCCGAACCTGGCACCACAATTCAGACACAGACACAATAACCATTGACAAAATTGACATTGTGAAATATCTGTCTCCAGATCTGTGGAAAACACAAAGAAGCACATTCAGTAATTGTAACGCCTCATTTGAATTAATTGATTTCAGTCTGAAATTTGGTTGCTTTCAATGCTGGTGAAACACAAAACCTCAAACTAAATTTAATTCGGTTAATCTCGCCATCACAACATGCTCCATTACTCTCTCCTCTTTTTTTCCCCCCGTCAGATGGTGGAAAGTTTCGGTTTTCATTCCAAGATGCTTTAAATTCATCATTTAGTATCTTGCCATGTGCAAACCCAGTCAAGCATTTTGTCTAAGAAGGATTAACATATCAACTCTGCTCATTTTGTTTGCATTTTATGCTGCCGGTCCCCTCGTGACAGCTGGTGTCGCTCATTTTGGAATGAAGCTCTTTTACATTTACACGAAGTGTCCGGACACATATGCATCTCTACATTCCAGTTATCCCAGATACAAAATTGTAAACAATCACAATGTTCTTAAAGATTTCCTCAAGAGAATTATTTTAGAAATATCTAATTTATTTGTTTATTGTTGTGTTTTTATATGAAATAAAGTATAATTTAAAACAAAGCTGCTCTGTTTCTCTGCCTCTGTGTTTGCTTAAAGAAATGGCAGCTGAGTCTGACAGGCTGGAAAATAACCAGACTCAGTGTGGAAGCCAAGAAAATGCCCTGATTCAGGGCAAGTTGTTATCGCTCTCATCAGCTAATACTGGCCACACTGAGGTTTTTATTTGAAACCTGCAAAAACAGATGAGTTCTTTATTTGCATTCGGAACGGTGGGGGAAAAGGTCAAAGCCCCAGGAACAAGTTAGTAAGCTTGTCTGAGGTGGAAATATCAATACTCCTACAACTACTACTGATACTACGACTGCAACAACTACTACTACTACTTATAATAATAATAATAACAATAATAATAGTGTAATTGACTGCAATGGAAACAGAATTAGTTATTAACTTGTTGCATAATTATCTGATAGAGGATATAAACATCTGTGTGAACCAATGAGATTAAAATATTCCTCAAACCTTTAAGTGAAAGAAACATGGTATGTCCTCATGGTTTTCCATAGTTTGAGGATTTACGTTGGACTGGACACATGTGTGTGTTGCATTGACCGCTTGACAGACGCTTGGTGCTGACGCAATCACCATAACAAACAACAATTTGTCTCAAGTAACCAGATTATAGGACAGAAACATAGGTGGAGACCCCCCGAAGACAGTGAAAAAAGCAAAAATCAAACAGACTGAAGCGAATGTGAGGCCGATTAAAGACAGAGGCAGGCACAGAGAGACGGCGAGACGGAAGAATGAAGAGATGGAGGTCAAAGGTCAAGAGGAGGGAGGAGAGGGCAGCAGTGATCCCAGCCAGCGCCAGCTTTTGAAGTGTCTGGTGTGTGTGTGTGTCTTTGTACACGATTATGTTTTCCCTGTGTATTTTATCTCCTGTGTAGATGGTGTGTGGTCTGTACATGTATGTCTGCGTCTTATCTCCAATGTACAATAAATCTTGATCACTCAGCAAGTCTCTCTGAGCTGCCTCCTTGCTTTAACTGATAATGGTGTCTGTTGGGGATCTGCCTGGCTGTGTGTGTGTCTGTATGTGTGTGTGTGTGTGTGTGTCTGTATTTTATCACTTGAATGCTTTAAACCTTATGTTATAGACTCAGATTCACACACACAGAACTAACCATGAGAATCATTTACATACAAGGATCCCTTATCTCCAAAGAACAGGCTGTTCCACATGTTGAGGTTGCCTAACTGTGTGTGTGTGTGTGTGTGTGTGTGTGTGTGTGTGTGTGTGTGTGTGTGTGGTGTGTGTGTTTTAATTTCAGTCAAAATAATATCTGATGCTGCTGCTCTTGTAGATTATTGGTTACCCTGACAACTCGTGGACGTACAGTAGTTAACCATTTGTAACTTAAAGTTGTATTAATTATCTTATAAATACTTTGCTGTGATTTCAGATATATTGTTGACAATCCTGCTGATTTCACCAAAGTCTATGTGTTGTATGTCTCTTCAAAATTGCTGCTACACCTTTGCACTTGTGTGTTATGTGTAGATCATAAAGGGACATTGGGATGATTTCAGTCTGCTCAGGGGTGCTGGTGGTTTCTGTGCTGCAGTGAATGTATATTGGTGCCGTGTTGGACACAGAGGGCAGTTTATCTGCTGACTTGTTTCCTTCTCCTATCCTCTGATTAGTCAGCGAGCATCCGGCCTGTATTGTGGGACAACTAATCCATTTCCTGTTTTAGTCAAATGAAAAGTTGCTGCTGCTGATGCTGGGAAACTCAGTCCACTTTAACTGACTTTCCTGATTTTTTTGGGCCCTGCTGAACACACATAATGAATAGCAACCAACAGGAACCAAAACACCACCTTCTCAAATACCACAAATGAATAAATAAACAGCGTGTTCACATTTTCACTGCTGAAGTTGATACTGTATCTTTGAGTCTATGTTTTTCTCCCTCCAACCACACGAAGCCATATCATTATCATAACTTTCTAAAAATAAAAAATAAACAGTGGAGAGCACGTCTATGCTGTGAGATCTTTTTTAAAGGGTTCAACTTTTAAGTTAAAACAAGTCTACCGCCTTAACAGGAGTTAACTGAACTCAAGAGGGATAGTTACTTCAAAGTCATCTTATGAGTTGTGTGAATATAAAAACCAACTGAGACACACCAGAGCTTCCCTGTGTGTTTCACACGCGTTGCTGATGCACCAGCAGGTTGTTTTCTTGGACTCTGCAGGATGTTCTTTCTTCAGCTTTCTTTGTTCTTTTTTAGAACAGCTGAAGCAGACGCGCTTTTGTTCCCGTGTGTTTTTAGGTTGTTTTCATGAACACATCATTGTCTTATCTACGCACATCTGCCAGACATGGAGGTAAAAGTCTAGACTTTAAATGAACTGCAGGTCAAACTGTTTGAGGTTTTAAAGCCACGACCTGAGCTGCTCATGAGACTTGTTACTGTCAGGGAGGAAGAAATATTCCAGATAGATTTTCAGTAAATTCCAGCCTCTGCTTGTTGAATCAACAGCAGTTATCATCACTGGGTAAATTTCAATAATCAAAGGATCATTTTTGTTATGAAGCACTGAGACGAGACGCTTTGATGCTTGAAAAGCCAAGAAAAATGTCTTTCAGAGGCAAAATAATGTGCTCTGCCGACAGAATCTATCTCGTCTTTCTCACTCGTCATCCTTATAACGTCATAGAAATTCCAACAGTAATACACTCATCTCCAGCAGTCTAAATATTTAAGGTTTTCTTTGCCAAAAATGGTATCATACCAACTTCACAGAATGTTCCCAGGTCTCAAAATCCCCTAGTTACCTGAGATAGATAATGCTAGTTTGTGTGTGTGTGTGTGTGTGTGTGTGTGTGTGTGTGTGTGTGTGTGTGTAGTTTCAATAATTGTGGGTATACCTTTGTATACACAACTTTGCGTTCTATTCGACATTTAGAAATTTACTAATCTGATCAGGCAGTGAGCAGAATGTGGAGATCGACTAGAGACATGGAGCAACTCCTCTGTTTATCACCGTTTAAAGGTTAACTGCTTCGTACACCATAATGAACCCTGGACCACACACACACACACACACACACACACACACACACACACATTCAGGATCCAGAGCAATGTTTGTTGGTCCACTTTATCTATTGACGTCCGGAAGTATTTGTGATTTTGTCTACACACAAAGTGTGTGATAAGGCCAGGAAGAGAGTGTGGACACAGGATGTTGAATTAACACTGGGACAACATGAGAGGAGCTTATCACACACAGAGGCAGCAGTAACACTAAAGGCAGCCACGTGGACACACCAGCGTCTGCTCACACTGTCAGGAGAGAGAGAGATAGTGATATAGAGAGATAGAGAGATAAAGAGATAGATATCTGATGTCAGATGATAGTGTTGATACCTATTTTTTCTTTTCTTATAGACAACAGCTATGTGTGAGTTGCGTTCACTTTGACCATGACCTGAAAGAACATACAGCCAGAAGGGGCCATCTTGAATAGCATGTTGTTGACTATTATTTACTATTATTTATTTTTTTGTATTTACACATAGGGGCCAGACCCCTTGTTTAGAAGCATCATCAAAATGAAATACATTTATTTTAGTATGTAAATGTAATTTATAGGAGACAGGGTTGCTTGTCTATATGTTTGTCTCAGTGTGTGTGTGTGTGTGTGTGTGTGGTGTGTGTTGTGTGTGTGTGTGTGTGTGTGTGTGGTGTGTGTGTGTGTGTGTGTGTGTGTGTGTGTGTGTGTGTGTCAGACAAAGAGAGATGATTTGACTAGGACAGTCTGCAACAGACAGGATCAGGTATCAGAGCAGAGACCAAGGTCACAGAAGACACAGCACCCCGAAACTGTAGACACCCCCCGCCGGCGTCTGAGGTTACCCGCAGAGTCAAAACAGAGGGCATACGGAGTTATGGAATTATATATTAAAAATATACTGAGGGAACTTTACTCCCTCAAATGCACACAGAGAAGAATACAGCTCTGTGCACATCATTCCTTCCATGTGCTCAAGTTCTTACTTTTTCCATAAATGAAAGAAATAAAAACATGATATGAATAAGTTCTGTCTTTAGCCCCTATTAAACCAAATACTCCAAACAGATTTATCCTGTAAACATCATGCAGCCAGGCACATAAAATGCTCTTATTGTGATATTGTTAGAGTTTGGAGGCCCCAGCATCCTGAGCTGCACATGCAGACAGACAGGAGGGGCCCCATAACTCTGCTTCGCCCTCCACCCGTCTCCGCTGCTGCCGACTGGCCCTCGTTATTTATTGCTCTGTAATTTCTGCAGACTAATTGATTTGGCTCAGCTTTCAGGCTACAGGGAGACAGGAAGTCAGGCAACCAGGAGGTTAAGAAGAGGGGGGAAAGTGTGTATGTGTGTGTGAGATGAGAGATTAAAGATGAATATAAAAGAACAAAGTAGTCGAGGAAAGGATGAGTGTGTAGGAGAGGAGAACAGAGTATGTACTGCTGGTTCCTGTTTGTTCTTCTCTGAACTTAAATAAAGTTTAAAAACTCTCTATATGTCCATGTTTGCTGTTTTTAAAAACTCAAATTTTGCACTTTGTGTTTTCTGGATTTCAATATATACCATAAGGAATTTGTAAATACAGTATCTATGTAGAGATGTCAGGATGAAATTGATGTTGGTATTAATTTTAGTTATTGGTTATGATCATCCTGTTGATGCTGTTATATAATGTTAGTGGGAATAAATTTAAATCAGAGCACGTTGTGACATTTGTTTTTATTTTCCAAGTGAACACAGAATATCCTTTGGAGTAATCTGCTCACAGTAATAAGGTTCTAACAGCACTATTATTTTATCAGTAGTTATAGCAGTGTATCTATCACTTGAGGAACTTGATTAAAAGTAACATGCAAAATGTTGTTAATAATTCTGTGTGTGTGCTGCTATGTGGGTCAAAGTTAAGACCTGTAAACTGGGAATCGCTCTGAGCCGCAAGTCGAGGGTCATGTGACCGACAATGACACCCAAAGGCATCAGGCTGATTGTTTGCTCGCCTTGATGGTTAAATGATTACATTCACTAAAGGAGAAGGTGAGATGACACGCATAACACTACGGTCTTGGAAAATTGGAGTGGAACTCTTGAGAGCAAAGGGAAAACACAGTTAGGTTTCACCTACATGCATTTCTTATTCTTTTAACATAATTAACAATTTTCACCTCAAATAACAACGATAATAACTTATCATAATTTGCACATTACAAACAACTTTAAATGTAAAAAAACAACGATTCTGAATTAAACCGAAGACTTGTAGTTTAATTCCCTCAAAAATCATAAAATATAACACAATTGAACCACTTTGAGCATTCGCACAAAACCTCAGTGAGGAAACCATTTGTGGAACCATTTAATATGTTATTTTACTTCAAGAAAATAAGACCACAGCTGTGCAACAGCAATTACAGCAGAAATTATCCATCTGTAAAATCTGCACTGTAGTTAAAGATAATTTGAAATGAAGCCTGTTTCAGTCTGTAATGTAATCGTAACAAAATGAAAACAACATCTTTCTGGATTGTAAGAAAGCACATTTGAAAACAATCAAACAGCACAGTACCATTTGCTTTACAAAGGTCAGCAGGAATTAAACATGTCGTATGTGTAATTACTTGTAAATGTGTTACAGAGACACATGTATGGTCCTTTTAGCATTAGGTCAGCATTAGATTTCTTCGATTTATAGCTTCATGCTAAGTGGTTTCAGGTCAGAAAATGACGGCTCAATTAACTTATCCCTCAAACAACACTGAGTAAAGGTCAGTAGCTCGATGTAAAAAGCATCAATGAACTGTGTGTCCAGCCCACAGCCAGTCGATAGTGACTGTGAGGTGAAATCAGCAGAAGGCTTTCAGGGGACACTGTCACTCCCGCACTCTAAACTGGCCCCTCAGGCCTCATTATGAACTGACAGTCTGTGGACAGCAGGAGGAAAAGGACCGGAGGAGACATAAAGTCCACCTCTGCTCGAGTCTCTCTCTAATATTACTTTAACAACAAAACACAATGAATTTATTTGGTTTCATTTCGTTGATTTATTTAACAGGGACAGTGGACGTTGATTAAACGTTGCTGTAAATGTGCCAGAGTTAGTAGTTCCTGGACAGATGTTACATGTTATCCTAAAGAAAAGGATATTCATAAAATCTTTATCAAATTTATAACTTTATCAAATTAAAAAGGAAATGTTTAACATACTATAAGCAAACAAGTTGTCATAATGGAAAACATGTTCATTATGACAACTTGTCTGCTTACCTTTACTCATCATGCATGATTAAAGTCTTCTCTATCGCTTTGGCAAATGTTGTTAATTACATTCAAAGATGTCCTATGCTTTATTGAAAAGATAAAAGAGCAGCACAACCCAGCCAGTGCTGTGTTGTGATGTGCCGGTAAAGATGTCACACAAACATTTGTGAAAGATTTGTCATAACATCATCATCTGCTGGAAGAGAGTGATGATGCCGAGACAAGAGGCACGAAGAGGAAGCGATGGAGACAGTCAGCCGAGGAGAAAACCACAGTCTTCAACAGGAGGGAGAGATAATTAAAATGTGTCTGTGAAGGACAGAGACTTAAGGAGGCACAGAACTAGGAGTAAAAATCCAAACCAAACCCTGAACTCAACTCCTGCCTCCTTTTAATGGGGAAATATTTCTGGATCTGGACCCAGACGTGCTGGTGCTGGTGCTGGCGAGACTGTTCTGCCGCTCAGGCCAATGTCTCTTTAGGTGGAAAAATAAAGGATTTAATAACATAATGAAACATGCAGAGGGTTTTTTTTTGTGAATGAAAGCTCTCACTGTGGAGCCTTAAAACTACTAGATGAGTTTGATTTAAATCAATTTTTTTCACTTTTCGTGTGAAATTACATAATGATAGACAGGACACAAACCCAACAAGATCCCTGTTCTCTGCACAGTGCTTCCAGACCGACCCGAGTATCTGGCGTCCCACCATTCAGGCAGCCAGCTGTATTTGTTGGATTGCACAACTATGCCTAAGTCAAATTAAGGGGCCAGTAGCATGTCGTACAGGGCGTCTGGTAGTGATTAACACATGATCACAGAGTCCCCTGTATAATTCTGGCCTGCGACTTTGGTTCTGGCCTGCGACTTTGGATGCATGTCGCCATCATCTCTCTCTTTGCTGTCCACATCTCTGCTGTCACGGTCAAATCAAGTCCAAAATCTATAAAATACAAATAAATGATAATATTATTGTTGTGTGAAAACCCTGTAACCACAGATTTTAGGCTCCAATGTAAATCAAACGATCAGGTCGTCTCCTGTGGTTTGAAAAAATTCCACCGTCTCTTTGACGTAAAAAAAATAGGGATTAGCCCAGAAAAAATGTTTGAGAGGTTTTTCAGTTTACAGCCATGTTTGATACTGTGGGAGAGACAGAGAAGACAGAGAGAAAGAGACAGAGAAGACGGAGAGAAAGAGAGAAAGGGAAAAGGAGAGAAAGAGAGACAGAGAAGATGGAGAGAAAGAGAGACAGAGAGACGGAGAGAAAGAGAGAAAGGGAAAAGGAGAGAAAGAGAGACAGAGAAGACGGAGAGAAAGAGAGACAGAGAGACAGAGAGAAAGAGAGAAAGGGAAGACGGAGAGAAAGAGAGACAGAGAAGACGGAGAGAAAGAGAGCGGCGATGCTTTATCTCAAAGGTGTGAAAGAAAAATAGACAGCAGATGTCAAGCAGGCAGGGGGTCCGTCTCATCCCTCCCCATCCAGATGACTTATTACCTCTCGCTGAGTGTGTCTGTCTCCTCTGTCATGCTCAACATTACTGCTACAACGGCTTGGACATCATGGAGGGAGAAGAGGTCCATGACAGACAGAGCGGCAGAAGCTTTTGGCTTTTTGAACAAGTCCCAAAAACAAGAGTTGTTTGTGGGCCAAATATGCAAAATTAAACGTATTGCTGATTTTTCATTTTTAAATTGTGGCGGGCTGCTGAATTGGTGGACCATCATTTTATAATATGAGGCATCTTATGGATTGCTTCTTATTTCTGATCTGTTTGATTTTTGAATGTTAAAATGTGAGTTTTCTCTATTAAACCAATTGGCTCCAAACACTTCATTTTCACCTCATCTGCTTCTCTTCTGTTTATGTGACCAGTTATTTGACAAATCTGTAAAGCAGTCCAGACGGAGTAAACAGTAGATCCCACTTATTTCACTACAGCTGTTACTGTAAATATTACAGTAAATATTGGTATATAATTGAAGTAGTAATCAACAAAAAAAGAGTTTTGAGTTGTGTGTAATTTTTACATCTGGAAATATATAATCTAACATTGAATTCTTTCTTTTATTGGTTGGTGATAAGCTACTGATTAGAAAACGTAGGAGACCAGGAGGTTAAACTGCTGTTAATAATTAAAGCCAGTTGTTGCACAATACATCCTAGAAATCATATGAAAAGTTTTAAGAGTTTTTAACTATACAAAACGGAATTGTACGAATGCACAACTTTTTAGCAGCTTCAGGTTTGTCCACACGTGCGTCTTCGGTCTGCTGAAGCATCGCGACGCCCTCGCTCAGCGGTTTGTAAGGAACTCAGCTTCATGTCTGTTAGTGCTTCAGCGACCACATCACAGGTCGATGCACACATGGCCGAGACGGCTCAGAGCCGAGACCATGTGTGAGCTGCACTAATATGTGGTGGGAGGTAATTGCCCAGGCGTCACCAAGTGGGTGTGTTTGTATGTATATAATATGTGTGTCTACTGTGTATGTGTGTGTGTGTGTGTGTGTGTGTGTGTGTGTGTGTGTGTGTGTGTGTGTGTGTGTGTGTGTGTGTGCGCGTGCGCCCTGTCTCCACAGTGTCTCGAGGTCTCTAGTCTCTCCGAGCTGCTGACAGTTTCCCATTAGACACTTCATTACTGTCAGAGCAGCAGAGACGAGCCATTCAGCACTCGCCTTGTTCTCTCCATCAAAAGTGGATTATAATTAATGTTAAGAAATCAGTGGGAGGGGGACAGCGCCCTCATGGACACGGTTGAACTGTTCACTGCAGAATCAAGGAATCATATTGTAATTATATAGTTTTTTTCATAAACAAGACCTCTCTTTATTCCTCTCGATCTCTTATCTCACTGCTGTAACTGCTGCTGTTATTACTCAAATTGTCACTCCTATAAGCATCACTATCGTTATTTACCATCATAATAACCACTGATTGTGCTTGAATACAACAGTTTATGCAGCTGTTCTTTGCCTCCTCTCCCTCTCCCCCCTCTCTGCCCCATTTATTTCCTCTCAACTCAAGTGGTGGGGGCAGACGGCCGCCCCGAGTTATGTTCTGTAAACTAAAAGTAGTAGTTACAAAGATTATTTTAATTGTATACTATATGCAATAACTGCATATTCCAATCAATGGAAAAAATACTTTATAAGACAATCATCACATGATTTGTATTGAAAAGACTCAAGAGTCTGCAGCTCTGCTCACAGCGACAGTGTTTCCATGCTGGTGTCTTCCAATGTTATGTTCACCACTTTAGCCTCGTGGGTTAGCATGCTAACATTTGCTAAATACCAATAAACAGTACAGCTTAGACTCAGGGGGAGGGCCTTTAGTTTTGCATGAGTTCGGTCATATGAAATTTGATCGGATGATGACACAAGAGGTGATTATCAGTTATGCTGTTCATCCATAAGAACAACCTATGTCTGTTCCCAAGTGTCAACCCTTAAAATATTATTGATGGATCAAACTGGGCGACCAATAGTCAAACAGATTCTGCAGGTGAATAAACAGAAAAGTTGGTTTGTTGACCAATCATGTCTTTGGTTACCTGCAGGGAACCAGTCTGTGTGGAGGAGAAAAAAAGGCAAAAACATTGAACAAGATGCATCGGCTATCTGCTTTTAATTGATCTACTTTCATATGCAGGTAACTTTTTGTAGAGATCAGCCAAAATGACGTCTGCATCTAAAACACTAACAAAAAGTTCATTGTGTTTCACTGCCTGAATATCCGCTGTTTGGAGCAGACGCCCCAAAATATTGTCGGTTGCCCCTTGAGGCTAATGCTTGTACATCCAACCTCAAAGTTTTGTGGTCTGCTCCTTTACAACATTTTCTTTGGCTTCAACCCTGCACAAAATTAAAATACTCCATCATTCAATCCAACTATTTAAATTAAAATAAATAACAGGAGTTCAAACATGGGCTTAAATTAGGGTTGGCAAGATTCTGATCTCATAATGTTGACTTTTAGAGACACGTAAATACAATCTACATCAGAAAAATCTGTGATCTATATATAGGGATATATATATACTTATTGCACAGTACAAAAAAGATGAAGGTAAAATGTTTTAATATAATATCTTATTTTAATATATCAACTCTTAAAACTGTACAACCACATGAGGCTCTGTCTACATGGAAAACTCCGTGGGTCAGCAGTTTGTGGTGCACACATATTTCAGCTTTCGGGATCCAAAACCACATTATGCCTGTGTTATGATTAAACTGATCTTCTTGTCAGTCCGATCACGCAAAGCCATATCAACCAGGAGTCTAGATAATGATTTCTGGTATTTCCTTTCACCTTTTCTAATTCAATAGACTTTTGTTCAGTCAGTAATGTTTCGAGTTATAGCTGTGATGTGCCAAACTATTCTCTGGACTTCAAGACAGGAAATAGAGCAGCATTTAAAAAATAAAAGGTCTCTCAGTATGAAAATTGCACAGTGCTCTTAGGTGACCTCTCTGCACCTTCACCTCACTTGGAAAATATTAGTGTGTCCTTGTCATTTCTCAATTTCAATCTTAATAAAGAACATTCAATGCAACGTTTCAGTCATTCAGACTTTCTTCAGGTATTTACCTTCAGGTAGTAAATGAAAAATCTGTTTTGAGCAAGTGTTACCAGTGTGTGGGCGTTTCCTCTTCTGAGGTCATGTCTGATCCACCGGCCCAGGAGATGTGTGATGAATCTTCCTTCAACATGAAAGTCTCTGGAATCATTTTATACTGTAGGATAGAGTTGACCCGAACCCCTTACAGCTTCGAAGATTTAACCATCAACAGAACTTGAATTAAACCATTTTATACATAGTGCATTACCACAGAAGTACCAAGCAGTCCATGGAATAAAAGAAGAGAAATTCAACTTTATTCATCATGCATCAGTGTTAATTACCTTCGCCATGTACGTTATGTTTTCATCTGTGTTTGTTTGTTGCAGGGTTACGCAAAAAATACTGACAGATTAACGAAACTTGGAGGAGGGATGTCGTAAGAGTCGGGGGAGAACCCATTATACTCTGATGTGGATCTGGATAGGGGGGATTTCTTTCACTTTCTTTCAATTTCTTGAACATATTTTGAACATTGCAAGATTTTCAACATTTTCATTCATTGCTCAAAGAATAATTCATGGATCTTGACGATAAAGTCAGGCATGTTTAGGGAACTGAGATTTTTGAGTGTTTGCAAAGTTGTGCAGATACGCATAAAAATCTCGATCTAGTGAATTTAAATGTGGTTCAATGAGGGTGACTGTTGGGCTTTGGTGGAGGTATGTACTTATTAGTTATTCTCAGACAATAATAATCAATCTTAGTGTTTGTGACATCAGTCTCAGCTGTCATGTGACATTATCAGCGGTGACAGTGGGACACGGGTACATGGCCACGTGACAGGCTTATAAGTTCCAGTGCTGGCCAGATGTTGAAAAAGTCAAGCATCTGGAAAAACTTCCAAATGTGCCCAGATGACCCCCAAGAAGTTAAGCACGTCACAAATAGGTCAAGTCATGTTAAAACTGTAACTAACACCATATCTGTCCTCCAGCTGTTAGTTTGTCCCTGAAAGGTTTGGTGTCACTTTGACCTGCACACTAACAAACAGACACTGAAGTTTGAGTTTCATCCAGGGGGTGAACAGCGGCCCCTCTTTAAAAAAAATGAAACATTACCCAGTGTGACTTGCACTGTTTCCTGCACTTTCTCCTCCCTCCCTCTCTTCCAGGTAAACTGACTGTTATCAGACTAATTATCTAATCTACTCTTCCTCTCCGCCTCACTTCTCCTGCAGGAAAACAGGAAGGCAGGATTAGAGCGACGCGCTGTGCTGAGATCCGGAGAGACCGGACGAGTTGCCGGGTGGAATGCGCACACACACACACACACACACACACACACACACACACACACACACACACACACCCACACACACACACACACACACACACACACACACACACACACACACACACACACACACGGAGAGAGATGGTTTTGAGTCACTTTGAAGACAATCCCCACCAACAACACTTTCTCTTAATATTAACCAAAATAAACACACACTCACACCCCCATTAAACCCATTAAGTGATCATGAGCAAACAAATAGCACAAATAGCTCGGGGAAAACTCTCTGGATCGTGGATCTAATAAAGAAAAGTCACGGGGCGAGGACGTCGAGGAAAGAGCCAAGAAACAATAAGGGCCTCAGACTGCAGCCAAGAACACCACAGTAACGTTTACGACCTGCATTAGGGTTCAGACCCAGTCATTATGAAGACGAGGTGCTCATTATAGCCTTTTATGGGAGGAAACAAATAGTCCCCTGTGACTCACATATTTGTTGAAATGCAAAGATGCAAAACAACATGTAAAAAAATTGTGGCTGCAGTTCTGCCAAGAAAACACGCAAAGTTATCTTGGACAGATATCTGTGACCTTGAGAGGCGGTAATTGAGCGGAAAGGGGATGTAAAACATCCGCTGGTGGGGTTTAGGGTTTTGTGTGACTGCATGCACACACACACACATACACACACACGCACACGCACACACACACACACACACACACACACACACACACACACACACACACACACACACACACACACACACAGGAGCAGCAGTAGTGGCAGCAGTGTTAGTCCTATGCTGGCCTCTCTCTGGCATTATCTCATAGCCTGAGCACTCCCGCTCCCTCTGAGGCCGTCCAGCTCCGTGCACAGAAGCATTACGCGCATCTGCCTCGCATTAATCGGCGAATTATGGCAAAACTGCCCGTCAAAAGAGTGTGGAGCGGGTGAAGGGGTGGGATCTACACAAAAGATATAGTATACTTCATATAGTTCAACATAATTTTGTATATTTAAGTATACATTTATATACATTTTAGATATTTTTAACACAGAAAATATTATTATATATCATAATTTATTCTGCATGTAATACTTTTCCTCTTCCTTACATTCAACGCAGTGAAAACGTTTTGGTCAGATAATTTTGTTCTTGTTTTTGTTTGTTTTGTGTTACAGTTGTCTTTACATTTGGGATTGTTTTAACTCGTTGCAACAAAAACAACAGAACATCATTCCCTATGGTTATTTATTTCTGTGCTCAGATTTATTCTACTACCACGCACTGATAAATAATCCTTTAAATGGGTCACACGGGCCCCACTTCGCTGTTCAAATCCTCCTACTACGCTGGGGGCCCCCGTGACGCTTGTTGCCATGGATACCATTACAACACCATATCCGCGGGCAGCTAATAAGAAATTCACATGACCTCATCTCAGAGCAGGTGGTTTTGTGTCATTTCTTTACACCAACTGAGGAGTGAAAACAATCGGAGGAAGCTACATGTTAGTGCCGTCTCAGACTCGTATCAACAAATTCAGTCAAATGAAGTTTGACATCAAGAGAATAAGTGATTCCACATTTTAAAATACAAGCATGCACACGCACACACACACACACACACACACACACACACACACACACACACACACACACACACACACACACACACACACACACACACACGGCATGAGTATGAACGTTTGCTCAACAGTTACAGGGACATCCAGGGGACTGGTTGGTGTTTAAGATGATAATTTATGTTAGAATAAAGTTTTTTTTAATTATTCTTGCACCTCAAACTTCTTGCTTTTGAATAAACAAACATCTTCCACTGTTACTTTGACGAGGTTTGGTCGGTACGGGATAACTACTGGCACGTGCTTCTAGGAAATAGCCATATCCTCGCATAGTGAATTCAGACTGCTGATATAATTAAGAACACTAAATGTACTAGGTGGGGGTCTCTGGACTCAGTGCTCTTTATGCTGAGGATATTATTCCTGGCTGCCTGCAATACTGAGAATAACTGCTTTAATCCGGTTCATACTTTTACTATTTGTGGAGTATACAAGTAATTTTATGCATATGGCATTCATTACTTTAATTGTCCCAATTTATTTAGTTTTCCTGCCAATATCATGATGCAATATGCATGGATCATGATGATAGTATCTGAGGAGAGAGAGATTCAATTCAATTCAAATAACTATTTATCCCAGAAGGGCAATTGAGCTCTGCAGTCTACCAATCACAAAAAAAACTGACTCAATCAACAGCAGCATTCAGACATCAACATCCACATGCCAGTGACAACAGCTCAATGAATGTGCCACCAGAGCAGAGCAGCGAAAATACAGGTCATCACGTAGGAGCTGGCAAGGTTAAGGTAAAAAACAACAATAAATACAGAACTATGAGCCCATGACTCCAGGGGAAATAATAAATGAATAAATAATAAGTTTACAAGACCTGGCCTATGTATTAGTCGATTTCTGCTCTCAACGGCATTTAAAAGCCTAATGGCAGAAGGAATAAAGGAACTCACAAGTCTGTTTGTTTTCCTTGGAGGTCCAGAGGACATTACAGAGAATTTAGGCTAAAGAACGTGGTCAGATTGGCTCATGATTCGTTCAGCTTACTGGACCACCACCCGCAGCTTACTGGACCACCACCCGTAGCTTACTGGACCACCCGTTTCTTCCAGAGAGACCTGGTTTCACATGTAACTAAGGTCCTTTGCCGGACTTGAACCAGACATGTCTCAGTTGCCTCGACTGCCAGCGGTGAACGCAAGATAAATTAAGATTAAAAACATTTCTGACACTTTCACTCTGTAACTGTTCCACCTTGTTGTTGGTCCAAGAGCAGAAATCACCAGTCATACTTTTCACCATTGCTGTTTATCATTCGTTTTATTCGTTGTTCATTCGCGTTTTCTGCAACTGAGCAACTTTATTACTATGGATGAAGATAGTTTCTGAAATAGAGCTGAAATGCTCCTCTGGATTATTGTGGATGTAGTTTTATTGTTGGCTCTGGAGAAACTAGAGTCGGCCACTCTGTCACTTACTCATCAGGACAAACATCCAGTGTCTTTGTGCTAACTGTGACTAACCACTGAATGTTCTCTCCGTGGTCAGATCTCCTCCCTCCCCTCCCATTGCTCAGATATTTCTCTCATGAATAAACTTTCTCAGCTGTGACATTCACTTTCTAAAAGTTTATCCAGCTTCCGCTCGGTGGTGGCTCATTCTCTGACTCCTTCATTCCTGTCATTCCTTTGTCACAAAGTTTTCTTGATCAAACTGATTGACCCAAGAGAGACGTTACAAATCGTTTCTTTGATGCTACGTCCACGTGAAAGATATCACACTAACTGAATGTGTCAAAGTTTAACAAGCTGAAGTAAGGTGAAGTCCAGGGGGATGCCATTATCATTATTATCAATCTTTTTTTTTTTCTGATAATCTGCACACATGATGTTCCTCCATTCGTCTTCGTGATGTATTCAAATCTTAAGTCTTGCCCCCCCCCCACACTCTCTCACTATGGTCTCTTCAGAGCTATAACTCCAGACCCTCTTGGCTTCATCTCTCGCAATCTCATTTACTCACAACAACACTCGTTGCTCATTTCCTGCGGAACCAAAAACACAATTTAATTTGCCTCATTAAGTCTGTATGTGGAATGTATGCAATGTGTGTGTTTGTGTGCACTCTGGTATATTTGGGTGTTTTCATGCCAGAACCACAACGAACACAGGCACCAATAATGAGTGAGAGAAAGAGAGAGAGAGAGAGAGAGAGAGAAAATGAGGAGATAATGGAATAGTGGTAATGATTTGCACACTGACAGAGTGAGATAGACAGATGAGACAGAAAGCAAAAGAGAGAGAATTGGAAAGCAGCAAAAGTTTAGGTCCCAAGATTTATTTCCACACACTAACTTTTCCTGATGTGTTGGGCTGGCAGGGAAATGCCTGATTTGTCAAGTTGTGTAATATGACTTTCTCTCCAGAAGCTTCAGACAATTCATTAAGTTAGCGTGCAGAGTAAACCCACAACACATATAATTTAAAATAATTTCTCAGTCTTAAATGTATCACAGCTAAATATGAAAGAAAATGTCATTAGGTGTGTGGTTGAATTTTTTCAAGTCTGTTTCTTATAAACAGTGAATTATATCACAGTACACAAAGGGTTAGTAAATACACTGGGGAATAAGCAGCTAAAGAGCCAGATATTTACCTGATAAGAGTTGGTGGAGACAAAAAACAGAGATAGAAGAGAATAAAGGATCAGGTGGCCAGACTCCAAATGATGGATTATGTTGCCCCATATCAGTTGGATATGTAGATAAGCAACTTGGATTGCAACTTCACCAAGACGATATCTCAGTGTCTGAATGGAAGTGTACTGGCTTGAATCTCCCCTTTTTGAAAAATAACTTACACATCAGGTTTAGGCAGGTGTTCCATGGTCTGTTTTCAGTTTTACACATGTGAAGACTTTTTGAATATCAGTCCCATACCCATATTGAGAGCTAGTGTCCAATAGAATTGTTCGTCATGTTCACACAGGCTGTGAAGAAATAATTTCTGAATATAATGCCAATATATCGTTTTCTGAGTAGAACTGCATTTTTCTGTTCAGCCAAAGCTGTTATGAGGCTTCAGTAGTCTGAGTTCGACAAACAAGCAGATATCTTCAAAAGTTTTTCTCTCTTTGTTCTACTATCCCTCTCACCTAGGAAAAACTGCCCAAAAGAAATATTTTTTACTAAATAACTAAAAAGACTTTTACATTGAATGATAATAGTCCCATCATTCCCATTGATTATGCATAAGGTTCTAACCTGACCAGTTTAGAGACGACTCCTTCATTGTTGAAAGACTTTTAGAAAGACTTGAAATACTGTGATTCTATCCTAAATTACTATAACTCATATCTTTCACATTTCATATTTTCACATATGCTACATATGTTTCCTCAGCCTTCAGTCCTTTCTGAATGCTGACAAATATACAAGTATACGCTGCAAAACTCCAGGCGCACACAAAACCATCTTTCATGGCAGAATCCTGCCCCGCTGTAAACTGATTCCCACCCAGATACAGTCGGTCTTTGAGCAAAGCAGAAGGAATCTGACAGGAGTGTGTAAGTCGCTGTGTGAGGTTTAACGTCGGATGAAGAAGATTAGTCAGGAGGGAAAGGGATGAAAAAAAAGCACCAAAACACACACTGTGTATGACTGTACTAGGGCATGTGTGCTTTATGAAAAAAAAAAATACCTCTACACTTATGGTTCTGATGTGGGATTTTGATGATTTTCTATTAAATTGAGGATGTCACTTTGGGCTATTTTTACATCTTAACTTTTTAGAAAATGAGATATGACATAAGAAGTGGTAGCAATCAATGCATTTAATAGTTAGTTATTGAAATTAAAAGTATGAATAAGAATCTGCGACAGATTCCTTAATTTCTTCATTAAATCAGTGGCTTTCTAATTGAGATAAAAGTGCAGTGTATTTTCACGAGCTCACATGTGCGTTCTTTATAACAGAATCTCTTTGCTGCGGATTGCGATCAAATAAGCTTGACTCAACTTGTTTCTGAAGGTTTAATTGTGCTCTGACTACTTTATTACCTCCTGAGCTTCAGGTACTTGGCTCTCCTTAATTCTCTCAAGTGGTGTGTTGACAGTGAAAACAAGCCGGGGGAACAGACGCCGGGAGGGATCCAAGGATCTGATTGCACGGCCTCAAACCCCCCGACTTGGCTCGGGCTACTTGGAAGCAAAGATGGACATTCATACAATGGGGTTTGGGGGTTTTGTGAATGTGTAAGTGCGCCAGAGGTTTCTTGAGATATGCCTGCTGGAATGCCACCACACAGAGCATTTTCACTTTCAAGAGGAAGTGGGGTTTGGTTTTCTTCCAAATTAGAGCTCGTAGGAGGAGCGGACTTGTGCCAGAGTGAAAGCTATACTGAAATGTTTGAGATCTTTATGCACAGAAACTCACTCATTTCCAAAGTTAAAGAATAAATCTGTTGATATTCTATTTTCTTAATGTTGAAATCCTTGCAAACACCAACAACTACATGCATCAATCTACCAGGTTTGTCCGTGTGTCTAAAGTCTGATGTAACTTTGACTATAGTGCTCTCAGACATCCCTAATGTGGACTTGCCCTTATTCATGCCATTGACTCCTGGTTCCAAATGCATTCGTTAACATGAACGGTGACACTGAGTAACAGAGTTGAGTCAATCTTACACAAAATATCCTGCAGCTATAAACACTCCAAATGTGTAGTGATCAACCATTAAAGTAGTTCCCAATAAATTGCTGAGACTTAGAAAAATGTTACATTTGTAAACACTTAAAAATATATGTATCTTTAATACATTATAACTTTTTGACACAATTTACTGGTTTTAAAATTTATTTTGTATAGCATTTCTTGACGGTATTGAAAATATACAGCATTGTGAGCCTATTTGTTTTAATGTTGTTAAATAAAGAACTGATTATCTGTGTATTTAGGTCCATGAAGATGTTTCAGTGGAGCTTTTAAAATATTACTTGAGATGATTTCTGTTGATCTAGTTCTGACAAATGTTTGAGTGACACGATGAAATCATCAGTCTCTCAAAGAGACACTGACAATTTCTAATCCTTTAATTAGGACAATGTCTTCTCAGTTAAACCACTAATATGAGCTTAAAAGGGATAAACAGCCTGAAGCGTCTCACCGCCACATTATTTTTAATATTAGTTTGATAACCTCGTGTCAGTTCAGGTCAAAATAAGGTCACATATTTACCCACTGCATCATTTTTCATTGGGAAAGCGTACTCCTTAGCACCGTAAAACACAACCCAGATGGAAGACTGTCGATGCCAAGATCTGTTAATTATCATTTAGTAAAGACATTTTATTTTGACAGAGGCGTATTTAAAGACAGAGGAGGGGTCAGGAAGAAGGGGAGGGTGAGGTAGAGTGAAGGTTAGGGTGGACGTGGAGAGGATGTAGGTAGATGTGGGGGGGATAAAAAGTGAGATAGAGAGGTGGTGGAGGGGAGGTAATAGGGGAGGAGAAGGGGCAGGGGGAGAAGCCCAAAGCGCTTAGGGAACAAAGAGGCACTTATACAAGCAGCAGCAACAGCTGAAAACATCTTAAAGCTGAGCTGAACTCTGTGAGTGTGTGTGTGTGTGTCCAAGAAGAGCCCTGAACCTATACGAGTTGTATTTTCTATTAACTTTTACAATATTCACGAGAACTAAACCACAGCTTGGAGTAAGAGCAGCTTTTATTACACCTCACAAAACTGTGGGACAAACAAAGCTTGTAAAATATTGTTTTTTAGCACTGAACGTAAACATCATGATTCCTGTGGAGCAAGAAAGTGCTCTGCACATTTCAGAACAATCTGCCTCCTATTAAAAATATGATATATTGTCTTTTTGAGGTAAAAATACAGATGGTGCATCCCCTGGGGAGCATGAAGGTATTCACTATTATTTTGAAACTTCCTGATAAATGAGCGCATTCACTGTGTGGAGTTGGACATTTTGGCTGGTGATGCTACAGTACAGCAATAATCTAGTGGCCTTTAAAAGCAGTAGGATTAATCCTCAGGGGACCATGACTCATAGGAAATGTGTTACAATCTGGACATTAGTTTTCAGGAAACCTTGCTATAGACCTCATTGTTGTTCAAGGGCGAGCAAGCTCCCACACTGACCATTTTGCTATTAGTCAGTCAGACAGTACGGACCCACCATTCTTCTCACGTTGGAGGACATTTTTATTCTCGCTGTTATTTAAAGTCCACTTCCTCTCAAAAAAGTGTTTTGCGTATTTGAACGTTTGAGATTTACTTTACAGAATCATGCAGGTTCAGAGTGTGACACTAGACAGTTTTACATGTATCGACTGAAAGAAGAATGTTTATATGTTCTCACCATAAAATCTTAGTTTTACGATCCATCGCATTACACGAGAAACTTGAGGCCTCCATTTCAATTTCACAGTGTAACAGGAGGCATCTAGTGTCCAGCAAAAAACTTTTGAAAAGAGCATTAATTCCTTACTAGTAGATTATGGATGTTTGAATGAAGAAGAGCAAGTGATTTTGCAACTAGCTTTTTTTCCCCTCTTTGTGAAAAAATGTATATGCAGAGTAATTTCATGAGTGTTAAAACATCCCTGGAGGGAAACTCAGCATAACCCTGGTCAACAAAATCTCGGCCGATACAATACACTGGCTTCACTTCTCCGCAGTTCCGCTCACCATCCAACCCTGTGTCTCTCCATCCTCCTCCCCTCCTCTTCTATCTTTTTTCCCCCTCCCTCACTTCTTCACACTCCCTTCCTCCCCTCCCATCCTGGCCTCCCTTATCACCCACCCTTCCTCCATGCCAGCTGTTGTTTTGAAGGCTGTGAGTGGAAGGTCTGCAGGTCAGGACCCGGGAAGGACCTCTACAGTCCTCAGTCCAGATAAATGCAGCCATTGTAAAGAGAAGGAGAAAGTGCATCAACCCACTTTTAAGCATCACTTGTGTTTATTATTGTACAATGATTATTTTCACAGCCTTATCTGAGTGTTTAGTCCAAGGTGTTCAACGAATGATGGACGAGAATAAGCTTGGGTTCATGCAAAGCATAAGTAAAGTGATTCATTACATGCATTTTCATTATTTTTATTTAATATCATTTTCTTTTACATAATCAGTGATTCCTTTTAGATTTAGAAGGGTTTTACTCTGCAGAAAAGTACTTTTAAGCAGCTTGGTCACAGTTTTAAACAGAAAGATGTTCCAGTTCAGTTTGTTTAAAAAAAAAAGATCAGTTAGATGGATCAAGAATATGTTCAAGATGAATTCCATATGAAATAAATCTCCTGTGTAAATTACTTCCTTTCTTTAAGCTCTAATAAAAATGATGCCATGATTATGGTTCTAGATGGGAACATGAAGCTTAGTGTGAAACCATTATGTTCTATTGGTGTATTTCATCACAATTTAATTTACAAACATAGACATAATAAAATACAACAGAATAAAAGTCTGACTTGGAGATGGGATGTAGTCCTGTTTATATTTTGTATTATATTCTGAAACACCTACAACTTTTTTATGCTGTTTTGTTTTTTATGATTTTTACTGATCGTCAACATCTTAAGACCATAAGCAGTTTTTTCTGAACAGCACTTTGGTCGGCATTTGTTGTTTTAAATGTGTGCTTCATTGTTTCAACGGATATATTGAAGAACAATGTTTGTTATTATATTTCTGAATAACAACATTAGTCTATTGGTCAATATTACTGTGAGGCGTCTCCTTTATCGTTTATATGACTTTATATTTTTAAAACTTGAACATTTTACCTTTAGAGTATACATGTATTGGAAGATTAGATGTATTTCTAAGTGGCCCAAAACCGATCTGAAATATCACATGCCACATGTGAACAAAACTTTTACCGAGAGTTGTAAACATAAACCCTATAAAGACACTATCAGAGCCTCACAGTCTCCAGAGGTTCGACTCAATGTGAGCTTTGTCCTCAACATCAGGGAGGGGAAGGTGAGTCTGGGCTGGCTGAACCTTGACCGTTGAACCTAGAGGTCACATGTCCCTGGAAGCCATTTTTGAGGCCCAAAACTACACAGGGCAGCTGGGAGGTCTCCATCTCAAACAACAGTGAGAGCAAAGAACTTGCTATTGCAAAAATGTTGCTTGGAGGTCTAAAACTGAAGAGCACAATGTCATGCTCCTGATAGTCAGGCAGTCCTTTAGCTTGACATGGCCTCAACATTCCCCCTCATCCACTCCAGCTCCATGCTTTCAGAGAGGATACATTCCTGAGACTCAAAGAGCTACAGAATGGAGCAGAACACAAAAGAAAGTATCCGAGGGGATCCATACCCAGCTCCTGGTATAGGTCACTGCAGTGTTTCCCATGATTACCTAGACTGCAGCATATTACCACAGTTTCATAATGGGTCAGATTAGCCATCAGCAGCATTGAGAGAAAGCCCGTCAGCATCATTCCCCCCTAAAACATCCACAAAGTTTTTACCATCCTCGGCAGGCGCAAACCTGCTTGTGTTGTGCACATTCACACAACAAGCATACAATTCTCTCTCAGCTGGTGAGCAGACCGAGGCTTTAGCGTACTGCGTTGTCCCGTTCAGCCTCTAGTTAATTATCTGGAGAAATGTTATCATGTTAGCATTCCAATCTACGATATTATACCTAATGCATTAGCGTTGTCATACTGAGCATATTTGCATGATGATTAAAAAAATGTAACCAGCCAACCCAATGATGTATGTATCATTTCTCAAACTGCAGTCTCTGGAATTAAAGTGGCTTGACTATTAAAGTAATTCATCTTTCACTTGCAGGTTCGCAGAACAAAGTCACATCAGTAAGGAAACAAGGCAGCACAGATACTTGGTTAATGTCCATTAAACATTTAGTTTGTGGCCAACTTTCCTTGGCCAATAGACTTGTTGTTTGTTGTTTTTCTCCTCAGCTCTACAGTTAGCTGTATGAACACAGCAAAGTGAAATCTGTAAGATCTGGAATATGAAGCTTTGATGTTCTGTTAAGCTCATTGACATTTAAAAATAAGTGACACAAGTGTCACATAAGTGTCACAATAACACAAGTTTTGATGTCATACTTTTAAACTCATGAAGCTTTATTCTGCCAGTGTTAGTTCTAACAAAACTCTCCTTTTCTTGCTGTTGACACCGTCATCCCTGTGAAGCAGAGAAGGGTGAGTTTGGTGTGGATGACCTTTGACTTACACAGAGGTCACATGTCCCCGGAGGCCAAGAATGGAGGCCACTTGTCATTTTGGCAGCAAAAGTTCACAGCATATATTCAGTCTGACAACAAATCACAACTTTTCCCCTCATTTGGCGCCGTTGTTTTCTTGCTTTTTGATTGGACTCGACTTCTCTACCATTCACATGTGTCTTGACTAAAATGAGGACTGAGGAGAGGACAGCTTGCTGTATTTACTGGCTAATGGCTGCTGCTACCTTGCTGATGGGGGACAGTCCAGTGCGATTGTTATTTCCGTCTACGTACTTGTTGCATGTGGATTCATAAAGCATTTTGTGTTGCACTTGTGTTGGACTGACAGGATCACAATCCATTGTCAATGCATCTTAGGTGAGTTCACACCTGTATTTTCATGTGGTCAAATGCTATCTGATTTCCAAAATTGTCTTTACAGTTATATAACAGTTTTTTGCAATTCACCCATTCACATACACATCCATACAGTGGGCAGCACTTATTGTCAAAAATCCTACAATTGCTGGAAATATACATTGATGTGTTGCACCTATTTATCTGATGACCAGGCTCGAGTAAGATACATCTCCATTATAGCAACTTTTACTCTAAAGCTGCAAAGTCAATCAAACGTATACGCTCCGGTTAACCTGAAAAACAGGGTCACACGGGGTAAATCTGAGTGTGACCCTCCTGTTTGCAGGGGTGTAGATAATAGTCTGAGCTGCATAGATGGCAAGGTCAGTCCTGTCAGTCAGGCAAAGGGAGCTGAGCCTCGATCTTTAACCTCTGTCTTGGACTCTAGTCACATGTCTTCATAAGCTGAGGTCTGCCCTAAAAGATTTACTCTTGTCTGCAGACACTGGCATTTAGAAGATTTAGAATTTGTGTTCACTTGGAGAATAAATAAATTAATCGTCGATGGGTCAAGGGTTTAGATATTATCTCTTAGCTCGACGAGTCAAAGAAGTCGTTTTCTCAACTAATGGATTGATTTCATTTCCACATTTGAACTCTAATACTTTAAACAGGAAATACAAAACATGTTATTGTCAGTGTTTTTTCATCTTTGTGAATCAAAGAGACCACTGACCACTTTCAGTATTACTCATGCTCAAATAAAATTAAAACCCCAAAGCTTCTCTCTGAGACTTTCCTTACTGGTTTCTGTGAACCGTTCCAATGAAGCAGATGGATTTTAGTGCCTTGTTCAAGTAAATTAATTTTTGCTTTCTAAATGTCCTCTGAACCTTTGGATTTTATGATGCAGGTCTGTTTGGAGCAGAAATGACGTAGCACAGCCTCAGCGGCATAACTAATCTAATGTCTGGGTGGTCCGGGGCATCACTGGTAGGAAGTGACCAGCAGCTAACGTCAAAGTTCAAATCAAGCAGTTAAGTCAAGCCACGGGGCTCAAACTGAACAATGAACAAAACCAAATCCCTCACAGATCCTCATAATGTGTCAGTTCTCTGATGCAACTTTTCTTTCCTCCTGGTCTTTGAGTCAGGATATGGCCAAGTCAAGCAGGAAAACTACACCACTGTGCCCAGCGAGTTAAGTCTAAGCCCCATTCATAAACTCTCAGCTCCGAGTGAGATCTTCACAGTCATATGATAGGACCCTCCTCTCTCTCTTTGCAACTGTGGAAATACAGATATGGTGCGTAAAGATGGCTAATACAGCTGGTTGGCTAAAAAACACAGAGCTCTGATATTTCCAGGTGGCAGCTTGGTGCTGCTGCAGTGCCACTGTTCACCTCTGTCATCCTCTACAGGCTGGTGCTATCCACCCACACTGATCTCATCCTCATGCAGCTAAAACACATGGAGCAGGCTCTAGCTTAAATAAGGAGGATGGGAAGTCATGCCAGCCATCCTGAAGACTGCTGCCAAGAACATAATTCAGCCATCGTTTATGATGGCACCACAACCTAACTGGTAAAAATGTTTAGTTGCATATATGTAAGAGGATTGTAAAAGGTTAAAAACCACCTAAACCAATCGTTAAAACACAGTTAATACACCTTGGTTGTGTGTTTTTCCTGATTGCGCCCACATATTTAAACTCTGTGTGGTTTTTATGAAGGCCATTGATGTCATTTGGTTCTTTACTGCCCCTGGCTGTTGTAACGACAGTCGTTTGAGTCAGTCCACTTGGCCTCAGGTGATTCCAACGACCCTAACAACTGTCGGTACAAAAGCCAGGAGCACTAACGAACCAATGAAGCCTCTTGAGTCAAACGTACTTCTGATCCATTCATACTAAAACGTTGCTTGCCAAAGGCTATTTTATATGACCAGTTCATTACATTGCAAAGGGAAACATACTTTCTACATCAATACTTTTGACAGCTATAGTTGCAAGTTACTTTACACAGTACAAGCCATTGTTTAAGATTAAACCAGCTCTTGTTCCAGAGTAACTATATGCAAGTATTGGTACGTACTCTGGTAGAGGATTAAAGATTACAGTGTAACTCTGGAGCCTCTATGCCGGATGTAGCTGGCTGTAATCTAAAACATAATCTAAATTAATTTTATTTGGGATTTTACTAGCGGAAAAGTGGGACTCCAAGTCATTGACGCATGTCTTGTCAATAAAACATGATAGAAAGCTTGATGTCATCATCTTGAATAAAACCTGAGTCCTTAATTTCCCTTGGTCACTTTACTTTGCAATAAATTAAAGGTTTTGTTACAGCACTCCTATAAAAGTCAAACTTTACTGGCTTCTTCTCTGATTCTTTGCGATAGGCTTTCCCATGTTGAGTGTGGTTTCCTCAGCATGTCATATTTTCACCTCACTGCTGCCTGGTCATTTTATCAGGCAACACAAACAGTCTGAGGCAAGGAGCCAAGAGGCCGTCAGCTTCTTCCTGGTGACCATAAAACAGTATAGATGTCGAGGCTCATGCTGAAACATGACATCCTGCTGTGAATAATGTGCTAATTAGATTTGGCCTGTGGTTGTTGCCGTAATCAAATCTATCCGGTGCTGCGGGGCCGAGAGGCTGTAACCCGATCTGAAATCCCAAGTATGCACTTGGACCGTCTCTCCAATCTGTTTCCTCTCAAGTCCTGGCACGCTGCGCTATCTGTCCACCTCGAGTGTGTGTGTGTGTGTGTGTGTGTGTGTGTGTGTGTGTGTGTGTGTGTGTGTGTGTGTGTGTGTGTGTGTGTGTGTGTGTGTGTGTGTGTGTGTGTGAGGGAGAGAGGAAGGGTACAGATCTGCATGTGCGTTTTTATTATTATGAACACATGGGACTGTGAAACTACTTGTTTCTCATTTTTCCTACTGTGCTTGACTCTGCCCTTTTCTATTCTAAAGTCCACAGCTGAACATTTCTTTATTCTATCCTCCACATAGCTTTACTCTATTCAACCATTTTATTTTCTACTCTGCTCTGTTCTATTAGACTTTACTTTGAATATTACGCACTTACAAATGTTCACAACAGCATAGACAATTTGTGAGGTGTGCCATACTGTCTGTCAGTACTACATATAGATGTGTAGACCAGGCTCAATGCAGAGGCCTCCTCTTGATTTCAGACTGTATCACAGAGTCCAGCTGACTGTGCTGTGGATCCACCTGTTCCTTGTGCTCAGAGCTGCTTCCTGGTCCGGATGTGGGAACATGAGAATATAGATGACTCCACAAGCAAAACAAGTGACGTTTTTTTTATTTATCGGAAGACTCTGTCTTATCATCCTCCGGATGGGTTTTATTGTGGAATTTGGCAGAGCTGAAATTATGAAAAGTGTTGATCTGCCTCAAATATCCTAGAACAAAGGCTGTGCTCGCTTCTTGTGTTTTTGTTGGCTTCACTTTCTAGTGTTTTTCTGTTAAATGTGGAATCAGGTTTCGTGCTTGGTGGGCATATAAAAAGAAAGAAAGAAAAGAAAACAGAGAAAGAGACACATTCCACAAACAACCTCTTTCCTCTGCTTTTGCACAACTGTCAGTGCTGTGGTCTGTGGAAATTACAGTAACAGTAAGATCTCAATTTCCTGCAACTCACCTCATTCATTGTTGTAACAACAGAAAATACAAACAGTAGGTATTTAAGTGTGCTATTTTTAGTCCTGTTTCTGTTGCATGTAGATCTACAGTCAAATAATAATATTCTATATTGTACAGATCCAGATCTACAGTATTTCATATAGATCTGTAATAGAACTACATGCAATCATAATCTCGGATGATATTCTTAAACATGTGTAAGGAATTGTATTAATTGCAGGGCAGTGTCAGTTTGTGTGTCACATATTGTAGGTTTAGGAGGTTCTTGTTATATTGCGTTTGCTTGGTTGTACTAAATCAAACAGACCTGCCCAGTGTGTAATTTCAGATGGCATGCTGACGTCCCAGAAGCAGAGGCGTGAAGTGTGACATAGCAGCGTCCTGTCCCACTGTCACACAGATATTGATTTGGCCAGTGCCGGATTAAAGGTGGAACAGCAATGCCCCATTCGTGTTTGTTCCTTTTACACAGGACAGTGAGGCAGAATAAAGGCACAACGACCTTTTACCCAGGCTTTATTAAAAGGGGCTACTAAGAGAAAGAGAGAGAGAGAGAGAGAGAGAGAGAGAGAGAGAGAGAGAGAGAGAGAGATGTGGGGTGAGGGAGGTGGTGGGAGGAACAGATTATACAGAAAACCACTTCCAGAGGAAGTAGTTTTAATGCTGACAGGGTTCCTGCAGAGGATGTAATGCTAATTTGCCCCCCAAACCCTTGTTAAACACTGCAGAACATCCGTGGTGAAAGGGGAGAAATGCACCATGAAAACCTATAGGTCCGGGGAGAGGGGGAGCAAGAGAGAGAGAGAGAGAGAGAGAGAGAGAGAGAGAGAGAGAGAGAGAGAGAGAATACAGTGCAGAGGAAGCACACAGGAAGCAAACACGGCATGTTTTTTATCCCTCCAATGCCAATGCTGCCGCACTCTTACTCTGCTCTGACCCATCAGAGGGGGGGGCTGACATCTTGTTTTCAGAGTGGACTGCACAACCCCCCCGCCCCCATCACCTCCACACACACACACACACTTCACCACCCCACCAGATTTTACAGCTGGATGAAGAGCATCAATGGAAGCACTGAGCGAGCGCCCAGACAATGGACACTGCATCGTACAGGCCAGCACGCCAACCCTGGATTTCCTGGCTTACACCACAATAAAAATAAATAAATAAATAACGATTAGACCCTTCCGGCTGCATGACAAAGACTAGAACTCTTGTATGAACCAGAAATGTTGGGTAATCTCCCAAATCCGGACAAGTGGTGTTAGTGTCAGTTTACGGGTTGAAACGGGCAGTTAGCAGGCAGATACCAGCTCGTTTGTTTTTGGCTGCCATCGTGAATTACTGGAAGGGTCTGACCGCCCCCAGCGCCAGGCAGCTCGGCCAGTCTGACACAACGGGACTTAAAAAAGCAAACAGAGGCAAAGCAAGCGGTGACTTCAAACACGAGCGCCACCCCGACATCAAACACTCCGAATCAAACCCGATCCTCCCTTTCACTGTCGCATGAGCCCGCATTGAAGCTGTCAGGCCTCGTTAAGGGAAAGATGCCCACCGCCGGCTTGTCTGCAGTCCCGACTGTCGGCCGGCCTTTGCAGCTTTCTGTCTGACATCTCCACCCTGGATCTCCGGCTCTCTGTTTGTCTACTCCTCGACACACAACTTGTCCCTGAGGTTTTTCGGGAGAATGGGGTGAAGGGAGCGTAAAGGTCGGCGCGGCAGTGAGAGCTGAAGGGCGGAATGCAGGGGTGAGAGGAAGAGGGGAGGATGGAGGGGAGCCAAAGGAACAAGGCGAGGGTAAAGATGCTGCCCACAGTTTTAAACGTAAAGAAGAAGTATGAATCGTGCAACCTGTGGTTTGCTTCATTGCATTAGGCAGATATTATATTAAGACTTAGGCTGAACAGTGCACAGATGAAGTCTTATCATAGCCCTGATTGGTAATCATCTAACTTATATTCAAGTTGAAGAGTTTATATTAAAACAGTTGATGTTTGACGTACAGTCACGATCTGACTTCTAGCTGCTGTCAAAAGATTTATCATTGCCGGTAGCATGTTAGAATTTTTAGAATTGTCGTATTATTTTACACATTGTGACGAAATCTGTAAAGAAGCCAAAACAAATCTTGCATTCATATTGAATCGCTTAAGGTTTTGTTTCCTTTCGTACCTTTAAGTAAACTTTGTTGATGCACTCATCTTAATCAAATAAGATTTACAGGAAATGTCTACATGGACGAGAGCAGCCATTAGTTCCGAGAGGCAACAGCCCCACATGCTGATGTTAACCAGGTGTTATTTTCTCCGATGACGAGGAGGTTATGTTTTTGTTTTTCCACAGGATTAAACAAAAACTACTGAACAGATTTCCATGAAACTTGATGGAATGATCGATGGAGCAAGAAAGGCATTTTTTTTTACGTTTTCCCAGGGAATAATTCTTGGAAAATAATCAGGCATATTTAGGGGACTGATATCTATGAGTGTGTGCAGTCTGGTTTAGCTTGTTTTGATTTAAGGGGACTGTTGGGCCTTAGCGGAGGTATCCTCTCAGTGTTTATCATGTTAGCGTACTAAAACAGATGGATGAAAAGTTAGAGGATCCCCAAAGTTTTAACAATTCATCCCGAAGGGGCACAAGTGCTTCTATCCAATTTCATCGGGATCCATCCAATAGTAGTTGGGTTATTTCAGACTTATTGACAGAAAATCACCTTCCATAGAACCATGCTGCTAATAAAAACATGTTTTTCTGCGTTCTTAATATCAGCACGACCTATTCAACCATTACTCCCTCAGTGTGGCTCCTACATTATTCAAGTCAAACATTTTTCCATTTAAATGTGACTTCTAATACAAAATACCGCTGCCCTCTGAGAGTTGAGTCACTGTTCCCCTCACCTTTGATTTCCTGTAAACCCACTCAGAGTCCTGTGATCTCCTGAGGAGCACAGCATCAGGGATTCCCTCATCCTTCCTGCCCTCCCTTCCTCTCTCCATCCCCTCATCCTTCACTTCCTCCTCCTCTTTGTAGGGGGACATAAGCCTCTTATCGACAGGCTTCAGGGGAAGCTGAGTGGCTCGCAAACTGATTAAAATGTATTGCTTTCACACATCTGGCTTCCAAGGGGATGGGGCTGCATTTCGATTATATATACAGTTTGAATTTAGCTTTTAATTTACTTTCGCTGTGTATAAACTACGATATCCGGAATTTTTTCCCCATGAAAAGTAGAACACTTTATCATTTTCGGTCACTTAAAACAGAAACGGAGCACTTTCTTCCTGCTGGAGTATAAGTGCAGCCTTATAGGTGGCTCAGTCTCGCCCCAGGGAGGTGAAAACTCTCCCTCGGAGAGGAACAGAGGGAAACAGAGGAGGGTTTTGTGCTGAAGGGAAACGAGAGAAGCTGCCGATTATCAGCACCAAAGGCAAGAGATCCCTTCATTCTTAATACCCCCGAGCAAGGCTCTGAAGCCTAACATGCTCTTTTATCCCTCCTGATTTGAAACACAAAAGCTACTCATGAGCATGACTCTGAGGGAGAGGTGGAGACATGGAGCAAGTTGGGGGATAAGAAATCTCTTAAGTGTCAAGGTACAAAAAAAATACCTCAGGGAAGCAGACATTTGTCCCGTTGTCAGAAAATGTCCAGACTTCAGTGCCGAAAGCAGCTTTAGAGACATGACATGAAAATTTCCAAAAAGCAGGACGCACAACACATTTATTTCTTCCTATATTTATAAAAACTTCCAAAATGTCTAGACTAAACTGAACATAAATCAGAAAAAAAACAAGCTGAGTTATTGATTGTTTGGATGAAACTGACATGTATTTTTAACCCTATTATAGGGATAAAGTACTGTAAGTATGTCGGCTTGTTTTAAACTAAAACTGATGAACACTGGGTTTGACAATTATTCAGCCATCAGAGATAAATGACATAAACTCAACTTGTTCCAGTTGTGTTGAAGTCTATTTCAATGTCGACCGTTTCCCCCCCGACCTTAACCTGAGGCCAACTCATGTCGTCATTTTCTTTTATGATTTACGTTAAATCCAAACTCAGTCTTACCTTAACCTCCACCATATATCTGTGGGACAGCTCAGCACAGCCTTAGCTCAGCTCCAACCCCAGGGGCAGGGAAAGAGAAGGGAAACACTTCAGGCGGGGAAACTAGACTGGTCCCAGCGGTGTCCTGGATTTTATTGTCAGTGTATAAACTCGAATCTCATGTTCATACAATTGTGAGAGAAGATCAGTCAAAATGTCAGCACCACTTCTTCTATTGTTGCATGAACCACAGCTGCTAACTTCACCCGGCCACCAAAACACTATCATCGTCCTAAAACTGAAATGTCCTGCTTCATAAAATACACTAAAATACAAGCTCATCAAAATGGTTCTTAAAAGTTCATGTTGTAAGAAGCCACAAACTTATATGTTACAGCAGTAGATTCCTGCTATGTGAGGCCACAGTGGGCCACTTTGTAGATTATTGTTGCTGGTTAAAATCAACAAAAACATCTTTTCTTGATTGTGCATCATTGTATTGTTGTCATCTAAACGGTTTTGAAAGTATTTAATGACCCTAAAATTTGTCTAAGTCGATGGAGAAATGTGTGTGTGATCCTTCCACATACTAATACCCCAAGTTAGATTAAACAGGGTTTTTATACAACAAATGTAATATACATGTATTCTGTATTTCTGTTTAAAGTATGTTTTCCTTTTTTAATCACCCATATTGTAGAAAAAGTATACTTTTCTTAAATGTAAATAATAAACCTGCAGCTCTATGTTTCCTTAGTGTTTGCAGGTATTTTGCCGACCGTGTAATCCTTTGCTCCCCCCCACACTCGCAGGTGAGATGGCGATGCCCAGCTCAGTGAGCGGACGTCCACAGACTATCGTCCTACGAGGGGGGAGGAGGGCGGTGACCCGTTTCTTCCTAAATGCCCAGAGGTCAGTCAAAACAGAGGTGTTGGATTTAGATGGGGGGGGGGTTTCAACACGGTGTGTTCAGGGCTTGTCCAAGCTCCGACCTGCAGCCTGCTGAGAGGAGGCCATTGTACTCTAGGACTCTGGAAACCTCACTCCCTCCATTTCTCACTGTTTTCACTTTCTTTTAAAGGCCAGTTGTCTTGAAGGGGAAAACATTTTTAAAGCTGCTGATAGCTCTCATGGAGATCAGTCAGGGTCCCTCTAAATACATTTTAAAACTGTGAAACTACATTGTTTGTGCTGCAAATACTATTTTCTGTTTAAACCCGATACATTGTTGATTTGCACCTAATCGTTTTCAGCGTGTAGGTAATGAGCTGTAGGCTTTGGTTGTTTACAGTTGGGATGGAGGTTTTAAAAAACGGTAAAAAGCAGGAAGTTAAAAGGGAAGAAAAACACAGTGAGACATGCAGCCAATGACGGATCTCTGGACCTACAGGCCTGGTTGGTCCCTGCTGACCCCAGTCACTGCTCATACAGTAAGTTCAGGTTAGTTTCATCCGTTATATTGGTCATATTCTACTGAGATGCAGGACCAATAATATTATGTAACGTTCATGAACTTATTTACATGTGAATTGGTTTGGGTTGAATTTGTAGATTGTATATACAGCTTTTATATGTAAAGTCTTATTTTGCTAATTCTCAAACAGATTAACTACTGTATTCTGAAAGGTAGTGTGGTAAAATTATAAAAATAGTGACTTTCATGAATTAGTATCCACGACGTACTAAACTGTATTTACTGACTATTTTCTCTGAATGTGGTGTATACTGAAAGAGAAAATAAAACATTCAGAAAACTATCAAAATAAAAAAACAAATAAAAGACCAGGTACTTTAAGAAAAGTAAGACAATGTGTTTTTATGTTTGGATGAACTGACCCTTAAGAGCCACATGTTGATTAAGTTAGCGCCTCTCTCCTTTCCTCCAAACATCCACACACTCTGAGCCCTCCACATACTTTCACATATCTCATAGCCATGCTGCTCGTATTAACTGCTGCTCAGCTTTGCCTGAGATCTGCTTCACATTGAGAGGATCAAAGCCTGGAAGGGGGGGAGCTATAAGGCAGTAATGTGTTTCCACAGGGGACTCCTCTCCCTGGGAAAGTGCAATAGGTTAGAATATCAATGAGACGTGCCTGAGAGCGTAACCGCTCACCTGTTGTCTGACTGCGGCTTTGGCACTGTTTCTCTGCGGTCAGGAGGCCGCCCCGGCTTCCTCTAACCTCCGTCTGTCCCGTGTTTCCCAGCAAACATTTTGACACTGAATAAATCACGAGGACGACCTGCACCAATACTAAAGACCCAAGTACAGGCCGTGAGGAACAAAATAAGGAGTTTCAGTTATTCTGGAGGGTCGTCAATAAAACCCTGATCTGTTAACATTACTGGGTCTCATTGAGAAACACTGGTAAACCATATACACATAATGGACTGTTCAAAATGTACCAACCACTGTTTCCACCAAACTACTTGTCCACATGGACAGACATCTGTCTTCAGATCCAGCTTTCAATATTCAACCAGATCAACACTGAGTTTTGAAGCTGATATTTGAGAGAATAATAAAAAAAAATGGCTGTGGAGCTGAAATATCAAGTCAGTTAGAGGATTCATCAACCAAAAATAAACATTTATTAGCTCCTCAATTTGTGTGATGTGATGCTTTCCTTTTTTATATGTGACAGTAAAGGGAATTTGCTTTGGTTTGGACCGTCGGTCAGAACAAAACAAGCAGTTTGAAGAAATAATCGATTCAGTTGAATATCACAAAAAGAACCCAGAAGATATTCACAAATGGAACATCGACTATATGCAGAAATGGATGATAATCTACATTTACTCCTGTTGTTCAATAATGAAGCTGAAATGTCCTGGACACAGGTGCTGCCATTTGGTGCTGAGGTCCCGTCGACACGCACTGGACCAATCACAAGCTGATCACTCAGCTGTCAATCATGATGTTCCAGCCCATTACTTAGAGCATCAAATAACTCATTCAAACCAAACTTACCAGCAACAGGAACACGTGGACATAATCAGAGTGATGAGAAATACCTAAAATAACAAAAACGATCTTTGACATTGACATTTATATTGACTTTTAGTTTGGTCCATGTCCAATCAGCTAACACGGAGGAGCATACAGCCACCAGGAGGCGATGATGATTTGGCTTCACTTTTGGGTGCTGTCAAATTGTATATCTTTATATACAGTCTATGGGCTGGAGCCAATTTTTGGTGATATATTATTGATGAACTAAACAGTTGCAGATTAAATGTCTGTATGGTTAAGTTCTACATTCATTTCTGCACTTACTGCTCTGAAATGTGTTTTTGTGTATCTGCCAACATTCCTACTGGTTCCAAAACATATATGATAACCTGATGGTATTGCATTGTTGGGCTCAACTGTTTACTAGTTCCTAGACCATGGACACTGGATGATGGACAGACAGGACAACCTGGCTCCATATCAAAAGGCCTTATATCGAATTTTGCTTCACATTTAACAATTTAAATGTCAAATTTTTAAAAGTGAAAACTCAAAACTTGAACATCTGTGAAAACAGAACAACCCCAGCATGTCAGTGGTAATCATTAACCTCTCAGAGGTGGACAGAAGTTAAAAAGTTACTGATTATTCCTCCAAGACTGCTGCTAAAAACAGTCCCGACAAATCTGAGACAGGAAACAGAAAACGGAAACATTCAGTTGATCCAGCTGTTTTCTCCCTTTCTCCCCCTTCCTCCTCTATCTGTTTCTGTCTCCCTCCTTCCTTCCTTCTCTCCCCCTCTCTTACCCTCTCTCTCCCACATATCAAGTGTCTGGGGCAGAAAAGGGAAAAAAGAGGGGGAGGGGGTCAAACAGGTGTCTGCTGACGGTCCCAGCAGTCTGTTGGATACAGGTTTTACCTCGCGCTCCCAGCTGCTCTCTCATGCACACACACACACAAACACACACACAAACACACACGCAAGACCACCATTTGTCCTAGCCATAATCCATAGGAATTTTCAGATGTCATGGAAGGAGGTGTGTGTGTGTGTGTGTGTGTGTGTGTGTGTGTGTGTACTTTCACTGGGGTTGTAACCCGACCACCCAGCCACCTGCAGTATAGACGGCTGAGAAACACAAAGAAAAAGAGGACACACACTCTCCCACTTTCTCTCCCTCACTTTCTCTCCCTCACTCTCTCTCTCTACAATATGGACGGGCCTGTGCCAAATCATTGTACAGAATGTGCATAGGGAAGTCCAAATAATGTAAACACACAAACACTGGCTTCATTTAGAGTCTTCATACTGACACAAATGTGAGTCGTGTAACGTTTAAAGGCAATTTGCAGAACTGAGCTTTAACAGAAATCAGCAGGTTGAGAAGTGTCTATTTAACACAAGCTTTGACAGAATTATAAAAACTTTCATTCTGCTTTATCACAGTTGCCACTTGTGTTTTCTGCTGCTTCTCTCACTGTCCATGTTTGCTCATTCAGAAAAATGATGGCGCAAATATTGGTCCCATAAAGTTGCATAGTCACAGGTATTATTAGTCCTATAATATCAACCTGAACCATGGAGACAGACTCACAATAAGAGGCTGGTGGAAAATCCCACAGTAAATGTTTATTCTACACTTGGTATTAATACCTTTAGGTAAAAAGCACATTGAAGGACCATCCTTAAATCTAGAAATGAACGTGTTTGCCGCAGTTTGTGCTGTGATGCTTTGCTTTTATTTACATTTGTACGACAGGTCAGGCTGGTCCTGCTGCCCTCTCTCCTCTGCATGATGGTTTATATTGCTCGGTTAGTGAGCATCGGTTGTATACTATTTTTCACTATGCGGTGTGGGAAATAATGAGTGCACTATATAGGGTATTAAAAAGATTCCACCAAACATCTGGGCAAGCATTACAAAATGAAGCGAACTCGCAGAGAGTCTGCATTCCGAGTCCTTTACCTCTGACCAGTGTGATAACGTCCTCTGTACAGAGAGTAAGACAGAATACTTCATTGATTTCTTTCATACGACTGCACCATAGAGAGAATAACGAACATTCTCAAGGCCAAACCTCAAACTGACCTGTTGAGCTCCACAGTGGAAACAGCCACAGCTCCGCTCACAGGGAAATGTCTCCAGATCATCCACCACCTACGTCCCCAATGCCACTGCATCTGAGGTGGCAATGTAAACAAAAACATGCTGTTGAATGGACCAAAAGGTCTGTTATTTAAAAATCAGTGACTAATACGGCCAGGCAAGATATTTCTCATCCATGTGACTGAAGTAATGATTGAGCTTCTCGAGTTACGTCTGTTTTTCCAGTAGTTTCAGAACCATAAACAGATAAAAAAAACACAAACACACAAGGGCATCCATGTAGAGAAAATAGACAATTGTTGCTATATGGCATTGTCACACATACGAGAATGTATCAGTGGTGGAGCTTTGCTTCCCATTCACTTTCAATCTGTGCGAACGAGAAGGAAAATCAAACATTTGCTTCCTTTGGTGAACTTTAACCCACAGTTTGCATATTTATATATATATATATATATATATATATATAACTAAATGATATACACATATTATACTTTCTACTTATACTACACAACATGAAGTGAAAGGTTCCCCCACTGCAGTATTTCTATGCCACTGACCCAATAACCTTTACAAGACACTCACATTCATCTGTGTGTGCACACCTCAGAGAGAGACAGACAAAACATCAACACACACACATCTAGAGACATGACTGATGATGCAAAGTGATGAAATAATCAATGAAAAGACACAACTACACACACACAATCGCTGTGCTCCATCTCTTCCCCAGCACACACCTGCAGCAGCCGTCAGGTAGCACATGAGGCAGATGTTGGTGTTTCCTAGTGGACCTCCTGTCAGTAATATAGTGGCTCGCTGACTGATGGCTGATGGGAAATGGGCCTGCTGTAAGCCAAGGAAATGAGCTGATGACAGCCCGATCTTCCTGCCTGCTTTGACTGGTTGTGGATGAGCTGCAGTGTTGGGGCCACTTACACTGGTGAAAGAAATGCAATAGAATAAAACTGATTTCTCACAGAGTCATAATTGCTGAAACAGGGGTTGTTCAAAACACCTTGAACCAAGCTTTGTGCTGCATTTCTGCTCACCAAGATGAAGGAGATGATTATTACTGCATTGATTTGAGCAGTATGAGTGGATTTATTTGATCATCTGGATTCAGTAGAACAAGCTGTAAACAGTGATGTTTAGAGAAATATCTTTTTACACATCCAGGGGACACGGCAGCGTTTAGAATCACATGATATCCAAACCACATCATATCAAATATATAAACAAAGTACACAGTCTTCTTACACATAAATAATAGTAAAGACGCAGACTGCAGAACGCTGCAGCCATTGGCTCTGGATCAGGAGGAAAGATCCCAACTGGGCCCAGAGATGTTAGGGACTCACATCCTGGTCTGATCTGTCTGCGGTGGACCCGTCTTAGAAGAGGGCGTCTTGTGTTTAAAAGGCTGAAAACACCCGTTCACGCTAAGGTACACGACTGACGATGCGTCCCCAACATCCGCTGGTGGCTGCTAATATCTGCTGTTCATCCCTGATATCTGCTGGTGCTGGTTGGCAACTCAACATCAAGCTAGTGCAGAGGAACTTCACACATACAAGAAAATTAAGAGCAAACTGCAAGAGCAAACTGCCACCACCATCCCACACACACACATCATGCACACACTGAAAAATACATTTTGTAAACTTCCGGAATTTACTGAATCTAGTTCAGGTAGTCTAAAGGTGACTAAGTCAGCGATCTCCTAGCTGGTGTGCACAATTAGACACTGGATACAAAAGCCATTTGACCATTTTTTTTATTGGTCACAAGGTGGATGAATGATTTTTCTTTTTAATATCGTGCATATACCATCACTAAACAAAATCAAATGTAAGACATACATAAAATTACATAAACTATGGATCCACTTAATCAATAAAGCATCTGGAGTCTTAATCAGGTAAACTAATTTCTCTCATGTACATCACCATCATACGTAGGGGCTGTTAGGATCTAATAAACATCAGGACCATGTAGTGAGTCAAGTTGCATAATAGATGGACATAATACAAAGGATTGAAAATAAATTCTCAAACGATTGGCACAATAAACTCAAATAAACTTACTGGTTCATCGGCCGCATGGCCCTAAACAAAGGGATTTTCCCGGATACACCCAGACCTTAAATAACCTCCCCTTCAAAACTCCTCCCCTCGTACAGACAGGTAGATCCCTCCTCCAACCCTGACCTCACAGATCGGGACTTGAGATTCTTTAATATGCACATTTAGACGTTCTAATGTTCAAGCAAACCTCTGAAAGCTCTTTGCAGAGAGCTCGTGGCAGCGGGGCCTCATTAGGTTTCCGACCAGGATGTTGTCTCCTGTAGATAGAATGGGGGAACTCGCCAAATTGTTGTTGCTACCCACATCGCAAGATTGTTTTGGCCCAGATTTGGCCGACACTGTCTCACTGCCACATCCAACAGACATACCACATGGCACTTGTGCAGTCGGCTCCTGTTTGCCAGATCTGGGCCATATGTAAGCAACAGCAATACTGCATATCACCCAAAGGTGCCAAAGGTGGCCCGCATTTTGATTTGTTCTATTTGGCCACATTTTCACCAGTTACCACGTGGTCCAGGTTCACATCAAGAATACACCTTGCCTGGAGCACCTCATGTTTGCCAAAAAAGGCCAACGTTTGTTTTGGGATATTTGGCCACATTTGACCGGGGCACTAGAAGACCAGAAGTGCCACATCATTGCCTGTGGTGACCCACATCCGTATGCTCTCTGGGTATGGACTTACCTAATCAGCCGTTCTCAGGGGTCCCCCCTCTCAGCTCGGCAACACCCTTGAAGAAATATCATTAACTTGGATTTTGTGAGGGTAGGTCTATAGTGGCTAATGCTCCATTATTTTTCACCAGTTCACTTTTAGCCCCATTTGAGACGTTTCATACACACATACACAAAAATGTAAATATTAATACCAACATTTATTTATTCATTTCTATTAAGAATTCAGTGATTGAAATGTATTAACCAACAGTGTACATGTTATGTTCTTGAGCTCACACAGCTGTTATCTTTTATAGAAGGGCACACTTCATCTTTGAAGGCAACACAGGAAGAGGTGGCAATGGGAAACATTGAGGCAAGTTGAAGGGGGCGTAACAGTCTCCAGTGAGGCGTCACGTGTTGCTGACTTTGTCATTCTGCTGTTTGGTGCTGGACAGGAAGTCTTAAGTCTTTTAAAGATTTTTTTTTTCTGCCGCTGCTAGAAATGAGTCTGAAGATGGAACTGAACCAGAACAAGTTGAAAGGATCTTTATGTGCGATCGCTCTCTGTGGGACTGTCATGTGATAAATTAGATGCTGTCAGAGTGTAATTTATTCGACTTCCTGCATGTATAAAAAGATTTGCTTTACTATGCAGATCATTACAGTGTTGGATAAAACCAAAAACATACTTGGTTATTATTAGAGCCTCAGCAGTGGTGGGGAGAAAATGTAAAGTTTGTCCTGAGAGTAGTGAATGAGGGAAAAACCAATAAATTGTCACTGTAGGAGCAAATTGTTAAAGCAGTTCTTTTTTTTGCATTGCAGCTGAGCCACCTGTGCCTCCATGTAAGAAGAGGAGGAGAGGGAGGAGGAAGAGGGACATTGTGTTGTTCCTTGGTCAAACACAGCGATGCCTTGGCCTCCAGATGTCTCCATTTCAAGACAACAATCTCCCTGAAAGCTGTCACAGACCAAAGACGTCTGAAAAACACCATCCACAGTCTCTGTCTGTCCACCATGTTGTTTTAATCCTTTCTCTATCTTCTCTTCCTTTATTTGTTTCCATGTTTTCCTTTCTCTCCTTGTCCAGTATGCAGACAGTGGAATAAATGCAGAATATACAACATGACACCTCCTTACATCATGAAAACATCAGGTTGGGTCATAGAGACACACGTCTAATACAGTGAAGACAAATTTGAACAAATCAGAGCTGAATTATGACGCAGCTTGTGATACATGAGTTTTTAATGTTTTTGAATATACAAGATTAAAACTTATCAAGCTTATCATTTTTAAGCGTTGTAGGGGGAGCTGGAGCCAATCCCAGTCGATACTGGGCGTCAGACAGGGCTCACCCTGGACAGGCTGCCAGTCCATTGCAGGGCAAACAACCCTCACTGTCAGATTCACACCTACAGTCAATTCAGTGAATGTCTTGGGACTGTGGAAAGAGGCTAGAGTACCCGGAGAAAACCCACCTGAACAAGGGGAGACGCAAACTCACAGAAAGACGCAGATCGAACCGGGATTTGAACCAGAGACCTACTTGCTGTGAGGCAATAGTGCTTACCACTGCTGCCCTAAAACTGACCAATTAAATAAAAAGTGTAAACTGGTTAAAGTGGTTAAACCATGATATCTCTGTGAGGAAGAACACTGCACTGATCTTATACTTCCTGGACGTACAGAGCTGCTCCACAGTGTCTAACTCATTAATTTTCCAACTGTTTCAGAAAATTATAAATCTGCTTCAAATGTCTTCGGTTGAATGAGGTGTTAAAAGTTTTATAAGTTTCCTTCCTTCCTGAGCATTTTGTTCTGAGTGATTAAATAAAGCAAAGTCAGATATCTGCAGTGTTTTCTTTCAGATTTGAGATGTAAATCAGAGACCTCTTTTTTTTCTGCAGACGGATTAAACAGAGATCAGATGCAATAAAACTTCCAGTAACTTCATGCGATTGATCCTTTTGATCCTCTGAACACATGGGCTGCAGTCAAAGTACAGGAAGTGGAACGAGACACCAGAGAAAAGAAAAGCTATGGACTGTTCTGTGCTTCCTCCTCGTGATCCAATACCGACACCAAAAGAATTCCTACAATTGTCCTTAACTGTATGTGTTGGCTTAACTAACCACTGTACTGTCTACTAAAAGCTGGAAATATTTTTGATTGACCACCTATAGGCAGCGGTGGCGCTGTTGGTCACCAACTCAGAGACTGTGGCTCAGGAGGTGAGACGTCCACTAACCAGAAGGTCGGTGGTTCAATACCTGCTCCCTGTAGCCCACATGCCAATGTCGAAGTGTTATGCTGTGTTCGCACCGAAAGCGTCTTTGCATTCACTTTGTATGTAATCTCATTGTGTGAATAATTGGCTTTACATTTTGTCTGCACAATCCATTAAAGAAAGTGAAAAAAAAAACCTGGATCCACTTGTTTGTCCGAATATGTCAAAATTTAATTGGTTCTCTCTCAGCCCATGTCCCATCCTTCCACCAAGTTTCATGGAAGTTCGTTGAGTAGTAATCCTGCTGACAAACCAATGGACATGGGTGAACATATAACCCTCTATGGCAGCGATGATAAAACATGTGCAATCTGGGAAAAGTTGTGGTATTTCTACCTTTACAATCTCTGTAAAGTGTTTGCAAATGGTCATTTCGAATAAAAAAATACGTACATTATAGGCTCAACTATGAGTGGCCGCACGTGACAGTGGGTTGTTAATCCTGTCTGCTTGGACAGTCTCTCCTCAAAAGGATTCATGGTCTAACACTATGTTAGACCATAGACTGTATATAGAGAAGGACGACACGTCTTCACTTCCTCCCACTAACATCCCAGATACAAACGCTGTCATCTTGTGCATGTGGAACAAGAGTCTGCTGGGAAGGAGCCGCGATGTCCAAGTCCCGCCGATACACACACTCGACCAATCACGAGCCAGTCTCGTCCGCCAATCATGACATTTCACCCCATTGCTGTGGCATCAAATAAACAACAAACTAAACTGAACAAACAATCACAGTGATAAGAACCACCTAAAAAGACAGAAATATTTTGAAAAATGTATTTGACGTGAAGTTGATTTTCTTTGTTTGGACCTATGTCCCATCCACTAACATAGAGGAGGCTGGGACCTTTACTGTAGCCAGACACCAGGGGGCGATCCAGACATTTTGGGAAGCCATCATGTCGTCCATCTGTGTATACAGTCTATGAGTTGAACGCATGAAGATGTATTTGTGTGACGACTGTAAAAGTAGAGAGGTTCAGAGTTTATTCTCTCGCCCCCACACACCTGAGGTGGACGTGGTTTCAGACTGACAATACAACACACGCTTCATTCAACGCAAACCGGTGCATTTAACGACAGAATCAATGATCCACTGCATCTGTTTTCCTCCGTGGAAAGAGGAGGAAAAAAACATCTGGATACAATACATCCTCTGTATTTACAACACGTCACATCACAGTCCAGCGAGGTTCACGTGCAGACAATGAGAAATATGGAGATGTGTGTGTTTCACGGCAGTTACTCACAAACACGCTCTGGCAACCAAAACCTGATTTCAAGACTAGTAGGCAAATTCAACTGACAATATATTCAGACTCACTTGTTAGTAGCTACTGTACGATGACACTGCTGCTCAGACTGGGAGCATTTTAACACTGACACTCATCTTTTTAATTGAATTACAATAAAGCTGAAGCCCATTCAACTTGCAGGGGACCAAGACAAATTGTGTGTTTTTTGGGGCTGCTCTTACAGACTATCCCGATGTCACCCTGTGTGCTGCACACACTGGATACACACACACACACACACACACACACACAGCTGCACTCATGAACTGTGGACGCTTTTATGAGCATGATGCCGAGTGCTGATAAAAGAAATACAGCTGCAAAAGATTTCATAAGCGAGAGTCCTGTTTATTCTCTACATTAACAAATAAAGCGACTGGAGCACTTCAGAGTTGTTGTTTTTTCAAGTTTCTGTCCGTCATCCCTGATGCTTATTTTCTATATATTCCTGGTTTTATGAGATATGGAAGTATATTTATGAGGTCTTATAAGTTTTAACACAGTGGAGAATACAGCACGTGGATTTAATGTGTGTGCGTGTGAGTGTGTGTGTGAGTGGGGGGTGGTTGATCATGGATAGTGTCAGGGGAGGATGATGTACACGTTGCACATAGCTGAACATATGGGTTTTGAATGTAAGTGTCTTATATTTTGTCTTTTGTATGGTGTGTGTAAACGCACACTATTTTTGTTTTTGTTGTTTTAGCTCAGCTTTTCATCATGATGTTATGGTACCATCATATAAATTTGTTGAATTATAAATTTGTGAAAAGCATCATATCAAATAAAGAAAATTATATTTAAAAAATATATATATTTAGTCTGATACCGCACATAGAAATGCAGAAATCTAGAGAGTTAGAGCATGTATTATTTTTAGTTTTATTTACAAATTTAAACTTAATAACTCAACTTTATTTATTTATATATTTTTTTTAACCTGAGTAGTTGTGCTATCATTAAGGTCTGATAATGCCTCTCTGAACACTGGTTTGTCCTTCAAGTGTTTTTGTCATCATCCATATTGTTAAATGTGCATCATATATATATAAGCCCAGGGACAACAGATGGAAATGAGCACTGTGCTATAGCCATACCATCGACTGTATATAAAGATGGACGACGCAACATAAAATATCCCAGATACAAACACTGCCATCGCCCTCATTTGGAGCCAGAGTCTGCAAAGTAGCAAGGTCTCAGCTATCAATTATGACTTTAACCCCCGTTTTTAAAGCATCAAATAACTTACTGGGAAAAACAAACTCTTGGACATAGGCGACGTCAGTGTGATAAGTTCTACCAAAAATGACAGGAACTATCTTTGAGAAAAAAAGCATTTAACGTATACTTTTACAGTTTGGTCCATGATACATCCACTAATAAGAAGGATGCGTTGTTTATGACCTACACTGTAGACAGCCACCAGGAGGTGGTGGAGAGGCTTTGGCTTCACTTTTGGGAGCTGTCATGTCATCCATCTTCTTATAATTCTTTTAACTAAACCAACATACAAAACCACCGTCCAAAATTTCTCAATATGATTTTGTTTAATTATCAAATGGTCAATGTTTTATGCTTAGTTTAAATGACATAAACTTTGAATTAAATGTTAAAACAATATTTCTATTCCATGTTATTCTACTATAACCTTTAACATAGTTTATTTTTATCTATACACCTCTGCAACAACCAATCCTGTAACAATTTTAACAATTCAAATTATGTTTTTATGTTTTGCATCTTAAAAGAATACTTGACTTGAAATCAAATCCAAAACTGTTACTAAAAATATAACAAACATTTAACAGAAACATTCCATGTCTGAAAATTACTTTCCCCTCAAAGTCAAGGAGCTTTTGTTGAAGCCGAACTGGGCTCCCTGACCTCCACTTTGGGACCGGGAGGAAAATAAAGAAGGAACAAGCTGTCTTTGTGTGTGACAAACTACCTTCTGTAAGTTACACAAACACGATAAAGTATTCATTGTTCCTCTTTTCAAAATGTGACCCAGAGCATCCAGAGATGTAACCTGGAAGATTTAAGGCTGTCGGGGGCTCAGCGGCAGCAAAACCTCAGCCAGGAAATTCACAGCGACTGAGTCCAAACTGTGTCGACGATAAAACAGTCCACATGTGTTTTATATGTAGTCACCTTTGTATTAATGGAGCTGTGGATAAACACGCACAAGCCGCTCTCGAGCACAGACTGAAGAATAAACACTGAACGCAGCTCAAAGGCCGCAGTGTGTTTCACATGAAGAACCCATGTCTGTAACGTATATCTTCATATATACAGAGGCTTTACTTGTCCTGAAGACACAGTCAGCCTCGGCTATGGGTTACCACAGGGGATACAACAAGAATCTAAATAGTTTGAATTATTTCACAATCAGGACGTCTATTTTGGTTTTGTTGTGCGTCTTCTCTTTTAACTGGTTTTATGTGGGTGGGATTTACCAGCATGTCAATGAAGGGTTGAAGGGTTGGTTTCTTCATTTTCTTCATAAAAATGAAGCAAGGACTGTATTCTGTTTTTCCAAATATTACCGTGTTGCTTATTTAATTATGAATATCTCGTGTTATAGAAACGTTTAAGTTTTAAGATCTACAAATATAATAAAAAGCATTATGAAACATTTGGAAACCAATGTATTTTACTGTTTCGTATAAACAGGACATTATGCAATACATCCACTGATAAACATCAAGCCGAGATGAACCATCAGTGCCATGTACAGTTTTGTTGGGGAAACGTTTTTTTTCCCAAAGATCAGGACTTTTTTAGTGTAACGTCTCTCCACAACTGTCTTCATCCATTTTTCCTCTACTTCAACTATTTTCTTGTGTCTCTATCAACATTTATCATGAGCTGGGACCAGAAACCCCTGAGCTGATCCAGTACCTTGGAAAGAGTAAGTGCTCCACCATGTGGACTAAATGATTATCAGCCCACATGAGTTGTTCGAGGCTCAATGATCATTTGAAAGTTCGACAACTTTTCGTTTTGTGGTCACAGCTTGGACAAGTATGTCAGTTTCCTTCTCTTGTTTTATTGAATTTATTTCTCAGCAAATAATTTGAGACGGACATCGTGTCACCCTCATGTGATCAGTGAACACTAGAGAAACACAGCTGCTTGCAACAGTCTCTGGGAAGAATTCTGGGAAGTTTCAACAAGGTCTTGGAACCTGGCTGCAGTTATTTGACTTCTAAATCTCTTTATGGAGGTGTTGCCATGTTGAATGAGGTCAAGGTCTAGCCCAGACTCTAACTACAAAAGTTGGAAGCAAACTATTGTCATCAAAAGCCAGATATGTATGAGTCGGTGCAGTGCATTCAGGCAGGTGACATTCTCAAAGGCACAGACACATGACCCACAGGCAGCAACACTGCTACTGACACTGTTGGTGGTGAACTTTACTACAACAGACACCTGACTGTGAGAATGGAGATCTTCACCTTGGAAACACAAAAGTGATTCCCTGAGTTTTGCTGTTGTGCTTAGAAAACACACAGTTGCTGAGTCAAACAGCAGAAATAGAAGAAAACTAGAGAGATGGAGCTCTTTGACATCACAGATTTATTTTTGGGGATAAATGTATGTTTGATGAATCCTTCTGCAAGAGAGCTGTTTAGTCTGGGACTCTGGATCACTGCCTGCACTTTGAAGACATAAGACATTTTAAGACTCTACAGAAACCCTGTATATACAGACAGAAGAGTCTGTGCTGTAAAGTAAAGGTGTCACTTTCTAAACTACCTATACATTGCTGGTATTTCTGTGCACTTATTCCTTTTTGCTTATCAGTTGATATATTTATTTGCAGCCATCATCTGTGCATCTGCAATAAACTACAATCAGCCCTTCTGTTCACACTGAAAAACATGTTTCAACAGAAATCTACTGTTCACTATCTGGTGTTGAAGGAAAAACATAATAAACAAACTCTGGTAAAACATTTCTTTACTCGATGAACATCTTCACAACATTTTTTCTTTTAGTGAACGTAACATACCGAAAGTGAATCTTATACCACAAAACACAGAACACACAAAGAATGAGGATGAAAATAAAATGACCATTTGTCTTTTGTACATAATGTGCTATACAGTATGTATGAGCCCTCTTGGTATAAATTACATCCAAACATGGGCACTGAAAACATTCAATACTAAAACATTAAAACAATCGTCTTTTTATGAGGACAAACAGATTTGAAACAGAAAGCAGCTCTTGTTATGTTGACATCACTTCCTAATTTGACATCCCTCTTTGAAAACCTCTGCTATTGACACCAATGACAGAGCTCAGAAAGCATCTATTAGTCTCCGCTGAAGTGTATAGAGCCCCATTGCGGACAAGCTCCAAGGGGAAAGTGTTAAAAAAATCTTACACCCTTCATAAAACCAAGAATATAACTCAAACAGTATAAAACAGCTTATATTAGCATGAACCCAGAACTTTTATATGTCCACTGCGTTTGAAATGGGAGGATGCTGTTAATATTCTTCAAGAATATCCCTTTAATCTCCATTTTGTAACTCAAACTCTCCAGATGCCTGAAAATTAAAACTAATGTTTAAAGAAAATTACATTAACCTCTGGAAAATAGTTTTTGTCACTTTTGACAATCATTGGCCGCTTTTTGAAGGCGTAGAGGATGAAATTTAGGTTCTAGCAGCTTAGTGGGCGACGGCCTGAAACCGTTCCCCTGACATCTGTATCTTTAAGTAAATGAACGTCTGATAAAGATTTCCAATGTCACAATTACTTCTGGTGAGCAGAAAAAGATCCAACTTTTTACCCACAGAAATAATACAAATAACAATAAGAAGCAGCAAATAATAAAAACGGCTAAACTGAGAGGAGTTCTGGACGTCCAGAGAAGAATCAGCCTCGTCTAGATTGTCACATTATAGATAACTAATGAAACAACCATGTGTGACTCAGTGATTTACACAAAACAATAACAACAATTCAATACAAAAACAACAAACAACGTCCGGATATTTTAGCTTCAAATATAAAGAAAAATCTATAAAAACAGAAACCTTTCTTGGCATTTAGAAGAAGGATTTGAAACAGATTTGTCTTGACAGAAAGCCTTTGAAAGTTTTTCCATGTGTAGACAGCAATGACATTATCACACCTGCTACAGTGACTGATCTGGCTTTTGACTTTACGTCCTTTCCATCTTCAGGGCCAGAAATAGTCAAACATAAAGGAAGCAGAGAACTGAGGTGATGTTTCAAATACATTCACTGGAGATGTAAACCAACTGTACTCACCTTGAAATGTACTTTTGTTAGTGTTGATTAGATGTTAGTAAACGCTGAACAATTAAATGACATTAATGTATGTGACTAATGCATCAAACCAAACTTTGAGTCAAGTTTAATAAGTGCAGTTAGACTTCCTATTGTCATACATATATATATATATATATATATATATATATATATATATATATATATATATATATATATATATATATGTGTACACCATGGCTGAGTTTCAAACCTCACCTGAAATGTGTCTGACAGCAGCACTGAAGTACTGAAAATAAAAACAGCATCAGTATTGACATATTTCAGATGATACTCAGCCATAATGTACATATGCAGAATGGGTTTCAGTCAGTATATTATTTTCAAAGAGAGGCTGAGATGAACCCTCACAAACATTCTTCATTGTGACCGTAGGTGGATCACATCTGAATCCATTATCACATGGTGAAGGGTGTAACTTCTTACCATCATTGCACCACAAACTTTTTTCAATATGAGAAAACTAACTAACAATAAAAACATTCAGCTGTTCCAGCTGAGAACGCAAAAGGACTTTAAACCACGGGGTAATTTTGGGAATCAAACCCACGCTTTAGATGACTCTCCCTGGGAACACCTACTGAGAACAGACTGGAGCTGGAGGTCCGTGGATGGTGATGGTTGGTTAATGTGTTAAAGGGGCTGGTTGCTGTGTGTCATTCCAAGTCCTGACTGAAACCTCAGCCGTCATGACCCAGTCCAGCCTTAGGAGAACTGGTATTCCTCTGAGTACAGCGTGTCCTCAGGGGTGTACTGGTTTACTTCGCCTGTGTACTGGTCATCCCCGAAAGCGTAACGGTCATCTCCAGCGTCATTTCCAGGGGCATACTGGTCATTTCCAGGGGCATACTGGTCATTTCCAGCAGCATACTGGTCGTCCACAGGGGCAAACTGGTCATCTTCGGCAGTGTATTGGTCTCCGTCTCCGCTGGCGACCTGGTTGTTGCCTCCGTGCGATTGTTCTACTGCTGGTAGGTTTTCTGTAGTGCTCTGGCCTGACTTCTTTATTCTTAGAAAAAAAACATTTAAGACATCGTTATTTTATTGTTAAGAAATGAAACATTTTAAAGGTAGCCTGTTTGAATTTGGCCCAAACCGCATATAATTGTCACCAGCAGGATGCTCCAGTGTGAAGCAGATTCCTAAACTACACTTTCCATCAGATTTCACTTGTCAGACAAAATCACGTTGTATGTGGAATACCTCACTAGATACTGATTTTGGGGGTCAAAACTAAAATTAACACATACGTAGTACAGAAATAAAGAATTTAATGTGAAGCAGTAAAGCAATTCTGTGTAATTTACTGGAATTTCTTCTCTTTAAAAGGAAAAAATAAAGTGTTATACGTACTGGTTCTTATGTTTTGAACCACTGATATGAGACTGGTACTGCTCCACCGAGTTCAGTTCAATCTTGCAGACGGTACATGGGTAGCCCTTTAGTGTTGAACCTGTAGACAGAAGAGAAAAGTAAATCTTCATAAACTCTCTACGTCTAAATCTCACCACATAATATAGAAGAATTGAGAATTATTACATAATTCATTATTTATCTTCACAGGAGAGATGACTTCTGTAAGTGGAGCGATTAAAATGGCAGTTCTCCAAATGCAGCTTGATGAATTCCTGACTCTGCGCTCTGACCTGGTGCTGTGGAGGGACCGTACGTCTCCATCAGTTTGAGCTTGGTCATCTGTTTTCGATGCTTCTTGCCCACGTAGTGCTGCTGGGCCATGAGTGGGTTGTTGAAGGAGGCCTGGCAGTTGGAGCAAAAACGGTCTGGGTTGTCGTTGTTGTTGTCATTGTTGTTGTTGCCGCCGCCCGTCGCCGCCACAGCGATCACATCATCTGCAGGTTTCTTCTTGGGCTGAGCCGTTGGTGCAGTTTGGAAGGCGACTGCTGAAGAGGCGATACAACAAAAACAATTCTAAAAAAGGTTGTTAAAGTTAAATTGTGTCGTACTTTACAAACATCAAGTTAGATACAACAAATTGAAAAACACGTAAATGATAAAGTCGTGCTGAAATAAGATACTCCGATAAAAGAAAAACTGTGAAGTAAAAGAAAGTAAAAGAAAAAACTAAAGTGCTTCAATCTGGAGCACACAAATAAATAAAGTTTTTAATTTGACTATTCTCTATTTTCAGTGTAAAAGCAATGTACAAAACGGATAAAGATAATGGAGGGTAAAGGGGTTCTGAATACAATCCCACATACCTGGGGGGTGGGGACCGACTGCCTTCAGCCTCAGGTTCTTGGCGTGAATTTTGCCGTTGTAGTGAGACTCGGCCACCACAGGAGCAGAGAATGTCATGTTACATATATGACACGCCTTATAGCGATCTCCGTTGTTACAGTCCTCCTGAAAAAGTCACATGCAGGAACATTAATCCTTTATGGCCACAAAAAGTCTAAACTGTGTGTTTACATTAGATAAAGTTTAACTGTACTGTTGGGCCATGGTTTTGTGTGAAACCACACTTCGGCCTACATGTGCCATCAAAGCCGGAAGCAGCATGTCCCTCCAGGACTCCGTCTCCCAGGGGCCATTAAAAACCAGAGCAAGGAACTCAATGTCCCAGAGGGCATCAACTTCACACAGAGGGGTGGAAACCCCCCCCAGGGACACAGGTTTCAACTCCCATTGGTCACTCTGGACCCCATGACCTGTGAGGTCACCGGGCCAATATAAGCTAAGTTCTCCAGCTTCTCGATCTCTCTCTAAACTCCCTCCAAGGAGAGAAGGCTGTTGAGCCAGGAGCTCTCTTTCTAAACTCCCTCAACGGAGAGAAGGCTGTCGAGTCTTCTTTCTACCCTCCCTCCAAGGAGAGAAGGCTGTCGAGCCAGTTCCTGCCTCTTCCTACAATCCTTCTACAGGAGGGAAGGCTGTGGAGCCTCTTCTCCAGCTCACATCTTCTCTTCCCATCCAACTCTTCGAGAGGAGCACAAAGGTGCAGCTTCCAGCTCATCTCACCAAGGAAACCTCCTCGCCCTCCAAGCTCTACCAACGTCCTAGCAGCGATGCGATGTCCTGCAGGAAAACTTCAGCCAGCAACTGAGCTATACCGCTCAACCGAAACCAGCAAGACGACACAAAACTGCGAACTGCACAGCAACTTCCTTTCCACGGACTGGTAACACAACTGGGCTTAATAATTATACTAGGCTAAGCAAGACTGTTTATTCGATTCTGTGTGAGGTTTATAAGTTTGATTTGTGGTGTTGTGATATTTTGGGTACAAGTTATTGAGAAAGTAATGTTAGTCTGTTATGCTCTTCAGTCTTTCGTTGCATCCAATCTAGTAACTTCCTCTAATTTGTCACACACACAGACACACGCATAACTCTTCACCTCATTAGCTCTACAGGTCGTAAACATTCCAATAGGTGGGGGACGGGTGTTATCTCTTTGGCCAGCCACCATCTTGAAAGCACGCTGACTCACACAGACACACACACATGTATACACACATACCTATCTTTGTTTAGCAATTAGACCGTTAGTAATTTGTGTTTTTATACTTTATTATATTCATAATAAATGTTTTTTATTAATGTTACATAAGTGAATTTCGCCAACCTCTACACTGTCAAGAACCCCATATCTTTCAACTTAGCTAACTATCTATATGGTAATTTTGGTTATAGTTATTAATTTAATTGTTAATCAGAGTTCCAAAATTTGTAGTTAGAACCTTAATCTATGAGACTTAATCAATATTTATTGATTAAGTCTATCTTTTCCCTTCCTTTGAAGGGTGGTGCCCCGAGGTAACTTTAATCAATTAAAGTTATTATTTAATATTAATAATAAAATATTAATATCTAATATTTTATTTTGATAACCAAATTTATTGAATGCCGAAAGGCACACCATTTTATGGTATCACGTTTGATGCATTATGGCACAACAGTACTGAAAAAAACTTAAAAGTCAAAAGAAAACAAAAGAAAACCAGTTCAGCAAACTCACAAAGCACCGACTTAGTACAGAACCCAAACGTTTGCACACTTTTTCATGAACATTTGAAGAAAGATGCATTTTTAATGTGTCATTTCAAAAAACACAAAATTGATGATTTACCCATGTGCCTATATTTTTTCATTCACCGATCACTTTTCTTCATGTTAGTTTGAGGATTTTTTGGCTGTTTGGATTTGGCTTGAAAACGTCCTTACTCACACTTTCAGATGTCGTCTTTAACTTTTTTTCCGCTGGCTCCTCTCCGTTTGGGCTGGAAAGATAACGTCGCAGTCTGTTGGCATGTTTCTTGCTCTGAAAAGAGAAGCACAAACGTTTATCACAAAGTGGACGACAAACAACAGCACCGCAATCCACAGCATGAAACCCATCTTCAAGAAGTAGATTTTTGTGGCTGATGAGTAGGTTGTTGTTTTCTGTCCTGAACAAGATAACAAATTTTACTCATGGCTGCAGTTTAGTTTATAGAACATGCCCTAGACAAACATTTCTACATGCCCATGCTAAGCTAACTCCTTATAGAAATGTTCTATTGTTTACTTGTGAAAACATTTGTGAATTTTAGTTTTTCTGCACTGTTTATTGAGTAAAACTTCAGCACTTTTAAAATCACAAATAATTAAATGTCATACCAGTTTCTCAATCATTTTTAAATATCAAATGAAAACAAAAAAAGGAAAATTAAATAAAATGGAAGTTTTGCCAAATACAGAAATCCTTTGGCATTTAAAGCATTTGTCTGTCAGTCCTTTCCTGCTGTATGTTACAATATTATCAAACATTACCTGGATAAGCAGCAAAAATGTATAGAAGGATAACACTGTAGAATTTCTAGTCAATGTTTTCCATGAAGTTCATAAATAGTCAAATGGGCTCACTGACCTGATAATGGGTCAACTTCTGAGACTGCGAATTGAGGACAGCGTTGCAGACTTTACACTGGGAGTCAGAAAACAGGTCACCGTTCTCCGTTATCATCCTATTTACTGCAGATGGAGGAAGGGCAGATTTCAAATCAGGTTACATCTTCTGGGAAAATGCAAATTTTAAAAAGGAAAAAACGCTCCATGGCAACAGTTTAAACAAGAATTCATCCAAACAACTATTTTCAGAAACAAGAACATAAGAGCATCTTATCCACTGTGCGCACATGTTAATGCCTGTGTAGACATTTGTGAGCCAAGCATATTTCAAGCCTGACTGCGAGTCTCAGCCATTGTTGGTGCCTCGTACCGTCTAAAGAATGAATTTACCTTGATGCATCGACAAAAATGATTTGTGTAGATATAATACAGATATGATTAAGACAATCATGTTGGAAGATTAAATTTCCATCACTCAGTACTTTGTAGGACATATCATGATGTCTTTAGTTGCCAAGTTGGTTTGTATCAGCCTTATTAAGTATAGGTCACATCTACCATGGTTTTAACAGATGTGGAATATGTCATTCATACATAGGTGTGGTACAGATTTATTCAAAGATGGCAGCTTGCTTAGGACTTCTTACTGTATTATTTTGAATAATACAAGAAATACAAAGGGCATGGACAAAACTATTGGGGCTTTTCCCCTAAGAACACCTAACTGAGGAAATCACTGCAATGGTCTTTCTACAGCTTTTAATTCTACACTTACAAACTCCACTGGTTTGGATGGGTTACTAATCCTGACTGGGTTTCAGCTGTTTTCATAGATGCTAAGTTGAATGTAGATTGCGATTCATAGCAGGTAAGAACTTCAAATTGGTCCAGTGTTTTCCTCTCATCCATCCTATGCTACTTCTTTATGAACGTGTTGGGTCATTTTCCTGTTGGAGGATCCCTCCTCAAACGGTTCTACAATATACTGTCACTTGTTATTGTGTGCGTGATTGCTGTGCTTTGACTTTGTGGAGAAATTGCTAAAGAGGAAGTGATTATATGAATGTTGTTGCCATGACGGAGACCAGCACGTGTGGCACCAGGAATTTCTGTGTTAGTCCAATATGGTGAAATAAAAAATGATCATGGTCAATGGTCTTGTGGGACAGATTATTGGCCACAGGCAGCCAGTAGCTGTAGTTTGTCCGAGGACCTATCCAACCTAGCAAGTTTTCCTCTTGCAGCTTCGTCCAAGGAGGGTATATTAGCAACTGAGGGACAGGAACATCCAGCTAACTGGAGATGATGATGAACGACCCTCTGCTTTCTTTAGTCCATGTTTAGTGAGATGCACAGAATGATACCAAACAGCAAACAGGCACTTTTCTCCATCTAAAAAGCCTAAATGATTATCAGCTTGAGGACAACTGTAACACCAACTGAAGACAATAGTGTACTGGAAATACTACAGCCTACTTAGTTTCCACCACCTCTAAGAAGCACCAATGATTTTGTCCAGGCCATTTTAGACGATCTTTGTAGGATGCGTAAGACTTCAGCTCTTTTCACAGCCATTTGTTTTGATTCAATGGGAGTAGTGGAGCATTGTGTGTGTGTGTGTGTGTGTGAGGTGATGTAGCCTTAAATCAGGGAAGGACAACATCATGGAGAGTTGATATCTGATCTGTCTAAAGCCACAGACCCTTTATGAACTTGCATGATGTTTTGTTGTGCACTTTGTGTTGTCATCACTGTCCCCATCACATTTGATGTAGTAGTAACATAAATGTGAACTAGAAACGGAGGATCCACTCGAACAAGGCTGATGACAACTGAGACGACTCAAACTACGCAGTTAAGCTCATGGGTTGACATCTAAAACTTCATAAGGAATTTAAAAAAAAAACACTAGCTACACGAGATAAAGCGTGATTCTAGTGCAACCCCCGTCTGAGCTAAAGCGTGGCATGTCTGCTGCAGCCAACCCAAACATGCCTCCCCCAGTCTCCACTGGTCCACGGCCACGGGGATTGAACACAGCCACTCGGACACTGAATCCGATGCAGACGTGCTCTCCTCGACCTTGGAGCAGCAGCGGCTACGGTTAGCTTAGCATAGATTAACAAACCCGCTGCGCGCGCTCAAGCCGCGCTGCCGGCTACAGCTAGCTCGCGGAAAATTAGCAACGCCACTGGCTTTTTTTACGCACAGACGCGTCTCGGCTTTGACCGGCTCGCCGACACCGTGTGGCGCAGCATGGAGAAAGAGGTTAGAAACAGGCCATACCCTCCGCCAGACCCGAAGGAAAGTAGGGAACGTCCCCCGTCTGCATCGCGACGGCCATAACATCTACATACAAACCAGCGGCGGATCACTGAGCTTGTGCAGCACTTCCGAGGACTTCCTGTGTGCGTCCGCGCTGCGACACGCCCACAGGTTAGAACCCAAGAATGCGGAAGTCGTTTGGCCAAACAAGGTGATAAACTACACACCAGTATGTGAAGTACATACATACACATGTGCCACAGTGAAATGCAGCAGACCTATCTCAGTTATATTAATCCAAAAAACATCAGATAGAATAATAAAACAGTGTCAGGGAACATTTTACTCCACTACTTTCATTTGTCATACTTTAAGGACACTAGTGCAGCTGCTGAGTTATTTCTTGTCATTAGTGAGTCCTCCTCAACAAGTTCCACAATATACAGTCACTTTTTATTGTTTATGGGCAGAGCTTTTTATAAAGAGTCTTTGCGTTCATCCCACCTGGTTTATCTGCAATGAAGATTTGATATTCGATTTTCTTTTAATTGAAACTGAATGGGCTTTATCGCCTTTCACATGTGTGGTTTGGGTTAGTTTGATTTACTTAACCCATGTTATTTTCTTAATTTATCGGCTATTTCAGAGGTGTGTTAAGCAATCGACACAATCTTCAGTCCCAAGTTAAAAACTTTTCAAAGTGAACGATTTATAATTCAGCTCTGTGTTACTTCTTCTTCAAGTCCTTGTACTGTTACTGGAGTCGGATGTCCTGGTCGGTCACTGCTCCAACGCAACCTGCTTTCAGACATGCACTGTTCTCCAGATAATCCCTGGACATTCTCCGGAGGGTCTGTATGTGAGAAATGTCCAAGTGAGGAGTTCTGGACCTTCTCCGGAATTTCTCCTGTCAGTAGTAAGAACACAACAGGAGATCCTCCGAAGGATTCACCGCGAGCGAGTGGGTGTGTTGATGACATTTCTAATACATGGCAGATGCAAAAATTAAAAAACAAAACAAGAAGGATTCATATATCTCAGTATGAAAAAGCGGTGCCACATGCATAGAAAACACAGACGAAGACGTCAATAGACCTTTTGGTGATCAAGGCCGATGCCATTGTCCATGTCAGAATCAACATTGTGTTGGGCCATGGTTTTTTGTGAAAACACACTTCGGCCTACATGTGCCATCAAAGCCTGAAGCAGCATGTCCCTCCAGGACTCAGTCTCCCAGGGCCCATCAAAAACCAGAGCAAGGAACTCAGTCTCCCAGAGGGCATCAACTCCCCCCCCCCGGGACACAGGTTTCAACTCCCATTGGTCACTGTGTTTTTATACTTTATTATATTCATAATAAATGTTTTTCTTTCACAAATGTTTTTTTATTAATGTTGCATAAGTGAATTTTGCCAACCTCTACACTGTCAAGAACTCCATATCTTTCAACTTAGCTAACTATCTATATGGTAATTTTGGTTATAGTTATTAATTTAATTGTTAATCAGAGTTCCAAATTTGTAGTTAGTACCTTTATGAGACTTGACATCAATAAATTGGCTGTCTTTTCCCTTCCTTTGAAGGGTGGTGCCCCGAGGTAACTTTAATCAATTAAAGTAATTATTTAATATTAATAATAAAATATTAATATTTTATATTTTATTTTGATAACCAAATTTATTGAATGCCGAAAGGCACACCATTTTATGGTATCACGTTTAATGCATTATGGCACAACAATTGTCACTGTCAAATATAGCAATGGAAAAGGTTGATGAGTTACATTGGAATTCATTAATTTACTCACTACTGCTATCTTTTAACCTTTGAATGATGTTGATGTTGAACTCAGGACAGTTTAATATCTGCAAATATTGTACCCTCCTTGTCGGCTGGTTTTGACATGCGTGTTGTGTTCTTCTCTGTCAATATAAAAGCACACCTCTGGATTTATTGCTCATATATATTTCCCAGGAATCCTACAGCTGACCTCCTCCTTCTCTTTTATTTGAACAGGTGAAATGGCTTTGAATGGTAAAATCGCGGTAGTAACTGGAGCAGCACTGGGAATAGGAAAAGCGATAACGGAGATACTTTTACAAAACGGTGCTACGGTAAGATCTGTGTCTGCATTTTGTCCAGCCAGCCTAAACACTGTATATTTTAGCCGATCTATGCAAACAGTCGGAAAATGCAGCCATGAAAAAACATGCTCCCTGACTGAGCTCCGCCTGCACAGGTAGTCCTCCTGGATGTGAACGAAAATGCAGGGAAGAGTTTAAAGGAATCCCTCGACAAACAGCACGGACGAGAGAGAACCCTGTTCCTGAACTGTAACGTGGAGTCAGAGGAGCAGCTCAAAGGTAACACACACAAACACACACACACTTACAGGAAAGAGGTCTCATCTATCATTGTTACCATGGTAATGATTAATCAGTTACTTAATTGAGATAGAGACGTCGGACACCTAAGGACAGCAGAGAAAATAAAGATAGGACACATTGATAATAATAATGAAAATAATGATCAACTTATATAGCACCTTTCAAAACACAGTTACAATGTGCTCCACATGTTAAAAATGAAAAAATGAAGGCAAACAAGAGGAAACTGTTAAAAAGCAAACAATAAGAAACTATTAATGGCAATTTTGAAGATCAACCGGCAATAGAGCACCGCTACAGAAGAAAAATATTACAAATGAGAAAAGAGTAAAAACAAGATCTAGTAAAACATTATAAGATGATTTAAATAGATGGTAAGATCAGAACTAGGAGAAAGCACACCTATAAAAATAAGTCTTTAAAGGTTCAGTGTGTAAGATTTAGGTAATAGGGATTTAATGGCATAAATTCAATATGAAATAATCCTAGTGATGTTTTCACTAGTGTGTAATCATCTAAATTGTACAAATTGTTGTTTTCTTTACCCTAGAATGAGCCCTTTATATTTAAATTATATTTTCATCGGGAGTGGGTCCTCTCTACAGAGGCCACTATATGTTTTACAGTAGCTCAGACTGGACAAACTAAACACCTTTTGGGTTTTTACGACAACTGAAGGCTACCACAGGTTCTCTTTCGTGTTTGGAAGAGGAGGGTGAGGTGAGGGGTATTCAGCTGCAACATGCAACGTCACCACTAGATGTCACAATATTCTGCGCCAAATTTCACTCACTCATAGATATCAGTCCCCAGAATGTGCCAGGTTTTTTTTCATCAAGATCCATGAGAAATGGTAAAAATGTCCAAAAAAAGCCCTTTTGTCCAGATCTGTGCTAAAATGCAATGGGTTCTTTCTTGGCCCTCCCACCTAGTTTTGTGTAAATTTGTTAACAAAACAAACAAAGAGACATCAGTGAAAACATAACTTCCTCAGTGGAGATAGTGAGGTTTAACCATCAACTTTATTTTTCTGCTGTCAAGCTGCATTTCAGAAAACTGTGCAAACCTTTGGAGGAGTGGACATCCTGTGCAACAACGCTGGCATCTTTGATGAGGGCACATGGGAGAAAAGTGTTTCCATAAACCTCGTAAGAATTTACAATCTGATGTCATCCTTCAGATTATTATTTATAAAATCTTCAATCAGGCAAAACTCCTAATTTCTGCTGTGTAATTACTATCACTTGTTTGATGAGGACAGAAGGAGAAATATGTTTTGTTGTGTTTTCTGTTGTAAAACTCAACAACAAAGTGATCATCTGGTGTAGGTGGGTGTTATCAGGGGGACTTACCTGGCTTTGGAGCTCATGAACAAGTTGACTGGAGGTCGTGGAGGAGTCATCGTCAACATTGCATCCATTGCAGGTATGGCCCAAGATGCATTGTGTTAGCTTTATCTTTTTCTTTCTATGTTCTCAAGTCTACAGACAGAAAAGTAAAGAAACTAGAATTACCACGCTGTGGTTGTATGCCTCCGCCATCCAGTGCAGTTTCCGTCTAGATACTAAGTTTTTTTCTTCAGACTCATATGAGGTCACAGTGACTTTTGACGTTTGACCAACAATATCTAATCAGTTAATCTGTAAGTCTAAGTAAACATTTAGGCCAAATTTAAATTGATTCTCTCCTGATTTCACTCTCATGAGGCAAATAAGGTTTTTGAACTCTGACCACCCTAAGTCTAATAAGTTTCTCCTTGAGCTGCAGTGAATGTTTATGCTAAATGTAATGTGTAAGATCGCAGTGACCTCTGATCTTCAACTGCTAAAGCACAATCAGTTCATCTTTGACTCCGGGTGAATCTGTACCGAATTTGAAGAAATTTCCTCAAGGTGTTCCAGAGATGTTGGGTTCAAGACGCCAAAAATGTGTTTTGTTAGGTCACTGTGACCTTGACCTTTGACCCCCAGGCACCAAAATCTGATCAGCTCTTTTTTGAGTCCAAGTGAATGTTTGTGCTAAATATAAAAGGATTCCTATTTCGGAGATATCACGCTGACCACGCATAATGAACAAAGCTGTTTGGTGCTGGTTCACCACTGCTAAACAATATTTCAGGGATTAAAAGGAAAATTGGGGAGCAGGAAATGATTTTGTTCATCCCTATTATTGTCAGGATTTTGAAAGTTTCTGGGAAAATATCCTCCCTGCTGATGACTGATATAACCGATAACTTACAGGTCTTGGTCCATTCGCGTGCTGTCCTGTCTACACGGCCACCAAGTACGGAGTGGTTGGCTTCACTCAAGCCATGGCGGTAAAGAAGGACTTCTTCTGTTAACGAAAAATACACTATCTTTACTTTCATTTTACTTTGTTGCTTGTATTTTACCCTGTGCCCCTGAGCAGCTGATGACTAACTGTGTGTATGTATGTGTGTTTTTACCAGGCTGCTTCTACTGCCTCTGGCTACGGCATACGTTTCAACGCCCTTTGCCCAAGCTTGGTCCAAACCGATCTCTCCACTCACATGTTAGACAGATTAGGACAATTCTCCCATCTGGCTGATACAATTACAAAATATGCAGACAAAGGGGTGTTAAAGTAAGTGTTTTTATGGAAGATAAGTGTTATGGGCAGAATTTTTTACAGTCAGTAATTATCTCTCTATATAGTAGTTTTTATTGTTCCTGGCAGAGTCCGCCTCTCTTGATTCAAATTAAGCACTTGGGATTCTCTGTACCTTTTATTTCAGTGTGTCTGAGGTAGCTGAGTGTTTTCTGGAGCTGGTGATGGATGCGACGAAGAATGGAGAGGCCCTCGTGGTGACACCCAATTTCAAGAAATACAGGACATTCCCCCCATTAACCCAGTAGGTCATGGCAACGTCAAACATCATACCTGTGTCACAGACTCATTGACACCTTTTAAATCACTTCTTAAAACACCTCTTCATATCTTATGTCTTTTATCAATCCTAGTTCACTATTTTATTACCAACACACCTGTCTGTTTTATTTTGAATGAAGGATTTTATTATTTTTGTTATTATCTGCTCTTTGTAATTGTGTTATTAAAATGTCTGTATGAATAAAGATAATACTCATTATAACCCTACTGTGCTCATATTTATAAATGTATTCATTTATTACCTGATATTAAACCAACCTTGCCTAATAATCTAAAGCAGCTCTAGAATAGGAGCGCAAAAAGCTCATCTCCTCCAGGAGGTTCAAACGGCTAATAAGAAAGCCCTGCAAATTTAACAGAAAGAGAGAAGGTTTAACTTGTGTGGAAAACCAGCTCTACAGCTGTTCACAAGTTCATTCAGAATCTACCTTTCAGTGTCACAGATTACTACACAGAGCTCCGTCAAGCACTAGTAGAGGAATTCTCTTCTACTGTTGTTTTTCACTTCGAAGGCTATAGTAGGTGCAACTGAGCCTGTCAACACAAACACCAAGGTGTCAAATACACACAACTGCCCAAAGGGAGGTGACAAAAGGCAGTGTAGCGACACTGAGCGTAACCGCCATGTCCGCCAACTTCCCAGAGATAGGCATTCCCACAGTAGAAGCTGGAGGAAGCCATACTCTGAAATTCTGGCCCAGACATATTACCAGTCACTAGACTGCTCAGAGGATGACTGCAGCATCTCTGAGTACAGTTCAGATCATGGTTATAACCCTGCAGACAGTGACAGCGCCTCCGAAGTCCTCTTTGACTCTGGCTTCCCAGAGCGTCACAGCCCTGAGCCACGACACGATCCTTTATCCAGAGCTTGCTCCTCACGGCCATAACCAACACAGTTAACCCTGATGTACTGACAGTAGGCATTAAGTTTCTTGCAGTTAATAGGCAAACTGTTTTATAAGCAACAGCAGCAGACTCCAAAAAACTAAATTCTGTCATTTGTGGACCAACGTTTGGACCAACTACTTTCCACTAATAATCTAGTAATAATAATATAGTCCGTGAAATTTTTAAGTCTGTCAGATCAGACTAAGTACTACATTGAGTAGGATCCAATGAGTGAACACAGAACTCTTGGACAGTCACAAATTCCCTTATCATTGCCACTCTCTTGGCATCTTACCAATTATGTCTAACTTCCCTTTTCTCACTAACCCAGTGAAAAACAAGGAAATCGGGTTATTCACTGGGTTAGGGAGAAAAGGGAAGTAAGACATGGCGTGTACTGTCATTGTAATCTGAATCATTTACCTAAATAGATTATCTTGCTTAGCCAACGTAGATAGTAGAGACAAACGCCCAGATGTTACAAACCAAATGAACTGAAAAATTGACTTTTCCAGCTTTGGACTACACACTGTAGCAGATGTATTTATGATGAATTGACAAACATGTTTTCCAGGTTGTCATTTATCCTCTGCTCACAGTTGCTATCAGCACAGAGGGAAAAAGCTCACAGTTTAAACTTGAACAATATATTACATTAATCAACAATATATTTACTTCCCCATTGGTTGAATTCTTTATTATAATGGATTCATTTCTTTATTGTGCACATTTGAGAACCATGTAGTTTGTCCCTGTCAAGAGCTACTGCAGGAATGTAGGGAAAGTTATGTATGACTTTCCTCCTTTCCCTTCTTCATCTGTTGGGAGGACCAGCAGAGCCTGACCATTCTTTGTCTCATCTGTCACCAGCTCGAGGAGAGCCTCAGCAACCTCAGACACTCTGAAACAAAAAGGTACAGGGACATCAGTGAATATCCGTGTTCGTGTTATCATACATGAGCATGATAATCTACTTGGAGTATCAAAGGCTAAATCTAAATGATGAATGTAATTTTTTTTAGAGGTTTATTGTTAGCTATTAGATTAAACATTTAACATTTAGATTTAAAATGTAATATTTACATCTAACATTTAGATTTAGATTCAATATTAAAATAAAAATTGTATGTAAAAATTTAAATTTGATTTCAACATTTGGGTTTGTCATTTGACATTAAGGTTTCTCATTTAACATTTACATTTAATATTGAAGTTTACATTTAGCATTTCCATACTTTTAGAATTCAATTTAATATTTACTTTTAGAATTCAATTTATTAATTAGATTTTGAATTTATATTTAGATGAAGACTCAAGGTTTAAATTTAGATTCCACACTTAGATTTACATTCAACATTTAGATGCAGATTCAACATTTAGGTTTGACATTTGATATTTAGCTGCAACATTTAATATGTATATTTAACATTGACATTATATATGTTAAATATGACGAAGTTCACAAATATTGTAAATCTGGTTTAAAAAAATGTGACTTTCAAAAATACACCCCACTTTTAAAAAACATTTTGGAGCTAGATATGGTGAAATGTTATTTTCAACATTAGCCGCTTTACAATCACCATACTAACTCGCATAATAGGAAAAACGTTGGAAATAATTTCATAGGCATAGACTAAGTATCAACTTGCGCAAAAGTACAAAAGCAAAGACTCACTTTAAAACCCCCAAACGTTCAACTAATTGTTGGGTTTCAAGGCAGAGTTCGGAGAATCTTCCCAGTTGTTTGGGGATGTTGGAGAAGAGGTCGGTTTGGACGAAAGCTGGGCAAAGCACGTTGGACCGTATGCCATAGCCTAATAAGGTAGAGGCAGCCTAGACAAAGAACCACACAATTAGACTTCAGCTGTTCATGTAAGTGTAATATGAGCACCAAAGAAAACAGATTATTACATTATTTTTTTTATTTTTCTTTGTTCACACATTCATACAAAGTTCTTAAAGCTGCATTTATTGATTCTTTATTGTCTGTTGGGGACAGAAGACCATACCAAACCAGGGTTAGGGTTAGGGTTAAACCATTGAGTTTCACATTCAGCAGTCTCAAGGTGACGTTACCATATTCTCTCCCTATTGTATAATATTCGTTACACTTTTAGCGCTGCTTTTGTTCTACACTAGCTTCTGTGAAAAGCATCTTCTCATTTGTTGATAATGTTTCACTTTCATCTTCAGCTAGTCACTACATTACTTAGTAATTGTGAATTTAAAAAATGTGCCAATATTTATCAAGTGCATGAAACTGTGACAGTGTAAATAGTTTTCTTCCTCTTCTTTCACTCCATCATAAAATAAATTCTTATAATTGTATTTTGTTTTGAAGCAAATGTTACATGAACCTACAAAACTCTATTTGAAATAAATGAATAATTACAATAAACAGAAAGTCTTTCTTACCGCTATGGCGCGAGTGAAGCCGACCACTCCATGCTTGACAGCTGTATAGACCGGACAGCTCGGAAGGGGGCCAATTCCTGTAGGATATGAATCTTATCAGTTCATATTAAGGTTAAAAATGTCCAGTTGATAAATCACGAGTTATGAGGCTGCACAGAATTGCTGTCCATATTTTTTCTTATGTCTATGAAAATTAATTAAACGATGATTTGGGGTGCTTTTTAAGATTTTAAGATATGTTATATTATCTTATCTTATTCCTGAAAAGCTTTAATCCTGTTTTAGCGCGTTGTTAGTGTGTTTTTAAAAAGAAATAGCTTATTCTTCTAATTCTGACATGAAATGTCTGAAGACGCGGACCTTACCTGCCATAGATGCTGTGTTGACGATTACCCCTCCCCGACCTCCTGTCAACTTGTTCATGTGCTCCAGACCCAGGTAAGTCCCCCGGATGATGCCCATCTGCAACACAGAGCACAAGTTTTATTTTGGTGTCCACTGTAACAGCGGATATCTTTTATTCTGTCCAGATGTTGTGAAACTAAACAGAGGAAGCACAAGTTAGGTTTGCACGTTTGCTGCAGTACAGATGTAGACTTTGGACTTTGGACTTTGGAAAAACATTGTAGGTTGTGGTGTCATTTCCCCTGTGGGAGTGGTGCATTCCAGTACACCAAAGTAAATAAACCATAATAACAACCAGTGTGTATGTTGCTGTTTCTGCCTCTTACAAGGTTTATGGAGACCATTTTCTCCCAAGAGCCCTCATTGAGGATACCGGCATTGTTGCACAGGATGTCTATCCCTCCGAAGGTTTCTGCAGCTTTCTTCAGGCCAGCTTGAGAGCAGGAAAAAAACCAGTGAGAAGTTATCTTTCAATTTCACAACCAAGTTGAGCTCCTCCTCTTATACAGCCTCTTTACATAGTAAGTGACACCGTTCACTGTAAAGCTGAAACTAATTTGTTGATATATAAAAATCCTTAATTATGATTAATTATATTAATTAATTTTGAATTCTCACTTTAAGTAATTTTTTATGTCAAAAAGATTTGGACTGCTTCTAGCTTTTCACGCTTGGATATATTCTTGTTTTCACACTTTTCCTGATAGTAAAACAAATTTTATATTTTGAACAATATGTCGGACAAAAGAAGAATTCTCCTGATGAAAATGCTTACTGTTCTAAAACAACAGGAAAATAATCAGTGGGTGTGTTTATAATAAGAACATAATTAAGGATATTTGGTGGCTGCAGCCCTTATTCACTAAAACAAATTGCTCAACAGCTATTGTTCATGTAACTTTAAACCTCAAGCTAACATGCATTGTAGTTGTTCTCAAACTGGAATCAAACACCCCCCTTACAGACGCAGCACAAAACGGTCCCACGTTCGTGAGAAAAAACATCTGTTGACTGGAATCTTTGGTCACAAAAGAAAACACAAATTGTGGGTGGGATGATTCACCTCATGTGTTTCTGGGCATGTATTTCATTCAGTAAGTCCAGCTGCTTTCAGGACCACAATTTTTGAAAAATCCTAAACTGTGTGTGTGTGTGTGTGTGTGTGTGTGTGTGTGTGTGTGTGTGTGTGTGTGTGTGTGTGTGTGTGTGTGTTACCTTTAATATCCTCCTCTGATTCCACGTCGCACTTCTGGAAGAAAACTTTCTCTTTTCCATACTGTTTAATGAGGGTTTCCATTAAACCCTTTGCTGCTGTTTCATTCACGTCCAGGAGAGCTACCTGCAGGTGAGGGGGAGTCAGTTTACAAGCTCCACTTATCTAAAGCGGCGGTTTTCTTATCCAGACACAGCAAACAAATAAATGCACGTTTCTGTTAAAAATATGTTTTGATTCATCTTCATGATCATTCTGGAGGCTGTGGTTTATGGTGCTGTTGAATTGTACTGTGTTGTATTGACAGGTCATAGACAGGTAAAGACATTAAAATGTTCAAAAGACCCAAAACAACGACCAACCAGCATACCATGTTGCATCCTGGTCAGAGAAGCAGCAATCCAGCTGTTACTGGTTCAGCGTAGAGCCACCTCCCCTTTCCATCATGAAGCCAGAGGCCACAGGCATTAGTCATTAACGTCATAACTGTCGTGTATAGGCATGTTGTCCCAAGGAAGCATCTGGGACATGCACGAGACAGGTACTGGTGCGACACACAGACCCAACAGGTTAATTGCTATTTGTGGGTTATAAGTTGGGCCACTGCCTTCTCTAGAGCCAGGAATCTTTCATGTGCAGTTTTAGCCACAGCTGGGGGACAGTCTTCTTCCATATTTTATCTTCCATATAGGCTCAATTTAATCGCTTCATTCTCAAAAAGGAAGCGTAACAGTTTGCAAAGCAAATGCAACTATCAGGATGGACGCAAGAAGAACATTTTTAGCCCCGTCTCTCCATCAGTGGTTTCCATGTTGGAGAAAATTGTGTAACCATGCTCCTTTCCCAACACTGTTTGTTGGTCACACAGTAACAGAGATATGTCCTCAAGCCACCCTGACGCATGTCCTCATTCTGTGAGTTATCAGAAAAGTTAATCAGTTATGTATCTGAACATTGTTGCCACAGCATGCCCACCAGCTGAAACACCACTAAATATTTAAACACATGGTGGCTGAGGGTAAATATTTCTGTACAGGATTTGGTCTCTATTACATTACAGATCATGCAGCAAACCAACAGTTTAGATTAGAAATTCTTTTTAGAAATTGACAAAACTTTACCTTGGCACCATTTTGCAGAAGAATCTCTGCTATTGCTTTTCCTATTCCCATCACTGCCCCGGTCACCACCGCGTTTTTACCATTAAGAGCCATTTCAGCTGTTGGGTACTGACAGAGAAGGACGTCAGCTGTAGGATCCCTGCAGGAAAGTGGTGAAGTCAGACGAGCCAGTGTGCCTTTAAACTCACTCTGAGTCCACCCATCTGGAGGGGGAGTGTGTGACGTATCTGAGCAAGCTGCCAAGGAGGGATCAAGAAAGGCCATCAAATCAATTGCTCAATATTCTGTGGTGCAGCATATGTGAAACAGCTTCACATGGCAAGTTGCACTTCAGGAAAAAAGTAATGAGAAAAAGTTTTTCATAAAGACAGAATGAGGTGTGAGGTCAAAGTTCACTGCAACAAATGGAAAGGTTAGGAAAACTCAAACTTTCAAGGCAACTTACTGCAGAGTCTTCTGGGCGCTGCACCTGCACAGATCTTAATGACATTTGGTGTGCTGATTTGGTCACATGAGAGATGAAATAGAACAAATAGCCACTTGAGAAACAAATAGAATATGTGTGTGTGTGTGTGTGTGTGTGTAAAAAAGCTAATATGCAAAGTAGTATATTAATATATACTGTACACTTCAGATTTATATTTATTATATATTCTCTATATGTAATATAGAGGATATATACTAGTTTATACAAAACTATACCTATTTAATATAACCTTCCTATGTGTACAATTTGTTCCCAACCCAGGACATCCCAGAGCTGAAGGGTTACGAGATGAGAATTAATAAAAAGCATCAAACCTGTTTTGCCAAACACACTGACTTATCTGATTTCTGTTGTTCTCCAGTCCCTGCAGCACTTTATGTCCGTACATGTAAAGAGTAATTCTCGCTGTTTGGTGGGAAGAGGCACCTTGCCTGAAGGGGTCTGATAAAGCATAGTTGACAAGATTGTACACGCTGCTGTAACTTTCGTGCTTACCTGGTAAACATCTGCGTGAGAAAAGAGGAGCGATAGTTCGATCACAACCACATAAAACCTGCACAAGTGTTGCAACAGAGGAAGCCACGTAGTCGATTTATGAGGTTGATGCTCGAAATATTGTAGTTTTTTGTTCGGCCTGTTGGAGTTCAAAGGTCAGCACACTCTGGGGCGCTTCTAAATTGGCATAACTTTTGTTTGCTTTTACAAGAACCTGAACTTGTTTGTTTTAGGGGAGTTGTGCATGTGGTCTTCACCATATTGAACATACAAATACAAACTCTTCTTTTGTTTTTAACAAGAAAACTCATGCAGATTGATCGCAGGCCCTCAGGGCTGGCTGCTGGCCAAAGAGCCGACTGATCGATTTAGTCCCAGGCTGCTTTATCATATTGATTTCTGATTCTAATAAAAATGTATTTGGAAGTTTTGATTTGCTCTGCGTGTCCATTTTACAGCGACTATCCTCCACTTCAAGACAGTGCAAGCTTTATGACGGAGAAAACGTTGTGGTGGCCTTCATCAGTGCACAGAGAGTTTTCCATATATGCCACACAGACGTTTGTGGGCTTAATGAATGAACAAAGGAATGGATTTTATTTATTTAAGCTGTACTTAGAGAGTCGTCTCTAACACATACATTTAAAAAGGCAATGTTGTCGAGACCAAGGCTTGCTGGTGTCTCCATATACTTGTAGGAATACGTGTGGAGTAGAGTAGAGTATCTTTGTTTTCACTCATCACACATAGTATACACACAGTCAACATTCTATGTAAACGAGAAACAGATAAGTTGATCATGAAGGATGGATTACGCCATCGATTGAGCAAGCGACACTCTGGTGATGAGTTCACTCAGCTTGTCTTCTGGGAAGCTGTGCTCAAGTGCTTGCACGATGACTTGGGAAACCTTGTAATGTAAAGAACTACTGATCTACTGAGGAGCAGATTTATCTGGCCCAGAATGGCTAGAGATATAGTCTAGACTTGTCTTTTGGAACATCTCCAGAGCCGCTGGCAATACGTGGTGAGGCTGAAGGAAGATTTGCAGAGAGCCTCCCAGCTGACACCAGATGCCACTGGTGAGACTCACCAAAGAAACAAGAGAGCATATGACAGAAGAGTTGGTTTCCAGTCCCTGAAATTGGTGACAGAGAACTGCTCATGTGACTGCTTGATGGAAAAAAGTAGGCACTGTGAAAAGGGACATAGCACTCCTCGTCTTCTCTAGAAAGAAATGTCCAGACAGTGTGTACAGACAGTACAAAGAAATCCAAAAAGTCACTCTGATCTCTCTCGCGTAATGTCATTCGGCATGTTGCATCTGATCCAGGACTGACCAATCACAGCCAAGTTGATCAAAATCAGAACCGTACTTATTCCCAAGTAGGTTATGAACATACAAGGAATTTGTTAAAGTGATTAGTGGATAAAAAAACACATTTAGTAGAAAATCGGGGAAGATAAAACAAATTAAGGAGCGAGTAATGAGAAAGATGAGGTGCAAGAGCAATGTGGTGAAAAAGCCGTATAATAAAAATGTATGAAAATAAATGTAAAAATGTTTAAAGATTTGTGCATCATAAAATGTGCGTGCAATATAATAGAGGTTTTGCAGACGACGGGCAAAGTTTGAAGGATCGGGTGGGTTCATGTGACTGTAATGCACATTGTCCATGAGGGGTCAGTGTTGACAAGATCAACTGCAGAGGGACAGAAACTGTTCTCATGGTGTGAGCTCCATGGCCCCACAGGCTTCTGGAAAATGGGCGTGTCTCAAACAGGTTGGGTCTGGCAGGATGGGAGGCGTCGACTAAAAAATATGCAGAGAAAAAGAACCCTGTCACCTCAATATTCATCTGTATTCTGTTATTCTGCGTGTAAGATTTAAGTGAAAGGGATCTATTGGCAGAAATTAAATATAAAGTAATCCTTGTGAGGTTTTCACTACTGTGTATTAATCATCTACATTGTACGAGTTTGTTTTCTTTACCCTAGAATGCGCCCCTTCTATTTAAATATACCCAGACTGGACAAACTAAACACCTTTTGAGTTTTTATGACAACTGAAGGCTACCACAGGTTCTCCTTCGTGTTTGGAAGGAGAGGGTGAGGTGAGGGGTATTCAGCTGCAACAGGCAACTTCACCACTAGATGTCACTAGATTCTACACACTGAACATATAACTCGTACCCTGATGTTGCACATAGTCAGAAAATGATCAGGGTTGGCTTGTTTGCTTAAAGCGTCATTAAACATCCAATATCAGTTTCTCTTTATTATTTACTCTCTTTACCATTACCTTCCACAAAATTTAATATCGTAAAGAGTATTAATGATGTTGTATCCCTGAAGTCCACACAAACACTGACAACTTTAAAAATACCATTGAAAAAATATTAATATATTAAGAGAAGGAAAGGTAAGCAAAAGAAAAAGCGTCAACAAGATTAGGGTAGAATAGAAACTGAAAACCGGAGCAAAATTATCAAAAGATTTTAGTAGTAACTTTGAAATGATATGTTGAAAGTTCCAAAGCAGTCATAAATAAAAGTAATATTAGTTTGAGAATCATCAGCTTTTGTTTTAGTGAGTTTTTGAAAAAAAAACTATTATATGGAAACACTGGGTTCCTGTGGATGGAGGTGTGTAATAAACTTTATTGCCCGAGCTCTGGACAGGAAGTAAATAATGATCACTGTGCTCATGTGGACTGGGAGCTTACATGTGCATGACACGTTGAAATTACCTCACTAACTAAATGTGGGAAATAATTATTTCCGTACAGTTGCATTCACCACAAGTGGATGAGAACAAATGACAGCAACATCCAGTTCTTATATGGCTGTGCAGTATATAGAGCTGCCACTAGATGGAGCAAAATGTTGCCACATGGTGACTTATTGCCTGTTGGACTTGTCTGTTACATCATAGTTTCTCAGATAGAGCATGTTTAAACAGTTTCTATATACAGTCATGGTTTAAACCTATAGACCTATAGAAACTGTAAGGTTCCAACACGTGGTTTCAACACACGAACACAGACAGAGGTGTAAACATCCATCGTGTTATAATGTGTAATGAGTTTAAATGTGGAAGATTAGTTCACGTCTCTATCATGTGGTGTTGTCTTCGTCCTGTAACCAGTGATCATATCTTTGTGAGGCAAGAATAATAAACATTGCATAAGAAGCAAGTATTATAAAGAAAGCATTGCCTTGATGATAACTCTAATTTCTTTTGCACTTTGGTATGTTTCCATCCTTAAACTCCTATAATAAACTTAATTCATATAGCACATTTCTTAACTCGGTTTACAAATTTCTTAATCTGAAGAAAATATGGTAAAAGAACAGCAATTAAAACCACAAAGCATGTCTTATAATAAACTGGTATTGAATGTGACTTACATCTTGAAACTGAATTGGTGGATAATCAGCTCACGTCCAAATTTTACACATCTAAAATTGTGCGTATTTTCCCGGTTAAAGGATTTTTTGGGAGGTTTCTCCTCATCGTAGTCAAGGGTTAAGGACAGAGGATGTCGCACCTTGCTCATATTAAACCTTATGAGGCAAATTGTCAGTTGTGAATATGGGCTATACTATTTAAATTTGAAACTTTTTAGCTACTGATGAAATATACTGTGTAAAATTACAACATATGTATAATCAAGGGGACTTTTTTAACCGACATGTATGTGGTCACGAAAAGGTCTGTCCCTCTAACTCTGTGCCCTCTCACAAACCAGGTCCACAAAGGCCCCCCAAGCTCATCTTGCTTACGGTGCAAATCTACCATTTAACAGCTTTGAACTGTGATTTGCTGACCAGCTGCTGACTTGTGTTTTTATCCCAGTGGCCCATTGCCATTTCACTGGTGATTACACTGCTAAAGAGCCCGAGAGAGCTGGACAATGCCTGAGAGCTTTACGTGTCACCAGTGTCATCGGCTGCAAAGAATAGGACGAAATATCTGCCTATTTACAGTGTGTGTGTGTGTGTGTGTGTGTGTGTGTGTGTGGAGACTTTGACTGAGAATGCAGTGGCTTTGGTGCATGTGTGACACTTTGCAGTCTCAGGGTGTTTGACAGTTGCTACAACTAGACAGAAGACGCTGTTTGTTGGTTTGCCAACAAGGACTGTGATACACCTCACCGCTCCCACACACACACATACACACTCACACACACATGCACACTCACACACACTTGATGGTGTTTGCCTGAAAGACAGCCTGAGTTTGATTGAGTTACAAACTCTGGTATGTTTGCAATGAACATCCTACCACAACTATGAGTCAAGTACAAGAAACATTAGTCATTCAGCATGTGGTGTGTCATCTGTGTGCATCTGTGTGTGCTGCAGGGACTCACCCTGTAGCATCAGAGGTCACATGTGTCACTTCAGTCACACAGTGTTGGATGATTAGAATAAAATATCAACCATCAAACAATCACAACTCTCACAAAAGTGGTTTTGAAAGAAATAAACAGCCTAATCCACATCTTGCTTTTCACAGCTTAAGTATTTGTCCCAGAGTTTATAAATGTGATGTTTGTTTGGCCTCTGAGTCCAAACACTCAGATGTCAGAGCCTCTCAGGAGATTTCAAAGTGCCAGCAAGACTATTTTTTTAAAAGAAGGTCCTAAATGCATCACAAGCCATTTTCAAACATGATTTTTGTCTTTCACATTTGAAAAACAATGGACAAAGGAAAACGTCCTGAACACCCAGGCGAGGGGTGCCATGTGGGTGGAGCATGCATGAGGCAGGTCATGACGTAGAAATTCAAAGCCTTCGTCAAAGGTTCTCGAGTCTCGTTGTCTTTCCAAGTTGAAATCTTTACCTGCGTTTTCTACGTGTATGACAACTCTGTTTCATCCTGAGATGTTTGTATTCCTCCAGTTTTGCATGTTTGAAACATCATCAACACTCCCAGTCACTCACTTGGAATTCTTCAGACATTTTCATGCTGAATTCTCACATGGGTTCAATGTCAGAATGTTAAGAGTGACTGACACACAAACAGAAAATTAAGTTAAGATTAAAAACTGTACAGCTTGGCATGATCTGAGTTACAGAGCCAGGCGAACAGATGTTTCATGACGTCACGAGCACGTGAGGAACAAGTTGTTTAGGTATTTCTGGACGATTCTCATGTGAGCATACATGTTGAGTATTTCTCTGATGTGTCTTTTAAGCTTTTCAAGCTTTTACAACCTTGTTTCAAATTTTACACGACATACTGACAAAATTTACCTCTGAAATGGGTTCAGTACATTTGCCCTGAACATTTTAATTTAAAGGAACATTTTAAACACTATGAGAATTATACTCATTTGTCAAGACTTACATGGAAAGGTTGAGACATAGTTTGCAGACAGTTACATTCTGGTGTAAAAAGCAAACAGAGCTTATGATCTATGGGTACAAATCCTGAGAATGAACTGGTGAGGAGGCTGCCATGTCAGAAAAGTATGTTGTATAATTCATCCTCCTGCATCCTTCTGAACAAAGAGACATCTTCAGCAGCAACCTGTGAACAGGTTCAATCAGACAAGAGGAATCTGGTAAGGTCAAAGTAACACAGACTTTAGCTTCATATTGTGTGTAATTGTGTGTGTGTGTTGTCAGCCGTGTGTTATGGTGATGTTGTTATGAACAGGACCAAACAGTAGCCTGGCAGGGACAAAAGAGAGCGACATAGAGAGAAGGATGCAGAATAGAGGGATTAGGAGGGAATTGTCACCACAGGATGGACACTGATGTGTCATGACTTGTTTTTCATACAAAACTGAAAACACACAAACACCACTCTGTGACAAAACACACTGACCGTATTTCCCTCTTGAATCCGGACTGTTAAAATTGGAAATAATAATCAGAAAATGATAATAAAATGAAAGAAGCAATCTTTAGACAGCGCCTCTTCATTGTATAAATTGCTGGTCACCTACTCCTGGTCCTAAATTAATACAATATTTGAAATAAGCACTGGGATGGAACAGCTGCAAATGATTTACCCAAATCCTGATATCCACCCTCTTCAGTTTGAGTGGTGCAGGTCGCAGGTTAAGTGTTCAAAGTAGCTTGGAGAAGTGTTCTAACATCCCTTTCTTTCCCCTGAGGTACCACAAGTATCCATGTTTGGTCCCATTCTCTTCTCAGTAAACATCAAAAAGCCATTGGTCCGTCCAATTAACTTCTCACAAACTTTTCTCTCCACTGCCGCGTTAATGATGCACAACTCTACCTTCAGATCTAAGGACACCACTTTAATATCTCAAAATGGAGGCTGGTGTTCCAGCTATGTCAGTTTCTCAGACCCAACTCCTGGTGATACTAGGCAGTCTTAGAACACAAGTTCCTCCTCTCTCTTTCCTTAGAAGTGTACAAGAAAGGGCCAACACTTGATCATTGTGGAAACTATTGGATTTTCTGTCTGTATGCTGGGATTTGGCAAAATACTAACAAAAGTTAAAATTGTAAAATATTGAAGATGTGGCCATTACGAATGATGTTGTACCTTTCCATGTGAGTCTTGACAAATGAGTGTACTTCTCATAGTGTTTACATTTGTCCTCTTAGGCACCATTACACGTGTGATTTTTGGCTGTCCCACACAAAAGTTGAAAATGGTGAGAGATACATGGTAAATTCTTTGGCTGTCAGATAATAAAACAAATCTATGAGTGAGAGTGTGATGAGACTCATCCACTGACAGACCATTTGGGCCTTTAAGAGACCAAGACAGACGGCGTATGCAGATAAATGACTGCATATGAAGGTAGATGACAACTCCCCAAAAGTGAAGCCAAAACAGTTTGTCCATCCCTCGATCGTGAATGTGATATCTCAGGGAAGCCGTGAGAAAAAATGTCATGGTCAAAGGTCAAGTTCACTGTGACCATTGTAGTGAGAGAAAGAGAAAGTGATGACCTTTTATATCCCAAAGGTCACTGTGAAATCATAATGTTCTGCAATAACACTTTTCTTACGAAAAATGGCTCAGGAGATTGTGACGTTATCTTCTGCAGTTTTACTGGTCGGCGGAGGCATAAAACCACAAGGAAGTAATTTTTTTCAAATGTTTTTTCCACACCTGAACACTTTTTGTAAAACATGTGTTTAGGCAGGATTATGACACTTGACTATTTGCATTTCTCACCTGGAGGACTGAATGTTTAACAGTCACGTGACTAGAATGTGAGTAACAGCCGGAGGCTTTACAGCAGCAAGGGGAGAGTGGCCAGTCCGGTCTTGTCCACCACACCCCACTCAGTCAGTGGATTATGGTCGTTATCTGTGGGGTTTAGGTGGTGGGTGGGTGGGTGGGGGCCGCTGCTTCTACAGTAGGAAGCAACTCGTGGTTTGTACTGTGCTGCACTGAATTTTTCAAGTAGTACATTGACTCAAAATGATATATACCTACCTTAGAAGTTAAAACTGAACTAAAATGAAAATATAGGTCTGGAGTTTCTTTAACATTAGAAATGAATTAAAGGGTTTCTCTGACGATAAGGCTACTGGATGACTTTAATAATAGGATGTCAGACATACGTACTCATTTATAGTAAAAATCTTTTTACAGTAACAGTGTTGTTATGGATGAGGGGGGGGCTTTATTTCTTATGGGATTAATGAATCAGCACCAACCATCAGAGTAGAACAGGTTTGGTAGAAAGCTTTGCACCAATGGATTTTAAGTTTAAAAAATCTTCAATGGTACTTTTTTTTTTTCCTTTACTTGCTGTAGCCTCTCTCCAGCATTTTCTGCTGCCCCTCCCCTGACATTTCCGTCATGCAAACACTGTCAACTGCACGCTGCACCTTTTACAATAATGCAGCCATTTACAACACGCTGTAAGAAAATACACACGTGTCCTGATCGGCATCTACGAATGGCATATTCAAGGCTTTAGTCATAAAGCCACGAGGAATCCTGCCAGCCGTCTGCAGCAGTGGAAGTTCCTGTGCAGAACCTTTTAACACTTCCAGTATATTTCTGACATTTTTCATACAGATACAAGTTTAAAATGTGTGTTTATATGACATTAAAGTTAGTTTTACACTTGATATTGAACTTACTTAACAATCTGAGAAAAATAATGCCTTAACACTGTTCCTAAATCAGTTTCACACACAAACAAACATAAAATGCCTCCATACTGCTCCAGCCCAAATGTCCTCTGATATCCTCCTCTGGAGCCACGTTCACGTTTGCAGGCACACAAGTGTTTGTTGACTCAAACACTTCACCCACCCCTCCATCAGCATAGTGGTGAGTAAGAAATGAGTGAATTTTCATTTTTGGATGGACTATCCCTTTAAAACTCCCCCAGAGTTGTGGCTTTGCTCTGCTGCTCTGTCTTGATGTTCAGTAATACTCTGCTTATGGAGACTCTGTGTTGGAATCTGCAGTTTGTAGTATGTGCATTAACTGGTGTTATTCTTTCATAGCATCACCGTATTGTGTTGGTTTAACCTGGGTCAGGAACAGAGCCTGGATCATGTTGATCCATTCATACTAACAGAAAACAGTTTTTTCGGGGCCACTGCCAGTTCATAGGTACGTCATTTGAATTATGACATTGTGGTTTTTGTATAAAGCATCTGAATACAGGCTCTGAAAGTGTGGAGGATGTGAGATTGCTCTTGTCTCAATTTGTAGGATCCATAACGTCTAACTCGTCGACAACTGCTCCACCATTCAGAACAGGCTATACCACCTCTGCCTTAAGCCCAGTGGGCACATAAAACCTTCATGAACGACTTTGTTTGAAGTACACCGAGGCCTTATAGCGCCTGAGATAGTTGTGACTAGCCGCCCTGAGGCCAAATCAGCTCTTCAAATAATCAAACAATCGTCCAATCAGCACCTGCCAAGTCCAATGAGGAAAAAGTAGGAAATTACTGTGCATGTACAAACACGATCTCCATGATTTTATCTGAATTAAAGAGGAATTAAAGGTTTTGACACACTCACAGGTTTGCACAGCTATCCTTATCAAGACTTTGCATTGACTTCCATTCATTGTGGACAGCCTAACCTTAACCTAATCACAATTCTCATCTTACCACTAACCTTAACTAGGACCTCAGAAATAACATTTCACCTCATTAGGACCAGGCTTTGGTCCCATGAGGTCTACTGGTCCTGATAAGGTCAGTGTTTACACTGGAAAATGTCTTATAGGGGTAACAAAACGAGCACACACACACACACACAAACACAAACACACAGGGGATATTTATAACCACTGATGTAATATAATATGCATGTACTGATGAATGTTTCCCTTACACAAGTAAAATTTCAATGCAGGTTTTTACTCTCTTAACGACTCCAAGAATCAAGAATCTGAAAACTTCTGTCATCACCAAACTTGTATGATAATTTGGCACAAACCAAATCATAAATCATAGGATCATAAATCATAAACCTATTTATGTTTCTCTTTTTCACAAGTATAATTTCAGTTCAGTGCTCTTTAAACTTTGGATTCCCAGTAACAACTCTCCACTGGTTTTGTTCTGGGTTGCAATCTAAGAATTTGAAAACTTCTCCCACGTCTTATCTGATCAAATAATTCTACGTAAACCGGTGAATGTTACTAAACCAGGCTGAGCTGAGTTCTTGTAACACGTCTTCCCGGGTCTGTGTGAAGAAAACTGAAGTTTGTTTTAAGAACACAAAAAGCAGTAGTAGCTGGAGGAACAGTTAATTCATGTGAAGCCATTTTTTCCTATTCGACTATGAGACAGAACTCCTCACTCTGAAATAACACACACACACACACACACAGTAGCAAATGGGACAAATCCGACGTGAACTCCTATGTCTATTATATAATCAACCTCAAAAACTAAAAAAAGCTTGTTGAGCCACACGTTGGATGTGCCTGCAGAGACACAACCCACCGGATCACACACCGATGACGAGCACACAACACGGACACACACACTCTTACAACTCCTGCGTGTGTTGTGGGGAAGCTGTGGAACTTTAAGAAATTAATGTTTAACATTTAAAAGGAAAACTGGGCTCGGAGCGTGAGCGCACACGTGCAGCTCCGGTGTGGACACGTGTGTGGAGTAAGGCGACGGTGAATCGCGCTTTACGTAAATGTTACTACCGTCTTTTACGCAAGTTAGAAAGCAGCGTAACGTCGAATGTGCAGCTGATGGATGAATTAATGGGACATGGGCTGCATCGTGTTTAGTTGTAGAGTAATTACAGTGAAACATTATGTTCTGTGACAGACATTTAACGAGTTAACGTGATTTGATGCGTTCAGAGGGCGAGACCGACGTCATCGAGGGTTCCGTGAGGCGTTCACGATGATCAGAAAAAAAGGAAAAACTCAAGGAAATGCAATAACCCTCGTTTCTAGCTAACGTTAGCCTGCACATACTGTGTTTTTAATCAACAAAATTGTTTTGATCAATTTCAAATTCCTTTCGAATTTGATATGTGGAGGACAATGGAAGTTGAAGCTACACTGATACTCTACTTTAGTCAATTTATTGTACTTTAGTGGAATTCTATGCAAGAAGGGGTGGCCGTGTAGATATATAGCTGGACAAAATGAGAAAAATATTTCCATTAAAAAATGGATAGTGAGCATTATGTCATTACCAAGGAGGTTATTGTTTTTAATCTCTTGGTTTGGTCGAGGCAGATGGCCGCCCACATTGAGTCTGGTTCTGCTTGAGGTCTCTTCCAGTTAATTAGGGGAGTTTTTTTCTCTCCACAGTCACCAAAGTGCTGCTCATTGTTGGAACTGTTGGGTTTCTCTATAAGTCTTGACCTTCAATGTAAAGTGCCTTGAGATAATGTTTATTTAGATTTGACACTATACAAATAAGATTTAATTGAATTGTTTGTTATTTTTCAGGATTACACAAAACACACTCCAAAGAAAGATTTCCATCAAATTACCCCGGGAAGAAATCATTTTTCTCAGATAATAACCAAAGGATATTGATGAAAACTCACAGGCACATTTAAGGGACTGATATTTATGAGTGTGTGGAAGTTGGTGCCAATCCAAAGGAAAATCTGGATCTAGTGAATTAAAATGTGGCTTCATGAGGGGACTGTTGGGCCTTGGTGGAGGTAAGGTCCTTGTTTACTTCTGCTTCAGTAGAAAACTGGATTTGTTGGATTAGTAAATTATTTTTCAACACTATATCAAACCAGATTAAACAGCTAATTTAAAAATTACATCTGGATATATTTGGTAACTGAAAGCACTTGAGTGTGTTCATCAAAGTGGCACTTTGAGCTTGAGAGGATTTATGATCAGGCAGCACTTGAACGCAGCATCTCGATCTGGCCCAAAAGCGCGCTCCCGGCTTTACGTGGCTACGCCCCCTCTACACTGTACGTGCGCGCACCCTAGTATCGCGTGGTGGGGATCATCCATGTTGCTGCTGGTGCTGGAGATAAGGTTGTAATCCTGAGGCCCTCGGACACGTTTCTCTCTTTTTCTACATGTTTCAGCGCAGCGCCGACTGCCCCGCGTCTTAGGCTGAAGCTCTGCGGCGTAGGAGCGACAGAGGAGCGGCACTCACCGCCGAGCAACTTCACGTTCCCCGAAATTGAAGGCGAATTTCGGGCCGGGGGGGAGGAGGACTGGTAATCCTGAGGGGGGAAGAAAGACGGTGGTGGGAAATGGCCACTCAGGTGGAGGCTCTCCTGCCTGGCAATCCGCTCGCCCAAGCCGAGGAGCACGGGAAAGTGGCCCGAGGTGAGCCCGAGGAAGAGGAGGGCGGACGGGGCGACGGGGCCAAGCGGCAGACGGGTGTCGACGACCAGGGGAGCAGCTCCGGCGGCGGCGGCCCCGGCCAGGGAGGGTCCCCCGGCGCGGAGGAGCAGACCTCCAAACAGGCGACGGAGGAGGACAAGGGGGGCTGTGACAGCGAGGACAAGCAGACCGAGGAGGGGGTAACAGGCAGCAGGAAGGAGTTTACTGAAGCTCCCCCGCCCAAGGTGAACCCGTGGACTAGGAAAATGAACGCGGTGACCGTGGTCAGCGTGAATGGACAAGCACACCACGGTGCGTACCCTCCCCTACATGTTGATTTCTTGGCTGTCAGTGTTGTGTCGGTGTCTGTGCGTCCAGGTGTGGTCATCCGGGCGGCTGTCACGGTGGGGAAGAGGATCACATAGTATTTAATGTAGGGAAATTAGAGGTAAGGGGGTGCGTAAACAATCCCTGTCTGTGCTCCCTGTAAGCTGGTTCTATTTGGAGTGCATGCACCCCCCACTCTTCCTCCACCTCCTTTTGGCGAAGGCTATTCCTGAAGTTCAGGGTGGCGGTGTGGACCCACGGGTGGCTGGTTGCACAGGGGATCACACCCTTTTTAAAAAGCACTTTAAAATCCTCCACATAACTCACATGACTCGTTATATCTTAAAGTTAAACCCCTCTGGGTTGTTTGAGACCCTTTGTTGCAAGTGAGGAAATGTCCTGCACCACTATGGACGTGCTGTAGTGCAATGGTTAAGTAGCTGCACTACATCCCACCAGAGAAGCTGAATGCATTCAGAAGCAGAAAGCCTTTTTACTGAATTCCAGGGTGGCTGGTGTCACAAGGGATCACACCCTTAAAAACACTTACAATGCTCCACAGAGCTTTTTATAAAATCTAAATGACCCGTTTGTTGGCTCTATGCTGTAAACTGGGGGTTAAATAACAAGATAACTGATATTAACTGATATTAACTGCCACTTCTGCTCTGTTTGAGACTCTCAGGAGGAAGTAAGGAATTGTCCTGCACAAATATGGACATGTGCTGTGTGAAGATGCTGCACTCGTGTCATCACACCCGATGATGGTTTTCATTGTGGTCACTGGTTGCATTCCTCTGCTTCTTGAAATGTCTCCCTGCCGTGCATCCCTCCTGCAGTGTCTTTAAACTTTGCAAAGTGGGAGACAACGGGACATCTGGCTTGAAAACAGTCCCCATGTTTAGCTTGTCTCCTATCACCCCCACCCCCCTCCTCAGCCACCCAGCCAGTCAGACCTGACCTCGCGCACACTCCCTGTGTTACCCAATGTTTAAACTGGTCTTTACTGTTGCTAACACGTTTGTTTTCAGGGCAGGTTTCGAAACACGCTAATGAGACAACCACCTTAATGCATCAATTAGCTGTAAACACACGATCTTGGTTAGTTGTGTGTGTGTGTGTAGCGGCTAAGCCAGCTAACAATAGCGCACGCACACACTTCTCTGGCCTAGTGTGTCGTCCAGCCCTTCGCACACATACACACACACACACACACAGAGAGAGAGATGTTAGCTTAGCTTCCACGCTGCTACATCCCACCTCCACCCACCCTGTTTAAAACGCACACCGCCCCCTGTACGTCTTCCCAGCATCGATTCCAGACACCGCAACGCCACCGATCATTAAAACATCACATTGTTAAATCTCTTTTAACGAAAACGAGCTGGTTTGTTGTGGGGCGTCACGTGTTCACTCCACGTGTTCCCCTGGTGAAAGGCATGGCCGCTGTTAGCTTGTTAGCATCGTGTGCGCCGCATCCGCGTTAACACATAGAGCGGATCGTCGCTGTGGGTTGTTGTTTGTGGGCCAGTCCGATTGTTTCGTGGGTAATAACACGGTTGTCACGTCGTGTGGACGTCGGCAGAACAAACCGGGCCCCTGCCTCCCTTGTCCAATCCATGCTAGCTAACGTTAGCATGGGGAGCTAGCAGGCAGCGTCATCATGGCTTCTGCATGATCTCACTGATCCCAGCGGAAACGTTGTAGATGGTTATGATTTGTAATTAAAATGCACATCGAGGGAGGTGTTTTAAATCAAGGGCTCATTGATCGATTATTAGGAATGATTATTGGTGATGCACGTGGAGCCGCTCTCCTCCTGCTGCTCTGTCGGTGCATGGTGGTTTCACGTCTCCTGAGCCATGTGTGTTTTTTTCATGTCCCGGACATTGTCAGGTTCTGCAGCTTGTCAGCGGTTTGTGCTGCCTTTTTGTTTGCAGGCGGGTTTGTTGACTGTGCTGTGTGGACTTCAGGGAACAGCCTGTACCCTGAATCCGGACCAGTCTGGGTGGATGTGGTCCAAAAGCTGTCACATCAGCAAAGCAAGCCTGGCTGGGAGCCAGAGGTTGAGATAACCAAGGCTCCAGTGTTTCAATTCAAAGACCAAAAATGGTTCAAATGCAACTTATAGGCTGATTGTTGATCATGTGTTTAGAGCAGCGGCTACATTTACCCCCTCGTGATTATTTAATACAAAGTCATGTTAACAACAGGTTAACATGATCATGATCAATCAAAGAAGTGTGGTACTCATCAGAGATTGTTTGACAGCTGTACTAGGAAAAAATATCACAATTGCAAGTTTAAAATGAAACATAACCTTGAACCTCAAAGTTTTTTTGTTTTGTACATGGTGGATCATTACCCCCTTTATATGGAACCACTGGTTAAGAGCAAACAGCCTCTCTATTGTTCATGGTTCAGCCAATGATTTTGGAGAAATGTGAACATTACATCTGAAATTGATCCTTTTTCATGTCGGTTTACCTTTTTATAGTTACTTGAGTCATTCAACATACTGTCACATGTCTGAAAACCCCCCATCGCCATTTTCTAAATCCCAAGTAGCTTGGTTCAAGGAACACTCTTTATTTAGTAATCACAAATGAAAAAGAACAAAAACATAACCTCCTGAAGCTGAAATTAAAGACACATTATTCTTCTTGATAATTACCTTAAACCATTATTTAATTATCAACACAATTGATGATTAATTCTATATTGATTACTTAAGCTAATATTGACTAATTGATACAGCTCAGAAAAACTGCTTGATACTGTAGTGAGTGTAGACTGAGGTGTAGCGACACTCAAATGTTATCAGGGTTTTAAAGTTATTTCCTAAAGAGATCAGAGCATTTTCTGTAAAACTCAGTCTAGCGACATTTATTTTTAGATGGAAAGATTCAAGCTCTCCAGCAAAAATTTAAAAAGTTTTCTTTTTGTCAGGTAGGCTGCTCTCTAATCAGTATTGTGTACCCAGCTTGTCCTTGAACAAGATCCCGGACTCCTGCCCTGGATTAAAAAAAACAACAGTTGAAAGAAGGAAAAAGTATTTCCACAGTCCAGGCAGCTTGTTTTAGGATCACAGTGGGATAGTATCGCAATATGGGACCTCAATTTCTGCAAAGAGTAGGAAGTAATCAGTTTGTCTGGCCCTTATTGTTCTTTAAGTAATTACCAATCTGTAAACATGGTGATAAATCCCAATTTCCTTCGGGCCAGTGAAGTATTTATCAGAGACCGAGTTTTCTTCTAATGTCTCTTTTTGTTTTTTAAAACCAAAAATCCACATCCCAAAGATTTTCTACAATAACTGGATGAAGAAAAGCAGCAGATCTTGGCATGTGAAAAGCTGGAACCAGAGAATGTTCTCTATTTCATCTGTAACTTAGTTTTTAGAACTGTGTTTAATGGAATATCAAAACAGTAGATGATGATTTTTCTGTCATCAGCGTCAATCAGCTCAACAATTGTTTCTTTCATTTCAGATCTAAAGTGGATTCACAATAGGCAGCACATTTTAATAACTGTCTGGGTTTATTGTTAGTGATTGGGCAGATAATCGAAAGGACACAGTAACTAGCATGTCAATAGTTAGCAATCATTTCGAGTATCGTTACAGCCCTAGTGACTAGTGTCCAGAGTTTGTGTATTTGTTTTTCATGCTGTTACTAAAAAACAGCTCTGACACGCCAGCATCCTACGACAGTTTTCCTCTGGCTCGTCTGTAAAACGTCTTGGTCACATACTTAAAGGTGCCCTGTGGAGTTTTCATATGAACAAACAGAAGTTCTGTTTACATTCGGCGTTTCTCACCCAGCCACTTATTATGCACGAATCCTCAAGGCTTAAAAAACATGCTAAATGGATTTGCTTCCTCGTTTGTTTGATTTTCTTATGCAGCGTTTACATCCATGCCTGCTTGGTAGCAGTATGCCTCTTTGCTGTTGTGGTTGGAGAATAGTTAAGTTACTGTTATGGACATTTGGAATGTGCATTGTTGCCTGCATCCTCCTGTGCATGCATGGTCTGCTTTCTAAAAACATTACTCCACAGTGATGAGAGACCCCACAGGGCAACTTTAATGTGCGTTTCCACCAGATTTTGTGGGAAAGGGTGCTTTAGCTTCTGGTCTTGAGTTGACTCTGCCTTTTGTTACTTCATGCAAAGGGCAGTCTGATTGAACTTTGACTGGGAAAATGGGGTGAGAGAGGGGGTCAACTGTACCCACTGGTTACAGAGGTCATTGATGGTTTAGTGTTTTGATAAGAGAACGTGTGACTTCTCACTTTCGGTTTTTCTTCATGTACATGTTTGGCATTGACAGCATCGCTACTGGCTCAGTTTTCCAGCCATAATATTGTAACCATCATTCAGAAGGGTTTATGGGATGCGTAGTTTCCTCACTCTTAAAATAATTATCTTAATCGGTCTTTTGCCTTTTTTTATCTGTAATTTTTTTTTGCTCCGAATCAAATGTTTTATGGTCACAATTCATTGCGTAGCTGGTTCCAGGCTGAAAACTTTTTCAATCAAGATTTTTAAAATGTCAATAAAGAAAATGAATGGTAAATTTACTTTTCGAACCCGAAGTTGTTCTGAAAATGGGCGACCACTGTTAGGCTTCATTGAGACTCATTTTTCGGTCCCCGGATCTACAGTACGGTGTTGTGTATGTCTTCCTGAATATTGAAGTTGTCGCAGAAATGACACCAAAAGCTAAGTGGAGCAGTCAAACAACTACGGACAGAGAGGCAAATACAAATGATGCAGTCACAGCCTCAAGTTCGTACGACTTTCTCGGTCATGTGTCTTAATTGGGGCTCAGTTAAACTTCTCAGTGGGTTTTAAATGTGTATGATACTGAATTTGAATGGTGGGCTCAGTGTTTCTGAGAACAGCTTGAAGTCATGATTCATAAATGTGTTTTGGCCCCCGAGGAAGTAAATGGTGGATAAGTGATGAATGTGAGCAGTTGTGTGGCCGGGCCTTCCTCTGAGGGGTCACCATTAAACAAGAGCAGCACTGTGTTTACATAAGCAGACCTTCTCTACTTAAAGTTTTGTCCCAACTTCTTTAACATTTAACAGAAGTTAAGGTGCTAATGAGACCTCACTAGGTAAAACATGACATAAGTCATCAGACTGTCCTGTAAACAAAATGAACTCTAACAATGCTTTACTGCTGGCAAAATGCAGCCATTTTGGCTCAGCGGGTTAGTTTCCTGTCTGCCTGTGGCACCAGTTGTGGCAAACTGACTGTAAAAAAATGTTCCAGCTGTAAAGTGCCAGTGCTGGTGTGTTTCTGCAAGTGCTGGTGAGAAGAAACATGGACCAACAGGTCCAGTTTAAAAGCTTGGCAGAGATCTAAGATGCTGTGACGTTCACAGTAGAAACGGCCAAATAGTTTTAGGCTGAAATATGGTGAAATTAGGACATGGATCAACTTTACCCCTTTGGTTTTCCATCAGCAGTCTTGCATAAACACACAGTCGCCTTTTTTCCTTGAATATGCTGGGAGCATTTTTTTTGGTTCCTTATATTAAAAATATGATGAGTTAGGGCTGCTCGATTATGGAAAAAAATCATAATCACGATTATTTTGGACAATATTGAAATCACAATTATTCAAATGATTACTTTTGAGTTTGAAAACATGATGTATTTATTCAGTATTTCTCTCCAAAAAAACCCTTTATAACTGAGAACTTTCCCCGATTTTCCTCATTATTAAATGTCCCCATCTGCCCCCCCACTACAAGCAGACAGACAGAGAGAGAAAGAGAGGGGTGGGGGATGGCTATGAGGACCATCATCATTTACCCCCGAACCCCTACATTGAACGGGTTACATACAACAACAAGCGGAGAATCGCGGGCTGACCGGCGCGGACAAATGCGGGTCCGGTGTGAACAGCCAGGCGGCTGCGCGCTTGAGAGCGGCGCTTCAGCGCCCGGTGTAAACCCGGCGTTATCTGGTTCACTGAGCTGAGTATCATCACTAATCTAACCCTCATGGCATTTTTCACATAAGAATAATTGCGTCTCTTTCAGAAAATCTCTAGGCCTACTGTACAACGAAAAATGCCAAATAAATCGTTTCAACTCGATTATATTAGTTTGGAGATCGTTTGACCCAAAAATCGAAATCACGATCAAAACTCGATTAATTGCACAGCCCTATGATGAGTTTGGTGATTAAAAATGTACATGCCAAAAACTTAGCTGAACAACTAGAATTGTCAGTATCATCACAAGTGAAGTGTAATCACACCTTTGAACATTTAGTTCTCTCCACCATTGTCATCAAGTATGTGTGTTTGTCCATGTGTGAGCTCCATGGTGCGGCAGTATGTGAGATACATATATCGGCCTCTGGCCTTCGCACACAGTCTCTGTGAGAAAGATATCTTTTTCCTACAGGATACATTATTTAAATGTATTTCTGCTTTACTGTAAGAGTAGAACTGATAATATCTGGCTTTATTGACACTATGTTCCGAAGGCTGTCAAACACTGGGTTTGGTCTCCAAGGGACCCCAACCTCAGCTTGACAGGTGTCAGGATGTCTCAGTCCTTGGATGTGCATGTTCATCTTCACTTTCAATTGTGAACAATGCAGACTATTCAAGGAATAAGGATTGACCAGCAGGTTTGCCAGATGGATAATTGCAGGTTTGGGTCCATGCATTAGCATTTCCTTACCATTTGTCTTACGGCGCGACGGCTCTAAATACAGTTGTGAATTCTAAGTACTCTAAGGTGTGTGTGTGTGTGTGTTCTCAAGCAGCTTGGGAGTCTTGATGCAGTCTTTTCTTTATTAGCGCTTCACAGAACCAGTGGGTCGCTGTTTCAAAATTAGCATCGACACCTTCCTTGTCTCCTGCATTTGTCCCTGTCCTGTGAATCTCTTCCTCTTTGTTGTGCAGGAACAAAACCCCACCCTCTGTCACCAGATCCCCTCAATGCTGTTTGTAGAATTTTATGAGGCGTCAGGCCTCGACAAAGGTCATGAAGCTGGAGGGGAGTGCTGATGTGTGAAGGGGTAGAGTGGCTCTACTGTTGCAGGACACTCGTCGCTGCTGCAGCTCGGCGTGTGTTAACTGTGTTGAGGTGGGCCCAGTCTGAGAGGATGTCTTTAGCTGTTTTCAAACATGACCTGCGGGTATAATCAGAAGAATTGGCTACGTAGTTTACACATGCACACCGCATCAGGAGGTGGCACAGGCGCATTCACAACAGCAACAAATCCTCTGCATTATTCAGGTGAGAGGTGGAGCAGTCGGGTGCAGCAGACAGAGACAGGAAGTGATGTATTAACTCCGCTGCGGAGATCACGTGAATTTCTTGTCGCCACACCACCATTAACTCTCTAGACATCATCGTCTGGGTCTGCGACGTGTATGACACCGCATTTCTCAGCAGGATACATTTGTTTTTTTTTTTTTTTTTTTTTCATTTTTGCATCTGTCACTTGTTAGAAGCGTCATAAACCCCCCACTAGCTCGCGTTGAATCCAACTTCAACTGGATTACTACAGACTTTATACTAGGAGCCCAGGCAGAGAAAGTCCGCAGAACTTGCGGAGAGTCTCACTCGGGCATTTGTGTTCACAAGCTGCGGTGTTCAGTGCATGTCTGAAAGTAACTTTTATGTTCCATGAGTATATAACGTTAATATCAAATGGCCATGATTTTCTTTTTTTCAATTTTCCGTACTCCTGAGCTGTACAACTTCAAATATTTGTTTTGTAGAATTGTATCATATCTTTGTGAATTGAATATTTGAAGGTTTTTGACTGTTGGTCAGAAAAAACTAAACCTGAAGCTATTCACTCTCAGGTCAGAACCTCAGAGCAGATTATCCTGGAGAGGAAATTCTACGCTAAGAGGCAGACTAATGTCTATTCTACATAATCTACTCCCACACACACACACACACACACACACACACACACACACACACACCTACTGTCAGCTGTTTCGAATTAGACCTCTACTTAAGTTGTCTGTCCGAGTTGCTTTATCTGTGTCAGTGTTGTGTCTGGACTTGGCGATAGAGGCACATCTCTCAGACTCCGCAGCACGGCCGTTCGCTCAGGGTGTGGATTGTTTGCATCAAGGATGTGTCCCCTCACTGGTATTTAAAAAATGTGACTATAGCCAAACGCTCAATTCACATGACAGGTCATATTAAATATGTCACATTTAATTTGCATAATGTCCAGTTTCTGCAAGTAATTCTGACTAGTTGGTTATCTCGTCCTTTTTTATATGGGAGGAAGATTTAGTTGAGTGAGTTTAAGTTTCAAGGTAAGACACAAGTCATTGCAATTTCAAACCTGCTGTTCCGGTAAGAAGATGTTTTTAATGAGTGGGAACAACAAAAAGCTGCAGTGTGAACCGCAGACATTTTTCTATGGTTATGAATTAGTTTGCTTCTCTCACACTTTGCTGTGCCAAACCTTTTGGCTCTGCTAGAGCCTCACAGCCACGGATAAAGCAGCCAGTACTGTATGCTTCGTCAGTTTGTCCAGTCGCTTCAGAAACCCTCTTCACGACACTCTAGTTGTTGGACTGGTTGTCCAGTAGTTGTTCAAGTTTGCCACAGTGAGAAAGTAATCTGGGTTTGACCTTTTCTCTTTAGCTCTTTTTTCATTAACTTTTCTTGTGTACAACTGAATGCACCACTGTAAATGTCTTGCAGGAGAAACTGTCTGCTAATGTACACCCCTATCTCTGAATGTAATGATTAATGCGTCTGCTCCCCTCTCTATGTGATACTGGCTTTTCACCCAGCCTTCGGGTGTGGACATTTGGAACATGTTTGACCTCTGATGAGGTCAGAAAACACCCTTGTGCTTTTTGAGAATAACCTCTCTGTTGACTTCCACTATTATAGTACCGCTAGGGCTGGAGAATAAATAAATAATAAAGTGACATTTATCGGGATAATTATTTTATATATCATATCAACAGATTTTTTTTTTGGAACTTGATATAATTTTTGATCATATGGCCCAGTCCTAAGTTCTGCTTGGTAGCCATGTTGACCCTGACCCACCTGTGACCCCCGTCAAACCAAGCTTCGACTTTCTCTAAACTGTCCGGTTTATCATGTGAATGTCTGTGCTGGTGTATGTGCGTGTGTATGTGTATATCTTTAAATTAATATCTGTGGTTCTGCTTTTATTACGTAGCAGCTACAGGAAATGCAGTGTAGTTTTCATGTTTGGATGAAGAGCTGTAGTCAAGTGGTTTGTGATGCATGTCATCAAGGTCAACAGTGTTGTTTACCTCACCTGTGAATTCAGCACTATGCCAGCAATACCTCAGCCGGCGGCAAATATGTCCAACCTACTGAGCAACATCAGAACAGACATGAAATGTGGCACAAGTTAATATCCCAGGGAAATGATTTTTGAAGGTGCTTATTTAAATTTAAAGTTAAAATCATGAGTCATTGACATCACACAGTTGTCATTATTTTTTAGTTTGGAGGAATTTGGAGTTAAACAGTTTGCGTTCAGCATGAATGCCTGTGATGTTAAGAGAGATTTGATATTTGGTTTGGTCACATGTTGCATGACCTTAGTTTTGCATTCTTGTCATGTGTGTGTTGTATATGTTGCTCAGCAGACGTGGGGAGAAAACCTCCCAGCCCACTGCTGTCTGATCTTTTGACTCTGCAAGAAGTGATGTCACCAGGCTGAGCATGTGACGCCGGGGAGAATATTTGACGTGTGTATGTGTGGAGCAGGGAGGCAGGCGGTCTGTGGCGTTCACCCTGACTGTCGTTTCCTCCATATTTGGATCTTAAAGGCTTCCCTCCTCTGTCGTCACCCTGCTCTGCTCTGCTGTGGATGTGAGACTGTCAGGAAGCAAGCAGCTTGTGAATAAAACTGCAGAGCAACCCTTCACATCAGAAGTTATTTGAGATTTTGATTGGGATAATGTCAAACCATTTATACGGCGATTTCAACATGATTATCGCACCTCCTCATTTAGACATATTTCCCCCTCTCAGCTCTCTTCAGTGCCTTTTTAAGGAACTTTGTGTGTCCCATGTTGAGCATTTAAAGAAGTCCTGGCAATGTTTATCATTCCTTTTATCGAAAGAGAAATTAAAAAAATGTTTTGAAATTTAAATGTTTTCATAATAAGGGGTTGTTTTAATTGGACCCTGACTTCTGTGGATTTTGTTAATCATCATGTGAGGAAGTTGTCAGACTGCTGCTTTTTCCACTATAGTCACTGGGAAATCCCAGAATCCAACACTTGCCTAAATAAGTAAATCTTTCGAGTACGGTCTGACTTACAATACATGTGGGAGTATGAAGAAAACCCACTCGACAAAGCCAAAAAAAAGTCCCAGCATCTGGTGGAGGACTGGGCCGGTTTCCCAACACCACCACTGTGTTTATCTAAGCCTGCAGAGCCGACGTGGCACAAGGTTTATTTAAAGGTTTCAACAGTGATAAACCCCTTTGGGGTTTGGAGCAGGTATCTGCCCTGCTGTGTGCTGTAACACCCATGGGAAATTGAATGTGGACTCCACCTGAGCTGTGAGCTCTGTTGTGAGTTGTGGGAAGATGAGATGGGACTTTGTGTGTTGGGGGGGGGGGTGGAGATATCCGAGATAGTATTTATTGGAAAGAAAGGCAATATCTGACAGAGCATTTAACTAAATTAGGTTTATGCAAGTCTAGAAAATATCCATCAGTATCCCTTTTAGATGTTGTTTCATTTTGATATAAATGTTTAAAAAAAATGGATAGATGTGTAAAATAATCTTATATGGAGCCTCCACAGCAGAGTGAATTGAACTAAGTGTATTAAGAGGAAGAGGTAATGTTAATGGGAACTGGAAGGGGTTGGTGGCAGCTAATGTTAATGGTTGCCTCTGGCTATGACTACTGACCCAGAATGCTGTGAAGAAAGACGATGGGATTAAACACGGGAGCAGGAGAGAGAGAGACTGTTTGAGAGAGTGAATACTGGAGGAAGTCACAGGGAGGAGAGGGTGTCGATGGACGTAAGCGAGAGGAGTCTCCACAAGACGGGTCAGCAAGACAAGCAAGGCAAGCAGTCCCTGACCAGTCACAGCCAAAAATAGATACAGAAGTAGAAGTGATATTTCTCATTAGGTCTCAGAACTATTGCAAAGGGAAGTGAACAAAGTTCAGACAAGAAAAGTTGGTGGAGGGTATATCCTTGATATGCTGGTGGTCTCTATCCTCGCTTCTAACCTGGTTAGGCCTGAGTCTCAGATAACTTTCAAAGAAAAATTTCAACGAAACTAATATTTCTTGCAAGCTAACTTTGTGGGTGTGCTACCCTGACTGTGTTATCTGAAACATATGCTTCATGTTTGCCACTAGATAAATAACCCACTAACATCTGGCTTCGCTGCAATGGGAATGGATCCAATCAGCACTCATTCCCGGGTCAAATGACTCTGCAGTAGACATGGATTTTTGTATTGCTCTGGATCTGATTGGCAGTGATGGAAACGTGACACGTGGTTGAACAAACTAATTTTGCAAGACATCGAGGTGAGAGAGAACCTTAGTTTTCGGTATGCTCATGATGTCGACCATGATGCTTTTGGAGAAAACCCCCAGAGGCAAACTCCTAACAATGAGGGGAAACAAGCCTATTTTTTAGCAAGTTAACCTGTGTTTATATAAACCTGTGTATACCTACTAATGTTGGTGTGAATGAGGTGAGAATCTTAAATACTTGGTAAACGCAGCTTGTGCGTGAACAGCACTAATTGCACAACGATCTTCGGCAACCTTTGGATAAAGAATATAGCCGTAGCCAACTTCTCAATAGTCTTAATTTTGTCCCTTACCCTGTACCATACAAAACGCATCTCTCCAATCTGTAATTGCCTGTTAACTTTCATCTTATAATTTACTCGCCATGTGTGGCTGCAGTAGGGTTCTGTCTCAGGAAGCTAGGTTGACCACCAATTGTTGCCTCTTGAATACTGCTACTTACTAAACATAACTAGCTGCTGAAAAACTTAAGAATGGTGTTTTACTTTTGAGTTGAAATGTAGATCTTTCTTGGTTCTTGGGGAAACTATTTTGTAAGTGAGAAGGATTAATGTTTTCTCTGTCTTCTTTGATTCTGACTCATTTTGTTCTTATTCTCTCCTTCGACTCTGGGGAAAATAGGGGAACATGGTTTGATGAAACAAAATCTATCTGTTAATGCAAATTATCAGTACTTCTCTAGCCCCCTTCTCTTTCTTTACTCATTCCTTCTCCTCTGTGTTCTGTTATGTGTCCATGTAACACACATGCACACACACTCACACATGACCTGTCCTTGAGTTTTGAAGAATATAACGCTCTTATCGTCGCTCTTGCAGAATTGAGCACATAACGCCCAGATAACACTCAGCTGCCTTCACTCGTACCTGTTAAGTTACACAGTTCTCGACCTGCTGTCACACTCCAACCTCTGTTTTGAGCAAAAATAACTGAAGCTGTAAATCCCACAAATGACAGATCTTTAGTTCAACTTTGACGACAAAAAGTTGATTCGGAGTATTCTCGTCTTGTGTTGCACCTTAAGGGTTGTGAAAATGTGTTAAATGTATTTAGTTGGAGATCAGCTACGCAACCTGCGACAGCCACAGTTTGAAAATTTAGATTTGACCAGTCACCCACCCATGTATTTTGTGGTTGGGTTGGCAGGAAATACTCTATGTCCGAGAAAACAAATATTGATGTTGATTCCTGTGGTTAAAATGCATGCCGAGTTCCTGCCCATCTTTTTAATTACACAACTGTATTTATTAGCATAGTAGCAAATTATACTAGGACTTTTACAGTTTTTCTAAAAAAACATGGCATTTCAAAAATCTGTGCCAAAGTACTAAATAATAAAACTGCTATACCCTAACGCATTATTAAAATAAAATCATTGCTTGTACTGCTTCAGGAAAAACACATTTACAGCCCCAAACATGTTTAAAAATGTGTCTTGATTGAATGTGGTGCTGCCTGTGACTGGCTGGGGGACAGTAGCCTATAGTTTGGCAGACGTCCCGGGCCTGGGAGGCGCTCGTCTGACCTTAAACTATCATCTGATATGCAGCGAACACTGAGCAGCCCTGTGAGCGACCGTGAGCGATGCCCTACATGCTCGGATTGGAGGGATCATAGCGCATTGCTCAGCTGATCATGAGCTCGAAAAACATTGTTTGTCATTGAACAACCGTTGATTGTCCACTGGCTGCAGCCTGATGCACCACAAAATGAAATTATCAGTCACATACAGTTTAAGGAGGCACACACTTGTCAGGCCCAATGATTGGCTCATGGCTGCTGGTGATGTGTGTTAGATTCCCACATTCCTGTTTCAAAAGATCTGTCAAGAATTCTAATGATTAACCCACCAAACATCATAACTGTCACACAATTGGGATACCACTGCGGTGTGGTGCAGACCAGTCACATCCTAATTTGGATCAATTCCACACATTTACCTTGAAATTTTGGGATCTGAGTTTCATGTTTATCTCAATCATAAAAAAAGGTATGTATCTTTCCGTCAGGACCAAAGTAGTGAATCAAATCCCTAAAAGAAAGTGTCACTGTTAAGTTCACATGAGTAGAGCAGTAAGACTAACTGTTTCTGGCCAGTGAATCCCTGTTAAGCCCTGGTATTAAGAGATGATACAATCACAGATGGACATCTATGTTCAGGTGTCAATGCATCCAAGATGTACTGAGGATACACCTTGAGAGATGCGATCACTCAGAGCACATCCATTAGAAGTCTGGGCCGAACATGTTAAAACATAGACACAGTTTCTAGAGAGAGAGTTGTAGTATTTAATTACTTTGCGGCAAATATCTGAAGGTTGCACCACAGCTTGGCTACCTGGGATATGTTCTTGCCTGTAAAACATGCTCTGTCATGTGCTGTAGGTAGCAGCATTAATTTTTAAACCTTCAGTAGACTATTAACACCTTGTGCTCAAACTAAGCAGATAACGGGGGATAAATACTCAAGGAATTCATGTTGATTCCATGACTTGATTTAGCACAAAGCTGTTGCATCGGTCGACGTTTCTACAGGAGAAACTTGTGCTGAGATCAGGATTTTTTTGTCGTCGCACGAAATGTGTTTACATGGCCCAAATACTGCTGTACATTCACACAATGAGGGCAATAAGATGCTGTACAAATGTTTAAGGCGCTTTTATCTGAGAAGTTGTTGGTTAATAAGGCCACACAAGAAAGTGCCACAACAGTGCAGCCAAGCAAATTATTTGGTTCTACAAACTAGGTGGCTACTTGTAAGGCTATTTGTTTAGCTGCAGTTATAAGCTAGCCAGTCAGATATGAAAACTGTTGAGTATTTAGACACCAAGGAGGTAGAACAGGGTTAGCATTTATCTAGAGGTGTGTCTCTGGCCACCTGATGGATGCAAGTCTAAGCTGCTGATTCAGGTGATAATTGTTTGCATGTTCATGAGCGACCACTTTCATATTCATTCATCTTGCTTTGTATTCATTAGTTATTAGTCAGCCCGTCACCACGTAAATAAACATGAGTTGTGCAGCAAAGCTTATAATCAGCATTCCACCGGCTTTTCGGCCTTCCTCATCACTGCAGTAGATGCTAAGAGGGCTTGATATTGTTGTCCCAAGTTTGGGTGCAGGTTACAAGTGTAGATGTCCTTGAGCTCCAAGTCAGGCTCACCCCCCCGCTCCTCCAAATATGGTTTGGAGTGGTTCTGGCCACGATGGCCGTACGCAAACCAATGGGTGACATCACTAATTGCAGCGACTCCATTAGAATTGATTTATTGGGCTGTGACCATGCATTTTGGATTGAAAATTTGACAAATACTCAGACTTATCAGTTCTCAGTAATCTACTACATTGTTACATGAGTTATCAGTTCTCAACAGTCCAACAACAAGTTATATGAAGGTCATTCTCATTTTGTGTGTAGCTTGGAATTAAATTTAATAGTGGTGAGATACTTTGTGCTGTTATTGATCTTTGGGATTGTTTGGGTCAACTGCACCACGATGTGCTGAGTAATGGTCAATAGCTTTATGTTCACTTCACCAGGTTTCAGGAGTGACTGAAACAATGTGTCCTACAAATGCAGCTTATCTTAATCTAGGTGGTGAAATAGTTGCACGAGAAGTGGTATTTGGATTCTATCAGCCACTAGAAGAAATTCCTTGTTTTGCTTGAGTGTTACTGCTCATAAACACCCAGAAAGACGTTAATGCTGGAGACTTGATCCACAGTTTAAAAATGTACCCTTGAATACGATCCTCGACCGAGAAAATCTTTTTGGTGAACGTAAAGCTTTGATACTTCCTCTCGTTCCCATCTGTCATTAGTAATTTTTGGCTGAATGGCAGGTTGATGTGATGCCAGCAGCTCTGATTAAGATCAGCAGCATTGAAGCAACATTATGCCGGCCTGAGTGTGAGATGCTGGGTTAGCGACGGGAGAGTGCAGCAGGGTTTAAGAAGCTTTTATTTAAAATGTAGGCAGGTTAAGAAGTTAAGCTGCGGACGTCACAAAGCAAACATTTTAGTGTTGAATTAGTTCACATGGTCTTTTTATCCCCCTGAAAATATAATGCGGGGGTTACAATGATCAGGACGTCTGTCATTTCCACTCTAATCATTTTGTTTCCGGAGCAGAACTCATTGGAATTCTTTCATGGAACTTTTTATGAGGTATTGAAGTGTTGCCTTTTGATATTTTTAGTTTCATGTGATTAAGCATTCTAACGTCTGGTAACTGCAATAGCACCAAATGATCTGCTCTTTTAATTTTATGGCTGTCGAGGGATGCATTGTCTCCTAATGACTCTTTTGTATTGAACCAAAAACATTGGCCTCTGAACAAGATAATGGCACGTGTACAGAAATGTTAGTTGACCTTAAGGCATAATCAAAATAAAATTTGACGTGCCTTTTGGGGATTTGCTTTCCTGAAATGGATGATGCTGTAAAGATGCTTAACTATTTCACAGTTGTTTCAATGTCCTCTTATTCAGACACGGTCAACTCTGTTTGAGCTGCAGCTGAGGGGAAAATGAGACTTCATATCCAGTTGCATTTCAGTGTGTTTTGTGCTCATTCTTTTGTATTTTGACTGATAAAGACGCCCCACTTATTGCACTATTGGTCGATTTTATCTCCTTGATACTTTATACTGTGCAGCCTTGAACACAAGAGTTTTTGGATTTCTGCTGACAAAATTCCCGCACACAAGCAAAGGGCAGAATAAACTGTAAAACTGCTTTCAGACAAGCACTGAACCTCCTGACATTTTTCAGAAATTATCCGGCTGTACATAAGAACACAAATATCTGAGTCAGTTGTTCCGGCATCCCCTAGCAAAGTGTCCAGAGGTTGTCTGAGTGAGTTGGCGTGTTGATGACGTTTCTAACATGCGACGGAAGCAAAACTGAAAAAAATAATTACCAAAAAGGATACCAAAATCTCAGTGTATATATAAAAAGGTGTCATACACTTAGAAGATGCAGAAGAAAATGCCAGCTTAGGAAGACGAGAATCGGGAGCTTTTGGAGATAAGGGCCGCGGCCGTCACAAACATGTGATTTTTGCAGCGTAATGTATGTCATGTCCTGCCTCCTACATACTCAACTCAGGCACCACCCCTTGTCTTAATGCTCTCGACATTCTCCTGTTGTAATAATCTCCTTCTCTGGTTCCTTCTCAGGCCTTAAAAAGAAAAGGGTGATTTTCTGTCTATAAAAAGTTCCTGATTCTGCTAAAAAGTTTGATAGGAACCGTGCAAGTTCCCTACACGTATGACTATTCTTCTTATGTTGCTCCAAAACTAATTTCACTTGACATCTGTTGTGACTTTGATAACCTTGCATAGTCTGCATATTTGGCTTCCTCCACAGTTTGTGTAAACTCTTAGTCAGTAGCGGCTCCTCGGGTTCAGACAAGATATTCATGTTCACTTTTATTCTCTGCCAGGCAGTTATAGCATCGTTACCCAGCCTGCCCTTCAGTTATTTATGATTCTGTTTTTCTTCTCTTGGTGTCTCGTCATGTGTAGAGGTGTTGGGCACCAATATAACCTGATGAAGAAACCGTGACCTGAACACACTACAGTGGAGTTCAGCTCCAGATATACAGTTCTGTGTGCAAAAAGGTGCTGGATAGCTTGCTGTGTGTCACACTGGTGCACAGACCTTATGTGGATATTAAACCCTGCATTTAACACAACTTAGACAAAACATCCTGTGTTCTTTGTCAGCTCCCTCCTCATATTTGTTTTGATTGGTGTTTGATCCGTTAAAGGTTCAGGACCCCTGGACCAGACTTCTGTCTGACTGGTTTGTTTTAAGGTTAGAAATCAGTTAACTTAATATGCCTGATTTCTTTTCCCACCAAAATCCATAAAATGTTCCTTGTGAAATGACGACAATGTCAAATAAATGCTCAATATTACAATGTTAAACAAAGGGGGGGTTCATGGATTCGCCCCCTTGCTCTTATCCATGCCATCAAACAAACCAATGGACAGGGGTGAAAACACAACCTCCTTGGCGAAGGCAAAATTCTGACATTAAAATAATTTCTTTAAAGCAAAACTTTCAGATAGTTGCAGCTTCTCAAATGTAGATTTAATAATTTTACTTTCTCACTACAGTAAACTGAACATTGGTTGGACCTTTGTCCTATTTTAAATTAAGAAAATAATAGTTTCAGCTATAGTCAGTTGAATACCTGGTTAGTGGTTGTTCCTGGTTGAATTCCATGTAAATCAGACCATCTATATGACAAACATTTCGTTTTAGTTTGCCAACCCATTAATATTCCTGTTATGTCGAACAACATTCTTCCGAAATCTCTTCTGATAATATTTTGCACATAAGACTACATACGTTCTCCCAACTCTCTAATTGCACCCTGGGACGTTGCTGCTCTTGGTGTTGTTAGAGACGTAGTCTGCCAGAGGATTGTGTTCCCTGCTCCCTCTATCTCTGGCATTTTCCCCTGACATGATCATCCTTAAGGAGCTTACTGAATACTGCTCCTTGGTGTAAATGGCTCGGCAGAGTCTCTGTGAGCAGCTTTCACTCCCTTGTATTGCTGCATGTGGTGACACTGCAGCCAAAGACACCACGACTTCTGACTTAAAGACACAAGCCAGGTTAAAATGGTGAAGTGAGCTCAGCTGCTCTGTTTGTTTGTTTTTATCAATATTTTTTTACCAGGATGGAATAAGATTCATCATTGTTGCGTCTTTTTATGAGAAACGCTGTACGTTCCCGTAGACCTCAATCTTTCTCAGATTTATTGAAGCCAAAAAAGACACATCTCATTCAGATGAGTAAACATTTGTTATCACTAGAACCAAGGTAAATTTTCAGAACTGGTAAAACTTGTTGATTCTACAGATGCCGTGTATATAGCAAAATATTTTGGGTACAACTGAATTTGTTTGGTCAAACAAAAACACATGAACGATTGTGTTTCTAACTAATGTTGACTTTGAGTGTTGGCGAATGGATGGGGCCTGTGCACTTGCAGGTTTATTGTTGTAATAAGTGACTACCGGTCTGTTGTGTGGCACAATCTCTGCTTGGATCATATTCAGCAAATTCTAATTTATTGTTATTGATAGTTACGTAAGATATTGATTTGCCTTTTTGTACCACGAGCAGCTGCTTTTGTTTTATTCATCCTTTAAAAAATGTTATGGTTTGCACTTTGCTTTCATCATAGTATTAATTGTACTGTGTTAAAGATGATCAACTGCTGCATCAGAAGCTCAGTGAAATAAACAACAATAAAGTTATCAAAAAAAAAAAACAAGTGTGAGCTCAAAGACCAAATTATACATACACATTAAAATGCTGGGAGCATTTTGCAGTGGCGGCACCACTGCTTCAGGATCTGGGCAGACGCACACTATGAGTCCAGTATCCTTATGTGCCGTATTACCGGGCCGGAGGTCATCTCTCCCCTCTCACCCGCTGACCTGTGCTCACTTTCCAGGTTAACAATAAACACTAGTTATTAGGGCATAAACAGTACTTGAAGTTTACTTTGTGTCTCTGTGATTCGCTTGAGTTGTACTCAGTTGTAGTGAGGTGCTTTAACTTCATTTCTGCAGAATAAGCGACGCCCCATTTATGCATGATCAGGTTACTATAAAGATCAGTTCTTCATGTGAGTCATTAGAAAAGAGCAGAGGAGCAAAGTCTCTTAATCGGTGCCAAGTAATGTGCATGGATGCAGTGGTGCTGCCAAGAGTGGTGGTTGGGGGGGGGGTTGGTCGGCCAGGCTCTACTGCTAAAAAAAAATAATTTATGAGAGCCTGCCTGCCACAGGTAGATAAGACAAGTGATGGAAAAGTTAATTAAAACTGAGAAAACAGGCAAATCATTTAACTGAGACAAGCCAGTGAGTGAATATGGGAAAAACTGCCAGAGAAAAAACAATCTCCTCTGTGTTTAATCTCGTGTGTTGTCTGATTAATGCAATGCAATCATCATTCTAGATGAAATCAGTTGCTTTTCTCACTTCAAATGGTCTATTGTAATGTGTCTAGAGCCAGTTTTAATTCTGCTGATCTTGATGTGTTTCCACAGAGTCGACTGGCCCTGCCAAGGTGGTGAAAGCAGGGAACCCGCCCAAAGCCAGACGTGGAGGAAAGGTAATGATGCATGTTTGTGTGTCTCTGTAAATTATGTATTCAGTAACGCTCCATTTAAAGTTAAGATGTATTTGAAATAACTAACAGCACCAGCATGGCTTCTGTAGGCAGTTACCAAAAAACGGGTATATTAAGTAACGGCTGCAATGTGACTTGTGTCAGATTTACAGCTTCAGTTTTCTCTAAGACACGTTGAGGATTAATAAATTGACTTCATGCCTCTTCTCACAGTATTCTGGTGCTTTTCTAAAAGATCGCTGTCATTCATGATAACGGTTACATCAGTAGTTTTTTGCGTGGTCATAGTTCCCTGTTCTCGTTACTCAAGTGTTCATTTTTCAGCTGACTAGATAAACAAACCACAGATAAATGCTTTTAATATTTTGTGTGGACTGAAGAAATGAACTGCACAATAGGGAAATCATGGGGGCAGAACTATGTTAGATGCTTTCTTGTGTTTCTAGTCTTTATGCTAAGCTAACTGCTCTCTATCTCAACCTTTAAACTTATTAACACACTTCTCTGGTGACGATCAAGTTGACAACTCCATGAGCAACATGCAGTGTAGAGCTGAGGACTGAGATCTGATCACAAGTGGCCACAGGACCCACATGTGGAGACACATTCTAATGGCAGGTGTGAACTGACACACTTGGAACTGTCAACTTGTGATTGGATCACCAGAGACGGACGTTAATACCAAGTATAAACCAGGCCTTTATGGTCAGATACAAGCAGTTTTTAAGTATCCATTTAATCCATAAAGGAATACGGTGCAGAATAAAAACACGATTAAACCCTTAGTGCTGTTTTAAAATGGCCCCCTAAAACCTGAGGGTTTTCTGAAGCGCCGACAGTATTAGCAAAAACGTAATATTCTCAGCCTCTGAAACAGATAAAGACATGAAATAAAAAACGTTTGATAGCTTAAACATTTGGCTTTCATTGCAAAACCATTGCAGTTTCCCTAAATGTCATTAATAAAGAAAACTCTCAGGGATCCCCTCTTCTTCTTCCTCCTCCTCCTCCTCAAACACATCTCTTACTGGCTGAGCCTTGATCATAGGTCGACGGGCACATTGTCTGGGTCTGAATCCTCTTCATTGTTTTTGTCATCTCTGCTGTAATCTACTTCAACATCTATCTCCTCGCTTAGATCCTCTGCCATTGTCTGAAATCCGACTTTAACAACTTTTCGTTGGGCTAACAAACTAACTACTTTTCTCATAATACACTTTGTAATTCCCGCAAGTATTTCAGCGAATCACAAAGTATTTCCTCAGTCACATGTCTTGAAAAGGATGGCCTCGTGGATGATGCACACGAGTCTCATCCATCTCTAAAGGGAGGAACACGGACGTCACACCCATTCTTATAATGGGTTAAACACATTTTCGGCTTTAAACAGAGCTTTATTTACTGTATGTCACCATCTGGAATTTTTAATCTCTGTATAAAACAAACTTATCTATAATAATCGTTGATCTATTGTGAAGCCTTTAGAAAAATGTCTTCATTATCTCAGTGCAGGTATGTACAGTCAGAGTGTTTATCTTTCACACCTCGAGCTGTGTGTAGTATCCTCACACCTGGTATGATGCAAATGTGAGTTCCCGGTGAGCCAATGATCCGGCAGATAAAGAAAACACACTGCGCTCACAGCATGTCATTCACAACTTCATACCTTCTGCTGGCAGTGTCTGCTTTACTACTGCAGGGCTCTTAAACACACCTTCACCACACACGTTTATGACTCTCTGAGGTAACCCCAGTGTTGCAGGAACAAAAGAAATTGGCAAACTACAGGAAGCACTCGGCTAAATGCTTGAGGAAAGCAGAGTAGCTAGTTGACCGCAGGCAAGACAGGAAAAAGTGTCTTTTCGATTTCTGGGGAGGATTTCACAGCCTCTACAACAAACGCAATGCACATTTCTCGATTTCTTTTTTCTTATCTTGGTTTGATCTTTGAACTGAGGATAAAATGCAAAACCAATGAAAATACTTAAAGTCTTCTCACTCTTTGTTTCCTAAACCTGCTCACACAAAATGTAACAAATGTAACCAACCAGATTGGCCCTTTTTGTTTTATTCCACATACCTGTGAAAATTCTGCTCATTCAGCATTGTTTTATTCTTTTGTTTTTGCATAGGTTGGAGATTTTGCTGATGCAAACAGTTGGCCAACTCCAGGGGAGATCGCAACCAAAGACATGCAGGTAGGTGGTGTTTGTTTGACAAATATTGACTCACAGTTTGGTAGATGCACACTAAGGACACACTAATGAGATGAGGGTGGTGTCTTGTACCACTGCAGTGGAATCATCCTGATTTCTACAACAGGCTGTAGTGAACATGTTCTCAGACTTGTATTTTTAATCTTGTTTACAGTTTGCCAGGTCACAACAATTTAATGCACAACAGACCAGCTGCAGAAATCTTTTTGCAGGCCTTTTAAACAGAAATGGTCACATGAGGCGACCATGGACTCTACTAGAAGCTACATGTTTCTTTTACATTCACATCTATAAGAAAGATCTGACCACACAGGCAACTTAATAGTGCCTCCGGACCTGGTGCAGTGGATATTTATTTTGTTGATTTTAGTGAAGGTGGGAGAAGGCTACGTCCATACTTAGTTTTTTTTTTTAAGCTTTGTAAAACTAAAACCTCATTCTTCGTATTTTCTACACTGCAGCTGGTCGAAAATATGAAGAATGAGGTAAAAAAAAAAACAGGTGAAGAGTAAGAGCTGGACTTTAGTTTCTTGGACTGAGAAGAACCAATCAGGAAGCAGGTTTTGCCCGACCAGGTTAATATGCAGCGCCGGAGGTTTTAAACTAAAACATGGTCAGCGGTGCTCAAACTTCAGAGCAGTGTGGACGACATGTGTAAACAGCAACAGTGACATATTTTAAAACTAAAATGAAATAGTGTGGATGTAACCAACCTGTCCTGGTTCCTAAGTGTGATTACAATTCAAGACCTTGTTACTGAAAATCAACTTAAAGACAAACTTCTAAGTGAAACACAATATGTGGGTGAGGTGTAGTTACAAGGGCGAATTTAAATGATGTGTTCGGATCAGTCAAAGTGGGTGTGACTCAACAAATACAGCGGTGCAGCACGGGGCTGTAGTGACTTACTGAGCTGAACTGCTTGTTTCCTTCCAAATCTCATTCCTTTATGTTGCTGACATCTAAACTCGCACACCTGACACATGATACTGCCACTGCTTCCCAGGAACAAACAGGAACACTTTTGTATAGTGGGTGGGGTCGGCTATTCACCCTAAACCACATTCAATTGGATAACATGTATGTAACTGCCCCTGAGTTCAAGATGACTCATCAAAATGATAGGGAGAGAAGGGAGGGGTATTTTGATATAAAGAGGTCACAGGACTCAAACTGGGAAATTGTGTTTTTGATAGTTCACTTTGTCTGTGTGATGAGAAAACAGAAATCGGTGTCACTCCTGAGTCTGCAGGGGATCATGGGATGGTAACACCAGAGCCAGAGCTGGGAATCATAATACTTTTGAGTTGTTACCTCAGTGATTATGTGACCATGACTATGCATTGGGTGCATGACTAAGCACTTCCATACAACATTAAGTTGATTTGGTGATGGTATGATGTCAGCAAAAATGACTTATTAGTGATGGGAACCAGATAAAGGCAGAGAGGAATTAGTTTGTTTCTCAGTTTGTTCTCGATTGAAAGTCAGATCAAACATATGTAAGAACGGAGGGTGCTTATTAAAGAACATCTCAGAAGTCTTTGATTCACCAATCAGTCAGAAGGAGTCGCTCAGCTCGTCCTGCTACTTCACTGTAGTGAGCGTGTCTGTGCAGTTTTCTACAATAGGTATTTTAGTGGTTGTGGCTGTAATTACACAGCAGCTCGACAGACAGAGCCGTCTGCTGACCCAACGGCATGTTTCTTTTTTAAGTGTCGGGGTTAGCGCAGGCTCACCACCACACCATGACCTCTTGGACTCTGAGGGGACAAAACAAAGATGGCCGACCACAAAGCAGGCATCAGGCACAGTTCTCCAACTCCATGGAAGTGGTGAAAGAGGAATAATAACTGTTATTAGAAATAATCTGAATATTAATTAGGAAGTGAAGAATTAAGGATTAAATAATTGATAAGAGAATTCAGAACTGATGGATTCAAACCTCTAAATCCTTTAACTGAAATTAAGATCGTAAATATTCTTATTTTAAATTAAACACCTTGAGTTGACGCACACACACCTTATTACAGATAAAGGAAATGATCATTTACATACACATGTCCAAGCCCGACTTGTATTGATAACCGATTGATGTCATTAAAATAGATTTTACTTATATTGTCGACTAATAGATTGACAGAAAATAAGTCAACAATCAAATCATCATTCAAGACACGAATGAAGCAAAAATGCTAACTATGCGTTGGTTGCAGCTTCACAAATTTGAAGATTCAATGCTCTTCTAAACTAAATCTTTGGAGTTTTTGCCTCGACAGCTTTACAACATGCAAACATTGAGCAACTTGTTTGTTTAATTTATTCAAATATGCGCCCTGTGAGTTCATGGTCTCATCCAGCTCTCGACAGGTACATTTGAAACAAGAGACAACAAACATGGTCTCAGCTGTAAACACTCAGCACCTGTTGCTTACTCTGGAGCATCTTAGTTTAAGTGTCATGGCAGCTTGTGCCATAAATCCAACATATGGATCCTTTAAAAAAATACTTGCACTCGTACACTACTGCTGTTGGTCCGAACAGGGGATACGTCTAATTTGTTTCGTCTCACAGTAGTAGGAGTAACGAATCACCCCCACCTCAGCCAGTTTCTATTCCTGATCTCGGGACGATAGTGTGTCACCGAGAGAGCCACCCTGGTAACCCTTCACTATTTTAGGGAGCCAGGTCTGGAGAGAACACGAAGAAGCATCCGTGTCGCGGAGCAGGAAAATGTGGGTCACATCATGATAGCCAGGAATAACCGGTGGGTATGGTGACATAGGCAGAGTATTGAGATGTCAGCCAAGCCCCGGGAAGGGATGTCCTTTTAGGGACCCCCCCCCCCCTCTCAATCAACAGCCCCCGGATCTGTGTTGCTGCTATTCTTAGAGCGCTGGAGTTCACTGTCCATCATTTTACATTTAAACCTGTAACCCCTGTAACCTGTTCCGCCAGCTATGAATGCTGGGAAATGGACACTGAAACTTGATAAAGGATGAGTTTTGATTGCAGGGTTGTGCTGTTGAATTGAATGCCTTGGTTGAAGTTAAATATAAATATTTCCTGCAATAAACCTGACCAGGTTTATAATTTATATACATTATAATCAAAATGAAATTGACTAAATGTATAATTCACTTGTGGCTTTTCACCATCAGTCTCATCCATCAAACCAAGTTCTAGCCTCTCAAATGCCACAGTGTTGACTTCCTCAGCTTTTATATAAAGGCAGAATAAATCTGACTGAAAACTAATTGGAACTCATTTTGGTAGTTGATTAATTGTTTACCTCGTGTGTATTAAACAATATGGACAAGAGACTTTCTGCATCAGAATGTATACGTCCTGTCTGGCCTCCTGTAGGCTCCACCCAGGTGCCAACCCTCACCTGAATCTTCCTGACATTTTCTTTTGTTTTGAAGGCGTCTGACCCGGACAATCTTCAAATGTGAAAGACAAACCCCTGCAAAAGTCTGGACCCAGTTTTCCAGACATTTTCCAGAGTTTGTCTGAAAACAGATATAGTCGTGTTTTAATTTTAAAATCTTTAAAAACCATCGGCTTCTCCTTTAAGTGGTATGATCAGCGATTTTTAGTGGCACCAGGAAGTAGTGAGTGTAAGGAAATGGGTGCATACCAGAAGAGTTAAGTCCACAGTGGTTTGTGTCGGTATGACTCTTGTGTATGATTACAATCGAAAACCAGTTGTCTTATCGGTTATTGCTTTATGTCGTTGTCTGTTTTGTGTCCAGAGTAAAACCTTTTCAGGGTTTAGATTGCTAGGTTGTTGATCTGAGGTTTTTATTACTCTTTTATTTATAAACTGCAGCCGTGATCAGGATTCTTAATTTCTCTGTGGTAAAACCACCGTGACAACAGCTCCGTTGGTACCTTCCTGTGTTGGAGGAAGAGTGAATCAGCATCCTTGTGATCTCATCATCACTGTCTACATTTCCACGACCGTTATACCACATGTCTTCATCTCTTTTGATTCAGAAAACTCATGCACACCTGAGCTTTGAACACAGTCTTCTACTCCAGCCACGATTTCCATCATTTCACACATCCCTGCCCTCGCTAAAAATAATTGCCTCTTATCTGTGTAGACTCCAAAGCAATAAACAGAATAAATGTGCTGCCTGCCTCCATGTAATGACACAGCATTAGCCATTTAGCTGCTGAAATGATATTGCATGTACTTTATAAAACCCAGAGGGAGCTCAGTAGAGTGTAGATGCAGCAGATGCTTCTTATTATCCACAGCTTGTGCAGCATTCACTTGGCATTTTCAATGTTTGATAGCAACAGGAAGAAGCATATTACCATCATTGTTGTTTGGGCAGAGCAACACAACACAGATGAGATTTTAAAGATGCAACAATGTGTTTATTTTTTTCAGTTCCTCGTTGCATAAAATGACCAGATTAGGACTCATTGATGATTCAAACCAGATCAAGTCCCAAACATTGACATTTTCAGACTCATAACTCCTGTTCATTTTCTGTTAAGCAATAGAGCGTGTTGTACATTTTTACATTCATTGTGTGTGTGTGCATGTTTGTGTGTGTGTGCTCATCATGGTCCACCCCATTGTCGTCTCTAAACTGCTCTTCCCTCCCTCTGTTCAGATCGAGGCAGTGACACGGACCGTGTCCTGCCCGCCGACTGTCAGGCAGGTCAGAGACTCAACGAGATTCAGTGTAAGTTCAACCTGCAGCCCATGAACCCTGCAGCCTGCCCACCTGCTGACATCCAGCCTGATTTATAATTTACTAACAATAATAAGCTCAACAGTTACACTTCCCTGCACAAAACAAGAAGAATCTATAAGCTGACTCTCGGCAATGAAAAAAAACATCATGCTAATGGGTATATATATCGCCCACTTGGTTGTTGGTGAGAGAAGAACAAAACTAAACCTAAATGGTTGTTGGTTTCTTACTGAGAAATCTAGGCCTGGATTACTGCACAACAAATAAAAGCAATAGTCATATTAATCTACACTAATGTAATGAGAACAACCTTTTCTTACATAGATCCTGTGAGGGAAACCAAATGGGTATTGAAACAAGGAAAGAAATGACTTAAAGGTTCAGTGTGTAAGATTTAGGTGAAAAGGATTTATTGGCAGTAATGAATATAAAATAAGCCTAGTGATGTTTCCACTAGTTTCATCTAAATTGTACGAATTGTTGTTTTCTTTACTCTTTACTCTTTACCCTTTATATTTAAATACTTTATATTTACATCGGCAGCGTGTCCACGCTACGGAGGCCACCATGTTTTTTTACAGTAGCCCAAACTGGACAAACCAAACACCTTTGCGTTTTTATGACAACGGAAGGCGACCACAGGTTCTCTTTCATGTTTAGAAGGTGAGGGGTAGTCAGCTGCAACATGCAACTTCACCAGTAGATGTCACACAATTTTACACACTGAACCTTTAATTACTCCAATAATGACTCATGGACAAAGTGTCTTAGTCCTTACTGAAGGGATAAACAGATAAAATATTGGAGGTAGATAAAATTGTAGCATTACAATATCTCAGCTTGTAGGATTGCATTTTTAAGCAATAGTAATCGTTTGACGATATCATTTATGATGACAAAGTTACAGATCTAACACCTTTTACCATGAGGTTAATGTTTTTCATTGCTGATACAAGTGAAGCTGCTGCCTGACTTCAGCAGTTACAACTTCTTTAAAGTCAAACTAAAAGTTTTCTACACATTTTACAATAACAATATTAAAACTATGGTGCTTACTTCAAAGCACAATACAACCCTTTTTTTTTTTTTTACATATTTCTGGATACGATGTTTAAACCTTGAGCCTCTCTGGGGTGTTTGCAACGCCAACATGTTTCAGCTGGTGACTGGAAGACGAGCTGTGAAGTTCTGTTGTGCACTGCAGACTGGAGTCGTACTGTTTAACCTATTACTGCTGAGACGAGACCTTTTCCCTTCCAAATTTCAATTTTACATAAAGTTATCTATCCATCAGTAGTGATATAAATTGTCCCTCTACATCAGCCAACATCGAGAGGGACGTCTGTAAAGGCTTGATATAAAGACTCCATATGATGTGGAAGTCCAGGTGCTTCAGTCACATACTTGCAATAAAAATCATATTTAATGTCAAACTATAAATTAGACTATAAAATCACTAGTTAGATTTTGAGTCACTGCTTTCAGGCAGTGTTTGCCATGTTGGTTTGGTGTCTTCCCCCCTGGTCGGTGTTTTCACGAACCAGTTAATCCTGTTGTTAACCTGCTGCAATGTTTGAAGTGCCAGACATATTTTTAGCAGCTCGGCTCATTTTGGATTTTCTTCTGTTAAAATACAGTGTGCAACCCTGTCTGTTTAATCCTCGTCTTTCTTCCTCACCTCATTTTAAACGTGATTAACAGCTATATTAACCAACGTTGAGTGTTCCAAAGGGCTGTAGAGTTTCACTACGCATTTTGCAGAAAGTTAAGTCTGTAAATGCATTGAAATAAAAATAATTGTAGGATCCTCGGGCGGTTCTGATTGTAGCCTGGGAAGATCCTACTTCACATTTCAGATGAAAATAATTATAGAACCCTTAAATTAAAAGCCTAAACTTGTCATTAGATACCGATTTATCTCTATAAACCTGTAACCAACCAAAAACGATGAGCGCAAGAATCAGACGTGTCGCAGCCTGTGACTGATATTATTCCAGATTCTGTTGGATCAGACATAATTTGTCTGCAATTTTTTTGTAACAGGTTATTTTTTGCATATTTGCAATAGTGTGTCGCTCATTTCCAGAATTGTTGCTTGTCTCATTTGTTGTTTGTGTGGTGAGTCATTGTTTAACAGTGTTGTTAAGAGCTACAGTGCATGTTTTAAGTGAGTCTTTATTTCAAAGGCTGAGCACGTCGAGTTGTGAGGGTGTGTGCACATGGAGTGAATGGTTTGTGGTATGAAATGTGTCATACCTCAGGAGTACTCATTCGACTAAAGACGAACGCTTTGCATCACTTCTAGGTAAAACCCCTCAGGTCTATCGCACTCTGCAGATCTGTGTGTAGCTGATAGCTGAGCTGCTGTAGCACAGAGGAGGAGGCTGGACTCTGTTTGATTTGAATAAAGTCACATATTGGCTCTGTGAGCAAAGATAAAGACCGCGGGCGATTCCCTGTGTGGTGAACTGCTCTGTGTGTAACTGCTCGCTGTCCGAGGCTCGGCCTGAGGACGGAGGTGGAACTTGTGTGTGTTGCTCTGCTGCAAATGAAAATGAGACTGAACAAAAGACAGAACGAAAACCCATAACCACATGCAAAGTCTGCTCTTTAGCCCAGACACTTTTAATGCGTCCCCTGAGGAGTTGCTCTGTCAACTTGAAGTGACAAAATACCCAAAACACTCCATACTGAATACAAAACATTTTTATTTTTTATAAAATTTTACATTATTATTTATTTATAAATGTGTTTAGTTATATACTGATCCCACTTTATTCCACAAACTAGATTGTTGGGTATGGTCCACTTAAGTCTTGTTTTATTACTAATTATCTGCTCTTTCGGTTTATTTAGTTTGCACTTTGCACAACAGATTTAGAAATACTACACTTTATGTAATGAGTACTGGTTGTATACTGGAAGTACTGCAGTAACAGGGTTGTAAAGATTTTGCAGGGTTGGATATAGAGCCAGACTGGTTTATCAGTTGTCCGATTGGAAAATTTAGCCTTTCACAGACAAATTATCAATGTTTGTCTGCCGATATGAAAATGTTTTTTTCACAGGAAAAAAATAACTAAGAAAAGATGTGTTTTTATCAAAAAAAAAAGAAGCTTATTTTCTTAATTCAAGTTCTATTTATTTGGATGTATTTTTTTATTCCCTTATGTCGTATTTGGCATCACCTCAAAATCCATGTGTCATACTGTAATTAAATATGCTTTGATTCTCCTGATGCCCTAGAAACCTCCAGTAATCCTCCCCCATGATGTTTGTCAAGCTACTTGTTCTTGCATGACATGCAGTTTACAATAATAACACTGGATTTACCACTTTACCTCTTCAACTGTTAGTATTTATAGAATTACGGCCCATTGATTTCACAGACACTGACAAAAGAAACTCATTTAAAGCTGGAAAACTGAGACAACTGTCACCGACCGCTTTTATCAGCCGTAACTTTCTCACTTAACTGAAACTGTAATCTGGCTGACGAGTTGTAAAACAAGAATTATTGTTATTGGCTACATACATTATGTCATATTAAACTACTGAGGCTGAAGCTGCATGTTGCACGTGAAAGGTCAGCGAAGTGTCAGGTTATGTAAAAGCTAAAAGTGAAGACCACCTGTCATTACTCTAGTGATGGATACTGAGTATCTCTCGCACCAGAGCTTCATGCCCGCCATTGTGACATAGCTAGCAATCCAAAGCTTGACATTATTAGCATTGCCTGATAGTTAAGGTTATTAAGCTTTGATTGGACTAGTGCTGCCTGGATGTAATTCTGTGCAACTTTATGTTTAAATATGTCCAGAGTGTGTTTAGAACTCAGATTTCACTCTTCTTAATCAGAAAAGAACCCTTGTACATTTCAAGATGTGCTTATGTTTTCAGTTTAACTTCCTGTATAGTTTTGTGAGAGGTTAATAACATGTTAACCCTTGATTTTGATATTCTTGTCTACAAAGGTGCACTTCACAGTCCCTCCAGCTCGCTTTCTAAACGTGTGTCTGTATGATCCTGTTTTGTGTCCAGGTCCCGAAAAGAACAATGACCAAGAAGGAGTCAAAGGACAAGAGCAACGAGGAGAGCAAGGAGAACCTGAAGGCCAAGTCAGACGACTCTGGAGAGGAGAAGAACGGCGACGACGACTCCCAGAAGAACGGCCCGAAGAAAAAAGGTGAATCTTATCGAACAAAATGACTCAAGTACTCAACATTAGTACACCCATGTTTGTACTTCTCATAGAAAACAAAGTCTTAGCTGGTTTATGTTGGATATAAATTTTGTTAAACACAGTGCGTCCTCCATAGAGAGACGAGAGATTTTTGCGCTTGACATCGGTAACGGCTTCTTTTATACATTTGAGGTGACAGAGTAGAAGCTTGTGATGGCTGCGTTACGGGTCTGGCAGCAATACAAGTTTTAACTAAAGCAGCCAGCACAGGCAGTGAGTGTTTTCTGACCTTCACTACATGGTTACCCTCCGTGACGAATGTCGGGTTTGTTGTGTGGGGGTCTCTCGCTCTCTCTCTCTCCCCCTTCTCCCCTTCTCTTTGGAGGTCTTCAGGCTGGTTTTTCTTTACTGAAACAAAACTGGCAAAGAAATGCATCAGGGAGGATTTCACTTCTGCAGCCAGTGTGTTTTTCAGTCTCTACAGGGAGTTGTTTTTAGTTCACTTTGTATTTTCAGAACTCTCAGACATTAACATTTCACATTGATATATATATACTAAAACCCAATATGAAAGCACACAAGTCGTAGACGTATACCTTTAAGTGACGACCATAAGGATTTATCTTGTCATGTTTTAGGCAACAATACAACCTTGACTTGTCTTACATGGACTGGATATGTGACCTGCAGACGTGCTGTAGAAGTGATGAGAACTTCATGTCTCTTCTCTGACTAAACATCAATGGAGAGAAATTTCAAAACTCTGATCTCAGCATTGAAGCAAAAAGGAAAAATCCGGAACTGGCAGACCCAATCAGCTATTTGGCTAATGGCCTGTTTTTGGTTGGATTTATGAAACGGGTAGTTTATTTGACATTTCTGGTGTCAAAAATGTGCTACTGAATAAACTGTAGTGAGCTCTTTTTTAAATATTTGACCCAGTGACCTCTGTGTCATGTGCAGATCCATATTCGCTGTGGTCCTCTTCTTTTTTTACCTCAGCCAATGAGGTCATGGTAAAGTTCAGTGCTGATTTGGTAAAGGTGCAGATCCACAATTATTTGTTTTAGACATTTTTATCAGTTTCTGAGGAAATAATGTAAACCTATGAGATTGCACAGTTTCAAAATATTTCACCTTGGCTTTGGCCATGTGCTGTTCTGAGTGCCATTCCTTCTCCTTTGCTCTGCACCTCCCTCCCTCTCTTACTCCATTTTTCTCTCTCTCTCCGTTAACCTCTGTCAGCAGTCAGACGCAGGGCCACGTCACTTTAAAAAGTGGCCGTCATTTCCTCTTTGCTATTGCATGTGGTATCTGTCACAAGCTGACCCAAACTTACACTCATCATTCCTACAACCAGACATGGTTTTACACAGAAGATCACTAATGCGTCCTGCTGGCCAACAGAGGTAGTGCAGCTGACTTAATGCTGTGTCACCACTAGAAGACCCAGGAGTATTGAGCACCATTTTTTTCTCATGATCACTGTTATACAGTTGCCACATCCAGCATCTGAATGCTGCTTCACTGCTCAGTTAACAAGTTTAAAGTGATTCAAAAGTCATAGTATTTATACTCTTGTTAAAATATCACTGGATTTATGTCCATAAAATGTTTTAAGTTTAGTTAACTTTTAATCAAAACTTTAATTGGGACTAAAGGAATGAATCAGTGCCTTTCCTCTCTAAATGTGTCGCCTGTCGCTGTCGTTACAAACAGGAAACAAGCAGAAGTGGGTTCCCCTGATGATCGAGGTGAAGTCCGAGGGTCCCAGGGAGCGCTCGGCCTCCAGGAACAACAGCAGGCAGAACGAAAACCCCCGCCTCCCTCCCAACGCCAGGAACGACCTCAGAGGTGAGTGTGCAATGCCGTCACGTAGCATTGATCTCACGGCGAGGCCGCACGTTACTGCATTTAGCTGTTAGAGGCAGCGTGCATGACTCAGCAGCAGGATGTGGAGAGATCAGGGAACTTCCTGCTACTTTGCTGCTCGCTTTGATAGTTTAACAGTTTAAATTAACATGTATAAATTACTTGGTTTCTTAAATTCTCAGGGGAAACAAGATTGGCAAACATTTGATCTGTTCCTCCGCAAAATAATTTATAAGTTCAAAGTGACTTTCTACCACTGAAAACAGTGTCATGATAGATCTGCAGCAATCTCTGCAGTTACCAAAAGTTCAGTTTTTTATCATAATCTATGAGTTGACTGGATTTCCTGCATCCATGTTACTTTTTTTTGATGGTTCAGTGCAGTGATGTGTTTGTGAAGATATAAAGATTATTGTTGTTGTCCCTGCAGACTGGCACAGTCAAAAGTACGAGCGTGAGTGGCGTGACGATCATGACGAGGTGTCAAGTGTGAAGAGCGAAGGGGCGCCGTTCCGCGGTGGGTTCAGAGGTCGTGGACGTGGAAGAGGAAGAGGCCGGGGACGAGGCAGAGGTAGCGGTAGAGGTATGTTTTATTTATTTTTATTTCACTCACAGACAGACGCAGACACGAATGTAAAAGTAGAACTCAACCACCAGTTTTCTGTGCTCAGAAAAAAAATAAAACAGTATTTTCTTTTGTGCTCCTCAGCATCTTTTCTTATTTTTCAAACATAACTGGCACAGAAAGATTCAGTATAAACATCACACATGACGTGGGCCTACAGTGAGATGTATAAATACAAATTTATATTTATATAGCCCTAACAGGACAGAAATAAAATAAATGGCCCAGATCATAATAAAGGAAAGATTTCTGGTAGAAGTACATTTTGAGGCACTTCTCTGTATAAATAAATAATTAAATGTTTTCATTATTTCTGTTATATATTTTACTACACACTTCTTTAACTGGTGACATTGTTCAGATCTAAGCTGCAGACGTGCTGTAGAAGTGATGAGCTCCTCATGTCTCTTCTCTGACTAAACATCATGGAGAGAACCTTTCACATCTCTGATCTCAGCATTGGAATGCAAAAACAAGACAAATCTCTTGACACTTAACTGGGCTAAGTTCAGGCAATATAAAATATTTAAACACTGATAATCTAAGAATATAAATATTTCTACACAAAACTGAACTATCCACTTACTAACAAGTTGTCTTTTACACAAACACTAAACTTGTCATATGCATGGAGAATGTTTAAGGAGAAATACAAATTCATTTGCAGAAAAAACTAGAAATGTGACATTATTACAGTTGGTGCATTGTAAATTGAGTCTATATTTTTTCACTTTTTGCCAATAAACATAAAATTAAATAATAATAAATAAAACAAGAAACAAAGCACCACATTTTATTGTTCTGGTGTAAACAGTCAATTTAGCTGGACAGAGTTGTTCAGTTGAGAACTCTCCTGAGTAATGGACCTAAAATCAACAAACCTGAAAAATAAAGAAGCTGTTATGGTTAGAAGTAAAATAACGAGAGAGGTGGGGCAACATGTTGGCCTCTCAAAGCCCCATTTGAACAAGCAGGGGCCAAGTCATATAGTTAAAGTTAAATCAATATAAAGTAGGGACAGAAAACACCAAAAATATATTCAAACCTAGTGAACAGACTAAAGCACAGAACAGATGGAGAAAACATCAATGCATCAATGTCAAACTATTTATTTAATCATATATATGGTCTTATTGCTACCAAGTAGAAATGCTTCGCTTTTCCCAACAAAATCGATCAGGTTTAACAAAGCAGTGTCTGACTTATCTGGGAGAACTGTAACTTTCTGTGTGCTGTCGTCGTGGTTGTGTTGGGGCTCCACTGAGGCTCCAACAAAAACATGTAATAACAAACCAGAGAGTGTTTGAGTGAGCAAAAGGCCTTGGGTCCAGCAGAAGAAGCAGGTTTCCTGTTGGTTTTGGCAGGAGTCTACCTCTCTCCTCCCCCCGTCACTCTTTTTTACACACTATGATTTCCCTCACCCTCTCCACTTCTCTCTGTTTTCGGTCTCCCCGCTCGCCTCCCCACACTGAGGGAGAGAAAACACGGGAAACCTTTTAAAACTGCGATAGGGAAGAAAAGTGTGAGAGAAAATAAAGATTCCAAACAACACGGAGGAAGAATAAGAACCAATTGTCTCAAAGACTCATGGTGCATTTACTCACTTCATCTGTGTGTGCTCAAACAGACTCTACACAAACACACACTCTGTATTTGGCAGACAGGAGATCATATTTCAATAAGGGGTTGATTAGACTCAGAACTTTCAAAATCTGAACAATTTATCTGCTTGTAGCCCTTTTTTATTAAACCAAAATATAGTAATGCAAAGTTGACCCATCAAATAACAACCAGTCATGTGTGTGACTGCAAAACAAAACCCATCAAATATTCAGTACTTACGAAAGACTGAAAATGCGAATTGGAAGAGAAGGATCAAAAGACAAACAACTGCTGAAATAAATGGAGTTAGGAAATACAAGCAGCTGTTTGTATTGTTTTTATAGTTTGTGGAAACTGCACTTGAATAGACGGCATACAATGTAGCATTAGAGTTGGAGAAATGAATTGAAAACTCAAATCTCTGCCTCTCTAACTGACTGTGTCTGTCCCATCAAGGCCACTACGACTACCACTACAGCTACAAGTCCTACGACATGAAGGATGGACCCCACGGTCAGAAGTTCGGCAACGCTATGACCTACTACTACGACAACATGAGCAGCAACGACATGTTCTCCGTCGACCAGGACCTGCTGAAGGACTACATCAAGAAGCAGATGTAAGTTTGGGTTATTTTTTACTGTAGTGATACACAGACAGCGTCAACACATGGAACACTGTCAAAACTCTTAACCCTTAAATCAAATGTCTGTGGCCCTCTGTCTTTCCCCACGTTTTATTTCAGTGTCTCTGCCGAAGACCCAAATGGCCCAAAATATGTTTTTTTACTACACACTTCTTTAACTGGTGACATTGTTCAGATCTAAGCTGCAGACGTGCTGTAGAAGTGATGAGCTCCTCATGTCTCTTCTCTGACTAAACATCATGGAGAGAACTTTTCACATCTCTGATCTCAGCATTGAAATGCAAAAACAAGACAAAAATCTCTTGACACTTAACTGGGCTAAGTTCAGGCAATATAAAATAATTAAACACTGATAATCTAAGAATATAAATATTTCTACACAAAACTGAACTATCAGCTTACAAACAAGTTGTCTTTTACACAAACACTAACCTTGTCACGTTTTATTTCAGTGTCTCTCCCGAAGACACAAATGGCCCAAAATATTTTTTTTCTGAAAACAAAAAAAGTAATCAAACCATAACAACAAATTTGTCATTTAAAAAAAGGTTTAGAGGAAGTCACACATCTCTCCTACCTCAGAGTACCTCTCACCTGCATCTTTCCCTCATGTCTTAATTCGTCCCATGTTAGACAGAAAGGACAAATGTGAGGAAACACTTAACTGCAGACTTGTCACTATGTCCTGGATAATGTTGACCATGTGCGTCCTCACTTCTTCGCCCTCTGCAGTGAGTACTACTTCAGCCTGGACAACCTGGAGCGGGACTTCTTCCTGCGGAGGAAGATGGATGATGAGGGCTTCCTGCCCATCCCACTCGTCGCCAGCTTCCACAGAGTGAAGGCCCTCACCACCGACGTCAACCTCATTATGGAGGTTCGCACATTACTTTCCCTCACTTGGATTCTGCCGATGAAAGTGAACAGCAAAGTTGCAGATAGATGATCTGAGATTATGAGAATGTGATTTCAAACTGTTCAATCCACCATTTCTCCCATCAGTCTTTGAAGGACAGTAAGGAAGTGGAGGTGATCGACATGAAGATCCGTCGGAAGGTGGACCCCGAGAAGTGGCCTCTCCCGGGCCTGAACATGCCAAACAACACCCACACCGACTTCTCCCAGCTCATAAACTGCCCCGAGTTTGTCCCGAGACAAATGCCAGAGGAGCCCCAAGGTGAGTGCTCTGACCTGCTGTTAATGAAACTATTTCCACTGTGGTGATTTGTCTTATTTGAAAACAAGTCCAAATAATTTTACTCCATTGGCAGATTTTAAATATTAGGCCTCACCAAGTCTTGTCATGATTTCGTGGTTTCAATACTCTCACTTCATTTGCACTCTGGCAGCAGTAATCCTTTACATTGTTCTCTGCGACCCTGTGTGTTTGCTGCAGGTTCTCCAAGGGCCTCTACACCAGTGCACCAACTGAAGACTGAACCGGACATCTCCAACCTCAAGACGATGCCTAAGGGCCTCTCCGCCAGCCTCCCTGACCTGGACTCCGAGTCCTGGATCGAGGTTAAGAAGAGGCCCAGACCCTCCCCGGCCAGACCCAAGGTCAGCACAGAGAAGGTGAAGTTCACATCAAACTCACACATTTAAAGAGAAGGTTTTGAAAGCAATGAAGAAGAACTAAGGATTTGGAGCTGTGAATCCTTGAATGTTCACATCCATGATATAGAATCGTCACTCACATGATCATTACATCAAGTTTTCCATTCAGTTCTTCCATGGACCATGATCCTTTGTTGCCACTTGCCGATTTCATTTCCGTGAAATTGGATAGGAGATTTTTGAATTTTTAGATTACATATCACGATAGTCAAATTGAGTCACCTCAAATAAATCCATATTCTTTCGTTATTTTATTGGTAAAACTTGTTGTAAAGTCTTGGTGCTTATCCAAACTACTAATGCATTAACCGATCACCAAATATTTTTAATAATCAATTCATAGTTTAAAGTTATTGATCAATAAAAACTCTTATTTCCTTAATTTAGTTTCTATAGACATGTGGATTTGCTGCTTCTCTGTTTTGTATCAATTTAAATAGAAGTAAATGTTATTGCATTTTAAATTAACAATTCAAATATATGACATATTCACATTTTACCATTTTCAGACATTTATCCAAAGAATAATCGACAAATTAATTGATAATGATAGCAGTTATTACTAATGAGCTGTTATCAGACATTGTTCATATAGAACAAATGAGATTCATCCTCACAGGCTCATGCAGCATCATGTTTAGATTTTAAGCACTTTTTGTTGTCATGGGTTTTATTTTTATTTTGTAAAAGAAACCTCAGTAAGACCAGTTTGCCTTCTCCTCATCTTATTCTTAACTTTCCACATTGGTTTTTTCGTTCTGCCATCCTCTCACTTCTTCCCATATCCCCGTCCTCCACCTCCTCCTCCCGTGTGTCGGTGCTGTTTGACTGATGCAGGCCCCCTCGTTGCAGCAGCAGCAGCAGCAGAGGGAGAAGGACGAATTGATTCGTTCCCCGTTGCTGCAACCCGGCTCCACACCAATGCCTGCTACCTCAGGAAATAAGGTGCGTTTGACTATTATACTTTTAACTCTTATTTCCCTAGAAACCAAATTTTGGGCTACAATTTTGGGCCACTGTTCAGAAGGACAACTAATGTATATCTATTATTTTGTACATTTTATCATTAAGGTTATTAAATGTCATAGATATTTAATTTACAAATGATATTTATTAGAGCAAACCTGCAAATCAAATTGTGAACTGTTATTTCAATTCAGTAACTGCACGTTATCGACCACATTGTGATACAAAATGAAGCCACCCAATCAGCCAACACCTTCTCATAGTTTCTTTTCTCTTTGTTTGGTTTTGTTCTGTGATCAGGACGGAGCCGAGCCGGACGAACCGGAAGAGCTGGACTTCATGTTCGATGAGGAGATGGCGCAGATTGACGGCCGGCGCAACACCTTCACCGACTGGTCGGACGAGGACACGGACGGCGAGATAGACGACCACGACGTCAACAAGATTCTGATTGTGACGCAGACGCCGCCCTACCTGAGGAAGCACCCAGGGGGCGACCGCACAGGACACCACACGTCGCGCTCCAAGCTGACCGGCGAGCTGGTCAAGGTGATCAACGACGGGCTCTTCTACTACGAGCAGGACCTGTGGGACGACACGTACGAGCCCGAGTACGCCACCATCAAGGTGAGGCCACGTGATATGTTGCTGATATGGTGATAATTCTGCCTTTTAAAGAACTCAATGTTAGTCAAACCAGGTAACGTTTTATGTAAACTTCTTTACACTGTCGCTCTTTTAAACATATGAATTATCAATAAAATCATCTATGAAACTGAGGTCAGTTGGAATCATGAATATTTACCAAAAAAGATCTTTCATAAGTGAGTTAAGGCTCATTGTTTTTGGTCTTTAATGATTCTCACCAACAAAAGCCTTTTTTTTCTCCTGAAAGATTATTTTAAACAAAAAAAGAAACATTTTATGTCGCCACACATCTAAAAGTTGTCATTTCGAGTAGATTTGGGATTTTTTTTATTATTAATTAATTTAAATTCTAAATAACCTTCTTTGTTAAATGTTAGATTTAGAGTTATAAAAAAGCTAATTGTTGAAATCTGTTTATTTTTAAAACCTAATTTTTTTTACATAAACAAAATAACAGGAAATTCTGGATTTTTTGGGTCGTTAAAAACAAAAATCCGGATCCTTTATGACATAGATGAGACTCAACCAGAATGTCTGTGACCAGTGTAACTCAAGGTGGGCTCTTCTGACAGCTTCCATGTTACGTCACTGTGTCTCTGTCTAAGTCCAGATGATGATACATTTATTCTTCCCCAGTTAAAGCTGTTTCTGGACATGGAAACCCGACACAGAACAGAAAGTTTTTTTTGTTTTGTTTGGTTTCTGTTGTCACTGCGGCCCATTGTAACATTGTTGAACTCTTTGTGGGACCTTCACGTGCTCGCCCGCACACATCCAGCGGTGTGTGGAACAGAGGACACTTGTTTATAAATAAACCCCACACACAAGGCCTCGGCCTGAGGGGGACGAAGTGACGGGCTGCAGGGGGGAGACAAAGATGGACGCTCAGAGATCTGAGGAGACTTGGTGGAAGGAAGGCGAGAGTGTGAGTCGCACTTTGTGAAACGATGAAAAGCTGCACGAGGCTCGTTGTGTGTTGTGGTCAGATTTCTGAACGGAGCTGTTGTTGCATTTGGGACAGTAGCTGTTGTTATTAGGAGGTTGGAAAATTCAGGGTCTGTGTGGATGTGACTCAGCTGGTGAGCGTGTCAGTGTCAGAACAGTGAGGGACATCGGACATGAAGGTGAAAAGAGTGTTTTTGGCAGCTGTGTTTTGCTGCTGCATCTCAATCTCCAGGCTGCTGCAGATAAGGTCCGTTTATCCTCCATTTGTTAATAATTCCTTCAATGTACCAGGTTTATTTATTTTTATTTGTATATTTATTATCTGTTACGTTTTTTGATGGACGCTCTTTTAACTCGCCTCTGTGTTTCTGTTTGTCACTATGATTACATAAAAGCTATTGAACAGATTACACACAAATTGGTGAAAGGATGAGAAGAAAGAAAGAGCCTGTTCAGTTATGGAGTGATCTGGTTAAATGGGCGGATGCAGGAACTTTTTTTCACTTTATCATTGCTGTTTGGGAAGTTTTTTGACATTTTCACCAGTTTCCCAGGGAATAATTAATGGCTCCATTTAGAGGACTGCCCCCGTGAGTGTGTATGATTTGGTGCCGCTTCATTGGAAGGCTGTTGGGCCTTGGCGGAGGTGTCTTTACATTTTTGGCTTCTCAACATTTGCCACATTTCCCTCTTTAACTCTGCCCTTGACCTCTTACATTTTTAGTAAGAGGAAGATTTTTTCCCTCCTCGTCACATTAATGCTGGATCTTCTACCTTCTACAGCAAGAGGTGGAGAACTTCAAGAAGGTCCACCTGATCAGCCGCGAAGAGTTCGAGTGCCTGACCCCCGAACCCCCTGTCGACCCCAAACAGGAAGTCCCGCCAGGCCCACCCCGACCTCAGCAGAGTAAGAACACGGAAACACACAAGGCACAAAAGAAACAAACGCATCAAGTATCGTCTTTATTTGGAATACGGTGAATCTAATGATGTTGAGGAGTAGTTTTTATTCAGTAGAATAAAATTTACTACAACATTCTGTAGAATATTTTTAATAACCTGCTGGAAGTTGTTTCTGTCTTTTATTTAAATGTTTTTCTCTTCCCTCCTCAGTCCCCACAGATGCTTTGGCAAACAAACTCTTCGGTGCCCCTGAGCCCTCCTCCATAGCTCGCTCTCTCCCGACTACTGTGCCTGACTCACCCAACTACCGCAGTGCCCGGACGCCACGCACGCCTCGCACCCCTCACCGGAAGGACTCCACCATGACGCCGCGCTTCTACCCAGTGGTGAAGGAAAGTCGGCCTGTTGATGCCAAGGTAAGATGGTTGCCGGGTGGTGGTGAAATCAGAAGGTTTTAAGGTTTTAGAGGATCAAAGCCACTCTAGCTATTTGTAGCCAGTTGTAGACAGTTCACTTACTTTCAAATGATCTTCTTGACATAATTTTCTCTGTCATTTTTCAGACGCCCAGGAAGAGGAAGACCCGACACAGCTCCAACCCGCCCATGGAGTGTCACGTTGGCTGGGTGATGGACTCCAGAGAGCATCGCTCACGTACGGCCTCTGTCAGGTGAGGCTCACTGCTCTGGACTCTCTTATGTTTGTCTTAAATCCCCAAAAGTACCAAATTTCATTTTAGTTGGAAAAATCATTGTGGGATTTCACCAAGTGGAGCTGACAAGAAAATATAAAAGTCTATTTTTGTCTCAATATTGTCTAAAAAAAATCACAATATAAGGCATATTCAGATTATTTTGGGACATGACATACATAATACAAACACAACAATTTTAAACAATTATATGTACCAATGAAAAGGATGGACTGGATGTGTGACTTAACAGTTTACCAGTATGATGTGAGGATATTTTTAGTTTAATAGGTGGTTAGTTTAGGTTGTACCAGAAGTGTTAAATATTTCTTAATTGCCTTTTATATTGTGTCTGTCCCAAATATCAGGCTTTTCAAAGTGTAATTGAAGTGAAGGGCAGAGAATCACCTCAGATTCAGGACCGACTTCACTGCTCTAGTAGTTCTTAAACTTAATGTGCTTGTTCTCACTCTCTCTCTCTCTGTGTGTTCTCCACCTTCTCCTCCACCTCTCTCCCTCTCAGCTCTAACGCCAGCCCATCAGAGGGCACTCCTGCCCTGGGTAACATCGGCTGCACCCCCCAGTCCCTCCCCAAGTTCCAGCACCCGTCACACGAGCTGCTCAAGGAGAACGGCTTCACGCAACACGTTTACCACAAGTACCGCCGGCGCTGCCTAAATGGTAAACAAACATTTTCCTCCTTCTCCTCTATTGTATATTTATTTTATTCTGTCCTGAAATATCAAAATAAGATTTTTTTTTCCTAACGTATAACTGAAAATAGATCTTTTCTTCTCTCCTAGCCCATTGACATTTTTTTTTTTTTTAAATAATCATGTCCACCTTCCCTCTCTCCTCTCAACTAATCACAGAGCGAAAGCGACTGGGAATCGGCCAATCGCAGGAAATGAACACACTCTTCCGTTTCTGGTCCTTTTTCCTGCGAGATCATTTCAACAGGAAGATGTACGAGGAGTTCAGACAGCTGGTGGTCGAGGATGGGAAGGAAGGATACAGGTAAGAACCACCATCTCCTCAATAGCATAATTTTTTGAATTAATCTGCCCTAAGCCTGTGTGTTTATTTACTTGTTGCTTTGTTGGTCAAATTTAAGAGAGCGCTCCAATTGAGTCGTTTCTGATTTGTAGCTTTTATCAGACTGCCTCCTTCATTATGTGTGTGTGTCGTCATGTTGCAGGTACGGTTTGGAGTGCCTCTTCAGGTACTACAGTTACGGTCTAGAGAAGAAATTCAGACCAGACATTTTTAAGGATTTCCAAGAGGAGACCATGAAAGACTACGAGGCTGGTGAGTTCATCAGTGTGCGCAGATCAGAGCAGACGAAATGGGTTCTTCATGAAACATCTCGGCTGGATCTGTTTCCTTATCATAAATTAATCCATGAATTTATTTGTTGATTAAAAAAACATATAAAACACTGCAGTACTGTTAAAACCACAGAGAGAAAAGACAATACAGACTGAAGGCTTATTTTCTCTCAATACACCACAGGATTTCAGAGTTTCTGGTTCAGTTTTCTTCTTTTATAGATAGTGATTCATTTTCTTCTCCTGCTAATTGTATTTGTGTCTCCTGTTTAAAGGTCAGCTTTATGGACTGGAGAAGTTCTGGGCCTTCCTCAAATACTCCAAAGCTAAAACCATGGCGATCGATCCCAAGCTGCAGGAGTGTCTGAGCAAGTTTAAACGTCTGGAGGATTTCAGGATCGATGTAAGTACAATGTTTTTGTAAAGGTTTATATATATATCCTAACCCTCAAAGACTAATATACTGATATTTGTTTCATATTATTTCTTTAAAAGAACAAGTAGCTGCAACAACACAGATGTGATGGTTTATAATAACTGAAGGTTATTTTCATTATCTAATCTCCACCCTGCTTTTGAATGCATCTAGCCGCCTATGGAGGAAGGGGGTCGCAGAAGACACTCGTCCAGCGGCGACGGTCGCCGCAGGCACCCATCCCAGCCCTCCAGTCGGCCCCACAGCCAGGCCAGCTCAGGCCCCAGCCCTGCCCCCACCGCCCAGGGCCCCACAGCCAGGGATGATGCCAAACCCACCAGTCAGAAAACCCCCGCCACGGCCGCTGACCCCGCACCGGACACCAAGACGCTGAAGTAACGCCACAAACACACCAGCCCGCATGGATCAACTCAACCACGTCTGGAAGTCGCCGGTTCTCTCTGTGCAGCGGGAGGGGGGTGGGGGCATCCAGCCCTTCGTTCACACTTACGTTTTGTTTTGTTTTTAATTGAGAGAGAAAGAAGAAAATATTGAAAATTCTCTTTTTTTCAGTTTTTTCAGTACCTTTTTTTTTTTATCGAGGCAAAGAATGGATGAGGTATCAGGCTTTTTTCCACATCATTGCTGGTTCACACGGTGGATGTTTTGGCAGTGATTTACTATCCTGGATTTTTTTTTTTTCATGTTTACCCCCCCTCTCCATCACTGGAACCCCTCTTTGATCGTCACGCTGGCTGAAAGATTTTTGATTCCTTGCCCAGATCTCAGATTAATGATTATTATTTCTTCGGCATGTGGTGGGATAGGAAATAGTTTGAACCAGACTGAGCATCTGAAAAGTCCCACAGTTGACTCGCTGGAGGCTGCGCTGCTCCTGACGTCCGACCGGACCAAAGTGGTTTGAACCAAGCGACTGACATTTTCATCCGCAGAGCCCAGAGCGAGCGCTCAGCTTAGGGCTGAAAATTTGAAATATTTGTTTTACTTTATGGCTGGACACTGAGGGGAGAAACATTTAAGAGCCAAATGATAAAAAGAACGAAAGGAGAAAAAAAAGACTTGTAGCGCCCCCTCAGTGTGGACATGATCATTGAAAGTTGCCTTATTTTAATGGTTTTACCGCTTCGAACTTGTGCCCGCCACCTTATTGTTGATTGTACAGCATTGAAATCACCCATATATCTGGTCACAGTATCCAGCAGATGCCACTAAGTGGTGCTGTTCCTACAAAACTGCATCCCCCTGCCTCGGTCCCCCCTCCGTCACCTTTTCTCAGTTGTCTTCCAAGTGTCATTGGGTCTGTTACAAGTCCAGTAAATCTTCCCTGTGTTTGCGAGTCGTGGCTTTTTGTGCTGAAAACACTTCAGTCAGGTTGAAGTTTGTCGCCCCCCCTCCCCCCACTAAAGATCTCTCTTTGGGTGCTTCCTGACTCTCTCTGAGCCCCTTCACCTTCCCCGACACACGAGCTGCATCCATCCGTTAATCCATCCGCTTGACATCCATCCATCAGCTGACCATCAGTGACACTACAGGACTGGAATCATCCATCTGAATTACTTGAAGAAACGATGGTTATGAGGAAGGGCCTTCGCTCTCTGTGCTAAAGCTCTGGATGGAGACGCTAACGAGGTTCAAACATTTGGCTTCAAACTTCAACTGTCGTTCGTTCGGCCGACCCACTGCTTCAGGAGGCCGACTGGGCCTCTTCTGTTTCACACACATGTTCACACGTCAGTTACAGGCACGAATACAGGTACAGATGTAGCAGCCTGAGCAAGATGAAAACTACACACACAGCTCGATGTCTTGCCTCGTTGTGGACAAAAACTCAGAGACTGTATTGTTTGCTCACACCCTGTTCTGCTCGGTCATCTCTCTTCCTGCAGTCCGCTGAGTGGATCGTTCAATCTTCATCCACCTCGAGTACTGATGATATCAAATACTGATTTTCTTTTCCTCCGATAATGTAAATGTGAATTTGACAGATGAAGAGAAATGATTACAGCTCCCTGCTACTTGTTTTATTGTTTATAGAACAGATTATATATTTGCCTTACACGTGTACGTACTCTAACTTTTTTTTTTTTTTTTTTTTATGGTCTCATAATTATCTTTTAATGCTTTTTAATTTCAATTTGCAGTGTTTCTAGCGTTGCTATGATAAAGGTTGGGTTTGTGTCAGGCTGTTTAAAAAAAAAAAAAAAGAAAAAGAAACATCTGTGGATTTCAGAATGGGGAACATGGTTCACATCACAAAAGGGAAAGTTGACATCAGGTTGTTGACGTGTGTCCGTTAAAAACAAAACCTGTTCATAGTTTTATCACGTTGAAATGAGTTAATTTGCTGTTTTTGCCAAAATGACAGCGACATTTCCAACATCTGTTGACGTGACCCAAAGAGTTATCGAATCTTCAGCCTCCAGGTTTTTGACAGTGTCAGCAAAGTTTAAAATGGTTAAAAATGAAGTTGGAGGAGAATATTGAGTCTTAATACACATGTTTATCCTGATGCAGATGAAGTGACCCATTTTTCATTCACACAGCATGTTTGCTGCAGAGTACAGTCACAATATGTTCAAATGCTTTTGAGAAATAAATTAGACAAAGCCTGACATTTTAGTTGAATCTGTGTTGGACACATGTGCCTGTTATTATTTTTTTTAAGTCAAGGTCCTATCATCATTTAGCCTGTTGGTTGACGTTCCAGCAGATTGGAGGTGGATATCACATCGTCTTGTCAGTGTTTGTTCACTTTCTTCCTCTAAACCCAAAATTGTTGGAAATGTGAAAATGCAAAGCTATATTTACTTTTCTTTTACTTTCAATGTCATGTTGGTTTAACTTCAGGGAGATTTGGATCAGTATCAGAAACTTACAGTTGGTGCATCAAGTTGTTTACTGGAGGTTTAAAGACAGAAAAAGCTCCAAACTGTTGAGGAAAGCAAAACTCTGTGAATTTCCCAAAACCAGCGAAAGCCTGGAGCTGGTGTGGCTGCAGACATGATGTTCTGCCAGTAGGGGGTGCCTTCCTCCTGGGGCAGTCAAGTGACCCCTCCCTCTAATGTGATCATCACCTGCCATCAGACATTTGGGCATTTCAAGTGTTTTGGGAGCCGTCAGCCTTCTATATGAGCTTAGAACTGCTGTTTGCTGTCCAAACTAAACTGTAGGGGGCGCTACAGCCTCCATTCAGCAGTTTCTCATTGACGTAGCCAGATGGCCGGACACAGGAGGGATGAATGATGGACGCAGGGAAGAGAGGGAGCAACAGAAAACAAGAAAAAAGAGAAAGAACCTGAGTGGGGTTTGTGACGTTGCTGAGGAATATGGCTGGTTGTGATGACTGGACACTGAAAACAGGACGAAATTCCATAAAGCCATATGAATAAGAAATAACTGTATATGAACCATTAAAATAGTTCATTACATTACAATATCCTAGGCTTGTCATGAGGAAAAAAAGATGAAAACGAGGAAAAGAACAAAAAAATATATAAAATGGAAAAATGTAAAATACTTGAATGAGATCTTGTATAATATCATTTAATATTCATAATATCTGCTTTGTAGGCTGATGTGATTCGCTATTAGTGTTATTTGTAATTTGTAGTAATTATGCTTTCCTTTAATAAAGAAAAAAACCACAAAACGGACAAAAAAACCTCAAACATGGCTGTTGACTGTTTTATTTTTGAGTGTATATGTGTGTGTTGACTTGTATTAAATGTAAATCTTTGTGGACCATGAACGGAATATTCACATTCAAAGGCACACTTCTTTAAAGGGCAGTTTGTGGGTTAGGATTGCTTTAGGGTTGAGGTAAAAATAAGGTTAGGGGTTAGCTTGTGTTTACTGAAAGGGTTTTTACTACTTTTAGGGTTGTGGTTAGGGTTATGTTTAGGATTAGGTTTTTTACTAGGGTTAGGGATATAACTAGGGTTGGGGTTAGGGTTAATGTTAAGGTTGTGATTAGGGTTAGGTTTTGATTATAATTAAGTCTATGGTTAGGGTTTGTTATTTACTTGTGATTTTTAAGGTTAGAGGGAGGGGAATATGTAATATGCGAATCAGTATTCTCACTAAGATAAAAGTACAAGATTGTGTGTGTGTGTGTGTAGAGTGAACTTTTGGGTTAGGGTTAACCCTTTTTTCCTGTTACCACAGCTCACATTTATTAAAGTTTTATAACTATTAAACAGTCCAGTAAAACATCTTTAAACCATATCAACCACAGTAGGGAACATCATTATTTTTTTATTAATTAAACATTTATTCCCAACATTCAGTCCTTGTAATACAAATATTAGCTCCTCTGTAATACATCAAGACACATTTAACATTCAGGAGTATGTTTAAGTCCCACGGAAAAGAAAAATGCAAGAACCCAAACCCTGTCTGAGCAGCAAGTGAACATGAGTCTAAACTGGTGAGCTGTTACTAAACCAGACTTAAAATACTACAAGAGATTTATGATCCGTTTTATCACCACAACAGAGTTTTACTTAACGTTAAAACCAGAATCTTTTTCTGCCGAAATTATTTATACATTCAAACGTGTTAGGTGTAGCACTGTGTCGTTAATCAGGAATGATAGAAAGCTTTTCTTCTGACTATATTTTAAATACGTCGAAGTTTAGTTTAAACATGGAGGGAGGGACCGGCTAAAAACTGCGTGTTTCAGTACAAGGTCAAATTAGAGTGAAATCAATTGTTTTCACTCATCACTTAATTATTCTTTCTACCTGAAAAAGGAACTGTCCCGTAAAAGCAAATTTAAAATTTGTGAGTCCTAAACATTTAAAGTGCCTTGAGATACTGTATGTTATGATTTGGCGCTATACAAATCCAACGTTGTATTTTAATCATGTATAACTTCATCTATTAAGAGCTTCTTCAAACTTTTACACTCATTGGATGTTACAGATAATAAGCCTGAACTGCTGACATCACTGACAGTGAACCAATCACGAGAGGCTTTCAAACTGTCACATCCACAGAGGAGGCTGAACTTCAGCATGAAACCTGCACATCCGATTAAGTGCAAAAACAATATTTCATCTTGTAAAAATAAAACCACAGATAACCAAGGTGTGATCAACAGCTTTTCTGGATAAAAATCATAATCGTCGTTTTATGATTAATTTGGAAGTTTTATCTCCACGTGTCGCGGTGACATTCTCAAACTTGGTTAGGCCTGAGGTCAGGGGGTCGCGGGTCATCACTGAGCCTTCTTGGGGGAGTCAGGGACGCTCTCGTTCAGCGGGGTGAGGCTGGCGAGCACGATGTGGCGTTCGTACTGCTTGGTCTGCCGGAATTTGCTGTCAGTGCCGTGGAGCCGGTCCAGCACACCGAGCACGCCGAAATTCTGGTTGAACCTGGACCCAGGAGGGATGAGAGGCAAGAGGTTAAACACAAAGACTCTACACAAAAATGAACAATCACATTTAAAAAAGCTGTTCTCCCTATTACCTCTGGAACGGAGATTATGTTTTTTTCCCTGTTGGTTTGTTGTGCAGTTTGTTTGCAAGCAGTGTTACTCAAAAAACTCATTTTCATGAAACTTAATGGAAAGAAAGGATATTGACTAACAAAGAACTCAGTAAATTTTGGTGCAGATCTACACAAATGGGCGGATACAGGAAGTTCTTTTCACTGTTTTTAACGTTGCCAGATCGGAAGCTTTGGACATTTTCATCAGTTTCCTAAAGGATGGTTCATGGATCTTGAAAAAAAAAAATCTGGCATATTTAGAGGACTGATTTCTATAAGTGTGAAATTTGGTGCAGCTTAATTGAATTTAAGGGGACTGTTGGGCGTTGGTGGACGTGTGCGTTCTACTGTGTGTCTGTACAAGTGCATTCACCTGCAGCTAAAATCAGACCCCAACAAACACAGAATTTAAGTAACATTAGCTAAAAACTAAGCATACGTTTGATACATTTAGTACGTTTTTGAGTTAAATATTAATCCATTAAATTCCTGCTAAATCCCACTCCTGGATGAGTGGGTAGGGGGACTCACTTGAGGTGGTGGAAGTCGTGGAACTCCGGGGAGGGCAGGAAGGGGAGGTGGTATCCGCAGTGGGAGATAGTGGTGCTCAACAGGACCAGGCAGTACCAGAGGGAGGTGGTGGTCACATGGGAGCCCAGGATCATGGGTCCGAGCACCACCGGCAGCATGTTAGCGATCTACCGGCAGAGAGGAGGAGCAATCCAGAAAAACCCTCAATCTCAAACTTTCGACAGCTGAATCAAGAGCAGTGAGCTCAGATTGTTTTTCAGGATCAGGTTTGTCAAAATTCCAGATGTGAAAATGAAAGGCATTCGATTTATTTGTGAAAGCTGCAGCTGGTGTGAGTCTTAATCGGGAGACGAAATAATGTAGATTAACTTACACTGATATCACATTGACGGTGAAAGAAATACTATAATGTTGAAATCTAGAGAGGTAGAGAACGAAAGCGCGGGGGGGGGACTCACCACGTGCTCCAGGGGATGAGCGTAAATGCAGACGATGCCGATGGGAGCGGTCCACTCGTGGTGCTGTTTGTGGTAGTGCTTGTAGAGGCTAGGATGGTGGAAGAGCCTGAGAGAAAAGTTGACAATCAGAATATCAACACAGTTCTAACCTCTTGATACCTCATCCTACCTCCCCCTGTTCGAAAATGACATTTCCAAATAATGTATATCTCTGCAACAACAGGGTCTATATATAAGTAATCTTGGTATCTACATAGAGGTAACACTACTGAGATCTTTGCTGGGGTGTAAGCGTCAGCCTAGATGTTACTGGGTCAGAGTAAATGACCATGGAACACAAAATAAAAGGAAGACTCCATGTTCGCCTAAAAGTTTATTGAGAGTGAATATCTCCTATGAAATCATGCAGTTGTTGCCCAAAACCTGAAATACATATCACAACATCTGAACATGATGTGTATTTTTATTCTAAATAAGTGAAGCAGAGAATGCTACAGAGGTTTTAGTAGACATATCTACAGGCATAATCTCCAAATGGCTGTAAAATTGTGCCATTTGAGATTTATCCCTGTAAAACCTGGTTACACAACGTAAGATACACAGGGTGATATCATAGCAGCCCATTGTATTTTATTACTTAATATCTTAACTCTTTAAACACAGCCTCCCAGCAAATGTTTTTCACATGTTTGTACTCGTATAACTTGAATAAAAATCTTGAATTCTGCCAGTAGCTCCTTATATTCATGTCTTACCCTTAACCACTAGGTGGCAGTATGTGTAGTGTTCAGTGTTCCAATGACAGTAAACATGCCTCCACTTTTCACTGACCACATAAACCTTTCCTTCAGCAAAGACATGATAAACCTGAATGATCTGTACCTGTGTGAGTAGTAGAACATAAGTTCCTCTACGAGGGAGAAGATGGCCATTTGCATCAGGGCCCAGTGGAAGGTGGGCAGCTCGGGGCCACAGGGGTTTCCTCTCCAGCTCATCACCAAGTAAGCCACCACCACCATGGGCCCCGAGACGAGGAACTGGTTGAAGGCGACGGTCTTCATTGCATGACGAAGCTTTGCTGGATCCACCTGGAGGATGAGGGAGGAGTCATATGAAGTATTAGTGATTTCCTTTTATTTAGTTTATGGTTAACCTGCAAATAATCAAACCTCGATTACCTTTTTTTTTTATTAGGGTTTCACAACAACATCTTATCTTCGATACTGACCTAGTTTTTTTTCTTCCTGATATCCTGATATCAGCCCTTCCTCATCTTGATTCATTGCAGGTCAATGATGATAATGTAGAAACATTATCCTCATTAGATGCTACTAAATATTACTTGTGTGTGTTTGTCTTGTTTGATAGTGTCCAACCTTTTAAGAAATGTGCTGTGAATGAAGATTATTATTAGTATTGACGGTTGGAGTTAGTAGTTCAGTACATTTTAATATGAGACATAAGTTTATCTTAAGCACAGAGAAAGACAAGTTTTTACAAGTTAACAACAACACCTGGAACTCAAAGAGTAACTGTTTCTAAATAATTTTTTTCTCATTGTTTCCAATTATTCTTGTTATTGCTGTAATTGCTGTATTAATTATCTTCTTGCCTAAAATTCAAATACAGCTGGAATCTGTCAATCAGCTGGATGAGTAAACTTTGAACCCTGGTTATAAGCACACAGACATATCCTGACCTTTAGGTGTGCATGTGTGTGTGCATGTAAGTGTACTCAGATGAACTTTTGCACAGTTTCTGTACAGTCGTGGACGGTCTGGTCTATATAAGGATTATATATATTATTGACATGTGTGTTGACTAAAGTACAAACACAACAACCGAGGAAGATTGGACCTGTTCCAACAGATATTTTGACTTGATTGAAGCAGAGAGATTATTATTAATTTAAGCTTCCAGTCTGCTACTTGATTTATTTACCACATTGAACCGAACAAACACAAACACCTACCTGTGAAACACTGGAAATGAAAGAATCTTTGGTTTAGTGTGGAAAATGGCCAAAAGTTCCCCCAAACTTCAGATATGTCAGGAAACAGTTACTGTCACTAATTTGGTTGAATTTAGACAAAAACAATGACTTTATTGTATTGTTGTTACATAACAGCACATCCTGGCTTTGTTTATGTCCGGTGCTGCTCAACCTGTTACTGTCGGTCAGTGAACTGAGGTATCTCTCCTCGGAGTATTGGACCATACAAAACACTTAACTTATCACTGCTGATTACTACAAAGAGAAATGTTGTGTAAATGTATGTCACACAACAGATTCGATGTATAGCACAGCTGGGTAAAGCTGGCACTACATTCAGATACTAGAAAATGGTTTGATTTTTAGTAAACCCTGAAAACACTTAACGTACACTGCCTTCTTTGTTCTAATCAGTGAAAGGTAATCAATAATCCATTCACATTTCCAGAGTCACCTGCTCTGGTTATCAGACGTGTCAAGTCTTTATCTCTGCAGTGTCTGACAACATCTGTTACTCAAACAGGACTTTGGTCAGATGGACATGAGGACACACATGATCACGATCAAATATTCAGTCCAGACCGAAATTTCCAGACAGTTTCCAGATTTCCAGAGACTTTTAACTTGGGGGCTGGAAGGAAAAGTCCCAGAAAAGATGGGAGAAACTGACACGGCCATTTGCGTTCTCACATACAGCCCCTCAGGAAAATTTCTGGAAAATGTCCAGAGTTCAGCGCATGTCTGAAAGCAGCTACAATGAAAATATTGGCAGTAGAGGTTGAAGTGGCGTAGTTACCTCGATATAAAATGACCAGTAGTATTAACAGCAGTAGAGGCAGTAGAAATAGTAACACTGGTGCTGGTGTATTTAGTAGTGCAATACAAAAAGTATATAGACCAAACAGTATATAGACCAAACATTTAATAATGAGGCTTTTTATCCTACCGGGTTATTCTTCTCCATCTGGATGCGGTAGCGAGTGATGAAGGACGGTTTACCGGTCGTGTCCGCCAACAGCAGCAGAGCATTCGGGACCCAGAACGCCACAGTGGGGATGAACATCGTCCCTGTTGAGAAAAACAAGACCACTGTCACCATTACATTCTTTTACATAATAACCATAATATTATTACTTAAACTACATGTTTCTTATCTTGTAATACACAAAATGTCTGACACAGATAACATCCAACAGAGAAATACAGTTAATGACTCAAACACATGATTTCCGCATGATAAACGTTGACAGCAGAGGTTTCAGTTATATTTCATCCGTGACTGATACCAAATTAAAAAATATGTTCTGTGCAGTCACATCATCTAGAAAACAAACCTCTGTCTGTATCTCAGAAGAGATGAAATCCTGCTTGTTTATTTATGTTTTTAGAGCTGCTGTGAAAACTTCTCTGTGTTAAATCAATAACTGTCTGTTGCTTTGCAGCACGATCATCTGGAGAAACACAACTACGCGGTTGTTTCGTACCAAAGAAGAAGAGAGCAGCGTCGTGACCCTCAAAGGCCACGTACAGCTGGGTCCACATGTTCTGCCAGAAATCGCCTGAAGCTCCCCAGAATCTCTGAAGATGCCTGGAGGGAGAATTAGTGTCGAGTGTCAGGTTTACAGGACGTTTCAAACATGGTGAAATCAAACATTTATTCCAAAACAGGCCCAGTCCTACTCTGTCCTGCCCCTTCCTCCATCTGCACAGTCCTGCTCTGCACCGTCCTCTCCAGACCCCTCCGTCTACTTCTCTCCTATTCTGTTTCACTTCTTATCCTGCTTTTCTCACCCTCTACTGTGCATTGATGTGATAACCTGCGGGTTCTCCTCAGGCTTATTTCAGGGCAAACTGCTGCTGTGTTGCAATGTTGATACTGTTTGGCTTAAAGCGATCTTACCATGTCAGCGAGTTGCCGAACGCAGCCAAGAATAAGATTCCAGATCCGATGACAAAGGCAGCTTTCTTCACAGAGTCCCACAGTCCTGCAGGGCCGTCCTGAGCAGAGAGACAGCAACAGTGATGTATAACCCCCCGTTGATGCTGCGTGATCTCGTGATGCTGCGCCACATCAACGTTTCCCACAAAAACTTCCTACAGTGTGGATACGTCTCTCAAAACAACACTGAGGCTGTTACTCAATCCAGGGTCTGTCCATGGGGATGACAGCACTGTGGCCTCTTGGGTCTGTTCACTTGTAGGTGAAACACACCATCAGAATGTATGGTACCAGTAGGAAATATACAATTGATCCATAGTTGATGATAAACACATTTAGAAAAGCATTGATTACAGGACTTTATTAATTGAATTGGATTTTTAGTTTTTAACAGCAGAGCCATCTCTGACATGCATCGCGAGTGTAAATGATAAAAGTATATTGTTTGACCACATCATACATTTGCATGGTTTACATTTTTTTGTGATCCAAGAGAAGACGTTATTTTAGTAAGATGAGCAAAAGGATTCTTCCATTTATTGGTTGTGTGCTTTGACTTTTCAATTTAGAACCATGTCCCATTCACTAACATGGAAGAGGCAGGATTTGTGACATGTAGTGCTGTCGCCCACCAGGGGGCGATCACCTTTTTTTTAATACTGAATCTAAAATGTACAAATGCACCGTTAATTTAATCAAAGCAAAATCTGAGCCAGGCCGACAAACTGGATCAGTTCACTCAGCAGGAATTAAGACCATGGATTGACTCCACATTCACCAGACTCTCTTAAACACCAGGCATTACCCCGGCTGCCCCCGGCTCAACCATGGCAACAGTTACAGAAATGTCACACTGGTCTTAGTGCTTAACTGTCAGAGGCACAAATACATCCATCCATATAAATAATCACATTTAACAGATACAAATACACAGATGAGTGCAATTCTTTCAAAATCTAATGAATAAAATCTGTACAATCCCCAAAAGAATTCATTAGGAGCTTCATAAGGCTTCATTAGTACCTGCAGTTATGTGATGAATTTCAAGAGAATCAGACTCTCGGCCGGACGTCTACTATGTCTGTGTGACGCTAATGTGAGCTTTGACTGATGGTCGGTGGGTTATGATAAATGAAAAGCTGTTAATCATACGATCATGTAAAAAAATAAATAAAAACAATATCCCTTGTTCAAAAACCGTCATCTAAATGTTCAAATTTGTTAAACGAACTAAACCTCAGCTTAAAATATTGACTTTGGCAAACTACTTGTAATGATGTTGGCTTTTAAACAGCTGATTCTCATAAGTTCAGTACAGGAACCTTTTAAAGTTTTCTTAAAACAGGTGCTAATTATCAAACATGTTTAAATATAATCTTAGAAAGTATATAAAAGCAGACACATCCAAACTTGATAAGGGGCAGAAGCGACGGAAACCTGAGCCCGAAACGTCACATGGGAGGTAGTTCCAAAGTTTGTGGCAGCCAAAACTGTTGTGTGCACATTTCTTGTCTTCTGGTTAATGATGATTTTAGAAAATGTATTGATTGGTGGTGGTAAGAGAGGCTCTTGTGGTGAAGGAATATTTGACCACACTCACACATTACATCTGCACAGCTCCATTAGGAGAATAGAGCCTGTCTCATTCCACACATACTCCCTTCTCTCTCTGAGGAGTACCCAAGGTCGGGATATAGATAAAAGGGCCAACCAGCAGTACATTGTAGTGTCTAGGCTAAAGGACTTTCTTACCCAATTCAGATGCCCCAGACAGAGAGGCATCACCTCCAACCCTGTTGTGTATTTCACCAGTGGCAAGACGTAAGGGCACAACGTGATTTAGGAATGCATACTTTAGGCTTAACTATCCAATAGGATGTGAATACCTACATGTTACATAGAGAGTGACAGCAATGCTAGCCTTTCGTGGATGTGCTGTTGGAATGGGTGTCGCAGGGTGAGGGAGACTTGGGGGTGACAATTGCTCGTGTTACTCTGTAGGCGTTGGTATGTTGTTCCACCTTCTGGTCTCCTTGATGCATCAAGTCTACATTAAACTATTCTGCGTAAGAAATCAGCTGCTGCCCGAGTTCTCCTTTCACCAGCTTCCAGAAAACTTCCATAGCATTTGTGTCATATTGTTAGTAGACGACACTGAACTACTAAAAAAGTTCATTAGGACTTGATAACTTTGCACAAAACATATATTTTACAGTGTGTTTATAGCGAGATGCCACAAAGGTTAATAGTCATTTTTCAAAGTAAAACGCAACCTCCACTAGAAGAGTAACGATGAGAAACAACAAAAAAATCAAACCAGGAAATCAAACTAAAATATGACGAGGAGAAAATACACAGCAGATCGTCATCGTGGGTGTTGGCTGTGACTTATCCTATTGGGTTGTTACAGATCTGCTCGGTTTTGTTTCTAATTAATTATGGTCATAGCAGAGTGTTGTGTTCTCACCTGTCTGCTGACGCTGCTCCTCATGGCAGCTCCACTCATATCTGTTGAGACAATTTGAAGATACTTATTTTTCATTTTCGTTTTATATATATATATTTTTTTCCCCCAGGTATAATCAGAACACATTCATACAGAATGTATTTAAGCGAGCAACCTAAATATTTACAAATAAAAACAATTGAATTTTAGCATCACATATTTAAAACCCTCTTGATTTATGTTTGAAGCAACAGTGGAACTGTCCCAAAATGACTGATGGTGGAAGATTAGAGATTAAATGCTCTGATGTTCATTATAAAAAGAAGGTGGCCTAATCCGAGCCTGTTCAAAAAGTAATGGTGGTTAGAAATCTGTCTTTTTGTGTCGAAAAGTTTAAGAAAATAACTTTAATTTCAATAACTTACAAAAACTAAGTAACTCAATTAAATATTGTGTAATATTTTTCTTGAATAATAAACTCATATCTATACAGTTCATAACATTCATATGCTGAACCTTCACTGATTTCTCCATTCAAATTTGAAATAATAAAACTGGTTTCCCACAATTAATATATGTAGCCCTCTCTTACTGTTTTGTATCCCTCCATGGTAAAATAATCATCTTAGTGCAGTGAAGCCTGATGCAAAATTTACAGCTAGAGGATTAAACATAATCCTGTTATAATCCATTTTTACAATGTGCACTTTTACTGTGAGAACCTGCTCCACTCTCATCCCCTCTCTCCTTTTATTGTAGTTCAGAAAGAAAATACACTGCATATACTTTCAAGGGCTGATGCTACTAATGTTTATGTTAAGTATGGATGAGTGTACACATTATTTTCTTGATTAATCAGGTCATAATTTAATCTATCACAAATCGTATTTTGTCTGATCAGCATCCAAATGTATTCGGTTTATTATCAAGAAAAGAAATAAAAACAAAACATTAACCACATTTGACACTGGTAAATAAAACAAAAATCTACATTATATCAAATTTAATTTTTTAAGTTTCTTTCTATGGGAACAGTTAATTAATTTGCTGATTACTGAGACTCTGGAGACTTAAGATGAAAGCAAGAGTAACACCGATTAATAAAATTACAGATGATGATCAAACAGTGAGTTGGCGGATTATCTGAGTCACATAAATTATATTGGCTTTGATGAATTACTTTAATTACCAAGGTACAACTTAAGATCAAAGTTTAGGCTTTAATAACTGACGTACTCAAGCACGCACACCTGCCATTTTATGAACTGAATTACTTTTTATCCGTCAAGTATTATCTGATCAGCTGACTATGAGTTAAACACAGTCCAGGAATAAAACAATCGGTGCTTAATCATTATCAATAGAGACTAAACTGATTTAAAGACTACGTTATATCATTGAAAACTATACTAATTTAAACTATAATTATATTCGACCCTCGTCCAGCTTCAAAAATCCAAAAATTATGATGTTTTTTTTCCAACATAATTTCATAATAGTTGTATAGAGTACTTGTACTGGTGATTAGACTAACTAGGAAAATAATAACACAGCTCGGGTTTGGTGCAGTGTGTAAAAAACAAAATAATTAGCCTCGTGCTCAGACAAATGTCGGTTTCTTTTCATTGACTGCCACAAACTCTCTCTCTCTATATATTTATATGTATATATATATATGCAAAGCACAGGAAAATTATAGGGATTTCAAAAAGAGGTAGAGGTAGATGAGGAACAAGGTAAGAACAACATATGAAGTGTGCTGTGTTGATGAACCCATGGACAACCCAAACCTACACTGCTGTTGTTTTTAACATCATGACTTCAGCTTTGAAATGAGGAAACACACTCACGGACATGTTATGAAGATAAAGGTGTGACTTACCACTGTCTGCTGTCTGCACCATGATCAACCTGCTGCTTCCTCTCTCTCTCTCTCTCTCTGCTGCTTGTTTCACCACCGACTACTCTTTATTTACAACACGGCAACTCTTCTGATTGGCTGATCGGGGGTCAGCTGACTGACAGGTTTTTCTCTCCCTCCAGTCTTCATGGATCCAGGTGAAGGTTCAGACTCAGCATGGTCACCACCATAGACTGTGTATAAAAACACTGGGAACAGATCACACTGCAAAATAAAATAAATAAATACATTACAGTGAAATGTGAGAGCAGATTACAGTGCAATACTCTCTACTGCAATAAGGTGCTGTGGTGGAATATAGTAAGTACATTTACTCAAAAGTACTTTACTCAAGCACTTTCTTCTCATGCAATTTTATACTTCTTCTCCACTCTCTTTATATACGATTTATATTTATATATTTATTTTTTATATTCCTTACACTTAAGTATTGCATGTTACTTATTACTTACTGATACTTTTTTGACTCTTGCTGCTGTAATACTGCTAATGTCCCCATTGTGGGACTACTAAAGGATTATCTTATCTTATCTTATATATATATATTGCTGTTTTTTCCCCTTTATTTTAACAATGTAATTAAATTTGACAAGACAAAGATTGTGGAAGTTTCCCTTTGGACTTGATGGGTGCGTACAAATGATCTAATTTTTTACAACCCCCAATTGATGTTGATGACTTTTTAGCTACAGACTCAGGGTCCAGATAAAAAGCAAAACAAAAAAATATATTAAACATCAGTTGGATTAATTGTGTAGTTTGGAAAAATTCAAAAAAGAATATATCTATATTAATAAATAATACAATAAATCTATAATGAAACTATCTACAATGACTATCATTTAAAATGAAAATAATCATTAGTTGCTGTCTTATCTTAAATAATTAAAAAATAATCCACTACAACCAACCACAGCAGTAAAATGCTTGTGTCATCTGTAACAGAATTCTGTCTTCTATTCATCAGTGACATCTCCTTCAGCTATCATTTGACTCTCCCTGACCCGCACCAGGTCCAGCCGTCCTGCTGCTGCAACACGTGGCTCCACTATTACTCATTATTACTGTACATGGGGTCACCACAGTGGTTATGTAAAATTAGTACAACTTTGGACACTGATATGTGACAGATAATCTGACCCACAGACCCTCTTCAGAGAGAGAATTTAAGTATTTTTCACTTCACTCAGGACCTTCTCTAATCCACAGAGAGACATATATAAACAGTATTGTTTTTATTTAGTGTCTGAAGTTCTAAATTGTTGCATTCAAAAGACAATTCATGACACATGTTAAAACAAACTGAATTAATTAATGTTGAAATCCTTGCATCTCTAACCACATTGTTCTGCTGTTTTCCTGATATTCAGACATAAGATTTTTAACTCTGTCAAGGTTATGTTTTCTTTGCTATTTGTTTGTTAGCAGGATTTCACAAAAACTGCTGAACCAGTTTTCTTGAAACTTCAACAAAAACCCATCCATTTTTGGAGAAGATTTGATTAAAGGGGCAGATCCATTTGTCTTTTTCTACTTTGAGTGCCCCTCTAGTCATTTCATGTTATCAGGGTTTAAAATAAATGTTCAAATCCATTCTTAGATTGTCCAGGAGGGGGCAGCAGAGATATTAACACTGATAAATTGGTCTGTGGGAGAAGAAGTTACAAAACTGAACACACACAAATTATAATAACACCGTAAAATGACAATAAGAATCAGGTCATAAGATTTACTGTTGGCTGGTCTGCGTAGAGATAAAAAGATTTTTAGTTTGAAGTTTGTGTTACAGTTTTGTGATATATCCTTCTGTTATACTGAATGTGTATGCTTTTCTCTCTGTTGTTTTTTAGGAGGTGGTTGTGAGAATCAAGGACAAATCATGGATTCTGTGGTAAAATATAACTCAGTTTATGTGCATATATTTTAAAAACATAGCTTTTTTATGACAATGTTTTTTTCAACATGCTTAAGGATAGAAAACCTTACACTTTGAATGTTTTTACTTAAAGCTTATAAAATAATCTATATGAAACTTGTTACTTTTCTTAGCTATTGATGGATCTGTTATTTATTCAAATGATCCAGAATCTTTGACCGTCATATTAAGTATCTATTTTATTATCCTTTGTTTAACTCAGCAGGTAAATTAGCTCTTGGCTATAATGGTGTATTTGTTGCACGGCTAAAATCTGACCTCTGGTGTGAATCTGCTGCCACTGCATCGGTGTGCTGCAGGGTTTTGGCACACACGTGTCACATGTCGTTTCTCTGCAGGCTCACTGACGGGTGGGAACTCTGCTGCTGCTCAGGTGCTCTGTGGAATTACAGTAACATGAAATAGAATTTGATTTCCCATTTTTTTAATAATTAAATAATTTAATGACACACAATAACTTCACATTCAATCCTCTATGATTGTGACTTTTAGTAAAACTAAAATGATGCTACAGGAGCTGCTGCTTAGACCAAAAACTGACACCAGGAAATAAACTACAGCTTTGATTTTTATTGATTTACTGAAAGAGGAGGAAGTTAATGAATAAGATTTGTACTGTTTTATACAGGTAAACTGTGATGTTTCAGTAATTAAAAGGTCTTGAAAATGAATGATTATTAGTATAGTGTATTCTTTGAATGACTGTCTGTCGAGCTCACCCTTTGCTTACCTGAACATATTCCACCACAGATTTGCTTCTTCAGATTCTCCTATTCAGTTTTCCAGTGGAACATAACATCTACTGCCCTTTTATGCGAATTTAATAGTATTTGCTCAACAGTACTTGAGTGCAGAAGGTCAAGAAATCTGTTAGTAGCATTACTTCCTTCATCTCATAGGTGATTTCGACACATCACAGTACGAATGGCAGCCACATGTGTGAGTAATATGGCTTCACTCCATTTAGCTGCAGACTTAAACAGAACAGAGCATTAGTTGATGTTATTGCTATAAACGTGTGCTTTTCTAAGCGTCTCTTCAAACACAGAAGTCAGTAAAGCACAGTCAGCAGCAAAAATACTTTTCAGAAGGAGAAACACTAAACCAGGAACTTAGGAAGTGTTGATTTGAAGAAATGAGTTTGAGGCGGTATTGAATTTCCTACTTTGGTCCACTTTCAAGCACAGGAACATAGTGATGAATCTTACACTTGGTTATCACCGTAACTGACTGAATGGGAGAGGAAAACCAAGACAATATAGCTACGTTCACACTGCAGGCCTGAGAATCTGATTCGGGCCACTTGGGCCCACTTTGTGAACGGAGTCTATGCCTCCTGCAAAGTGGTACCACTGGGGCCAGGTTCAGATCTGACTGGTCAAGCTGCAAAGGTGACATGTAAATCAATCTCAGTCCCAATATGACAAACTGATTAAATCCTGTTGACCTCTGGATCCGAGCTGATGAAGCATAAGACTAACTCTTACCACTGTTTCCAAACATGCAGCTATTGACAACAGTTCTTGGAACAGTCGGCCGATGACTCTTAATCTTTGCTCTCTATCTCATTTGAATTGAATAAAAAAAAAAAACAAGCTCAGGTCAGCTATTCAATGACCAGACTTGGGCACGTGTCTGGCAGGTTAAATAGCAGCTGTGCCCCTGAGCACCTTTTGGACAAATGTTTAATCATTTCATAGACTTTGTACAGTACTTTACATAGTAAACTATAATTTTCTGTCTGAACCCGATCGAGCCAGAGAGAAAACAAACCAAGCACAACCCATCCCAACGGTGAGTCTGAGTGAGATGTTTTCACCGATTACAGCCTACGGGAATGAACTCGAATATCATTTCAAAATAAAAAAAGTGCCAATTCCCACCTCTGAAGAGACTCCATTCTTCCGATCATTTTTATCTGTACATGTATTAACCCATATTCATATAAGTTTGTGTGCTCCCCTTCCAACTCAGTTTTGGGGTTTTGGGAAAGGGTGGCCAGATTTTGTAGTGACGCCCCTGGTGTAAGGTTCCTGGTTTGGGTGAATAATCTGTAATTAAAATAAACGCGGGGACACTGGTCTGTGATGGTTTCCATCGATCTGCTCTGGAAACAGTCCGTCCACGGCCGCACCACGTGTTCTCCCGGACCGAGTCACGGTGGAAGGGGTTAAAGATCAGCTCAGCCGCGGATCCTCAGCTCTCGTCGCTCCGCGGGCAGCGCTGCTGGCTCGCTGCGATATTTCGGTGGATTCGCTGTGGATTGTGGGAGTCGAGGACACTGCCCAGGCTTGTTCCCGGACGAGCGGAGAGACATTTACCGCCGAGCCCTGTTTCTGTAAGTATACCACGGGTGGGGGGAGGTTGTCACACCGAGGTCGGCCGCTCCTCGTCGGTGGAGCCGCTCCGCGTTCACCGAACCGAACCGTGCCCGCTGCCATGTCGCGTTTCTTCGGCTTAAAGGCCGAGAGAGACCGAGGCTGCCGCCGCTGCTAGAGCCGACAAACAAGGAGGGGAGGAGGCGGAGCGGGAGCAGCCGCCTCGGCTCCGCTGTGCCGGGCGTGTTTCGAGCCGAAAGCCCCGCTGACCTCAACGGGAAAATGTCCTCATGTCGTCGGGCAGCTCGGTTTTACCCGTAGGTCGAGTCTCCGGGTGTGTGGTTCTAACACAGCCGCCGGTGCGAGGCGTCCGGCGGGTTGTTAACATGCGGAAATCGCTGCCCTATCAGCGGAAACAAATGTCCGGTGTGTCGGTGCGGCGGAGCCCACCTGCACCTGGCCGGGCAGGAGGAGAGGACAGCGGCTGCAGATGTTCCAGAGGACACGATGTGATTGTGTTAATATTAAACTGGCTCCGTTAGTGTTTGACGTTGTGTTGATGTGTGTGTATCTGGCCTGTGTCTGATTGACTGGGTCAGCAACACACCGCTAATTGATATCTGCAGCTGCTACAATACAAAAACATAATTTCAATGACATATGATTCATTTGGAACATCATATTTATTATTGTAGTTTAAACCCCAAAATTATAATCCTATGCATATTTTATTTAGATGAAGAACCATTTCTTCTCCATTCACGGAAAATGTCTTTAGCAAAATACCTGTGAGAAAGAAAGCTAGCTCTTATTTACATAGATTATAATATTAAAATGATATTATAATAATTATAATCCTTGTTTTGCTTGGATTACATGGAGCCTGCACTTTGGCCTCAGGGTCATCTCAACAAAACACACTAAAAACCTCATTCTGGTTTAATTATCCACCAACGTGCCAAATGAATCCCTGTTCTGAATACATTATTTTGAGTTTATTGAGTGTTTGGGATAGTTAATGACTTTCTTCTTTTGTGTGATTAGAATAATTTTGTTTCCATAATGCCTTGAGGGTTATTTCTATTAGTGCTGGGCAATAAAACGATATCTGTAATTATCACAATATCTTTTTCAGTTATTTTCTGTTTTCAAAAGTCCAATATACGTATCGGCATAATGCTCATACCTTGTGTAAGCACAGTGAGGAGGTGTAACACATAATTGAACACATCAGATTTGTAAAAATGTTTCACTGTTTATCAAGTGTCTGTCATTCTCTTTATATTTATTGTGATAACTGTTGATATCAGCTGACATAAAAACTTTTAACTTGATACATTTTTTGACCATAACACACAGCCATATGTTTGATACACATATTTTTTGTCTATCGTGCCTTGTGGCTTATTTCTATGAAGGCATTTATGGCTGTTACCAGAGGTTATACAGGCAATTTTCATTTATGAGTCGATAGAGAAATCTCTGACTATATAAAACCAGGAAGGACCCAGTTGCCGGAACATTGATTTACACTGATAGATATTAACCAGGGACTTCTAAGCCAAAGTGTGTATTAGAACATATTTAAATCTGTTAAAGTAATGTTTAAAAGTGACATTCATTCATCAAGGGATTTAGTTGTCATTAAGGGTATCAAAGTTGAGAACTAACCATATAAGTTTATGATTAATAAAGATAAAATGAACATAAATTAAGTTGTATATTTCCATATTCTGTATGCTGACAGTAATGATTTTATTAACAAGTGTAACATGGGTGTGGAGCTGGGTGTAAAACAGACTTATCAGTTTTTAGGTGTCAAAACGTCTCTAACCTTCAAAAACTAAAGATTGTTTTAAAATGTATTGTCATCTTACAGCTAGAAAAAAAAAGCAGATGTCATACTGTCAGGAATATAACCTATAAGTGTTTTCATTCATACATAATGAATGTAAAAACTAGTTAGTGGTTATGTTTTCAAGCGATTAAGTGATTTGCATCCAGTCACTGTGAGATGAGTGATCAGTAGGAAAACAACATCTCTCTGTTCCATTTCTCTGTTTAACTGTGTTGTGGGAGATAGTTTGTTTATTTTACTCTTTTGTTTTGATTCATCACTTCCTGTGGAGGAGAATCTCACTGAGGCAATTTTAATTTCAGCTTTTAAATTGTTTTATTTTTTTTCTCTATTCCTCCATAGTGAGTCAAGTGTTTGTTTCACCATAGGAAGAAAGTATTATTCCGATTAGTTAATGTTCCCTTGTTAATGTGTCCTTGCAGAGCCTGACACTGGTAGCCGTCTCAGCATCATGTCCAGCCGAGGAGGAAAGAAGAAGTCGACCAAGACGTCGCGGTCCAGTAAGGCAGGGGTCATATTCCCTGTGGGCCGCATGCTGCGTTACATAAAGAGAGGCCTGCCGAAATATCGCATAGGGGTGGGAGCGCCAGTCTACCTGGCTGCTGTACTGGAGTATCTTACTGGTGAGTTTTATCTTTGGAGAGGAGAGAATGGGGAGGTAATGTTAGAAATGTCTTCTAGCATTTTTTCTAAATCTTGGAATGGCAGCTACATTTACGTTTACAGTTACATTCATAAGGACCAACTGAACGTCAGTTTTTCATTATTAATCAGGTTCAAGTAAATGTTCGGAGACATGCTTTTCTAAACTACTCTTGCTCTTCATTAATTATTGATGAAGTCCTCTGATGATTTGTGTTTACTCTTGTAGCCGAGATCCTGGAGTTGGCAGGAAATGCAGCCAGAGACAACAAGAAGGGTCGCGTCACGCCACGACACATCCTGCTGGCCATCGCCAATGATGAGGAGCTCAACCAGGTCAGTTCTGTTCAGTTGATTTTAAAAACACCAGTGTTGTTTCCATTCCATCTGTCATTTACAGAAGAATATTTAGTACATTTTTTTTCCAGTGCATACAGCACATATTCAGGCTGATTTCCTACCAGTGCGCTAAGTGATTTCAAGTTGTCTGTTTTGTCGTTTTGTTTCAGTTGCTGAAAGGTGTGACCATTGCAGCAGGAGGAGTCCTGCCCAACATCCATCCAGAACTGCTGGCCAAGAAGAGAGGCGCAAAGGGCAAACTTGAGACTCCCGTTGCACCCCCTCCTGAGAAGAAACCCAAGACTGTCAAGAAATCAGCTGCTAAGAAACTGAGCGGGAAAAAGGGAGGAAGAAAAGCTAAGGTAGGGCTTCGTGTGAACAGACCGTTGGGCTGATAAACACAATTAGGTTACAGGTCAACTCAGGAAGTCGAAAAGTGTGTTGTGTTATATCTGAGATTAAGTATTTCATTGGCTTCTTATTCCATGAGTTAACATGACTTTCAAAGTCGTTGCAGTTCACACTACATGATTTGCAATCAGGACTCTTGCAACCGTTCACACTAGACGACTGACTGGGGACAGGGTCATACACACTAAACGATCTTTCACCAGGGGAAACCCCCGACTATAGTATGTTTGGTCCGCTCTTAGTAGTTGCTGAATCGTCTAGAATGTTTAGCATCCAAAGAGGCTACGTGTCAGCTAACCTCTCAAATCATGTCTTTGAAGAGTTCACACATCGATTGGCAACTGTCGATAGATTTCCTATTTGGCTTTGATCTGGGGCTGTTGTCTGCAAGTTTCAAATTTTTCACAAGAAACCATTAATTGGCTGATCCTAACCCCAGAGCTCTCCATGGAGAGGGGAACAAAAGAAGGACAATATTGATATAGAGAGAAATAAAGTCTCACTTGGTGTCCTCGTGTCGTCCGTGTCGTCATCAGAAGCCGGGCGAGGTGAGCAAGGCGGCGTCTGCAGACAGCACCACAGAGGGATCTCCAGGCGACAGCTTCACCGTGCTCTCCACCAAGAGCCTCTTCCTGGGACAAAAGGTCAGTTTTCTGTCAACTTAGATAAACGCTAGCTCCAAACAGGTTGATGCAGATTATATTTTAAACTACAGTTTAGTGTGTGTTGAATGACCTTTGTTTGGGGTGAAGCGAAGAAAATGAAGTAATGTCAGGCTAAAATAAGACTTTGTATATTTGCTGTTTTCTGATTTCTCTTTCAGTTGGTTAAAAACATGACAACATATTTAAGAAGTCAAAGGAAAAAGGCCACAGTTGTTTGCCTTTTCTGTCGTGCACATTTGTCTCTCGGTTTTGGAGAAAATTGTAAATCTCATTCTATATTAACAAATTATCTATGCATGGATGAATTTATTCTTCTTTAGTCTTTAAGAATCTGACAGAAAAGAAATAAAACAAGCGCTGTGAATACATCAAACGGTTTTATCTGACCTCTTAATACATCCACATGTTTTTATTCAGTCTATTGTCATCACTTCCTCTTCACAACTGATCCAGATTGATAAAAGAAAGAGATCAAAGATTACATGAAAATGTTTTCTCCATTAATCACCTGGTTTTTCTCAGAAATAAATGTTTAATGTAAAATACTTTTGAATAAATGTGCTTCCTAACTTCATAAGGGCTTTTAATGCTTCACTGCACTAACTGTAATAGTAGCAACCATGAGTTTTATTTTATTTTTTTTATCTGTGTGATAAAGATGTATAATTCATGCTCTGTCTGTGCTCAAACGCACAATCTTGCAAAAGCTTGTGGGTTGTGTAACACAACATGAGAATGAAGGATGATTTTGTGTGGAACAGGACAGGATAGAGAGATGGACTTTCAGGATCTTAATCTGTAGAAACTCTATTTATCTATCTCAATATTTCAGCTCAGGGTTGATTTCAACTTCTGCTGATCTAACTGCATACTTTGCTGTACCATGCATATATTGATTCTGATATTTTATTTATTAGTAATTAATGCAACCTGATGTAACAACACAAACATTTAACAGGTGGTTAATGAGGAACTGGTTCCTTCCTATTACTACAGATTACATTTTTTAAAGCAGAATGACAGTAATTCCTTGTTTCTGATTCTTGCAGTAAAACTGAAAGTAGCAGTGAAAAAAACCACAACACTGATTTGGTTGCCTTCCTTGATAATAAATACAGTATGTTAACTAGAAACAGTGGGAAACATCACATGATTTGAAATAGAACCTGCAGTAATTGAAAGTGAGCATAGACGTGAGCAGCAGCAGTGTTTGCCTGCTTTCATTATTCGACCTTATCATTAGAAAAATGATGATAATTAATCAAAAATGCAGTTCACCTCCCACTGATTAAGATAATAAACGCATGAATAGGAAGTATGTTTCTTTGCCTATTGTAGAATTAATTTATTTTAACTGCACTTTTCCTGCTCAAGCATTTCCCTTGGTGTATTATTCAGTTTCACGCTTTTCTGTCATCATTACATTCCTTGTCACGACATTTCTCTGGGATGATCTTGGTCTTTCTAATCAAGTCTTAACTGTAAATCCTTGTGGGCAAAAATATCTTGTACGACTAATGAACCTTTGTGCTAACAGGATGTTAAATTCTTAATATTTACAGGGATACCTTGACTTTTTAGTTTCTCTATATTTTCTCTTTGCCAAGTCTACAGACAGATGTTGAAAACTTACCATTCCTGTCTCTACCTCAGTAAAACAACCAGCCTCAAAACGGAAACTGTGGGTGGGAGCAGGTCATAAACAAACAAAAGAGTTTTCTTCATAGTTTCACATTGCAAAGTAATTTTACATCAAACTGTTGGAAACAACAGCTTTGCTCTGGCACCTCAGGACTTTTGGTACCAGGATTCTGAGCTTGTTAATTCAGAAAAAACAGGGCAGAGCTTCAGGCTACCAAATGCTGATAATTGGATTTCAACCAGATGGCTCATATTTTATAGCAGGATTAGTGAATGTGTAACAGTATATCCTTTTCATCACTCCTGTTGTACTCCAAAACACTAAAACTAAAAGCTGTAAAATAAATATGAACATGTACAAAAACCACACAGAGCCACTCCTGCAGTAGTACTATATAAAACATGTACAATAATTTGCACACATTAGTGCACACAAATATAAGGTATACTCACTCGTCTTAAGCTTTCAGATACGTTTGGTCCGGTTTTGTTATTCATCAAAAAGTCAAGGTGTCCCTTTTTTTTTTTTTTTTAATCTGCGGTGTGAATCTGGGTTTTAATGGCTTTGCTTCCTCCCCTCTTCCCTCTCGCTCTCCCTCCTCCCCGGCATGTCCCATCCTCACTCCACCCCTCGTGCCTCCCGCTCCGCAGCTCAACCTTATCCACAGCGAGGTCAGCAACTTGGCTGGCTTTGACGTGGAGGGGGTCATCAACCCCACCAATGCTGAGCTTGAACTTAAAGATGATCTAGGTGAGCTTCCCCCAAGTCCAAACCCCCAACCCCACACCCTCTCTGGCCCTAGAAGGGGTTCGATATTAAAAATCCTTGAATCTCCAAAACTTCACAACTGTGAAATCCTCCGAGAATTAATGAACAATTCCCAAAATAACATTTGAGGCTGGTTCACTGGCTAGAAGAAACACTCTCCTCCAGATTTCTTCATTCACACTGTGGACAACTCGGTTGTTGTAGTTCTCAGTTATGTCAGTGGAAGAGATACTGATGGAATCAACGATATGTCTGACTTTTCTCCAACTCATTAGGACTTTATGAATTTATTCTGACTATTTAAAAAGCAGTTAAAGGTCTGAATAAAATGCAGAAATCACAAAATCACTTGGGAAATAAATTAAACTCCAATAAAAAACAAAGCCATTCTCCAAACTTATTGTCTGTGCAGTGTTAGTTTGAAATAAAAACCCTTGTTAGTCAGCTCTGCAGGAAGTAAACGGACACGATGTCTGTGTTGTTCACAGTGTGAATCAAGACTTATCTTCGATCCCCTCTAACCTCAAGTAATTAACTCAGCTGTTTGGCTTAAAGTGAAGAGTCAAAAGACTGATTTCCTATATTCCCTTTTCCACATATCAATGGAAATCAAGTAAAATATAGAATAATGGGGATATTCAAGGGTTTTTATCAGAGCTCCTGTGAGCGGTGGTTCTGCTTGCTCTTCTGTGTGTTGATGTGTTGCGGTTCATTCCAGGTCGTCCTCCTTTCAGACGGCTGCCAGGCCTTTTGGAATTTTTAATAATCACTAATTTCAGAAACATTCTTGAACTGAAAAACGGCTCCAATTTACAGAAGAAAAACTGCTGCACGTTGCTGCCGCCTGGCTGTGAGGTTGTTCGCCTGGACTGTGACAACTTATGCTCAGTTTAATGAGCCAAGAAATCGGGACGACACAATTAGTCAGAAAACTGATTAAAACAATATTTACGTTCTTTATGTCCTCAGTTTAAAACTACAAAAATTTAATTTGAATATTTTTAAATACGCTCTTGAATCTAGATGCGTGTGTGTGTGTAAGTATGAACAACACATTTAGGCTAATTTATTCAGTTTTTGAAGTGAATCTGACTAAATGTGAATCCTGCTTCCTAGTTGTATAACGTGACCCACCGTGTCCACAGTGGCCTCCTTGTTTCCTGTCATATCCTCAGGAGAAGGAGCACGCTCACCTTTTGTGTCTTTTCTTCTTCCTTCTTTTTTTTCTTACTGTCTGTCCCATCGTTTTGCTCTGGATCACTCACTGTGTTTTTACCACTGTGTTGTTTGCCTGTTGTTTGTCGTCGTTGTTGTCTGTAGTTGCAAGTTGTCCAAGCCGACATTTCCATCGTGGATAGCGACGCTGTCGTTCACCCGACCAACTCCTCCATCTATACAGGTGGTGAAGTAGGTAAAGGAACTATTGACACCACCGAGACCATGACTGCCTGTCTGCTGTCTCCCTCTCCCTCTCCCCCCTCCCTCTCTCTCTCTCTCTTTGTCTTTCTCTTTCTCTTTCTCTTTCTTTTTCTCTTTCTTTCTTTCTTTCTTTCTGCATTTTCCAGATAGTCTTCATCTCAGTCTCTGGACAAACAGCAGCAGCACAGTTTTTATTCTGCATTGTAGGAGGTTATTTATCCTGAGCTCTGCTCTGAAGACTACCTTTTAATCCACAACCCAGTGCCCTTATGCTCCTACTGAAAATGCTTCACTGATGTAATTATGTGATTTGCTGAAACATTGACTGAAAGAATTATTCTGTATCACGAGTGAAAATGAACTTGCAGATCTTTGAAGCGTGCCCCGGCAGGCAATGTTTTATTTATGCAACGAGGTGCCTCTGGGAAACTCAATTTTCAACCATTTGAAAGTCTGCAGCCAAATAGCTCTGCTGTGTTTTCTATGAACCTGACATGCACAAGAAAAAACTAAATGTGATCATTGTGAAAAGGATCATTTTAATAATCTAGCTTACAACATTAAAAAAGGCTATTGAATGGTGGACGGCTGAAAACTGTTTTCTCAGATGGCTGAATTTCCAATATTTTTATGGACAGAAAATTAAGCATTATCAAAACAATTCCTGCTTATAACTGGGGTCTAATTTTTGAAGCAGACATCTGCATTATTTGTGGTTTTGGTCTGATCCATAGACTGTATATAAAGATGGATGACATGTCTGCACTTCCTCGTGTTATACAAAAATGTAGCCAAAATATACGTGTGATGCCATCTTGCACTTTTGACATTGTTTGGAGCCAAAGTTTGCTAACTAGTGATCGTGGTCTGTAGCCACGGTATCTAGGTTCTACTGTTACACATGCACGATCAGTCTCCGCTGTCAATCATATCTTTTTTTTATAGCATCAAATAACTAATCACAAATCAAACTTACCAGAACTTACCATGTCCCATCCACTTGCATGGAGGAGGTGGGTTTTATGACCTGTCATGTCATCCATCTTTATAATTAGTCTGTGGTCCGATCACCCAATTACTCTAATCCAGTAATCCTGCTTCGTGAGACCGGCCGTCATGCATTAGCTTTTACACAATTCTTACAACTTTCCCAAATGTATTAACCAGACTGCAGCACATTTCACGTCATACAAACATAAACCACATCTCCAGCCCGTAAAAGGTCTATGAGCAGAGATAAAGCCCTGAAACATGGGTGGCCCATGTGTTGCTGTTGTACTCTACCCAGTGACAATACACTGGTGCCTCAGCTTAAAAAACGAATGCCCCTAAAGAAAATATGTTATCGTTAAATCATTAATGATCATTAAATATCGTAATCATTAAATATCCAGCACTGTTTGTCAAATAGAAGAGGCAGAAGGAGAAATAGAATCTACGCAGAGCAGTTGCTGATTGCTTCATGTAATCCATACGACTAGCTGTTTATTTCTGTCATCCTAACCCTGAGCTGCTGCTTGTTGTGCCTTTTACCCACTTAACTGAAATGTGGACAATCTGGGACTCACTTTATTTCCTGTGACCTCCGTCCCCTTGACTGTGCTGCTAGTCCAGCTGCTTAGAAACTCCAGAAAGTGTTTGATCCCGAGATCACATCCAAACTCCTGAGGGGTGATCACTGGTCATTCAAATTAACAGATTAATGAAGATTTGCCCATCAAACCATTAATAACTATAGAATGAGCTGTTGAACTTCTGCTTGCTCGTAGAGCTTTAACCTCTAACTTTTCTTTAAAAGGCTGACATTAACTTTATCATGTTTTTCTCCCCTGCCTGTTTTTTTAATAATATGTCAGCCAGAGCATTCATTCCTCTGGCTCTGGTGGACTTGAATCACCTCTCTCCTCTTTAGTTTCCTTTGTGGCTTCTCTCTTTAGCTCTGAGTAAATTTCGAATAGAGTTACTGACTCACGTGGAACAACTTCTATCAAAATAAGGAGGAAAGAAACGGCCGAATTAGCTTCCCCAGGGGGCTCGTAACATCATTCACCTAAATTGATTCCTGGACTGATATACTTGAAATGTGTGAGCAACCAAGGTGAACAGAGGTTTTATATTCTCATCGATACCAAGATCTGCACCATCCTCTCCCCTTTACTCTATATTCTCTAGTTTGAGACTGAAAGAAAATACCCTGAGTCCACTGTTAACAAGCTGGTATGTGAGGACATAGGGAAGTAATTAGAGATTGTTGCTTTAATACATTCATTTAACTAACTCACAATGAGTCATTTGGAAAATAGCAGCACTTTATGAGATGTTTCCTGAGTCTCTCAAATACAAGAACAGAATCTCAACGTGTTGCACGAGAGGTGTTGAGCTCAGAGACTGAGAGAGAGGCCAGATGAGATGATTGACAGCATTGTTGTCTGCCTGACTACCTGTCTGTCTGTCTGTCTCCATGTCTGCTTTCTTGCCTGTCTGTCTGTGTGCATGACATCACCTCTGCAGTTTCCCTGCTGTGCATCTGTCTGTCTGTCAGTGATACATGAGGATGTTTTCACCTCAGTCCTGTCTCCCCTCACAGGCTGTGCTCTGGAGAAGAAGGGAGGGAAAGAGTTCACTGATGCTGTGCAGGAGCTGAAGAAGAAAAATGGCAATCTGGAGGTGGCTGGGGGTAAGTGCACAAAGCAGACAAAATCAGCAAAGAGGGTGGCAAAAAGCATTTTTGACAAACGTTTCTTGAAGTTCTGGTTTGGAATCTGGTTATAAATCTACCTTTATTTCGGTATGGCTCTGCTATCATGACCTTTAGGGCTGCAACATACAATTGTCCATAATATACAAATGTTACTGTCATATATAAAATAAAGCATCAAACCCTAACGTTTGAGAAGCTGAAACCTGCAATTATTTGGCATTTTTTGCCTGGCATATCACTGAAAAAATTTGTCAATCATCAAAATACCAATTGATTGTTAATCGTTGCAGGGCTTAATTTATACATTATAAAATTCAAGCAGATTATATCCTTATGTTACCAGCCCATATTGAACAGGTACCTACTGTTGGTTATGTAGGTTTGGCTTTAGCTAAAGCAACAATAGGCCTGATTTTGACAAATTATGTTCTAAATTTAAACTCACAATGATGTGACATGCTCGGTATTTGTATGACAGACGATGAACAGGTTTGTGAGACTTTAAGTTTCAGGGTGTGGGTGACAACTACCTGCTGTTAGAACATATTTAGATTTGTTCCAGTATGTTTTTGTTTTTTTTAGACGCCATCGATAATTTGAAACTTTGTTTTATAACAAGAGTAGAAGCTTGGCCTATTTGTTTCTGCTTGTCTTTCTAAACTTTCGTATCCACTTGAGGAAAATATACCACGTTCAGAAGCTTTTTTTCTATTTCACAATCTGCCTCAGCAGTCGGCAACACTGACTTTCCTCCAATGTCACCACTGAAGGGGCTGGAGAGTCCATATTGATTCACTCAGGCACCACACCCAGCTCCTCTGACAGTGATGTCAGTAACCCTCTATACATACACACACACACACACACACACACACACACACACACACACACACACACACACACACACACACACACACCAACTGCTTGAACATACAGCAAATCCAGCACATTAAGCAATCAACCATTTGGTTGTGGACACAAAGATTTCACACACTTATTCATTATTGTTCCGAAGCCTAAAGCTTTATCTTGCATCTTGTGCAAAGTAGCTCAGAGCACAATGCAAATGTCTTTGTTTCAGAGCGACACAGTTCAGAACTTCCTGTTCAGTGTCCAAGTTATTTAAATAGCAAATGCAGTGGTGTCATCTGAGAACCCATGGACATGTTGGTCTAAAAATTTGGTGTGGTCAGGTGCATTCTGGGAGCACTGCTATTTTTAAATAAAAAGTAGTCTCTCTATTTGACCAGAGAAATTGAATGAACCATTTCACTTCATTAATATCGTTGCCATTGTAATAACATTATGTTATTACTACCAGCAAAATTAGTTTCCTTGACTTCAAACATTATATCGTTGGAGGCAAAGACGAGCGATCATGTGAGCAGCTTCCGCTTATTTTCTTCTTCTACTGTTTAATGCTGTCTCAACTTCTTTGGCTATTGGTCCGAAAGTCTGGTAGTTTTCTCACTGCAAACAATTCGAACCATGCCTCAGTCTGATCTAGAATGAGACCACCTCTTTAAATTGCACAAAATGTTGGTCCTTTGATCTGGACCGGGGTCTAAGGCCCCTCTCACACCTGTTATATTGGTTTGAAATAAACTGAAAAGTCAGAAGTTTGGGACCAAACAAGGAAGGTGTGAAAGCGCCCTGAGAGACTAAGCACCACCCCTCTGAACCATGTGCCTGGCAGTGCTGCACAGTGGATTTGGACCATCTGCTCAGATCATTAAAAATCAAACCCTAAATGTTGCTGAACTTTATCTTTGACCTTCTGCCGGACCGAGAACTGCTTCTTATATGCCAGAAACTAAATTTAGTAAAGAAGTCAATGCTTGGATATTTCTGTCATGAAACTGATCAAAGATATTTAGTACTGGTCTGTAATCTTCTCTGTGACCTGAGTGTAAATTTACAGACATTAGTCTTCAGAGAGCCATATTGTTTGAGCCCAGATTATTTTATGCTCCAGCCCATTTGTCTCCACTTGTTCTCTTCATCCTTCTCTTACTCTTTCTCCATCTGCCTCTGTCATTATTCATCACACACTCTCGCGTTTTCAAACACTCCCCACCTTCACTGCTGCCCTCTCTCACATCCAGCCAAGTTAGCTCAGCGTCCTAATCCCAGTCTCTGCGTGCAGCTCATAAATAGATTACCAGGGGACTGAACACCGAGCCAGCAGAGCCTGCAGAGCCTGCCTGTGATTTCTGGGGAACTGGATCAGCCAAACGGTCACTGTGACCATGCAGCCGTGAAAAAAAAAAAGTTCTTCAAGATGTAAAGTATTTATGCATCTGGATTTTTGTGCGCAAACTTCTCAGTTTCAAAGCCAGACAGGTACCAGAGTTATTCATGCAGAAGCAGAATTTAAGATGTGATCTGCTGTCTCTGTACTACCAGCTTGTGGTGTATTGACTTCTTGTTTTATTTGTGGTTAAAATGATAAAGATTAAATCTCTGTCAGATTTTCTTCTCATTAGGCAGCAAATGGTCACATAACAATGAATGATGCAACACAGTTGAAGCTATACGCCAATTGTTTCCTTCATTTGAGACTCAGTGATCCCTGATCAGTGGTGGGAAATTAGCCAAAAGTAAGTTTGACATGAAATCTCTGTGCAGATTTACTCTGCAAATTGAGTTGGAAAATAAACAGAACTTTACAGTACAGATTTTTTTTTTTATTCAGAAAAGTTATTTCTCAGCTGTATTTGCTGAACACAGTTAATTTTGGTGTGGATCCAGGAACTTCTTCTTTATCACATTTTGTGACGGGGTGTTTGCAATTTGCTGCAAAGCCAAATAAAAATGTAGTGAATTTAAATGTAGTTTAATAAGGGGACTGTTGGGCCTTGGAGGAAGTATGTGCTCTACTGGGATCTATTTTAGTATTCTTTATTTTTCTTGAATTAATCTTACTAACAATATTATAGTTTTCCATCTCCCTGTCAGGTACAACCACAACACTGTTGAGAGACGTACAGTAATAATGTTTTGTTGCTGCTGCAAGGTTTAGTTTTTGTATGGGGAAATGGTGTCTTCTTTCTTTTGAAAAAGTTGGTCATATTCATAAGCTTCTACATCCAAGAGGCTTAATTGACAGAAAAGAGCCGTTTAAACTTCATCAACAGAAAGGTTTGATTGACAGGTGATCTCCAGAGGGGCCGTACCCAACCGTTCCACCGACCCAAACCATAAAACAACGTTGAACTTTGCAAACGCTCCTCTAAACCGTAATCATTATCATCATCATCATCATCCTCCTCATCACAGACCTTTCCTCCCCCCTGGCTCTCGCCCTGCTGTGTGAAGTCTCTCCATGCTCTCTGTGTTCCATCTGGAAACCAGCTCGTCCTCTGATTTGACTCCAGTCCAGTGCTGCGTTCACTGTGGACTAATAAACTCTGTCTGGAGACTTTTCTCACTTCACAGCGCCAGGGGGCTTTGGCTGAATTACTCTGTCTACAGTCGCCAGTTTGATGAAGGACTACACTAAAATGTTTCAACTCCAGAAAACAGACTGTTCTCGTCTTCTCTTTCTTTTGTCCTCTCCTTGTCTTCACTGTTCCTCCTTTTCTTCTCTCCTCTCATCCTGTCTGGAGAAGAGATTTCTGCAGCCCACCTCGCTGTAATACCTCGGTCAAACCATTTTAAGCTTGAGGAGATTTTCTGCATACATTTTCCACAGAGCAGCATCCCAGGGCTTCAAACTCAACTTTTAGGCTTTCAGTTGTGACACAACTCGTTACTGTTGCTGATTTTTACAGTAAATGATGGTCGGACACGTGGAAATCCAGCAGCAGGCCAGGTCGGACAACAATTTTGTTAAATGTGATGCTGTTGCATCAGAAACAAGTCGTAAAAATGTATATTTAAGATACTGATTTCACAAACTGTGTAGTTTGCAGGTGAATTCCACAAATGATGCCACATTTCTCCTGTTTTCTGCCTTTTTTTGGTCTAATAGATGAATCTCATCCAGTTTCTTCTCTTTTATATAGTGATGTTGTACAATATATAAAATATAACTTACTGACCGTGGACATTTGATGACTAATGTATTTTAAGACTGATGGGATTCATAGATTAATCATTTTATATCGTATCATAGATTCAATCATTCCATTTACCTAAAATTTCAGGTTTTTGCCAAAAATGTGACTCGCTTATTATTAATAATGAGGATGTGCTGCTTTTCATACATTATATCATTGCAATGTGAATTTCTTTTGCTTCTGGACATTTTCTCAAACAAGTCTGGAGATGTCACCTTGGATTCTGGGAAATTGCGATGTGACGTTGTTCACTGTTTCTTGATGTTTTATAGACTAAATAATAATTGATAAATCAAAAAGGAAAAGTAATAGATCACAAACCAAATTAGTTTCATAACAAACACTAAACATGTTCTTATTTTCAAACATGCAATTTTACATGCGTTGCTGTTATGTCGAAATATTTGCACTCACATTTTTGACTCCTCTTTCTCTGCATGGTGTCTGTCTTCCCTTCTCAGCTCTCTAACTGTTCTCCAACCTCTCTTCTCTCCGTCCCTCAGCTGTGTTGTCCGGCGGCTTTGGCCTTCCTGCGAAGTATGTCATTCACTGCAACAGTCCAGGCTGGGGCTCCGACAAGTGTGAGGAGTTGCTGGAGAAGACGGTGAAGAACTGCCTGGCTCTGGCCGACGAGAAGAAACTCAAGTCTGTGGCCTTCCCCTCCATCGGTAGTGGAAGGTAGGAAAACAAAAGATGAGCACAGATAAAAGCTCACCTGACATGTAATGAACCATGTAGTTGTCAAGTATAAAAAAAATGTAATAACTGACAATAAGCTGTTTCTTCATAAACAACCAGCCTGTTACACATTCTGCAAATCACTAGTTGATGCCGATCTTTCTTAGTCTAAACCTGGAAGTGGTTTTCTCAGGATGAATTGAAATCATTTCGGTGATCATGACTTTTCATTTAGCGCCATCATCAGGTCAAAATTCATTTTTGTCCAATACTTTGGTTTATGATCACACATCAGCCTCAGCTGTATTTTGCATTTATAAGCAAATGTTACATAGCAAATATCATAAACAGAGATTGTGAACATGGTAAGATGATAATCCTTAACATTTAATAATAATTATAAAACATTTCAGTTATAGAATATTTTTTATTATAGTAAATGTACATATATACATTCTACAATTCCCCTCTCACCAAATTGATTGTGCACATGGGTTGTCGTACAAGTGCACACATTATCCCGCTAAATCTGTTTTTATAGATTCCACCTTTTGCTTGGGAAATGGCGTTTATCTCTTCCTGTGAAGTACGCAGGTTAAACAGGTGCTTTATAAGCAGGTTTAACAGGCCCTATTAAAGGAGGCCAGCGGTCGTACCAATTCAAACTATTATGTCAAAGTCACATTCCAGTCAATAACAGTGACAAGTTAAAACTGCAGCTCCCTAAGTGTGTTTGTACTTCTCTGTCAGGAATGGTTTCCCTAAGCAGACGGCAGCCCAGCTTATCCTTAAGGCCATATCCAGCTACTTCGTGTCCACCATGTCTTCCACCATCAAGACCGTCTACTTTGTGCTGTTTGACAGTGAGAGCATCGGGATCTACGTGCAGGAAATGGCCAAACTGGAGACGAGCTAAAAGAATCTGGAGCGTCCTCCTCCTCGATTCCCCCCCCCACTCTGTTTTTTCCTGCGAGGAAATAGGAAGGTGTTTACTAGTAATATGTTTAATATGAAGAGAAGAAGAAAAAGAAGAATCTTTCTAAAGGCCGGGAACTTGATTTTGCATTATGTGCGTATTTTTCCTATTTTGTTCTAAATTTCTTATTTACTTGTCACCACTGGCATTTAAATGTAAAAGTGCACTGTTCATTCTCCAGCCTTTTATTACTAACAGTGGCACACGAATCAGATTCAACAAGTGAGAAAGCTCACTGTAAGATTTCATTTTCATTATAAAAAAAAAATATGCTATGAGGTAGCTACACCTCAATTACACGGCTTCCAGAGAAGTCAGATGAATACGGGTTAATGCATGTGATGGCAGTAAAGATAATAACGACAGCTATTCTCGTTCTCTCGAGTTCAAAAACACACAACACTTAATTACGTGTATTTTCTGGTGTCAATTCTGCGTTTTGGAACATCTCTGTTATTGGTGCTGTATACTGGAAAAAGTCAAGCCTAAAGAAAAGTTCAGTTTGTTCTACTTTGGTCTTCAGGAGACTCGTATAAACAGAATTATAGAAAGAGTTTTTGTTTTTGTGTTGTGTGTCACATATTCCTCTTTTTGCCTTTTTGTTTCCACAGGCAAAACATGTTTTCTCAGTGTGCTGCAGAGACCTTGACTTTCCAAAAAAAAAATCATAATTGAAATAAAAATAAAATAAACTAATTGCAATGTAAATACTCATATATTATATACTCCTGGTACCAGTGCAATCAATATACTGTAAACTGAAAACTAGTTTGTTTTCATTTACAGTAAAAATCTATGATATCAAATAAGAGAATGGAGGTTTTTGCAGGGCACTTGGTTTATATTGTGTGTTCTTATGTGTTTATATAGATGGAGTATTTGTGAACTGTTATAGCAAATTATTGGACTGTAACATAGATTTTTATTTTCTATTTTAATTTGCACACAGATTCTAAAAGGCACAGGTGATTTGAAGAAAAAAAAATGTAAGAGATTGTTTTTGTTGTGTGTTTTGTCTTTGTTAAGCCATAAAACTAATGTTCTCATTTTAATGCAAGTCCAGAGGCTCACTCATCTGTTGGCTTCGGTTTCATTCTCTTTAACTCAACCCGCCACTAGGTGGCACCCTGTAATCAAGAATTGGATTTTTTTTCACCTCAGCCATTTTCTGTGCAGCAGCAGGCCTCTTCACTCAGACTCTGGTCGATTTGAGTTGGATTTGAATTGAGAATGACGGACGTGTACAAGGAATCAGACTGATCTGCTGCATTTGGACTTTTCAACGTTCTAACTTTCTTATGAAAAAAACAAAACAAAATGTAAAATGCTTTCTAAAGAATTGATTCTACAAAAGGTCTGTACACACTCCGGTAATAAAATACCTTTAAAAACATTGTTTTTGTTCCTTGTGAGTTTATGAGATCATGTATTGTTCCATGCAGACCCTCAGGATGCTGCCAGGAACTGTGAGCCTCGAAATGCGTGTGTGAGAGTAAAGATTAACTTTAAGAAATGTCTTCGTCTCTCAGAGAATACGTGTGTATGCAAATGTGTGTGTGTGTGTGCAATGCAAGGAGAAATCCATCTCCACCGTTTTAGCACAATTTGAGGCCTTTTCAGAAGAAATGGTGGAGGGATGTCATGCTACATTTATTTGATTTGACTGAAAGCCACAGTCAAAGCCTCAGGATCGTGACTCAGCCTCCAGCTCTAGACGTGTGTTTTTTCTTTGCTGCAGCTACGAGGCCCAAAGGGTCTCACAACGAGAAAACAAAGACTTTCTGAAGAGAAATCTATTCTGTTATATTCGTTTGGCTTTAGGACTGATTTAAGTTGAGAAAGGCTTAATGGATCTTAATGTGACATTTAAACTATTAGTTTGGGAGGACTGTGTTATTTTCAACAGCACATAGTTGCATCAAAAGCAATCAAACTCCAGACGTCTCTTAATTAAACCAGAAAAACAAAAACAACATCTCAGAACAAGATTGCGTCCAATGCTCACTCGGCTTTTAGCTCCGTTTTAGTCTCCACCAGCTCCTGAGAGAAATGTCTGGCTCTTAAGCTGCTAAATCCTTCACTGTGTTCACGAGTGCGTCACTAACTTTGTCTATCAAGAATAAACAGTGCCCTGTTTGGGTTAAATCTACACTGATAAAAGAGGTGAGTTAATTGAAACAGGTTTCAGGCCTTTAAATCAAAACTATGAATCAAGAGATGTTGTTTATTAAGCTCTGAAATGAAGTTCGTATATCTGCCTTATTAAAGAAGTCAAGTTATTCAAGTTGCCTTTATGGGGGAAGTTTCCTTTGGTGAGTAATTTTCTTCTCAGTCTTACGGTGACAGATCAGCAAAACATTAGTTGTTTTTGCAGACATTCACCAATGACGTGTGAATTCTCAGAAAACTGCTATTGATACGTAAACTGCATCAAAAATGTGGAGGAACGAACCTTCATGAAAGCATCATATTGTTGCAGTTCTTTGACGACAAATACAGACTGATGACTATCAGCCTTTAAAGGCCCAATCTGTGTTTTTTTAGACCATACAGAACAGAGAGTATTATTCATGACATGAGGCAAGACTTTCAAATATTGACAAAAAAAATCCTACAGGCTTATTTTGCTTCTGAGTATATTACTGAAGCAATATTTTTCCTTGTAGCTTAGACGCGGTTATTGTCTCGTTTAAGTCGCTGTGTCTATATTTGCAAATCATCATCTAAGGTTGGGGTTGTAGTAGATTATGTTGTGCAATTTATTTTTAGTTCAGTCTCTTTTTCATAGTTTTGGCCATCACGTATTCCTCTTGGTAATATTGAACCCATCAAAGTTGTTGTTGGAACGTCACTATGAAGAAGTCAGATGATCAAATAGACAAATGTAGTAGGTTTAGATTAATAAAAAAAAAAATTTGGAGGTAAAACCAAAAGTGACTGCCCCTGAGATGTTGGTAATCATCCAAACAGTAAATCCAGTGGGTTGCTTTTCATTTTCTCTCACACATAAGTTTGAATAACCCAACAACTTTACAAAAAAAACCTGTCTTATCGTCCTTTCCCCCTTATTGCAGTAATTACAGTGTTATTATTACTGATAGAAATAATGACCAAAACTAAAAAGAACAACAGATGTAATTTATCCTCTGCAGAACAAATGTGGAGTTTAAAATGGAGGGTATGTGCGGCAGGTCTGGGCAGCAGTGATCCCGCCTGGTCATCAGACAGCGCCGCGGCCTCGGCCTCAGCCTCAGCCCGGGGCTACATGCTGGCAGGGTACTGGGGAGTCAGAGGGGGGTCAGTTTCCCAGCCATCCAGGGAGGCCGGGACCTGAGACCTCCTCTGAGGGCGCCCATCTGACGCCTAATCCCCAGGAAATACAGGCAGGTTTCACCCCCCACACCCGCCCTCCACCTCTCCCATTTGCTTTCCCTCCATCCCATCATCCATCCCACCATCCCTCTCCGCTTCTCCTCGCAGGGCAGAAAAGCCCCATAAATTCAAAGCATCTGTACGGGCAAGGGCCAATCCGAGGGCCGCCTTTCCCAGAGCCCGCGCAGATGAAATTTTATTCTTTGCACGAAAAAGTTACAGGGGGGAGGGGGGGAGGAAAAACAGAAAATAAAGTAAAGCAAACAGTGGGGGAAGATCAAGGAGGAGAGGAGACGCGGGGTAAGGCGCTGGTCATCAGAGATCTGTCCGGCGTTCCAGTGTGTTCGTAATAAGAAAGTAATACTAGGTTCTTTATGCCTATGAGACCTGACCCGAGCCCGATAACAACAACAGCCTGCGTCAAACTGCTACTGCTCTCGGACATTTGCTCTTCCAGTGTAAGTGTAGGAACGACCTGTAGTAGTGGATTAAGTGGGTCGAAGAAAAGGCGAAGTTTATCACTCTCGTTATTTTACGAAACTGTCAATAAAAACTGACAGAGTGGCTTTTTCAATCAAGAAATTTTAAAATCTAGTACAAAAGCATTTCTCATCTGGATTTAGCATAACACTTCAGATGTCTTTTTATTTTAGTCAATTCTTTGTAATGTGACAAAAATTTCTAAGAAAAATAAATCTGTTTTTTAAGAGAGGCCAATCAAAGCAGTTTAAACACTCACACTGTGGGTAAAAAATACAATGCAGCATAAATAGGATAATAAATCTGTCCCACGCAACACAACAGAGCACTGAGCTTATCTTATTAGAGTGTACAGGATGTCGGTATCTCAATTCTCCATTAAAACATCAAATGAATAAGAATAGTACTTAGAGGGCGAATCTCTGCCAAGGTCCAACAGTCCCCTTACGGAATCACATTTAAATTCACTAGATCCAGATTTTCATTTGGATCTGCACCCAATTGCAAACACAACTTTCTTTTAAACATTTGAAGTCACCATGAGTAAATATTTCAGATTATTTTAGTTCAAATGTAAGTCAATTTAATGCACTGTTTGATTTTTATAGTCTTTGCAGTTTGTACACAATAAATCTACATATAGCACTTTTTGGTATGAACAGGAAGTCTTGCAAATTGTGCAACTTTGAAAAAACTTCGGAAATTGAATTTACCCCCCCCCCCCCAAAAAAGCAAAAGGTTTTTACAAAAATAGTGATATTTACATTTTGCTTTTCATTTTTCCAGTACAGACACGCATACATGCTCTGAATCTGTATGTTGTTTGGAATGAAGACTCAGCTTATGTCTCCTTTAACCTCCAAGTTGACCCCTAAAACCCCCCCAGGACCTCGCTTTGAGAAAACCTGTGCACCAGACTATCCTGCTCATGTTAGAATAAATTCATAAAAAGCTCCTAATCCCTCTGCGGTGAAACTGTTTTTTAAGTTGAGAAGGAAATAAAGCCTCTGTGAAGTGTATTTGTGAGCGTGGTTGGTGTTTTTGTGCTTCTCAGTGACGGTCAAACTGTTGCTTTTGATTGTTTGTTGGTCAGAGCCGTGTTTCATGTGGTCCAGCACAAAATCGCAGGCAGAAATTTGATCATTTGCAAGGACTCAGATGATGGATTTACACATGTGCGAGAGAAAAATCAGGATCTGACCTCATGTGACCCAAATCAGTTATTTTGGAAAACTGTGTGCTCCGTGTCGACCTGACGCAACAAGAATGAGTGTGAAACATTCTGGCTGAAAAATTCACTCGTCACTTCCTGTTTCTCATATTTCACTTTCCTGATGTTCTCAGCTGCATGCCAGCGCGGCATCATGGGTGAATCTCATCTCATCTGAAAACAAAACAGAACGTTTCACGAGATTTTCAGGAGAAGCTTCAGTTGTAATAAAAAATACATCTCTCTTCACCTTGGGACCCGATATTAAAGCATTTTATGATATTAAAAAGGTTCAACAACTTGGCTAGAGGTGAACACACACCTCAATGAAATCTCTCTCAAGAAACACTCATCGACTGAATTTTCCCAACGGTAAATGTAAATTTGTCAGCATCTGTGTTTTCCAGATGTTGAAATGTGAACGCAATCAATTCTTGGCGCTTTTTCTTCTGCATTTTCCAACCGTATCACTGGACACAACGTTGATTTTGGCTGATTCTGCAAAACCACCATCACGTTCAATTATATTTTTTTAACTTTCAATGCCAGCCTCCTTTAAACATATGTTCTCCACTGGATTCTGAAGTGATGGGGTTCTATGTGAAAAAAAAATATATATATATTCTCGGCCAAAGTTTGAACACTTTTGGTTATTTCACAAGAGTTTTTTTCCTCTTCTCACATCCTGCCCACTTCAAACCAGCGAGTCAGATGGTAGCAATATACAGCTCAGAATCTGATGGCAGCTGTTGCTATTTGCTTATAGCCTTGAAAAAAAAAAAGCTGCTGTCAATCGAATCTGATCAAACCACGTCTACACAGCTCTGAAGAAGCTAAATGTTGCCTTTTAAAACCACTCTCAGTGATTTGATATTGAGTTGTACACTCGTGTTGTTATCTTGTTTTTATTTATCATGGTTTTAATCGACTATCTTTTTATGTACAGTAAGTTATCTCTTTGTATGTAAAAAAAAAAAGAATCAATTAAGTGTCATTTTGATTATTGTTCATTCATGTACTGATATTTTAGGTTAAAGACAAATATTTAAGGTTTGATACTGAGATTTAAATCACCTACTTCTACAGTAACACCTGACGTGGTTAAGGATTAAGTTCATGGAAAACAATTGTGATGGTTTGGCAAATAACATGTCATTAAGGAGGCTCCAATAAATATTTGTTATCTCATCTACACTTATCTTATGTGTAGGGCGGCCCGCTGGCACCTGCTCCCTACACACTGTCATTTAATGTTCAAATGTACGGCGGCCACAGGTTCACTTCCGACCCTTTGTTGCACGTCTTCCCTTCTACCCATTTCACATGTGCTGTCCTGTCAATATAACGGCAAAAATACCTTAAAAATATAAAAGACGTCGCTCGTAATGAGAATTTATCGCATGAATCTTTTTAGAGTTTCAGTTCGTGCTTCATCGCTCTAATATTGTCAGAGCTGCTTTCTGCAGATGAATGATAATGTTGCTTCATGACCGCAGGATAAATAAGCAACTGTTTGCCAGGAAGCTCTGATCATCATCCTTCAAAGGTGGTGATATGTCAACACAACTTGTTTCCACTGCCCAGAAGTGGCCAATTACAAGGCATTTGTTTAAAAAGAACATGTGTAATGAACTAAACCTCTGCAGAAAGATGTTTGATCTTGCTGTAAAAGCCAGGGTATGCTCAGTCACACCATATTTTGTACATCTAATCGGCGTCGGTTTAAAAAGTCACACTTTCGCCAGTATCTGTGCACAACAACTACAGTAAGTGAGGGAAACTTTGAGCTCATGGCTAAAAAACAAAACAAAATAGAACTTCAAGTGTTTGTACTGATCATTGACATTGATGGACGACGTGAGATGTCCAACATAATTCCGAGGGAGTCTTTTAATACTCATTCAACGCCACCCTCACTGCACAACATGCAAACTCCATCCTGCGTCAGCACTGAATGTTGGCGGTAGATTTAACGCTAATGCTGAATAATCCAATGAGAATTCCTAGAGGGACCGGGATGGCATTTCAACAGGTTACTAAAAAAGGAAGCTAGGCTGTGCTCCTATGGCCTAACGTGAGCCTGTGTCCCTTAATCCCATGATTCACAACCATTAAACAAGGCTAAAGAGGGGATATCCAACATCTGCCCAACACGGGGGGGGGGGGGGGGGTGCCACCATCCCCACTCTGTCACCTACAGTCCACAAGTCCTCACCGAGCTTGAACGTCTCTGTACATGCAGCCTCAGAGTGTGAGGACACAAATTAGTTCGGACAAGGAAGGTTACAGCCTCTGACGTTCTCCTGCCACCTCGAAAGGGTTAAGTCGGATCCCAGGCCGGCCACATCACACTGTTGGGCCATTTAGTGTAGGAAACCTGATAGTTTGGTTCCTTTTGATGGCCTGATTCCCAGGCTTAGGAGAATAAATTAAAAGCAATCCCCGCCGAGGCCTCAGCTGCATGAGCAGGGCATACTGATTTAGGATTTTCATCTGGGGAGCTTTTCTCTCCCTTCCTGCTCTCCTCTTCCACAACCCCCATCCACCCGTTCATCCATCCATCCACCGCCACCCCTGCCCCACTGAGGAAAACGGGGAATATGGTTTAAAATACGGCAATAATGAAGTCTCAGTGCAGCTGTCAGTCACTGTGAGGAATCAGAGAGGGAGCACGGTGACGGAGATGTGTCGCCCTGTGGCTCAAGAGTCTGAGATTCAAACCCTTCAGTCCTGATCCCTGCAGGCTCGTCGCAGTGTCAGGGGCTTTAGCACAGCCGGCAGACCTATGGCCGAGGGGGGAACAACAATATGTGTAATGTGTGTTTAGACTACTGATCTGTGAGGCTGTGTCGTCTGGGACTGGGACCAGAAGAGCAGTGTCGCAGTCTCGAGGTCAGGGTGATGAAACAAGAGTAAAGGTGTGTGATGCCACTGAAACAGGCCGAAAAAGATCGTTTCTGAAGATTTTAGATTCACTTCCCAGGACTAATATTGACATCAAATAGAGCACACCTACGCTTCATTATGCAACTTAATACAGTGAAGGAAATGCAGTTAGTTCACAAGAACCAAATAAACATACATATTAAACCAATGACAACAAAATAGCATGGCATTGAGTAGGACGCGAACTCCCACCAAAACAAACCGCATCAAATTTGACATACTCAAGCGTATCAGTTACCGAAAGATGCCAGATTTCCCCCCCCCCCAAACAGATCCATGAATTATTCGCTGGAAAAAATTGTGAAAATGGTGAAAAATGCATTCTAAAGCAATAATAAAGAAAGTAAAAATCCTGGATACACCCTCTGAACCAAAATGTTTTTCTGTTACCCATACCGCATCCTTCCACCAAGTTTCGTGGAAATCCGTAGATTTTTTTGTTGTTGTGTGTAATCGAATAGATGTGAAAGACAAGCATCTCGCAATAACAGTGTGATAATAAAAAATGTCTGTTTGCCTTCACGGACGACTTCCTTTGTGAAGGAGAATCTTCACAAGGATCCTCACCAGGATGTTTCTTTGGCAAGCAGAGTGAATCCATAACTGGAATTGGGCGGCCGTTCTGTTACACAGCTCCTCTTTGTGATTCAGGCTGAAGAAGAAGAAGAAGGGCGTGTTAAAAACTGTTGCATGGTGTGGTTTTGCAATGAGGTCCAAGTCAGACTCAACTGTGAATTTCAATGAGTCATCTAATATCAATCTAATATCGCTTTCTTTCTTTCTTTCTTTCTTTCTTTCTTTCTTTCTTTCTTTCTTTCTTACTTACTTTCTTTCCTTCTTTCTTTCTTACTTTCTTTCCTCGCCTCATCTGTCATCTGCAGAGTGGGTGGTCACTGCGATGTCTTCCTCCACAGTTTGACACAGAATTTCATTTTAGTAGAATAAAGCAGAACCAGCCTGAGCCTTTAAGTGTAAAACACAGTGTAAATGACCTTGTTTCAAGTCAAATATGAATGTCGGGGCTTGTCTGTTGTTTATTATGTCTGAAGAAGGACTCACCATTGACTTCAATTGTATTGAGACTCAGTGTTTTGTGGACTCAAACACTTCACCCACACTTCCATCGGCATAGTGGTGAGTAGATAAGGAGTGAATTTCATTTTCCTTTGAACAATCCCTCTAAGTATCAGTATCACATTTAATGTAAATCACTTAATGAAGGCCGAATTATAGAACTAAACTGGACCTGACATCACCATCCCCATGAAATGTGCATGTGTCTCAATGAAACAATACGAATTACTCAACTACTCGACAACAAGAGATGAACTGTGACAGTGAACTTCTCCTCATGAGACCAGGACAACAGGGTCAGTTAACGCATCACTGGACAGTTGTAAATTGCATTTATTGGTCTTGCCTGGGTCTTGCTGGGTCTTAGGGTTATACTGAGGTTACTCAATGCTCAAACATCTCCAGACATATATATTCACGACACACACACACACACACACACACACACACACACACACACACACACACACACACACACACACACACACACACACACACACACACACACGCACACAGGCCGTATCTCTCTGTGTGCAGGTTTAATCTGTGGGCCAGATCAAAGGGTCAGGTCCAGAGATAAACTCCGGCCCTGGAGGGTCCGGCCCTCTTCTCTGCGTATATATCTACAAATCATTAAGCTCAAGGTGATTCGCGGCAGCTCACTGAGTAGCCCCAGAGGATTCTGGGCCAGATAGAGGAGGATTTGTCCGAGCCGTTGCTGTCGACCCCGCTGCCACTCACGTTGATGTTTCACTGTCGCTCAGCTTTGAGCCCCTGCATGCTCTGAAGCAGACATGAGAGCCACTCAAGACACCCCTAGAGATAAAAGACCCTTCACCCCTGACAGGATGGGACCTCTCTGAAAACACACCACACAAATTATACTCTCTCCCGGCTTTGTATGAGGGATCTCCAAGAAGCTTTCCTTTTGAAAAGGCCAAATATTCAGCCGCTTGAATATCTGGAGGCTTTATTGGGCAGAAAATGTTCAATGGGAAAAGGCTGTGCTTGTTCCTGCTTGATTTGGAATACACTTGTAACCATGTAGACAGGGGTGGATGAATGGGTGCGTGTGTCATCGCTGCTGACATGCTAAACGAAGGGTATCAAAGCATGTAGGTTAGGCATGGAGGGAGGGCCAGGACGAGAGAGGAAAGAGACCGAGGGAGAAAGTGCGGGAGAGATAACGTCCAAAAAGAAAGTGGTAGTTTGGAGGAAAGAGAATGAGCCAGAGAAAAAAAGGCACATCAGCAGCTGAGCAACCTTCCAACAAACAAACCAGAAAAAAATGCAGTTTCCATTATGGGGCTTCTCTACTGTCAGCATGTTTCTTCATCACTGTGATGCCTGTGTGCGGCAGAGGGAAGTCAGCCTCTGGCTAATTGGAATCCCAGCCTTCGTCAGAGGAGTGAGAAGACTCACCTCAGAGCTTTGACACCTTAAGAAAGAGACAGGTGACGCCAGGGTGTCCCCCACCCAAGACGAGAGGAAGGGCAGAGGTTGGATGTGGGTGTACCTTAGGGCGCCATGACTCAGGTTCTTCTCTGCGTTTGTTTGAATCTTGCTTTTCGTGTGTCGCAGTGTGTGTGTGTGTGTGCCTGTCTGTATTCGTGCATCTACATGCGGTAGCCTGCGCGCTTTCAACACAGGGAGGTGAGTGAGTTTTCTCCGTGTCCGTGTGTGTTACTTATTGCAGGTTTTCAGCAGGGTGTGCACTGCATCCAACACTGACAACAATGACTAAGTGTTTCGAAATCTCTCACAGGTCGGTTTGTTGTTCGATGAAATACACAAAGGAGCATTGACACATTGAAGAGTTTACGTAAACCCAAACTGTCACTACACCAAACACAAAGATTATTATTCTAATAAAAAAATAAGCCACAATAAACTCTTAGTTGTCATGAATATCTGTCAATGAATAAGCCAATTTACAAATGACCTAAAATATAAGTTGATCTGTGTTCATGACAGCATGAATAGAATATATTGCATAAACAGTGATTGTTTTCATATCAGATTTCATTCTCATAAGAAAAGGATTTTGGGATATTTATTCAGTTCTCCTCCCGCACCTTGAAATCATTTCTAGGACAGAAGAGAGACAATATGAAGAGATTTTACCTTTTCCAACGCCGTCAAAGAGCTGGCGACTGTTTTCAGATTACATCTATCGGCATTTGGTTGGTGTTAGGCTGGTGTTCATTTCAAACGCTGGGTGTGACCCTAAATCCACCCAGGCCCGGTCAGAGCCCCGTTGACGCCACCGTTCCTCAGCCGACTGATTTCCTGAGAACACCAGAGGCCGGGAGTCAGATGGCGACAGATGGAGAGATGAAGATGAATGTGAACAGTGGTACGAGAGCTTTGCAGAGGAATCACTGGTCTCCCTGGGAACCATGTTAGCGTCATAGAGATCTATTAGTGAAACGGGCTTTTTATGATTAGTTAGATTACATGCTGCAAATTAATTAAATGTATCATTGTCTTCCTAACCGTAAGAATAGAAGACAATGAACAGTTACTAAGTCACTGAAATGTTTAGGTCGTCCAATATGGCCACCTGGTGACATAACTTTGTGCTGAGAAAATGAATATTTTGTAGTTAAAAAAACAAGTTCAATACCCCTTCACCTCTCAGCTGCTAAGTGCTCCACAGTAGTTTCAATTTCAGAGCAAACTGTTGCTCCACACAGTTGATGACAGGCTGTAAAACTCAATGAGCTGAAAGACAGTTGTATGATAACTCATTGTGTCTCCATCGCTACGAGCTACACCTTTTAAACACACAGTCACTTGATCTATTGTTACGCAATATAATGACTAAATTAGATTGATGCTCTTCACCCGTTGCAACACATGAACAAAAGGACTCACTGTAATGAGCCATGTTTGCTAGTGTAGTAACACACAGTGCTCTTAGTGGCACAGTTCAGGTTCTCATAGCTGATAGAGTTGAATCTGTCTTGCTCTCACCATTGTCCCATATAAAGCGAAGGTGATTCACAGTTTTTTTCATTTAGTTTATTTTGCAACTTTTTGGTCTCAAGCAGCTCCTATGGGAACCAATCCCTTTAGGACAATACAATATTTGTGCATTAAAATATTAATATAATGAGTTGCTCTGTTGTAAACAATGCCATCTAATTATCATAATGCAACTTTTGATTTGATTAGAATTGCTTATAACCATTATAGCTAAGTAAATTGAAAAACATCAAAAGTGATTTTTCCAAATAAAACATTTCAGCACAGTTCGGGTTTTAATGAAAACTAATTGACACTGAAAATCCTCCCAGTTTATTCTATATAGTAAGTTTATAGGTTTTGTATTATAGAGATAAGAGAGGATAACAACTTTATCTCAACTTTCTTTTTATCAACTTTATCTCCATAGCTGAATATTGATCCTTTCTTCATTGTGAAAGACTCATTTGTGTTCTTGTGGTTGGTTTAGTAAGTAAGTGATGTTTGAAATCCGCCCAACAGTTGATAACAGCAGATTTCCGGTGCAGCTTGGGCTATAAAATCCAGTCAGTGTGTCTCTGTGTCCCTGCTTCTATGTGAAAATATTCCAACAAGGTCAAATTAAACCATTTAATAATTTTTATTACATCATATATCAACCATCTTCATGGGTAAACAACACCTGTGGTGAAAAGCAAACAACCACTGGTTGTGATCAAACAGCGGGTGATGTGTGGTGGTCTCAGCCTGTGCACTCTGGGTTTTTAGCCTCACACCATCATTCATTAATTAAAGCCTCTAAATGGAACGAGCACAACATTATGGACTGCAAAGCAGAGACACATTCACATGGACATATGTCTGTCTCACACAACCAGATCTGTAATGGGCCTCATGTGGGTCCAAAGCTGTGAAGTCTGGTACCTACATATGAGTCGACTGGTAGGAACAGAGACAAGCACTGATATGATGGTTAATGTGCACGTACCTGTAGAAACACCAATATTTTTTATTCTAGCATGACTTGGTTGTTTTGAGCCAAATTAAAAGTGCTTGAAATTACATTTTTTTTGTGATATTGGAAGAACTTTTCAACTTTAAATGACCAAAATAGAACAGTAAAAATCAGATTGGTAAACATTCAGTAGGTCTAAGTACAGTCCCATTATGTAATGCTAAAGGATCTGATTGTAGCCGACATGACTTTCGCTCCACCAATCAGAGACATCACTATTACTGAGGATTGTGGGTAGTGTAGTTCTTCTCCTTGACACTGCGAAAAAAAACATGTTTTTTCTTGTCTACAGTGGAAATAGACAGTTAACACAACATAGACATAACAGCTCTTTTCATTCACATACATTCACACATGCAGATTTAAAGTCATGTTTATGTTTATTTTTATGTCCGCCTGATGAATACAGACTAAATCCAATATTTAATTTAATTTTTGCTGTGCTTTGGTCTCCTCCAACAAATATGTCGGTATTTCCCAGCTAATTTCTCCACCATGTTCTCCGGCTACTTGTTAACTTTGTCTGGTTTGTCAGAGATGCATTTCGTGGGTACAGAGAGAGTGAACCAAGGTGATGTGGAAAACCAAAACAATGAGCTGAAAGACACTGAAAAACACCATCAAGCATCTCCACAGTATCTTTAATTAGCTTCTCCATGCCTGGTAAACACCTACATCTTGCTAACTTCATGAAAATCTGTCAACAGAACCATAAAGTTCTACCGCTACATCAGTGTTTGTTGATGCACACGTGTCACACTCTGATTTCAGGCCAGTCAGACAGAGTGAGGTAAGAAAAGGCCCCTGAAGACAGATTATGTTTGAGAAAATCTTCTCAGGAAGATCGACAGATGGAGCCGACCTGGTGGTCCTCTGGTGGGACCAGGGCAGAGAGAGGTCTGGGGGTGGGAATTGTATTTCTGGATGCATACGTAAACATGTGCCCGTGTGTATGTGTATGTGTGTGTGTGTGTGTGTATTTTCACACAAGGTTGAGTCTGTGTGTCTGTGTCACGCCATCTTCTTTCTGTGCTCGCTCAGGCCACACATGTACCTCTTTGTCTGTGTGTTTTGGGTGTCAGGCTCTTGACGCTTTAAGCCTTTTCCCTTTATGCTTTCAGGAAGACGGCAGGACCTTAGGCCTTAACCTGTCCTACACACACGCACACACACACACACACACACACACACACACACACACACACACACACACACACACACACACACACACACACACACACACACACACACACACACACACACACACACCACCGAGCTCAAACAGCAGCCCTGGGTGTCATCTATTCCCTCTCTGAGTTCAAAGTCCAGCAGAACAATGAGGCACAATTAGGGGCTTACAGGCTTTACGCTGCCGGCTTTACAAATACTGACAGAGTAGCACACACAAAGTACTTCTGTCTTTCTATTAATGTCTCTTGTTGTCTTTTACTAGTCTTTGCCAAAGAAGGTATTTTAGGCAAGGTAAGTTTATTTATACGGCATCATTCAGAGACAAAGCAATTCAAATAATAAGACATAAGACAAACAATTAGACATTAAGAAGACATTCAAATTAAATCCTATAAACAAGGCCAAACACAGAGAAGGAGATAATGAATATCAGGGAGATAACAGGGTGATGTAATTCTTCGGAGTCCTCACTAATGTCATTGACATTATTACTTGAGGGACACTTGACGGACTATGAGGGAATGTGTTAATTTGATAATTGAGTGAAATTTATAAAACTTATGTATATTTAAAGATATATTAAATATGTAGAGAAGCAATTAAACTATTAAGAGCAATTAAGCATAAATCCTTCATAAGAGTGGTAAAAGTGCAAAGTTTTTTTATGTTAACCTAAGTGTGTCATAAAAATGTCCTGACAGGTTTCCACAGACCAAAGTGATTCCTTCTTTGTTTTTGTTTAGTTTTGTTTAAGAAACAATTAAAAAGTCAAACATTTTTATTTCTCATGTGAATCCTTCAGAGCTGGAGCAAATATATATTTTTTCTATATATATATTTGTTTGATTGATAACATAAATCACTATCTAAAGTAAATAATTGATCAGCTATTTGATTAATTTATCATATCCGATTTATAACTGACTCACTTTTTATGTTTTTGTGTAATTTTGTGTAATCCACACATACACTGACAATATACTGTATAATACACACATACCCTTCACATACATTTACAAACACGCACACAGAGAACATCACCCCCTCCATCCATTAAGCACATTGTCCATGGTGTCCCCTCTGTCTGCGTCCCAGTCATTGTGTGCGTCCAGTGTAACTGGATACCAGTCTAGACTGACTGGCTACTGGCTCTAATCCTCAGAAACATGCAGCTGAATCAATCTGAAACCAGAGAACCGCCGGCCGTCGCCCCTGTTAGCAGCCTGACAACACAAACACTCATTTGTCAGGACAAACACACAAATAACAAACAGGAGTTATCATGTCGGCCTGATGATTTAGTGGTGAAGCAATAACTGTTGTAGTTGTGGTAGCTGTAATATTAACACAGCAGTAGCAACAGTGATTGTGGCAGAAGTTAATGACTATAACCACCACTCACAAAAAAACTACAGCTTCATAAATAACTCACCAATCATTGATTATATATTGTGAAGCTCATCTTCTCAAATGTGAAAATTGTCCCTCGCTTTGTGTGAAATGGAATATCGTCAGCCTCTTCAACTAAGCACATGGTAGCTTCCAAATATAACAATAGAAAATGATTATAGATGAAAACATTATATAGGACATGCAGAGGCATGTTGATTGGAATTTACAGGAACTGATTTTCCTACTTGTCCAATAACAACCCACATGTCCAGCCTCAAACAGCTGGACATGTGATTTGTCATTTAAATTCTATTTTTCTGAATTATCTCTGCCAACGTTGTATTCGCTGTCGGCAATTAAATGCATCTGAAACCTAACCAAAGCAAAAGGAATATGGCATCGGGAAAAGTATTTTCCACTGGTGGAGGGATGAGCAGTGTCATGTTTGGCAGATGATACCAAGTCCGAAAAACTCATGACGATTGATTTTGTCACTTCAAAGCAGCGACCGCTTCACGCAGGAAATCCAACCACTTCAGAGGGATGTTTCATCAAAATCAAACCGATTGAAAAGTAAAAATGTTGACGAGCAGAAACACATGGCTGAGAAGGGCCACAGGTGACCAATGTCAATGTCAGCCATGTCTAGACCTCGTGGAGTTTTTCATTTCATCTTTATGGCCACGTTTGTTCTCATTCTGCAACATGACAGTGAGGGATGATGGGAGGAGAGCAGGGCGGGGATGGAGCAGATGGTCTGACAGTCACACATGGTGAAATGTCTCTACATCTTTGCCGCGTTGTCATTCGTCTTGTGGCTTTTGTCTCTCAGTCTTTGTCTCTAAGTTTCTGTCGTAAGATGAATCTGTTCCAGAGGAAGATCACTAGTTTTCAACTAAGACCTCAGAGCCACAGACATGCGTTCACACAGAAAGAAAGAAATAATATTGTACAACAACATTGATTCATTTTAAAGACAAAGGGCAACAAGACACACGCAACAAAGCACAATTAATTATAGATATATTATAGGAATAAAAATAGGTCAAAGAGTGTGTGTTGTTTTCATGCAGTGCATTATTTTCCATAACACATGCATTTAAAGGAAATGATGGCCAAAGCAAAAGCAAACCTGGCAGTTATTTGTCATAAAATATGTGATACCTGCATGAGACAAGACAAAACCCCAAAATCTTCATCATGATCAATAATTAGGCCTCAGGGTTCACAACTTCACCAGCCAGAAGAAACTCACGACATTTGTTCATATTGTTTATTTGCTACTAAACCTGATGTAAACAAGCACTGTGGTCCATAAAGATTGCCCCCTTGTGGCTGGAAGCAGTGTAGCTCATAAGCCCTGCCTCTTCCATGTTATCGGATAGAACATGGACCAAAATAAAAAGTCAAAATACGCATCAAATGGGCAAACATTTTCTCAAAGATGGTTTCTGTCGTTTAAGCTACTTATCAGACTTGAGTTTGTTCAAATGCTACAGTATATTTTCTAGTTAGTTTGGTTTTAATTAGTTAAAAGATGCAGTAAAAACATGGTAAAAAGTCACGATTGACAGCTGAGACTGACTCACGATTGGTCGAGCGTGTGTATCGGCAGACCTCGATACCATAGCCCCATCTCTCTGCCTCCAAATGACATCAAGTGCAAGATGACATCATCCATATTCAGGATATTGTAGCTTCCTTTTTGTAAGGTGGCCGGGAGTGGAGTGTTTCCAAAAGGAAACATACTGTGAGTCTGTTTTCGTTTAATTTGGTCGTGGCATTCATCTCTGAGAGTCGATTTGAAACACTTCAACACATTCCTCTTATGATGCAGAGGAAATGCTAACAAGCCCATGTCAGCCTTGTCACTGTCAAAGTCAGAGAATCCACAAACGTCTCAAGGGTGCGTTCCCAATCTTTAATGTTTGTGCCAATTCAAATTAATCCATGAGAGAGATGTTTAGATATTTCATGAAAGCAGAAGACGAGCCGACTGACTGATTGACTACTTATTATAATTCATATGTTAAAAATGTTAACGTGAATGAAAATCCTAACCCTGATCGTCTGAGGGCTGCTCTCTGTCCACCGAGCCCACGATGACAACGAGATACTGTCTCTGCAGAGAAGTGTAACACACTATACACCCAGTTCGACTTCCCTCCTCACAAAGAACACATCATGGCCTCAGAGGATTGAATGGTGTTTACACTATGACGCCCTCCCATTTCCCCCCATCTCGTGTCAGCCGGCCATCCCCGCCTGTTTTAGCTGAGGACAGCTTGTTTTTCACTGTGTATCCTCCGCCAGCAGCGCGGCTCCAGCTCGTTCTCGGGGCGGAGATGAAAGCGCCGGGGTCAGACGTGTATATTTGACTGAAGGGGGCGACCACTCTGAGCCAGTCAAGATAAACCAACACTGCCTTCCTCCCTCTGCCCTCCCTTACTCTTCTTCCTCAAGCCCTCCGTCTATCCATCCATCCTTCGTCTTCTAATTTCCTCAAACCCCCCCCTAGTCCTCCCTCCTCACTTCAAGGCAGGTCAGTTTATTTTAATTTAATATGGTTTACGGATCAAAATAAGCAACATAAAACCCTGAAAATGTTACAACAGATTTATCCCCTTTTCTCTCACTGTTGTTTCAGCATCAGAACGTTTTTGAAAACACTTCCAGGAACATTTCAAGTCCTTCATTTTCATTCTTCATGTTCGTTTTCATGCTCCATACATCTGCAGTCTCAAGGTAACAATGGTTGTATTTACAGTCCATGCTGTTTTAGATTAGATAGATTCGATTTTTAATTGACACATGCATCTCATTTGGTTTTTTATTCAAACAAACTAAAAGTATGATGTAAGTTTAGTCTGCTGTGTGTCTGTCCAACAGCTTTTCAGACATGAAATCCAAAAAACGACCAGAAAATTGGATCCAGACATTTTCTGGAGTTTTCCTTTCTCATATGAGGAATGCAGTGGGAGATTGTCTGGATCAGATGCGTTCACAACAACAGGAAAATATCTGGAACCTTCAGGCGAGACCACATCACGTTTTTGTCTGTAGCAGATTGACACCGGCATCGGCCCAAATCGCCAAAACCTCAACGACATCTTCATTTGCACCTTCTTCACATCCGCTTCATGTTAGTAACGTCATCCACTCACTCGCTGGGACATTTTCCTGCTGTATTCTCACATGGTCTCACTCAGACATTTTCATGGTATTTTACTTGGGGACTGGCAGGAAAAGTTCCTGAAATTGTCAAGAGCAACTGACTCTGACATTTACGTTCACACATACATACGTGCTGGAAGACTTCAGGGAAAATGTCTGGACTTCAGTGCATGTCTGAAAGCAGCTGAAGAAAATAAATCATCTAACGCTATCAAATCTATTTAATCTCAGTCTTAAACTCACAGGTTGGTTGCTGCATTCTTTTGATCAAACTGATCATCTAATGATGTAATGCATACCCTCTGCTCAGTGTATAGGGTTTATTTATATTCAAATGTTTCAAGCTCCCTATAGGAATGTGTATGTACGTATTTATTACTGCAACCACTAGTCAAAGGATGGAAACACTGC